>NC_057815.1:43509750-44111481 GCF_910594005.1 Cervus elaphus
TATGGTTTCAGCTACACAGTTATTTAGGAGTATATCATTTAATTTCCACAGTTTGGGGACTTTTCAGTGTTACTTTTTTTTAAATTGATTTGTAACTTTATCTGTTGTGATTAGAGAAAATATTTTGTATGATATTTTAAAAAATCTATTGAGACTTAGTTTGTGGCCTAACATAACATATTGTCCATCTGTAAGGTGTCCTGTTTGTACATGAGAAGAGCGTGTGTGCTGTTAATGTTGAGTAGAGGTTTTTTGTGTTTGTCTATTACATCTAATTGGTTTATTGTATTAAGTCCTTTGTTTCTTTACTTATCTTATATTTGATTTTTGTGTCCATGATTATGAGTAGGGTGTTGAAATCTCCAGTTGTTATTGTAGAGCTGTCTGTTTCTCCCTTCAATTCTGTCAGGTTTTGCTTCATATATTGATGTTTTGATGGTCTGTCATTAGGTGTATCAGTTCAGTTCAGTCGCTCAGTTGTGTCCGACTCTTTGTGACCCCATGAACCACAGCACACCAGGCCTCCCTGTCCATCACCAACTCCCAGAGTCCACCCAAACCCATGTCCATTGAGTCAGTGGTGCCATCCAACCATCTCATCCTCTGTCGTCCCCTTCTCCTCCTGCCCTCAATCTTTCCCAGCATCAGGGTCTTTTCCAGTGAATCAGCTCTTCACATCAGGTGGCCAAAGTATTGGAGTTTCAGCTTCAACATCAGTCCTTCCAGTGAACACCCAGGACTGATCTCAGGTGTCTAAATGTTTATAATTGTTAAATCTTCCAGTTTATATAATGTTCTTTGTCCCTTGTAACCTTTTTTGACTGAAAGTCTATTGTGTCTGAATATTAGCATAGCTCCCTCCTCCCCTCACCCCTTTGGTTACTATTTGCACAGAATAACTTAATCCATCCTTTGACTTTCAGCCTGTTTGTGTCATGGAGTCTCAAATGAGTCTCTTATAGATAGCATATCTTGGATTGTATGTTTTAATCCAATCCAAAGTCTCTGTCTTTTGATTGGAGAGTTTAGCTCATTTATATTTAAAGCAATTACTGATATGGAGGGACTTCTATCATTGTGCTGTTTGTTTTCTGTATTCCCTGTAGTTTTTTTGTCCCTCATTTCCTGCATTACTTTCTTTTGTGTTTAGTTTTTGGGTTTGTGTGTGTGTGTGTGTGGTGAAATGTTTTAAGTGCCTTTCTCATTTCCTTTTGTGTATATTCTATAGATTCTTTCTTTGTGGTTACCATAGGGATTATATGTAACATCCCAAAGCTATAACAGTGTAATTTGAATTTATACCAGCATGTAAAAACTCTGCTCCTTTACTGCTCCACCACACCCCTTTCGTTGTTGAGTCACTAAATTACATCTTTATATATTGTGTGCCCCTAGTATTTTTAAACTAGATTATGATCTAGTTCTTTTAAGTGCATTGGTTTCCTAAAATTTATACAGAAAAAGAGATTTGGAGTTAACCAGCCAAAGTTACAGTAACACTGGCTTTTACACTGTTAATTATGGATTTTTTTCCTTTTAAATGCACTAGTCTCTTAAATCATGTAGGAAAAAAAAAGTACAGTTACAAACCACTCTTACAACAATACTAGCTTTTATAACTGTCTGTGTATTTACTTTTATGCAAGTCTTTATTTCTCCATACAGCTTGAAATTACTGTCTAGTGTTTTCATTTCACCCTGCAGGACTTACTTGGGCATTTCTTACAGGGCAGGTTTAGTGGTCATGTACTCCCTCAGCTTTTGTTTGTTTGGGAATATCTTGATTTCTCCCTCACTTTTGGAAGCAATTTTACCAGATGCAGGTATACTTCAAAGATACTGTGGTTTGGTTCCAGACCACTGCATGAAGGTGAATATTGCAGTAAAGTGAGACACCTGAATTCTTTGGTTTTGGTTTCCCAGTATATATAAATGTTATGTTTACACTATGCTGTAGTCTGTTAAGTGTGCAGTTGCATTGTGTCTTATATACACACACACACACCTTAATGTAAAATGTTTCATCGCTAAAAAATTCTAACCATCACCTGAGCCTTCAGCAAGTCATAATCTTTTTACAATAGTAATATCAGATATCACTGATTATAGATCACTGTAACAAATATAATAATGAAAAATCTTGAAATATCTTGAGAATTATCAAAATGTGGCACACGACATGAAGTGAGAAAATGCAGTTAGAAAAATGGTGCTAGTAGACTTACTCGATACAGAGTTGCCCCAGGTCTTCAATTTATTAAAAAACAACAACAAAATGCTGTCTCTGAAGTGCAGTAAAATAAGGTATGCCTGTGTAGGATTCTTGGTTGAGAGCTTCTTTTCTTTTAGCATTTCGAATATATAAGCCGACTGTCTTCTGGCCTTTAAAGTTTCTGATGAGAAGTCTGCTCATAATCTCATTGAGGATCCCTCATGTGTGATGGTTTGCTTCTTTCTTTATCTTTGTCTTTTAAGAGTGTGAGTCTTTTTGAGTTCCTTTTACTTGGAGTTTGTTGAACTTCTCAGATGTTTGTGTTCATTGAGTTGGGAAGTTTGGGGCCCTTATTTCTTCATCTATTCTCTCTGCCCCTTTTTCTCTCTCTTCTACTAGGACTCTCACAGTGTGTAGGTTGGTCCTTTGGTGGTGATATGTCCCACAGCTCCCTTAGACTCTGTTTGGTTTTCTTCAGTCTTTTTTTCTTTCTGTTTATTCCTCAGCCTTGATAATTTCCATTGTTCTCTCTTCAAGTTCACTGATTCTTTCTCCTCGCTGCTCAAGTATACCTTTGACTCCCTCTAGTGATTTTTTTTTTTTTTCATTTCACTTGTACTTTTCAGTCTAGAATTTCTTTTTTGTTTTTTCTTAGGTTTTTCTGTTTCTATTGATACTTCCATTTTGTTCCACATGGTTTTCTTGATTTTTCTCCACATCGTCCTTTAAATCTCATGGAAGTTACTTCAGCCAGAGTGGGAGGGATTTACAGTGCAGGGAGGTGCAGCAGCAGTGGCCGCTGCTCCTGCCCCTTTGTGAGCACCTCGGTGAACAGGAGCAGCAGTCTGTCATCAGAACAGATTCCCAGCATTTGAGGGGCTGAGTCCTTTTGTCCACCTTGACTCCTGAATGTTACGTGCAGGCTGCTCCAGGAACATTTGTACAGCTGCCTGCCCTGTGACAAGGGTTGGGAATGGATAGCTGCTACTATGCTAAGAACTGAAATTAATAGCAATTTAGCATCCTGACCTTTACCTGGCAGTTACAAGCCTTCAACAGACTCTGGAGTTCCAAAATGGTTACATCAGACAACTTCTACCATCTCCCCAGAATCCTCCTTGAGTATCTGTTTTTTGTTTCATTGCTTTCTCCTCATATTTTTTTCTTCCAACTTTCTTTAGGCTTTATTTGTTATTTTTCTAGCTCCATGAGCTGGGTGCTCTGTTAATCTGCTCAGGCTGCCATAACAAAATACTGCATACAGACTGGGCAGCTTAAGCAGCAGAATTTAATTTTCTCATCGTTCTGGCAACTGGAAGTCCAAGATCTATCAGGATGTCAGCATATTTGGTTTCTGGTGAGGAATCTCTTACTGGCTTATATGCTTACATAACGTTCTCACTATGTTCTCACATGGCTTTTCCTTCATACATGTGTTGAGGGAGAGGTATAGAGAGCAACAGCAGGCTCTCTGGTGTCTCTTCATATCAGGACACCATCCTGTTGGGTTGGGGCCCATCCTTATGACCTCATCCAACCTTAGTTACTGCCTCAGATGCTCAATGTTCACACATATAGCCACACTGGGGATTAGGGCCTCAAGACAGTAGTTTTGGGAAGGATACAAACATTCAGTCCATAACAGATGCTGTAGCTGTAAAACCACAAATTTTGATATGTCATGTTTTCTTTATCATTCACTTCAAATTATATGATGATTTTCCATTTGTGATTTCTTCTTTGACTATCAGTTGTTTATATGTTCCTTGATTTTCAAATATTGGAAGATTTTCTAGTTATTTTTCTGTTCCTGCATTCTAGCTTCCTTCCAGTGAGGTCAGAAACTATACCCTGTGACTTAAATTTGTGCCATTTGTGGGACCTTCCTTATTGACTAGTTTATGGTAAATTCTGTATGTGTTATTACCACCTTCATTTTATAAAAATGGATATTCTGCAGTTGTTGGGCACAACATTCTGTATATGTCAGGTTTGTTAATTGTATTCAATTGTACTATCTCCTTGCTGATTTGTTTTTAAATTTACATGTTCTGTCAAATACTAAGAGGTGTTATTTTAATAACTCCGCCTATAATTGGGGGGTCTCTCTTTTTTCTGTTTATTTCTGTCCATTTGTATGTGTATTTAGTCTATGTAATCAGGGTACATAGAAATTTAGAATTATTAACTAAATAATCATTGTTCTTGTTACTCCATTTACTCTCTGATTGTGCTTCAAACCAGCCTTAGTCTGCTTTATTGTTATTGTTCAGTTGCTTAAGTCCTATCCGACTCTTTGTGACCCCCTGGAGTTTGACTTATATTAAAATGTCTGTATCAGAGTCCTAACCCCTGGACTCAGCTCTCTTTTAGTGTTTGCTTGATCTTTTTCCATCCTTTTACTTTCAACTTTCCTGCTGAAGGGATGTTTGAAGGTATGTTTCTTGTAAGCAGTATATATAGATATACTTTTTGGCTTTTTTCCCCCTTAAATCCAGTCTAGCATTTTTGTTTTAAAATATTTGTTCCCTACCCTTTCCCCCATTTTTCCTGTCTTTGCTCATTTTTTTCTTTTCCTTTTCCAATTTTCTTTCTTTGGGAGTAAAATACTTTTTATTATACCATTTCTCTCCTTATATTCTTTTAACAGTTATCTTCAGGACTCCAACATATACCCTTGACTCATGATCATTAGAGTCCACTTGGAATCAGGGCCTCTTAACACTTCAAGGACATTTAAATTTCCACATATTTATCCTCTAGTATTTTCATTTCTTCCTGCTTTGCCATCATTCCATCTGAAATCTTTTTCCTTCTGCCTAGATAACTTCCTTTAGAGCAACAGAGGGAGAGAAAGAGGAGAGTGTGTTAGTGTATCTTCTATTAGTGGATTCACTTAAATCTTCTTTGACTTAAAATATCTTTTATCAAAAAAAAAAAAAAATTTAAAAATATCTTTTATCATTCATTTTTTAAAGATATTTTTACTAAATATAGTACAGTCAATCCTTGAACAATTCAGGAGTTAGGGGCACCAACCCACTATGTATTGGAATATCCAGATATAACTACAGTGCGCCCTCTGTATCCACAGTTTTGCATCCAAATTCAACCAACTTTGTGGATTGTGTAGTACTATAGTATGCATTTATGGGGAAAATGTGCATAAAAGTGCACCAATGCAATTCAAACCCATGTCTTTCAGCACTTTAAAAATATCACACCACCTTCTGACTTTTATTGTATCTGTTGGAAAATGAGAGTAATGTTGCTCCTTCAAGGGTAGTGTTTCTTTTTCTGACTACTTATAACACCTTTGTGTCTTTGAATCCCAGCAGTTTTACTATAATGTGCCTATGTAGTTTTCTTTATATTTATGCTTAAGGCTTTCGAGTTTATGGATTTTGCCATTTGATGCTTTTAATCAGTTTTAGAAAATCTCAGCCACTGGGAATTCCCTGGTGGTCCAGTGGTTAGGATTCTGTGCTCTCACTGCCAAGAGTCTGGGTTCATTCCCTGGTTGGGAAACTAAGATCCTGTAAGCCATGCAGTGCAGCCCCCTTCTCTCCACCTGCCCCCACCCCAACAAAAAAAATCAGCATAGAAAATCTCAGGCAGTATTTCCTTTTTCTCTTTAAAACTTTTATTGGAGTATAGTTGATTTACAGTGTTGTGTTAGTTTCCAGCGTGTACTGTTTCCTCAGATAGACTGAAACTGTGCAGTCTCTCTCTTCTATGACTCCAGTTACCTGGAAGTTCGGCCTTTTCATCATACCTTGTATAGCTCTTTTGCTCATTTCCATGTTTTCCATTCTTTTTCCTCTCTTTACTTGAATTGGAATAGTTCTTACTCTATTTCACTTGCCTAATCTTTTTTTTTTTTCCCCAGTTTCTAATCTGCCCCAGAATCCATCTTAACAAATGCTATGTTTTTAGGTTCTAGACTTTTCATGTATAGCTTTCTAATAAAATTCTCTTTTTTCTTGAACTATTATATAGTATATTATATATACTATTGAATTATAACTATTTTAAAGGCCATATTTGTTACTTTCAACTTTGTCTCTCTAGTTTGGCAAGACAGCCAAAGTACTACTGCTTTTTGCTTAGTTTCTCAGAATGTTGTCCCATGCATACATGGTTTAAGGATTCACAGTAGCTCTAGGGAAAATTGCAGGCAGCATTTCAAACCTGTGTCTCTACCGTTCCCTTCTCCAGGATTTTTGACTCCTTGTGTCTTGGCCATCGTGGTATTCCCGAATTCCAATCCCTCTCTCCTCAGTCTGTTGAAATCTACATTGAAAGCCCAAGTTCAGAACTCCTAATATGGGGCTTAATGCAGTGTATTCTCCTTGCCTCTGGAAAGAGAATATGCCTCTGCTTCTTTCTTTTGTATAGTTTCCTGCTTTTATAGCTGGCTGTTCTAGGCAGATGGTCAGACTATACTTGCTACTTGGTCATGGCTGTAGACATGTAAAATGTATGTATGTTTTAGATCAATATAGTTTTATGTTTTCCCTTTTTTTAAACTTAGCATTATATATTGGGCACTTCTTCCTTTCAGTTAAAAAGTTCTTCAAAATCTTCACTTTTAATGATTGCATATTATTACATAATGTGACTATTTTGTTGCTCAGTTGTGTCCAACTCTCTGCAACCCCATGGGCTGCAGCATACCAGGCTTCCCTGTCCTTCACTATCTCCCGCAAATTTATGACATCATATATTTAATCATTCCTGTTGTTGGATATTTATTTTGTTTAAAAGCTTTTAATGTAATGATTTTACTTCAGTGTATCTTTCTACATAGCCAGAGATGCAGCCAAGGTAGAATTACTGTGACAGAAGAATGTGAATGTTTTAAAGTATGTATTGCCAAAATGCTTAATGAATAAATGGTGTAGTTTTATATTTTTATTAGCATCAACAAAAAGAATTGTAATTAAAATTTTTGGATTACCCTTTTAATGACCTTTTTCTCTTTATGAAAATAGTATGTGTTATAAGAATATTTTAAAAACACAGGTGAGCAATGCTAAAGAAAGTTAGCAGAATCTTACCACCTAGAGTCAGACAGTAATTGGCAATAGGTAATATACTCATTGCCATTCTTATGTGTTTAGAATCATGCTTGCTGTTTTTTACTAGGAGTATCTTGAACATCTGAGGATGTTATATATTTCTTCTGCCACAGTGATTTTCAAATTATTTCAGGTAATTGCAAAGCAGTTCATTCTTTTTGTTTTCTTTTTCTGTTTTTCTATTCTTCCTCTTCCAGACCTCTTCCTGTGCCAAAGCTGCCCCCTGGGGAGCAGTGTGAAAATGAGGAGGATACAGAGTATATGACTCCTTCCTCTAGGCCCCTGGGACTTCAAAAGCCAGAAGTGAAGTGGCCTCCAGAGATAGCGCAGAGTTCACGGTAGGTTCACAACAGTCCTGTTTGGGAATTCAGTTGACACCAACTCACTCACCTGCTTGGCTTGCTGCCTGCACATAGTGTTATCCAGCCAAAAATAAAGCAGAAAGATGTGTGTAGCCGCTAATGTTTTAAGCTTCTTGCAGCTGTAAGCAGTTCTACTTAAATGTTTCTTGAGCATCACAATAATTTCAAAAACATACACAGCTGTTACTCATAATAGGAGTCAATCTTATGATATTTACTAGTAGTGACACTGGCGAAGGGAGAGTGTTATCTTGATAGAATCAGGGTCTAGAGAAGTTGTGAATTAAGTGACTCCTGCTAAGTTTGCAGATAACAGAGTTCTGTTTCTGAAGATCATTATGCCACTTTCCTTCCGGTCCAGAACGTGTGACTGTGACCAGCAGGTCGATAGCTGTACATACGAAGCCATGTATAATATTCAGTCCCAGGTGGCGCCATCTGTCACAGAGAGTGGTACGTTTGGTGAGTAGTCATTCTGCTACTTTATTTATTTATTTAAATTTATTTATTCATTTGGCTATGCCGGGTGTTAGTTGCAGCATGTGGGATCTTTAGTTGTGGCGTGCAAACTCTTAGTTGCAGCATGTGGGATCTTAGTTCCCTGACCAGGGATCAGACCTGGGCCTCTTGCATTGGGGGCATGGAGTCTTAGCCACTGGACCACCAGGGAAGTCCCCAGTTCTGCTGCTTTAACAATCATTGATGTGCTGGAGGAATGAGCTGATAATGTCTGGCCAATGAGAGCTTGATCTAAGTGGAATATTCTTAAATAATTTTCTTTGCAAAGTATCTTTGATCTATGGCAGTAAAGGCCTTTCTTCTCTTTTATTTTTCATTCACACAGCCAGTTCCATTTGGGATTTTCATCCTTCCAGGGCCTGGCAGCCCTTGTGTTATATGGCCTGGACCTGCAGTGCTGGCAGCTAGCTCCCTCTTACTCCCATTGCTTTTCAACATTGATGAAATTCTTGTGTGTGTGGGTGGTGAATACTCCATTCCCATATTAACTAGCTTACCAAGTTGAAAGTTCAAGAAGGCAGTACATACAACAGGGCCCTTTGGCTGATCTTCCAAGGTGAAATGCAGATGAAAATGTTGACTGAATGCTGTAAAGTGGTGCTTGAGTCTTGGATTTCAGTGGCCGTTAACCTTGGCCAGGGTAGCTTTTGACATATTTAGAAAAATAGAGCTGCAGGATTGGTGCAGATTTTGGTTCCTTGTTTCTTTTATTTCTACCCACAGGGCCACACAGTGTTTGACCCAAAATGGATATTCAGTAACTGTTTGATGCTATATATGCTCGATGAGTGGATGTCCCTGTCCTGAAATGTTAGACAGAGAAGTATGTTAGAAAAAGAGGATAACTGCACACATTTTTCTCTAGGTGAAGGGAATTTGGCTGCAGCCCATGCCAACACTGGCCCTGAGGAATCAGAAAATGAAGAGGACGGGTATGATGTTCCCAAGCCACCTGTGCCTGTGGTGCTGGCCCGCCGCACGCTCTCCGACATCTCCAACGCCAGTTCCTCCTTTGGCTGGCTGTCCCTGGAAGGTGATCCCCCCACACGTGAGTCTCCAGGCTCCCTCAGGTTTACCCAGAAATGCTGTGTTGGCTCCCTATTTATACCAAGACAGAGATGACTGCCTAGTGACAGTAAGTCAGTAGCTGAAAGGAGTGGACCAAAGTGGGAGGAAAGCTGGTCCTGGGACCCAAATTGGGAAGTTAAAGTTGATTTAGACTCTTGAGAATTTTGCCTGACTTAGAAATAAGGTTATTACCTACACCCTGGCTCTGCCTATGTTGGGGGTGGTAGGCTTTCTGGCTCATCTGAGCATGCGTGATGACAGTGATAATTCAGCTTGATGATTTGGAGCACACATTCCTGACTTCTAGGCCCTGTCCCACTGGAAGGGAGGCGTACTGGCTCTGGAAAGCATCTGAGTGGGCCTAGAGCCAGCCCACATTTGGACCTCAACTGTTAAGGGCTGTCCTTCTTGCACCTGTGGCCGCCTGGGAACGCAGTGGCCAGAGTTTCTGTCACTTTAGTAACTAACGGAAGACAGCCTTTAGGACAGCTGGTGAAAAAAGATACATGGCATCCATTGCCCAAACAGGCAGTGATCCCCTGCCACCCAGCCTTGTTTAATGCTTCTTCACTGTGACCTCGGCTTATTTCTGTTCCTTGATTTGTAAAGGGAGAAATCTAATGCCTGCTCTGGCCCCTCAGAAATGTTTTTTGACTTATTCAGGCAGTAATGCATGTGAAAATTTGGTGCTCAGTGTAAAGCGTGTTGCAGATGTTGTGTGGGCAGGGCAGCATGGTCCCCGTCAGTAGGGCAAGTGCATGGTGTCTGTAGAAGGTTGTCCTGCCGTGAGAGGAAGGCTGTACACTAAAACTCTTAAAGCTGTAAAAACCCAGCTGTGTGACTGAAGAACACATGTACCCGATTGACAGTGGGTCAGTAATATCTCATACTAGCACATTGTTATTAGATGAGACTTTCTCCCCACCCCCACCCGCCCCCAGATTTGCAAATATTCTCTTTCCGATTTCTTCCAGACTTCACTGAGAGTGCCCAGGTTCCTGAGAGGCCACCCAAGCCGTTCCCTCGGAGAATCAACTCTGAACGGAAAGCAGGCAGCTGTCAGCAGAGCAGTGCTGCCACCTCGGCTGCCGCCTCCCCGCAGCTCTCCAGCGAGATCGAGAGCCTCCTGAGTCAGGGCTACTCCTATCAGGACATTCAGAAAGCCTTGGTCATTGCCCACAACAACATTGAAATGGCCAAAAACATCCTCCGGGAATTCGTTTCTATTTCTTCTCCGGCCCACGTTGCCACCTAGCACACCCCTCCCTGCCGCAGCTTAGAGGACCGAGGAGCCGGGAGCTCTCGCTCAAGTAGCACCCTAAAGGGCGGCTAGGTTCCTTTGGAAACTTCACAGTGAGGTCTTGCCCTGTCTGTGGGGTATCACATCTGTGGTTCCAAGATTTCAAAGCAGTGGACTGAGGACGGAACAGCTAGGAGGCTTGATTCTTTTCTTAATGTTTTAAGAGTGCATTTGAAGGTGTCCTTCAGTTCCCACTTGGAAAGAGTGTGGATTTTTGTGAAATGGTAGCCTACCTGGGGAAAAGTCCAGAAAGCAGAAGTACTGTGCTCTAAATCCTAATTGAGGACTTAAGACTTTCTTGGGTTAAGGATATGGTTGTATGCGTTTTGTCTGTCTGTCTGTGGTTGTGTGTGTCCTGTGGTTATAAGATTAACCTGCTGTGTGTGTAAATTCCAGGTGGGGAATTAGCACAAGAGGTTTAGGAAGGAATCTTAAAGACTCCCATCTACTGTGGTTTTCTCCCCAACCCCAGCGTGTGTTACAACTCAAACACTCCCCTTTGGCTTGGATTGTCATGTGCATAGCTGAAGTCTTGTATTTTTAGAACGCCTCCCCACCCCCCTGCTCTGTCTTCTCCCTGTCTCCTCTGCCCTCCTCCTCCTTAGTGTCCGTCATTGGCAGTGGGCTTACTGTGATCAGCCTTACTGACGCCAAGCAGCTTATAGGATGTTCTTTATAATGTGTGATGGTGTTGGTTTGTTTGGTAGATAGGTGGGAAAAAAGTACTGTCGCTCTGTCATTATGGTCCTGTTTGATACTCGCAGCGAACACTGGTCACTCCAAAGCACTGTTTCTATAGGAACATTGAATCTGTTTTTAAAAAGATGTTTTAATTATCGTAATTACATAATGACTGATATGAGATAGAGGCCTTCAGATACATTCCATGCTCTCCCCAGAAAGTAGTCTGCGGGAGTCAGTTGCCTTGGTGCCAGGTATGTGTTCTAATGTAGATCATGAGATTTTCTACTTAATGGGAAGGGGAAAACATTTGTTTCCAGCATGGCTTTCTGGCCCAAATACCATGAAGCACTTAGGAAGCTCCATTCACACGCTCTTTACCTTGTTATACATAAAATGCACACAGCAGACAATAAGGATTTCTCTCTTCAGCTTTTCTTCCCAGTGAATTTCAGCTTATATGGGTGTCTCCCTGTGATGATGAGCCAGGTTATATTTTCAGAGGTGAGTTTTTTTCTTTGCTCTTTAAGGAGTTGAGGGTATCACTCCAGGGTAGCACAGCATTCTGCTGACAGTTAGCACCAACCCTACACTGGTGCTGCCTGGCGACTCGCTTTTCTCTTTGTGCCTATGGCTTTGGGAATGTAGCATTTCCTTCTTCTTCCTCATCCCCTTTCTTCTTCCCTTTAGCTCTCAGATACTCTTTAGTGACTGCGTTCCCCACGGTCATTAGACATCACTGGTGTGATCAATGCCTTTATTGCACTCAGACAACATTGACCCCAGCTTGTGCCCTTGCCAGTTGGTAAAGAAGACTCAGAGTTCATTGGTCTGTTCCTGTAGATGCTGCCAGCCCGAGCCTTTTAACTGACTTCCCTGGCAGTGGGTAACCTTCCTCCTGGTCAGAAACAAGCCTGCTCCTTGATAAACCCACCTGCCTCACAATCTAAAACCTGGTTTTGTCTCACAATCTAAACAGAAATGACTTTGCATCTATTTTCCTTCCCATGTTATCATAATTGGACTTAAAGCTTTTTCTAACTCTTTTCTTGGCTTTCAGTTACTCCTAGATCTTTTGTTTTTCTCCTCTTGCCTCCGAGCCATTTACATTTCCAGAGTGGATGGTTTGGGGATTCTTGCTGAATTGCCGTGGTTACGCATTGTTTTCTCTTTATGGCAGAAATGACACAGCCCCCAGCAGGTGCAGGAGGGCCTCAGTCAGGGTGGAGAGGGCAGAGGAAAGCGACAGAGAGTCGGAAAGAGGAACCTAGTGTGTCTCCTGCTCAAAGCCGGTATAGTGTTTCACTTGTGGTAGTGTTCATTTTTGCACTTTGTTTAGATGTGGAAGGCCTAGGTGAAGAACTAGAAAACATGGCAGCAGCCTGCGTACCTCTGCCTGCTGGAGTTTTTCCTCATCTGTAGATACTACCTATAGTCTGAAGATCTGACAAGAGAACAAAGCAGTGGTTCTGCAAATCCTTTGTCTTTTCAAAGTGCATGCAAAGTCTTCTTTGAAGATTATGTCCTTCCTTATATACGCTAAAGGCAAGCTTATCCTTTTTTTTTTTTCATAATGGTTCATTGGGTCATTCAGTACTCAACAGTTCATTGAGTACCTGTGTGGTTCATTGGGTCAGCCCTCAAACTCGGTGCTGAACATATGCACCATTGCTTGGCCTGGTTCTTAGCTTGTCAGTTGTTTGTCTACGGGCACTCAGGGTCTCAGACCTTTTGGTGAGAGGTTCCTTTGGGTGCTCTGAGTTCATGCCTGGGTCTGAGTCTGAGATTGCCAGATGAGCCTCAGGCAGGTTTTCACATGGCTCTTGTTTGAGGATATTTCCAAAACCATAATTTCTTAAATTTTCCTTTGAGGCACCAGTCACCCATTCTTCATCCTCAGTTCATGTGGCAGTTTTTAATTCTTTGGTTCTGCTGTGAATTTAACTAAATTCCCCTTTCACAAGTGGGCTTTGAATTTTGCCATTTGGAGCAGTCACATCCCCTTTCTCCCTCTAAATTACAAATGGTTCCCCCTCTGTTAGCTATCAGGTAAGGTTAAAACCACTTTGCTGTTTCCCCTTTTCTCAAATGCATTAGGCTCTTCGGTTCAACCCTGCTTCCCCATGTCTCCTTGGACTGCTTTCTACAGCCCTCCTTGCTGGCTGGCTGTTTCATCCACTGCCCCTGCCATACTCCTTCTATTAAAGTCAGGGGTTCTCAAGGTGGAAAAAACCTGTGGGCTCAGTGATATACCTCCGTTTAGGTAAATAATAGATTTGGCAGTCTATCGTCTCAGCATTTGTCTGTTAATATTTATATCAATAGTGCTATATACCTGTGGGTGGCCATTCTCTCCCCTAACTCTCTCTGTGCCCCCAACCCTGCTCTGCGTGTTGTGCCATCCTTCTGTTCTTTTGCTTCTCATGCAGACTCTTCACACCAGGGCCCAGGGCGTAGTATAGTACTGTTAGTATCATTTAGCTGTTTTGTGGATTTAGAAGAAAAATTAGGG
Organism: Cervus elaphus; assembly: GCF_910594005.1. NCBI lineage: Eukaryota > Metazoa > Chordata > Mammalia > Artiodactyla > Cervidae > Cervus > Cervus elaphus. The sequence continues at coordinate 43,523,486 of NC_057815.1, forward strand.
GGGTTGCTATTTCTCATACTTAAAATATTTATTTCCTCTTTAGAAAAGTAAAATATATTTTATGGTTCAATCAGAAACCTCACACATGAGGTTTTTTTTTTATATTTGCTTGCAAAGTAGGACCAGCTATATGTTCCCTTTAACAAGATCTAGATCTTTTTGCATGTGACCAGCAATGGTGTTAGTGCAGAATATTCTCCTACCTCACGTCATGAGAGGCAGAGGGGTACAGGCCCTCTTCCCAAACTGTAAATCTCCCCTCTTGCTGTTGGCCTTTCTGACTCTGCAGTGACCACTGCCCATGGAATAATGATATTCTGACCATTGGCCTGGCTCTCAGAGTGTGTGTTCGTTCAGCAGGTGGTTATGAGTGAATACCATGAGCCTCAAGTGCCAGCTCTGTGTTCTCGCCTGCCACCACAAGGCGGTTTACTGATGTTGAGGAATTGTACTTGGACTGTCTAGCATGTGCATTTGGCCCTAAAATACCCATTCCCAATTCGATTGTGCAGTTTATAGTCACAGCTGTATGCAGACATACGTTTCCTTATAGAGCTGTCCTGGTTAAGAATCATTTCAAGATGCTCCCCTTAACCCCTGTTATCTTCCTATAGTTTTGACAATGTCTGGGAGATTCCTCCATGTAAGTCTCATGGATTACCCACCATTTTTATGTGTTTATAGTCTGTGTGATGGGTCTGTTCATTGGCTCAGAGTTGGACAGTAGGGCAGTCAAATGTTTAAGGAAAGCATCTGCCTACAGTCCCCTTTCCACTCTAGTGCCTTCCTTGATCTTTTTACTCAGCTGCTTGTATTCCTATTCCCCTTTATTAGGAAGTTTTCTTATGACCCTTCTGGGACCTCTTACCATCTCCCATCCTGTGTGGAACTGGTTTTCAATCGTTCCACAGCCTTCCTGCTGATCCTATGTCTCTTTAGAAGAGCCAAAGTTGTGAGAGGAGAATGAGCGCCTGTCTCTGGGTCCTGATCGTCCACCAGTTGTTTGGTCTCCCAAGAGCCAGGCAGTGAGGTAGACTGAATTCAGTTCTCAAAGATGTCAGCCTGTATCTCTAGGAGTATGGAGCTTAGAGACCCTGGAACTTAGTGTAAGAGTCAACACGTTATTCTCCTCCTGGATTTTCATGCCCTAGAAATTCGATCTGAAGTATTCTCAGCATAAAGCATTACTGTTACTTTGATCTCAGTCTACATTAGCAGCCTCATGTTAGAAATGCATGTTGCCACTTAATGCATGGAGGAGGGCGCATAGTGGAAGAAGGTCAAGACTGTATGTTTGACCGTCCTGTTGAGCAGTCCTTCGGATACCAGAAACCGAATTCAAGCAGAAGAAAGGAGGGAGTCATCAGGATGCAGAGTATCTCCCAGAACCCAGCGAAGCAGTACAGTTGATTATGCATGGAGCTGAGAAACTTTGCAACTCGATCTTTCTCCTGCAAGTAAATCTGTTTGTCAGTAATGTGTGGCCGTGAAATCAGTACCCTAGTACTCAAGTCCTCATGGCCCCCCAGTTCTAGGGATCGTCACTTTAACAGATACCCAGCTCCTTTTGTTCATATTCTCAAGGAAAACTGTCATCAGCCCAGCATATTGATCAGGTATGGGCACCCAACCAGTCCGCCTTTGCCACACAGGGCGGCAGCCGCGGGTTAGTTCAGGTGGGAAGAAGGGGCAGTGGGAGGTTCTGACTGGAGGTGAGAGAGACCCTAAACCATTTTGGGTTGGCCTAAAAGTTCAATCAGCTTTTGTGTATGATGTCATGACATGAAAACCCAAATGCACTTTTTGGCCAAACCAATACTTTAGTAGCAAAGCTTACCATACTGCTTTCTTGAGAGGGGAAAGGCAGGCATGGGACTGTGTCTGGGACATTGAAGAAGCGCTTAGGTTAACGTTAACTTGGGTTACTGTCTTCACTGTTTATTGCCTGTTTTTCTTTCCTTTATGAGTCCTGGCATCCAAGATTTCTTACCTCTTTCTTCAGGACCCGTTTCTCCTGTTCCAGAGCTAGTCTGTTCTTGGGTGACATTTCTTAGCCTTCATTTAATCTCAGGTTTCTGGCCGTCTTTCAGTTTCTTCAGAGAGCAGATCACAAATCCCCCGTCGCCCCTGCCCGTGGACTTCTGGGCTCTCTTCAGGTTTTAGTGCTGAGAACATACTCATTCTCCAGGCCCGTGGCCTCAGTCCCTCCATGTCCTCCTCCCTACCCTTTCATCTAGTCTTTCCTCTGCAGTGATGTCCTTAGGCATCACTGAGGTCCGTGGTACCTCAAAAACTACTTTGCAGTAAGAATTTATGACATTGGGACAGTTGCCAGGATGTGAATTAGGTATAGATTCCAGTTGAGAGTTTCTGCTGAGAGCTCTTTCGACAGGATGCATCTGTCCTCTCTGTCCGGTTGCTTCCTTTGTCATCCTGTAGTAAAGCCTTTGTTTGTTGGTTTTTTAAAGCCGTGCTTCTGCTTGCCTGAATCTTCTGATCTTATTTCTCTCATCCCGGACCCTGTCCCTTGTTATTAATGCAGTTCATAATTACTTACAACTTTTTTAAACTACTGGAGTCATTTGATGTACATCGAAGTCGCCTAATAATCCAAAGATGCACACTGAGGCCCGTGGTGAAGGCTGGGGCCTGTGTTTGAAATTCCCTTCTAGGCTCTAGAATTCAGGGGCAGAGGGACAGCCGTGCCACTTGCCTTCACCTAGTCCTAGGAAGTCTGGGTTGGTTTCGGAGGGGGAGCACCAATGTTTCTTGTTTCTGGAAAGTAGCCCAGGAGTGAGTGGGGGAGTCGGGGTGGGGAGAGCCAGGCCTGCCTAGAGGCCCCCTGGCAGTCTTCTGGAGAGCACGGTGCCAAAGGGCCAGCTGTTGACTAACAGACTAACAACTGTTTGGAGATCTCACTGCCCCTTCCCTTGTTCAGTTCTTGAGAAAAATGTAGCCGACCACTCCCTGTGTGTGTAGAGAGTGGAGGCTGAACGCCAACCTACTGATCTGGCAGTGGAACAAATCAGAGTTCTCATCGCCCTGCCCCAGATTCTTGTTCGGTCCCCAAAATGTGAGAGGCGCCCTTCACAAATCCTCCTCCTGCCCCTGGGTCACTTTGGGAGGCCAGGGGAGTCTGCTCGGTCCAGGCTGTCTGAGCCTCTCCAGGCCTGGCGCCGCTGCCCTGCTGGGCCCCCGCGTGGGGGGTGTGTGCGCCTGCACCCAGCGCTCCGACATAGGTGCTAATGTGCCCCATGTGTCGGTTCCCGCCTCCCCGCCTCCCTCTGACCACGCTTTGTGGCTGAGGAAGCTGCGCTTACGGCTGTCTGGAAGCTGACGAGGCAGGGGACTGCTTACCCGGCTGTAGACCTGTGTATTCTGTTCCTTGGCTTCTTCCTTCTGCTGTCGGGGTGAGTGAGCCTGCAGGCGCCAGGCCCACAAGAGTGGATGCCTCCCGACCTGCCCGTCTCAGCCTTGTTTTAGTGTCCTGGCCTTGGCCTCCTGCTGAAATGTGTGGCAAGGGCGTGGCAGCTAGGAGGTACCTCCTCCCCCTGCTTTCTGGCTGTGGTGACTTGGTATTTTTAACCTTATATATCTTTTTGCTTTATTCAAAACAAAACAATTTTTAGCACACTGAAAAAAAAAAAAAAAAAAACCAAACATTTTGTGCCTTTCTAAGGCAGCACTGTATCCCAGGCTGCATTTTAGGACTTAATATGGAAATACCAGAGTCTTAGCTCCTCTACCTTGAGGGTCATTAGTTCTCCAGTCTAGGGGAGAGGACGTGTCTCCATGTGGCCGGGGAGGTGGCACCCAGGTGCAGCGGGTCAGCGGTCCCTTCTCCAGCCACAGTGCTGAGTTGGAAGAAATGAGCATTGTACCCCAGGATCATTTCGTTGGCTCCAGTCAGAATCTTAGTTGTCAGGTTGGATGTTCTGTATTCAGCAGGAGACAGAATGTTCCATGACTGCCAGGTATCCTCTGGACCGTTTCAAGTGACCCAGCCTCCCGATCCTGTCAGTGACCCAACGGCATTGAACAGTGTAGAGTGGACTCCCGAGAAGAGGAGGTTGTTTGTCTTGTCTTGTCTTTATGCTGGATCCTGAACTGGCCTAGACCTCCTGCCTCTCTCTTAAGACTTGGCTTTCCTTTCATTTGAAAACTTCAGACGTAGAGCATTAAGCAGATAGTGCCTCTGCAGGGGCGAGTTTTCCCCTGGGCAGGGCGGCAAGGACCACGTACCGGAACAGAAGCCTGTCCTCAGTATGGTGGCCACTGTAGGTTTCAACAACAAAAGTTTTCTGTATAATGACGTTTTACTTGTCTCTTTCCCTCTTCTCAGTTCTTCCTTGCCTTTAACTTAATAAAGAATTGGGAGATAGAAACAGTTCTTTTCAAAGTCCTCCTTATTCAGGATTTTGACATTCTTGGCCTGGGTGGGGCTGGAGAGAACTTGATGCTTTCTCCAGAATGAAGAGTCCCATTTGTATATCAGTGTTAAAAATAAAACAAAATGAAACCTTAGATGAGATTTTTGTGGACTATTTTAAAAATGTGTCATTAATATAAAAAAATTATATTAGCAGTATTTAATCATTCTCACCTGTAAAGAATAAAACAGAAGGTAAATATTCTTACAGAGAATAGCAGAGCTTTAAAAGTCATTTTCATTTTAAGTCCATTTTGTCTTGCCAGTGTATTAATGTTTAGAGGTTCTGTTATACTAATGTTATTTATTAATTTTTTTCACTTCCATACACAGTTAACTAAAGAGCTTTTTCAGGCACCCATGTCTGTAAAAAATATTTTTAAATAAAGTTTCTTTTGTTGTAGCAGACCAGAGTTCTTGCTCATTCATGGGTCAGGGAGTAATGCATTGGGGAACTACAGGGCCAGATGTATAACCCCATCAGTTCATCACCAGACGTCTTGTTCTGCTACCTGGAGGGCCGTTTAAGTGACAGGAAAGGGGCAAAAACTCCCTGCCGACAGCTCACCAGGCTCTGTAAGCTGCCTCGATCAGGGCAGCTCTGCTGCTAAGGAGCAAGCTTATCCTCTGTGTTAGAGCCCGAGCCCTCTGCTGAGAAGCAGAGGTGACCTCTGGTCCCTGCTCCCAGCTGCAAAGGGCTCTGTGTTCCTTTTGGCATGGTTCCAACTCTGCAGGCCCCAGGCTGCTGTGGTACCCATGATGAATAAAAAACAGTGTAAGATTAAGGGACAATTAAGCTTTATTTTTCATATATATATATATACACACACATATATAAAAAGGAAACAATTTGCAAATTTACAACCTAACAAAACCATATATATACACACACACACGCACGCACACACACACACACGCAGATACACATACATGCCCCAAAGCTCTAGCCAGGCCCATTTCTCATCTCCAAGTACCATTCTCCCATTAGGACCCTGGTGCTAATATAACTTTATAGCCTTAACCCTTGTAAAGGACAATCTGGACCTCAGCTCCAGCCCCCACCCCAGCCTTCAGTCATAATGTGATTCTTAGAGCGGGTGGGGGGAGCCAAGTGAATGAGGGTGCTCGGGCCCAAGGGCCTTCACTCTGGAAATCTGTGCCTGGCATCCTCACTGACTATCCTGTAAGGAACACCACCAGGTCCTAGCTTCTGCCCAGGGAAAGAAAGGAATGTCACAAAAGCGACTCCACAGGCAGGCAGGCAGGCAGCTGCTTCCATTTACTGTGTGGGGGTCTCCCCAGAACTGAAGTGAGCAGTGACCCTCACCCGCAGAGAGAGGCCTGGGCTCACCACAGCCATACTTCAGTGATATGACTGGATTATGAAGCCAGCCCTGGGCCAGGAAGTCAGCTCAAGATAAACAGGCTACCTAATTTGGTTGCTGGTAGAAGACGGGTACTTACATCCATAATGAGAAAACAAGTTCTATAAGAAACTCTCCTATGCATTTCTGGGATATTGAGGCTCCTCCTTGGTCTCAACAAATTAAGACCGTGGTGGACAGGTCCCCAAGGAGGGGGCCTCCAGGGCCACATGAGGTCTTTCTCTGGACAGCTCGGGTCCTAGCCCACGTGCCCTCTGAAACGGGGTCTGCAGGTAAGCTGGAGGGGGATCTTTTCCACTTCAGTAGTCCACTTTAGAGGCTTTGGCGACCATCCTGAGTGCTGGGGAGGAGGGTGAGCAGGGAACAGGGGAGGTTCCAGGCAGTGGGGGGAGAGCCGTGTGATTCAGCGGCTAGTGCCTCAGATCGATGTATTTCTCTCCCTAAAGATGGATGAAGAGCAGAAGTGAGGTGGGGATTCGGAGACACAGACCGGGGTTTAGGTGCCAGCGCTAAGAGGGAGCAGGGACTGAAGCCACAGCTGATGAACTAGGTGCAGCGCCTGGAGGGAAGAAGCCAGGGTGGGGGCGGGCGGGGGGGGCGGGCAGGGCAGGGAATGAGAGGTAAGACCCCCCAAATCACACTGGGCCGCGCGTCACACCTAGTGATGTGAGCCACCAGCGCCGTTCAGGAAGTGGTGATAGACGGGGTCCTGCTCTTGGTCCTGGGGGCTACTTTCTCCGGGGTCCCTCAGCCACCTGCCTGGCCCTACCATCTGTGAGTAGCGTTAGGGAGGCGAGGTGGGAGCTGCTCCCCGTTGGAGACGGGGAAGGATGAAGGACAGAGTTAGTGTTCAGCAACCGTCAGCCCCTGCTGCTCCCAATCCCTGAAGACTGTCAGGCTCTGGCCATGGGAACTGCCTCCTACCTGGTCTCCTGGAGCCCTCTTGTCACCGTTGCTGCCCTGAAGGAGGCCCATCTCTTCTGGGAGCTTATCTGACTTAACTTCAACTACAAATTCGCTCTTACGAGACGGGGGCAGCGTGCTGGGAGGAGGGAGGGAGGCAAGAGGTTGGCAACTTGAGGGCAAGGGAAGGGGGGCTGTCAGGAGGGACGGCACTGGGTGATGACGGGCCCTTGGGTGTTCTGGGCCAGCTTGGGGAAGGGCAACAGGGAAGAAGGGAAGCGGTGTGGTGGAAGGAGCTGGGTAGTGGTGGGAAAGCAGGTGTCCCACTCCTGCTCCGAACGGGCTAGTGGGCCGAGGGCTGGCAGGGGAATGTCCCCGAGGAGGCAGCAAGCTGGCAGCATGAGATGGGGGGGTGGGTGTGCAAGATGCCAGGTATCGTGCTTACATCTCTTGTTTGCCTGACCGTCCACATGGCAGCTTGCCCTTCTTGTAGAAGAAATAGAGGACAGCGCCCAGCAAGGCCAGGACCAGGACGCACACGGTCACAGCCACGATGACCACACCCTTGCTTTCGGGCTCTGTCAGCTTCTTCTCTGTTCCACAAAGACACTTGGAGTCACTCCCTGCCCCAAGCTGTCACGTTACCATCACTGCCCTGCCCAGTCCAGGGCTGATGGAAGGTGGGCAGCTGCCCAAGGCACCCCTGGGCTGGGCAGGGCAGAATGAGGATGCCCGGTCCAGCCTAGCTCACCTGTTGAGGTGCCGTTGGCTCTGGCAGGGGGGCTGACGGTGGAGGTGCTGAGGTTGGTGGTTCTGTTGGAGTCTGGGGTGGAAGACATGAAATGGATTGGGGTCAGGGGTGGGAGAAGAATGAGCCCGACGTGGGCTGGTCCCCACCCCCTCTGCAGGACCCGGCCCTTACCCAGCTCCAGGAAAATGATGGTGGTGTTTCTGCCCAGGGAGTTGGAGGCCACGCACTCAGCGCCTGTCTCCAACAGCTCTGGGGTCACCAGGACGTTCAGGACACTCAGGACACTCTGCGGCTCCTGGTCTTGCTCACTTGCCTACAAGGAAGGAGGCACGGCTCAGGGGTGGGAGGGTGTCGGGTGGTGGCAGCAGAACCTGCAAGGGGATGGCCCAGCGCCTGGGAGGTTGCCGTGCGCCCACTCACCGCACCGTGGACGCTCCACACGATGCTGGGCCGAGGGTGCCCCGAGGCTTCACAGGACAGATTCAGCACTGAGTTCTCCTTCACCCACATCTTCTTTTCCCTTAATGCCATCCATGGGGGCCCTGCGTGAGGGCAGGCAGGTTGAGACAGCACACTCTGCCAGCCCGCCATCCCCTCCCCGCACCAGAGCGCCCCAGGGCAGCAGGTGATTTCTGGCCCCCGGAGAGCTTGAAAACACTGACCAACTCAAGGGCCTCACCAAAAACAGCCACGTTGACCAGCTGGGAGCGGTTTAGGCCGGGAACGCTGGGCACAGAGGCCAGGCAGCGGTAGCCTCCCCCTTCCTCCCGTTTCAGTTTGTGTAACTGGAGCATCTGCCCTTTTGCCAGTAACTTGCCTGTCTGAGATGAGAGATGGGTCAGAGGTCACTCCCAGGCCCATCCATGCCCCCAGAGCCCTGGGTCCACCTGGGTACCTTTTCTCTCAGCCACTGGAACTGAAGGTCCTGGTTGCTCTCAGCCTCACAGTTCAGGGTGAGGCTGCTGCCCTCCTGGCTCTCAGGGGCTGCGGGGCTCACCCGGACATCAGACACATCTGGGGGTGCAGCAGTGGGGTCAGGCAGGACAGGGCGGGTTGGATTCCCTCTTGCCCCAGCCTGGTCCCCCTGTCCTGGGCCCCCAGCCCCTCACAGTTCACCACCAGCTCCTGTTGGTCGCTCTGCAGCGATGTCGTGGTCTCCAAGTCCAGGCCCTGACATTCATAGCGGCCACTATGCTCCTTCTGGGCGGGATCCAAGACCAGGACCCCGTTGTCATCCGTCCTCTCTTCCTCCATCTCCCTGGTATTGAGGTTCTGGGAGAGGACGAGAGTGTGATCAGAGCAGACCTCCAGCCACTCTTGCATGCCCGCCTCCACCCAGAACAGAGGGTCCCACACCTGCTTGATGATGCTGAAGTGGGGCTGGGGGTTGCCATCAGCCAAACACCTGATTTCCACACGGTCCCCCTCCTTCAGCATCCCCTCAGGCTCCACTTCCAACCACACTCTCTCTGCCGGGTCTGTATAGGCAAAGGGGACAGTTCTCAGCCCAAGAATGGCCTCTGTGCCAGGCAGGTAGAAGCTCGCAGGACCCAGCCCCACTGTGAAGGGTCGGTACTCACAGAAAACAGGGACGGTGACCTCCTTAGATTCTTTCATGTGGTTCCCACTGGGTAGCCGGTAGCTGAGCTCACAGTAAAACTGGGCATCTTTGTCCTCCTTGGACACCTGTGCCTGCAGAACGCTGCGCAAGGTAAACAGACCACTGGACTCCTCTGTCTGGGATGACTGGATGTGGACCCCTGGTCAGGGAAGAAGGGGAGAAGGGTTCGGTGGGTCTCTGCTCCGCCTTCATCCCCACCCTGTGGTATCCTGGGTCGGGGAAGGAATGGTGGGGAGCCCCTGTAGAGGGCCGTGGATCATTACAAATGCCACCTGCAACCCTTCAACCCAGCTATTTACTGCTTGCTATCTACCCCAAACACACGTGGGCACTCATACAAGGGTGTGTGCAAATAATACTGCAGTGATTTAAAGGTAAAGAGAAAATACTCTGGATGTCTACTAACCAGAATGAATGGTTAGCTAGATCATATTATAGCTATATTATATATTACATTATAGCTCAGCCATGTGAAGTGCTGGGCAGTAGGTAAACAATCAGGTAGATCTAAATAGAGCGATCCAGCAAGATTTCCAGGACTTGTTGTCAAAAGGAAAACAAAGTGTAGGGCAGGCTGTGCCATTCAGATCAGGGTTTCTCCACCTCAGCACTACTGAGATTTGGAGCCAGTACTCTGTGCCCTGTGGGATGTTTACAGCATCCTTGGCCTCACTGCGCGCCCCCCTCCCCAAATGCCAGTTGCATCTCTCCGTATGCAACAACCAAAAATATTTCCAGACACTGCCAAGTGTCCCAGAGGAGAGCAAGATCAGCCTTAGAAGAGAACCACTGATTTAAGTAATAAAAAACAAAACCCTATATAGTCCTAGATATATTTACATGTGTGAGTAAGGACCTAGAAATAGGCTTGAAAGAATACATACACACTGACAGCAGAGATATTTCTGGGAGAGGGGTCTGCGGCAGGAAGGAAATTTTCCTTCTAGATTTTCTGTACAGTTTGAACTCTAATGATAATATTTTCATGGATGGCTTGTGTACTTAAAAAAAAAAATACAATAGTGACTTCCCTGGCGGTCCAGTGATTAAAGACTCCGCGCTCCAAGGCAGGGGTCATGGGTTTCATTCCTGGTTGGGGAACTAAGATCCAGCATGCCTCACAGTGCAGTCAAAAAAACAAAGTAAAAGTGCAAAGCGGTCCCCATATAGTGCCACAAGCATGGCTTCTAAGGGCAGAGAGGATGACTTACGATTCTTCTCCTCCTTCAGTGACTGGCCGTTCTTGTACCAGGTGACTTGAGGAACAGGGTACCCATTCCTTCCGACGCAGGTGGCAACCTAGGGAGGACAGGGCGTGAGGCTTCCTGACTCTGTGACCTGGCCGAGCTGCCCCCTCTTAGCTCCTGCCAACCCGCCTCCCCCAACCCCAGGCCACCCCAGCAGACCTCACCTCCACAGGCTCCTCACTGTTCACAGAAATGCCCAAGGTATTGACCTGGATGCTTGGCTCCTCTGGAGCTTCTATAAGGGAGAGAGGTAGGGAGGCGTGTGGGACCACCGCTTCCCGGGCCCCACGCTGCCCACAGGGCGCGGACGGGGCACTCACTGTAGACGCGGAGCCGGATGCGGTGCTCCTGAGCCCGGCGCCTGCCCTGGCACGTGAAGATGCGGTCATCGTGGGGCGTGATGCCGGTCAGGGCCAGAGCAGTCCCTTTGTCCTGGAGGCTGAGCCGGTTGTGGTACTCCCCAGGCTCACTCTGGCCCTGACCCTGACGCACACGGAAGATGAGCGTCCGCTTCTCCTTGTGGACCTGAGCAGAGGCAGCAGGGCAGGGGTGAGGGTCCTGGGGCTACAGGAAGGGCAGGGCCTCCCGCCCCTGCTGCCCTCTGCTGCACTCACAGAAAACCAGTCCACGTGGCTGAGGTTGCCCTGGGCATGGGAGAGGCCACACTTCAGAAGGGCCGTGTGGCCCACTTCCACCTCCACCAGCTCGGGCTCCGGCTGCTCGGCCTCTCCGGGCACACCTGGGGGGAGGCGGGAGGCGGCACCAGCAGCTGTGTGAGCTCCAGCTGCTCACCATGCCCTTCGCTCACACCCGCTCGCAGCAGCTGTTCTCTCTGCCACTTCAATGAGGGTCCGAAGGGCACGCTGTCCTCTCTAAGCCTCAACCACTCTGTATGACTCCCCCCAACCCCGGGCCGGCCCTCTCCTGGCTCAAGGGAGCTGGGGCTGGACATTTCTGGTCATTGGAGCCGAGACCCTGAGCACCAGGAACTCTCAGATGAGGCTGGCAGAGGGTGGGCCAAGAGGAAGGCCCCTTTCCTTCCAGGCCCCCTCCTCCCTGGGTGAGCTCAGAGTGTGGGAATGCAAGGCATGTGCCAGGCCGGGGCACACAGGCCCTTTTTGTCCCCACACCCAGGGTAAGACATCACTACTCTACCCTTTGCCCCCCAACGCCCCCCCCCCATAAGACCCCAATGGGCAACCCTGGTCAGGAGACCCCTATCTCCTACTCTGTAAGCAGCACCTCTGTGGATTCTCACACTCTCAGGGGACCCCATCCTGGGAGTCTTGTGAGTACAGGAGGGGTCAGAGTCATGGAGGGGCCAGAATCTCTCCCTGGGGTCGGGGGCAGGGGTCAGGGCAAGGGCCAGGCAGTGGGCAGGAGTGACGTCAGCAGTGCCAGTGTCCTGCCCGCCCCACGAGGAGGTGATGTCACTCCATACCATCTGGTTGGACTCGGGTGCCTGGGCGGTTGCCCTGAGCTGGCTCCCAGACAATGAGGGCAGATGGGGTGGTCTTCAGCCCAGAGCAAAAGCCTCAGCTCCCTGACTCAGTTTCCCCAGCGCTAGAAGAACGGGGCAGGGTGGGGCTGGACCTTCTGCAGCACTGGAGCCCCATGCAGCCCTTTCCCCTCCATCCCCCAGAAAGGCTTTGAAGGCAGCAACCAAGAGTACCCCAGGGATACTGTTGGCATGGGCACGAAGCCATGGCATTGGGTATTGCCCAGACCTCCCTTTCCCCAGCCAGCCAGCGGCAAGAACCCGGGAAACGGAGCCAAGAGAAAGGAGCGACACCACTGCGGCCATACAAGGGCAGGGTGAGCCCGGGAGCACCCGGCTCCTGGGCGGTTTCAGAGAAAAACTCCGAGGTGCAGGGGCCCTTTTCCCACCTGAATTTGGTCCCATTCCGGGAGGTGTAACAAGTCTGGGGCGCTCGCACTCTGGGACTCCGCGATCCCCATTCCCTGCCACCTGTGACCCCGTCACCCGGGTAGGCGCGAGGGGACCCACACGGCGCTCCAGCCTTTGCCAACGCCCTGGCAGGGCGGGAGCCGCCGTACCTCCCCCTCTCGCTCACCTCTAGCCTGGCTCGAAGCCCAGGCGGGAGAGGGAGGGGTCGGTGCACCCCTCCAGCTAAGAAAGCTGCGTTTTCCAGCAACAGGCGGGCGCGGAATTCAGGATTTGGGGATGCGCTGTAGCTGCCCCTCCCGCCAAGGCTCCAATCACGCTCCCCGCCCCCCGCCCCCGAGAAAGCACCTGAAGAAAAGCTCTCCCCAGCGCCTGAAGGGACTCTGCTCCACCCCTTCCCGATCCAGGCAGAAGCCCCCTCCCCGTCTCCCCAGTCCTGCTCCCGGGATGGTCTGGAACAGAGACCGCAAACTGGCCACAAAGAAGAGTTGTACGCGCGCAAGGCGCCGGGTGCCGGGGACCCCGAGAGGAGGAACGCACGCCGCCGCGCAAAGCCCCGGCCCCCACCGGGATGCGGGCTCTGCTCCCGGGCACGCTCCGCCGAAGACCGCCGGGCCGGGCCGTTCGGGGTGCGGGGCTCCAGCGAGCTCACTCACCCGCGGCGCGGCGAGAGCAGCAGCAGACGGCGAGCAGGAAAACGCAGATGAGCCCGGACCGTCCCATGCTTCCCGGCCGGAGGGCTAGAGCCAAGTGAGGGAGCTCGCGGCCGCCGGGGGCTGACGTCAGGGGGGCGGGGGAGGGGGCCCGGGCGCCCGGGCCGCCCGCCACGCCCCGCGCAGCCCACCCCCCGCCCGGCGCGCCGCAGCCCTAGGGGGCGGGCCCGGCGCCGAGATGCCCGGAGCTGCGCCGCGGAACAGCGCGGCGCGGGGTTAGGCCGGAGCCTTCCTCCCAGCCCCCAGCTAGGGAACGGACAGGGGGCGGTGACAGGTGTCTCCGAGGCGGCTGCGGGGAGAAGCTGGCCCGGATGCTGGAGTCCCGCCGGGTCAGACCCCGCTTAGCCCCAGCCAGCCCGTGTAGCCCTGGGGGACCTCCTGGCGGAGGAGCCACTGGCAGGTCCTTGGTGTCCTTGGTGGGGGCCTCGCTCCCTTTTAAGCTCTTCTGCCCGCCGCCTCCTCCACTCCCCCGGACCTCTGCTCCAGAGAAATAGGGCTTCCCAGAACGGTTGCACCACTGCGGCGGCCGCCGGCCTGGCACTACCCCCAAGCCTTGCAGTCCTGGCCGCTTTGAGGGAAGAACCCTGGGCCGGGGGCCCACAGACCCAGAGGCATCTGTACTGGGGAGTGGAGACGGTGCGCTAAAGGTGGTCCCTTCACCCTCAGCTCTTTCAAGTCTCAGACCAGAGGAAGCCGGGAGGGCCTGAATTCACAGGCCCGAAGTTGTCACACTTGTCCCACCCAGCCCGGATCTTGAGGTTTCTGCCCCTGCTGGCTTCACTCACTGAACCCAGCCCGGGACTCAGTTTCCCCTGAATGAAGAAAGAAGGGGGGAAAATGAGTTAATGGGCACAAGATCTCCAGCTTGCCCCCCCTTACCTGTTGCTGTTGCTGAGGGTTGAAGAGACCCCCTGTGTCAGGGCTCTTGCCCCCCAGCAGCTGAGGGTGGGGGTTTTGGAGGAGGAATCAGAATTGACTCCAGGCTGCCCTGCCCAAGTGGAATCTGTCCCAGCGAGGCGGGGGGAACTGCATCTCCCCTTATTCCCAATGCCTGGGTCTTCGGGCCCCTTGAACCTGAACTGAGGCTCTGGGGAGTGAGACTTATTCTTGTCTCATAGAGAAAGACCCCCAGCTCCCTGACCCTGGGAAAGGGTTCCACATCATCTGGGACCCGTCTAACTGGGAAGGTCTAAAGGGGGCCTGGATTTGGGATAGAGTCCTGTCCTAGGCAGGGCAGCCTTGCCGCTGGTTGGGGGAGGAGCAGGGTGAGGCAGCAAATGCCGGAGATGGGCAGGTGACTTAGAGGATGCTCCAGGATGGCGTTTTGATGACGCCGAGATGACTCTTGAGCCACATCAGCCCTCATCTTTCAGATCTTTGCTGATCCCCTCCTCCGTCTCCATTAATTTTCAGCCAGAGGCCATGCCAGGCAGGCCAAGCCAGGGGCCTGGAGCCCGGGGTGGGGGTGGGGGGTGAGAGAAGGATGGTGCTTCCTCATCCCCCAGAGTGAATGTATGGACTGGCCCAGGGCCCAGAATGGAATGGATGCATTTGTTTTTGTCTGCAGGGGCAGGAGTGGGAATGGCTGAAGGATGCTGTTTGCCCTGGCACGCTCAGAGCTGGGCATGGTATTCTACTTCCCTGCCCCCACCCCCCTTCCCTTCTCTTAACACCATTAACTAATCATTCTCCTCTCTCCAGCCTGAGAGCAAAGCCAGCTAACCACCAAGGACGGTCAGTTCAGAATCCTTCTTCCGTTGTGAGAAGAGTGAAGCTAGGAGGGGGTGGTGGAGCTGCCTCTGCGGTGAAAGAGAAGTGAGGGTAGAGCCCAGGGTGACCTCTGTGTCCCACATGTCTCCACCAAACTAGCACAGAGACTGTCCTTTAGGGAAGCCAGTAGCTTAGGGTGATCTGGGCTGCCAGGGAGTGGGTGGTAGAGGTCAGGGGGCAGACAACCTCGAGAAGGCTTCATGAGCAGGGCCCACTAGGATTTCAAACCAAAGAGGTCAAGTCCTTGGAGAGGCTTCAGAGGGGACTGGAAGCAGAAGGAAGCAGAATGATGGCAGCACAGGGTGAAGGAGCAGGAGGCGGAGGGTATCTGAGATGGGGATCTCCGTGTCTCTGAGATGCCAGAAGCTAGAGCGTCCACAGCTGCAGGAAAGAGAGGAAGCAGATGGGGAAGAACTTTCAGCGAGAGAGGATGGAGGTCCAGCAGAAGGGGAGAGCTAAGGAGGCCACTGTGGGCTTTCCATCTGCAGACACTGTTGTGCCTGGACTCAGTGGAGGCAGCCTTGCCCAGATGCAGGCCAGGATCAGCAGAACCCCAGACCAGAGCCCTAAGTTCCCAGCCTCATTTCTGTCCAGAAGGAATGGGTAGGAAGGCTGCCTTCTTCACTCCGACGGCAGACCCAGGGGGCGCAGAAGGCCCTTGGTGCGTCTCTTGGGCATAAATCTGACCACAGGTAGGGAAACTGAGGCTGTGTGGGGTGGTGGCCACGGTCTGAGTTCCTCAACTGCTGTCTCCGGGGTGAGTGGAGGCTTTCATTTCATTGTACGATGTGGGACCCTCCCACACCCCACCCCCCATGGAGCTGGAGGTAAAAAGACAAGGCTAGTCCTGCCCAGGGGGGCTAGTCCTGCCCCGGGGGGCTAGTCCTGCTGGGGTGAGATTAAACCCAGGAGTCCTCTTTCATAGTGGGTACAGTGGTCTCCCAACCACCCTCTCCGGTGGAGGGGCCTCAACCAGGAGGATATGAGAAGGGCGGGCTGAGCAGAGGAAGGAAGCCGATAAAGACAAGTTTACATCTGCAGTAAGAAGGAGCTATGGGGTGGAGGGGGTTGGCCAGCAATATTGGCAATGACTGAGGCTGGGGAATCCCCCCGCTCCCGGCCTGGCCTAAAAATAGGGTTCAGTCTGAGTCTTTGGAGGGGAGGTAGGAGAATTTTTTCCAGTGTTGGGGGGTCTGAGCTGGGAGGAGATTGTGCTCAGGGACTGAAGAAACGGGGTAGGAGGCGGGTGGGGGGCAGTTGCTGCTGAGGCAATCTTGGGCCAGGAAACCGGATACTGGGGGGCTGGGTGGAAAATGTTGGGGAAGAGATTGAATAGGGGGAAGCGGCCCCTGTCTTGGCCGGACGTGGCCTCACCCATGTCCTTCGCACCTGACTCCAGGCAGGAAGGAGCTGCGGCCTGGATTGAGCTGCGCCCCAGAAACGCCTTGGAAGAGGAGGAGGGTGACTTGTGCTGGTGGTGGTGGGTGGGGCGGGGGGAGATGGGAGGGGCTATTTTTAAACTTGGAGAAACCGTCAGTGAGTTCATCTCCACCCTGAGTGCTGGAGGAGGCAAAGGCCCCATTGTACAGGGGTCCAGAGAAGGGGCGGGGGAGGGAGGTGGTGGCACAATGGCTGGGATTATATCGGAGCCGGCGGGGGAGGGGAGGGCGCGGGAGGGGGCGTCTCCATCACAGCTGGCCTACTGAACTCCGGGGTCGAACCAGGCTGGGGCTGGGACAGGGGGGTTTTCCCACTCTCACAGAAACCCCCTCTTGGGGAGGTGGGATCTGTCTCTGGCATCCGGTGTCGCATCCTGGGGAGGGGGCTGTGGGTGGAATTCCCACAGCCTGGCTTTCCCAGGGACACTGCAGGGTCCGTTCCCAGGCTCCCGGCATTCCAGCGACTCCCCTGGGAGCTGCCGGCCTCTCCTCTCAGCCCCTTCCCTGCTAAGGGGGTGGGGGAGAGAAGGAAAAGAGGATGTGGCCACAGGGGGACTCTTCCTGGGGATTAGGGACCCATAAACCAGAGGGAGGGTTCGCAGTGAGTGCGGTGCGCAGAGGGGGACCCTTCCCTCCCGTCCTAGTCTCCAGCCCTGTTGAGCTGTCCCTCGGGCCTGGACTATCCCCTCTAGTCCTCTCTGACCCCAGGGTCCTCTCCACGTGGGCTGGCCTCCAGCACGCAGGGCCTCAGCCCAGGGGATCCCAGGTCCTGCCTGGGGGAGGCGGGGCGTTCGCCGAGCTCGCCCCAATCCAAACATTACCATAAATGCTCAGGCTGCTGCGGGCCGGGGAGGGGCTGGGGCAGGAGACCTTGGGGGCTCTCCGGAAGCCCCGAATCCGGTCTCCAGGCCTTTCCCAGCGAGGGCTGGTGGAGGTGATTCAGTCTCTGCTTTGGGAAACGGAGGGGGAGCTGAGTTGCGGGTGGGAGTCGGGTGGAGTTTGGGCAGAGAGCCAGACGGCATGGGGAGTCCCTGAGCACTGCCTCCCGGGGCCCAGTGACCTCTGATGGAGGGGAGAGGAGGATGATCCAGCCAGGATTTCAGCCTCGGGCAGGGCTGGGGGCTCCTGTCAGCTGTGATAAAGGATTGTCTCGCTTCCGGTCCTGGGTCTCTGCTCTCCGGCCTCTGAGGACCCAAACGTCTTCCCACTTCTTCCTCCCATCCTAAATTTGGAGAACGGAGCGAGCGGGGGGCAAGGGGAAGGGCAAAGGGCCGGACGCTGGGAGCCTACACCTCTCCCCTCGGGGAAGTTCACATCCGCTCCCCAAAATACCACCACCCAGGAGGAGGAGTGTCCCCAGAGAACTGTTTAAATTTTGACTTTGAGACGTCCCTGAGGAAGGGCTAGCTCGTCTACCCGAGAGGAGGCTACAGGAACCCTAGTGACCCCAGATTCTGCTCCACCCCTGGAGACCCCCAGAGCTTTGAACAACTGGGGAGGCCCAGACCAGGGGGGAGCCGTGTTCCATTGCACCCTGGCAGGGCCTGTGGCCCCTTCTGTAGTTGCCACAGCTGGCCTTGGAGGCTGCCAGAGAGGTGGGGGGAAGGGAACAGCAAGCTGGGGGGAGAGGGACGCTGAACCCCCATCTCCCTGACCCACATCCCAGGGCCCACGGCCTCAAGGGACCTTGAAAAGTGGAGAGAACACAGGATTTGGAGTCAGAGAAAATCCCCAGACCAGATCAGACTGAGCCTGTGTTCTCGCGGGCACCTTGCCTTCGTGTCCCAATCACATGGAAAGAGCTAGCTCTGCTTTGGTCTCCAGGGTGTGATCATGCATGTCGCCCGGTCCCTTCAGTCATGTCTGACCCTTTGCAGCCCCGTGGACTGTAGCCCGCCAGGCTCCTCAGTCCGTGGGATTCTCCAGGCAAGAATACTGGAGTGGGTTGCCGTGCCCTCCTCCAGAGGATTCCTGACCCAGGGATCGAACCCATATCTCCTGCATTGTTGGTGGATTCTTTTACCGGCCGAGCCACCATAGAAGCGCTTGTCTCCAACACCCAGCTGTAAACTCCATGAAGGAATTGGTGGCTTTGCGATCTCTTGCCACTTAATTAACTCATCTTGGGCATGTGGCCAAACCAGTGACTGTTGAGAAGGGACATGGCAGTGCCCAGAATGAGAGAAGAATCTGCTCATTTTCACAGGGCTGTACAACTCAGCCCATGACTTAAGGGTCATTTTCATTGCTAATGTTTATCTTGATCTTTGCAACAAAAAATGAGGAAACTGAAGTGAAAATTTACACGACCTAAAGTCACACAGCCTGTGAGTAACGGAGCTACATTTTTTCAGTGTGGTAAAATACGCATAACCTAAAACTTACCCTTTAAACCACTTTAAGTGCACAAGTCAGTGGCATCAAGCATGCTTACAATGTTATGCAACCATCACCACTGTCTAGTTCCAGAACTTTTTGATCACTCCAAGGAACTAAAATTTGAACGAAGATTGATCCAACTCCCAAAGCTGGGCCCCATACCTGTGATAATTTACAGCTGCATTAAGTAAACACATCATGGAAAAGAAAGCAGCAGATTGAATACCAACGAATTATGTGGTATAAACAGGAAATGCAACAGGGATTCAGAAGAGGGAGCTTCTATGGACGGCGCCTGCACTAGCCAGGAAAGCCTTTCTGGAAGTGTGGAGGCTCTAGCGAAAAGTCAAGTGTAGATAGGGGAGGAGTGAGGCTAAATCATTCCAAGCAGAGCAAGTGGCACAAACAAGGACAGGAAGGGTGAGGATGAAGAAAGGGACACACACAGTGACAACTGCTTCTTCTGTATTAAAGAGTTTCAGCATCAGCATCTGGCTAGAAGGTCAGGCTGATGTGGGGAGGCTGGCAAAGATGAACTGCTGTTTGTATAGCCAGCTCACCGCTTTCACTTTCATTGTATGTTTACTTAGAGTGTCTTGAGGAGAGCTTCAGCCACTGCTACCACGTATTGGCACCACCTTTATGCAAACAGCTGGTGCTAAAATAAAGTGTTACACGGCTAGCTAGAAATTCAAGAGGGTAGAGGATGGGCAGATGAGGTGGGGTAAAGTCATGGGGGAGGAACTTGGATCTTAAGATAGAAGAGGCAGTGGGGAGCCACTGTAAGTTCTTGAGCAATGATGTGATGAAATTGGAATGGAGGTTTATAAGGGTTTCTCCATCCTAAAGGAAATCATCCTAAAGGAAGTCAGTCCATCCTAAAGGAAATCAGTCCTGAATATTCAGTTGAAGGGCTGATGCTGAAGCTAAAACTCCAATACTTTGGCCACCTGATGCGAAGAAACGACTCATTGGGAAAGACCCTGATGCTGGGAAAGATTGAAGGCAGGAGGAGAAGGGGACGACAGAGGATGAGATGGTTGGATGGCATCATGGACAGGATGGACATGAGTCTGAGTAGGCTCCAGGAGTTGGTGATGGACAGGGAAGCCTGGCGTGCTGCAGTCTATGGGGTTGCAGAGAGTCAGAAGACTGAACGATTGAACTTAACTGAAGGGTTTCTCTAGTTCTTCTTGCCTGAGAGCGCCCCCTGGTGCCCCTAATTTAAATTGTTCTCTCATCTCACGAAAAGCAGGTAGGATGGGGGGATGGAAAAACAGAATTGATGAGTTGGAGAAGCCAGTCTTAGGCTTCATTTCAATTCGTCCTGAGTGATGCCAACACTGTGGTACAAATAGAGGTGACATGTGGAAAGAGAGGGTTTGCTTCGAAGGAAAAGGGCACTGTGGCAGCTCCCTTCTCTGTCTCATCATTGAAGTAGGATGTCGTGTCTAAGCTTGGGGGCGGAGGATGGGATCATAATTAAGACAAGGTTCATGGGCTTAAGAGGTTTGTACTCTAGTGTGGGAATGCATGCTCAGTTGCTCCAGTCGTGTCCGACTCTTTGTGACCCCATGAACTGTAGCCTGCCAAGCTCCTCTGTTCACAGGATTTTACCAGGCAAGAATACTGGAGTGGGTTGCCGTGCCCTCCTCCAGGGGATCTTCCTGACCCAAGGATCAAACCTGCCTCTCTTGCACGGCAGGCAGATTTATGAACGCTGAGCCACTGGGGAAGCCCTAGTGAGGGGGATTGACAAGTAAACAATTAGAATATAAAGTGCAAGTACTAGGGTGCACAAATGCATATGAACAGTTACTTAACTCAACCTTAGGTGGACAAGGAAGGCTTCCTGGAAGAGTTGATACCTAGCTTCATTTTAAGAGATAATGGCAGGTAGCCGGGTAAATAGGGTATGGTAGCATCCTCTGTGCAGGAGACGACTAGTGCTTGGTTCATATCCTGCAAGGGAGGAATGAATTTAGTGAGGGATGAGGCCAGATTACAGAGGATTTGTAGACCCTGATAAATGGTTTAGCACAGCAGGGTGTGTATAAACGGTTCTGAGCAGGGGAATCCCTGCCAATCAGTTTAGATCCATCTGAGTTCAGGCACACAGGGACAGAACCAAAGGTCTCATTTTCCTTCTTTTTTTTAGCTAATTAATTAGACTGGGCCAGGTCTTAGTTGCCTCATGAGAGATCTTTGTTGCCAAATGTGGGATCTTTTTTTTTTTTTTAGTTGCAGCGTGCAAGATCTTTTTAAAATTGCAGCTTGTGGGATCTAGCTCCTTGACTAGGGATCAGCCCAGGCCTCCTGCATTGGGAGCGTGGATGGAGTCTTAGCCACTGGACCTCCAGGGAAGTCCCCCAAAGGTTCCACTTTCTAAGGTCCTGTCTCCCCTCCCAGATCTGTCCTCTCCCTTGGGTGACTGAGGTTGGAAACATCCAGTTGCTTCTGGGGAGGTTGCTGCTATACCTGGGGTATACCTACTCTACCTGGGGGTACGGCCTTATTTTAACTTTGAACATGCCAATCCATCTGATCATAAAAGCTTCACACTAGAATAAAACATAAGCTTGGGAGGAATCTGGTCCCTTATGTCACTCACCATGACTGAGATTCTCTTGGCAGCCTTCCACAGCCTCCTTACCACATCCACCTGGAGATGGGACACAACACTTCTGAGACCCCTATCAACAATCTTTGAATTAACTCCACTAAGTGGCATAGTATGCAACAGCTAAAAGGATAAGGACATCCCATGTGTTGATATGGAATGATCACTGGAATATAATTTTATTTATTTATTTGAGGGTCATTGACATTTTTATTGAGGTATGGTTGATGTAGAACATAGTTCTAAATTTAAAAGCTTGATATACAGTGCTATATGTGGAATGCTACCTTTTGTATAAGAATAGATAAATATTTTTATATGATCAACATCTGTTTATACTTTCAAATAGAAATAAAGGACCAAAACCTTCAATACTTGTGTGGCCAGGTCAGATATAAAAGAAGGTTCACATATTGTATGTCAAGCTGTTTGAATTATTTGAAGGTTAGCTAACTCTTAAACATGCTCTGCCCTCTTACCTTGACAAATAACCTTTCTAACGACAAAATTAAAAGATATGTAATGCCACAGTTTTTTTATGACTTAAAGCCAGCCAAATATTCAAGATAATTTAATCTTCATTGCGCTTGCCTGGGTATCCTCAAGAAGGGCCAGCAATGTTTGGATGGATAATAAAGTCATGTGCAACTCATAAGTTATTATATAATATTCCATTAAATAAAATGTTCTTGTCTTCATTTTGGCAAAACCCCTAGTTACTTTGTATAATAAAAATCTCATAATGCATATTCTATTGCTAGGGATGCCTAGTTAATTTCTTTTCTTGAGTTGTTGTTTTTAACTGTTTAAAAAATAAATTTCAATTTAGAGAAACGTTGCTCCAAACTGAGATTATTACTAACAATTTTAAAACAATACTTGGATTCAGAATTGAATCATAAATTTTGCACCTCACATTTAAACATTATAAAGGAGTCACAGATAATAAATATTTTATCCCTGAAAATACTTTTTCATCATGTAAGTCTTTATCATAATAATTTTCAACAGCCTTTAAAGCAATATCTAGATCCATTTGGTGTTTAAATTTTACTGATTGAAAATTATTCAATGCTGAGCTCTTATTTTAAAAAAACACCAAAGAGTACTATTTTGTTATATTTCTTAAAAATCTCTCTGCAACTGAAGCTGTTATTCGAACTTGGCCAGAAGTTCAAGTTTCAAGAGAAATTAGTTTGGGGATTATTTGCATGTGAGTTTTTTCGTTTATGCCCTTGCAAACATTTTTGTTTCCTTGTTTTAGCTTTTCTTTTTATATATTTAACTTTATTTCGAAATAATTTCAAACATTCAGAAAGGTTGCAGAGATAGTGTAGACTCCCTGTATACTCTTTACTTAGAATCAAAGATGATTAATGTTTTGCCACAGATTTTGCTTTTTTCTTTTTGACTTGTGGGATCTTAGTCTGTACCAAGGATTTGAATCCACGCTCTCAGCAGTGAAAGCTCAGAGTCCTAACCACCGCACCACCAGGGAATTCCCCAGATTTTGCTTTTTCATTCTCTTTTAACTAAAATTTACATTAAATTTTAACTAAAATTTTTTATTTGATGTGCGTACATATGTATAATTTTTCTAAATCATGAAAGTAGACTGCATACGGTGTGCTCCTAGGTCCCTTTATACTTCAATATTTCCTGAGAAGAAGGATATTGTCCCATATAATCACAATACAGTTATCCAATTTAGAAGATTTAAATTGATACAAAACATTACTAGTCTATAATCCATATCCCAGTTTGACAAGAGTCCCAAACGTCCACTGTGGTGTTGGTCTTTTCCCTCTAGAACAGGATGCAGTCCAGGCTTCTCTACTGTCTTTAGTCTTCAGGTCTCGTTATTTCCCTGTAATCTGCAATGGTTCCTCATACATTGCTTTCATATTTGTCAATCAGGGTTTGTCTGGTGTAATCTTGTGCATGAAGTAGGGTTATGCAACCCAGGCTGAAATACTATATAAGTAATACATACGTTAGCATCCCTTAATGGTTCTGGTCTGAACCAATTTTTACCATGATGGTTTTATTTATTATTATATATTTTTTTAATTTTTGGCTACACCCCACAGCATGTGGGAACTTAGTTCCCCAACCAGGGATTGAACCTGCACCCCCTGCATTAGAAGTGCAGCGTCTTCCCCACTGGACCACTAGGGAAGTAGCTATGGTGGTTTGAAATGATAATTTTCTCCTGTCAGCCTCCCTCCTTCTCTATCAGTCAGTGCTCCATTGTAAACAAGAGCCCTCCTTTCTAATTTTTTGTTTATAATATTTATATTCTTTGTAACATATTTGGACTCATGGACTCCTGTTTATTCAGTGGGTTTTATTCCATTACTGTCCTTATTTATTTTGATGCTGAAATCCACCCAGATGTGGCCACCTTTGACCTGGCTTCTGCATCCTCTGACACAGCCACCCCCACCCCCAGTCTGCTGGTCCCTGCCCCATAATTTTTGGCGCTACTTTATTTCTGGCAGAATTTTCAACCTTCTACCTTCTCTGTCTCAGCCACTATAATCAACTCTTTCCCCCAGGAACCCTGTTTCTTTTAGTGGGGAATGGTAGAAACCAACATCTGGGTACTAGGTATGCTTCTTGCTACTAGGGTTTTATTGCTTCTAGGTTCTTTCAATGGACACACATAATCACATATACTATGTATATAATATACCTAAGCTAATATATAGTATATCTAATATATATATTATTATTATAGAAAGCATGAGTTTATACTGGTAACACAATTTTGATCCAGTTTCACCGGGTTCTCTACCTTGCCTTCCTGTATTCCATATTTATGTCTTCCTTCTTCCAAAGGAAGAACTCTGGCTCCCAAAATATTTCAAAATTGTCGTACACTACAAAAGGTAAGCCTAGTAAAGTGAGTTCAAGAGGTCTTTACTTCCCCCAGGCTGAGGGTGTATGGTGTGGTGTTCGTTGTCCAGTCATGTCCTACTCTTTGTGACCCCACAGACTGTAGCCCACCAGGCTCTTCTGTACATGGGAATCTCCAGGCAAGAACACTGGGGTGGATTGCCATTCCCTTCTCCAGAGGATCTTCCTGACCCATGGATGGAACCCGGGTCTCCTGCATTGCAGGCAGATTCTTTACCGTCTGAGACATAGGGTACACTTCCCTCCTTGCTGTGTGGTTATATCACTCGTATGAAATTCAGCTGGGTTCATTTGTTTCTGTTTGCACTCAGTTTGGTTTGTTTTTTCCTCATATTTTGATTTAGTTTAATATTTTACGTGTATAGGAGATTAACATGCTTCTAAAAGTCAAAATTACACAAGAGAATTCCCTGGCGGTCCAGTGGTTAGGACTTGGAGCTCTCACTGCTGTGGTCCAAGAACTAAGATTCCACAAGCCATACAGGCGGGGCCAAAAACAATTTCCAGTATTTTGCAATTATAAATAATGTGACAATAAATTTTCATGTTGTTGAAAGTGTCTTAACGGTACATTCTTAGAGGCGGATTTCTGGGTCAAAGGGTAAACGCACAGGTAGGGTTTTTTGTTTGTTTCTTTAATTGTGATTAAAAAAAAGTTTGTAAAATTTAACTCCTTTGCCATTTTTAAGCACACAGTTCAGCAGTGGGGAGTACTATTCTGTACTCAGTCTCTTCAGTCGTGTCTGACTCTTTGCGACCCCATGGAATGTAGCCCACCAGGCTCCTCTGTCCAGGGGATTTTCCAGGCAAGAATACTGGAGAGGGTTGCCGTGCCCTCCTCCAAGGGATTTTCACGACCCAGGGATCTCTTATGTCTCCTGCATTGCAGGCAGATTCTTTACAGTCTGAGCCACCAGGGAAACCTGGGGAATTGCAAATTAAAACAACAGTGAGATGCAATGCACACCTATCGGAATAGCTAAAGTTCAAAAACACAGGCAACTCCAAGCGCTGCAGGGCATGTGGAGTGATAGGGACTCTCATTCATTTCTGATGGGAATGCCAAATGGCACAGCCACTTTGGAAAACAGTGTGGAAGTTTATTATAAAGTGAAACATACCTTTACTATAAGATCCATTAATCACGCTCCTTGATATTCACCCAAATGAATTGAAAACTTAGTTCTACACAACTACCTCCATATGGAGGTTTATAGCAGATTTATTCATAATTGTCAAAACTTGGAAGCAATTGCAATGTAGTTTAATAGGAGAATGGATAAACAAACTGCTAGTTGCAGCCATACAATGGATTATTATGCGGGGATTAAAAAGAAGTGGGGCTATCAAGTCACAAAAAGACATGGAGGAAGCTTGAATGTTTATTGCTAAGAAGATAATTTGGAAAGGCTATATACTGCGTGATTCCAGTGATTTGACATTCTGGAAAAGGCAAAACGAAGAAGATGGCAAAAAGATCAGTGATGGCCACGAAGTGGGGCTGGAGGGGAGGCAGGAAGGGGTCATCCCTGTGGAGCACAGGGGATTTTTAGGGCAGGGAAAATACTTTGCATGATATTGTAATGGTAGACCATGGTATAATACATCTGTCAAAACCCATAGGATCTACAGCAGATTTCAGGGGTTTTTTTTTAATATTTATTTTTATTTATTTATTTGGCTGTGCTGGGTCTTCATTGCGGCATGTGGGATCTTTAGTTGTGGCATTTGGAATCTAGTTCCCTGATCAGGTATCAAACTCCACCCCCCTGCATTGGGAGCTTGGAGTCTTAGTCACTGGACTACCAGGGAAGTCTCCATAGGATGTCCCACATTAAAAGTGAACCCTAATGTAAACTATGGACTTCAGTTAGTAATAATAATGTATTAGTATTAGCTCATCAATTGTGAGAAAGAAACTAAAACGGTCAAACTTAGGTTTAGATTTGTTAAACTTTTGTCAATATTATTAATATTAAGAAACAGTCCCTCTCAAATATCTGTGGGTAGCACACATTCAAGAATAATTTCATTTTCCACTTGGGACCATGTGGAAACTCTTTATTTGAGAGTTTTCTGTTGTTTTGCTTAACTCTTCAAGTTCTTTTAGTATCATGTGTTAATTAAGTCTACTTGTTTTATTAGCATTTAGCCAATATTCTCATTATGTGTCCAAGAGTGTTGTGAAGTCAAATGTGATATGTGTTTTCCTAATATGTTTCATCTTTGGGAAGGTCCAGAAAATTCTGTATATAATCTTTTCAATGTTCCAAAGAAAGCCATGATGATCACAATTGAGGTCAGCTCATAGTAACAAATAACTATATGCCATACATGGCATATGGCACAAAAAATGTTTCTGGATTTTCAGTGAAAAAAATGACCTTGTTCATCTTTATTTTTACTAACCATGTCAATCACATTATCAACTTGCCTTCAACATCCTTTTAAATCAATGCCTAAAATCGTAAGTTGCTTTTCTTCAGTCCTTCCTGTAAATCAGAACAGTACTAAAACCAATTAAATTGTGAGTCTGTTTCATCTAGACATATGTCTAGACATATATAGACAAATTTTAAAAAATATGAATTAATATTACAAATGTTCCTCAGCCACTATTGCATATACCACATTAATTTCTGAGTATTTCTGGAACCACAAATTGGAACAGGAGGAAAAGCAAGAGGATTTGACTAGTTAATTAATGTTATTTCTTGTCTTCCCTAAGTGCTTCAGTGGCTGAAATCCTCCCCTGGCACAAACCATAGAACTTTGTGGCATTTGGATACAGTCACCTCATGTTTCCAGGACATGGGTTATGAGATGTGAAGTGCTTCTCTGGGCCTGAACAGTGTTATTACTAGAGCCGATGTTTAGGGTTTGGGTTCTCCTGTACCAGTGCCAAGCCTCAGATGCCGATTGAGAGAGGAGAACAGTTTTCAGTGTGTTTGTGATTTGTGGGGCTTAGGGTGTTACTCGAAGGGAACAGGGTGGAGGGGTCAGAGTGAAAGCAAACTGTGGAGCCTTATACCCAGTTCAGAGGTGTGGAGCCCTATACCAAGGTCACAGGACAGAAATCTCTGGAACTGACGGAGCCCTATATCTACTGCTGCCATAAGCCTTCAGATCATCTAAACCAGTCGGTGCCCTGACCCCATATTAGGTAAAATACCCACTCAATGCATCCTAAAAAGTGAAAGTGTCAGTTGCTCAGTGGTGTCTGACTCTGTGATCTCATGAACTGTAGCCCGCTAGGCTCCTCTGTCCCTGGAATTCTCCAGGCAAGAATACCGGAGTGGGTAGGTAGCCATTCCCTTCTCCAGGGGATAGATCAAACCTGCATCTCCTGCATTGCAGGCAGATTCTTTACCATCTGAGCCACCAGGGAAATGCCCATAGCATCTTAACCAATCACTAATGCCACTCGTCTGGTAGGAATTTTCTCGGTCTTGAGGCTATAAAAATTGGTGTGCAAATATTTCAGCCATGAATCAGTGGTCCTTTGGGAAAGAAAGGATTCAGGCAGTGTCAAGGGTGGGGTGATGGGGACAGTTTAAGAAGTCCAGGCCAGAGTGGAGATGAAGAGTTTAATGTGCCAACTAAAAACTGTCACTAGCCACCAGTCACTGAACGTTGACATACCCTGAAGGGAATTCAGAGCCAAGAGCAGGAATGAGGCACTCTGTGCTCTGGGAAAAACAGGCAGAACAGGCCTTTGGATAGTTATTTTCAGGAGATTTTATGAACCCAAATTCTTGCACCTTCTTATATCTAGAAAAGCACTACAATCATTAACTGAGACATCTGCTTCTCACAACTAGCAGCAAACTTCCTGTGACCAGCAGCAGCCTTCTGTAAAAACATGTGTGAAATTGCACGTCTGCCTGATTACCTACCAAAATTGCATACATATATATCCACCTCCCCTCTTACCTCTTCTGAGCACTTCCTCAGAACTATCTGAAAGGCTGTCTGCTGGCCTATAGTCCTTGTTTTACCCTAAGTAAAACTTCACTCACAACTTTCTTGTTGTGCATTGTTTTCAGTGGACAAATGGAAGCAGGAAATTAAAGCAATAGAGGCCTGGGGAAGGCTCAGACCCCCAAGTATTCTTGGCTTTAGTAAAGAACACCAGGCTCTCAATATATTTGGGATAGGATCTTAGATATTTTAAATATTATTTGAATATTTTAAAAAGGGATAAATTTTTGAGGTCACTAAGGCTGCCCAGGCAGATATCTAACTAGAGTGTTTAAGTAAACAAATGAATAGGGCCTGGGCTAGGAGTGTGAGCTATTTCCGGCCTGTGACCTCTTTTTCTTACCGACAATGAGGTAATCTCCTGAGGATGCTCAGAAAACGTGACAGAGCTTGAGGAAACAGTTTGGAAATAGCAGCTTGGGAATCCCCTATCACAATCTGTTTCCCCTTAAATTGCTTGTGAGCAGGCAGGTCTTAAACATTTTTTTGCATCCCCAGTGCATGTGTAGCAGCTCAATACATGACGGAGTAAATGGATGAATGGAGGAGGACAAGGGACTGAGTCTGGTTGCGGAGGCGTTGCAATCCTAAAGCCTGGTTCAGAACAGTGACCACCAATCCGTACTTTAAAAAAAAAAAAAAAAAATCAAGGCTGGAGGAGAAGAGAAAGAACAGCGCCCGTTTTAGCCCAGTCCGAAGTCCTGTTCCTTTAGAATTCACCTGCCAATGCAGGAGACTCAAGAGAGGCGGGTTCGATCCCTGCGTCAGGAAGATCCCTTGGAGTAGGAAATGGCAACCCACTCCAGCATTCTTGCTTAGGATATCCCATGGACAGAGAAATTTGGCAGACCACAGTCCGTGGAGTCGAAGTCTGACAACGACTGAGTCACAGAACACACATACACAAAGTCCTGCTCCTTTAGGGGGCGGGGCTGGGGCAATTCGCCTCTGCCCTTCAATTGACCAATCCCCGCCTCAAGGGGGCGGGGATTTCAATCTGTTTCCGCCCCACCTCTGTAAAGCACTGAATGTGTTTGGGCGCCGTTCAAACGGACCAATGAGCGCTCGACGTTTCCTGTGGTTGGGTCTCACCGATTGGCCACAGTTCGTCGCCCCTCCTTCCTTGACATGCCTCTTGCCCCACCCTTTCTCACACAAGATGGCGGCGCCCAGCGGAGTAGAGGCCGCGCCTGGGGTTTGCTGAGGCTCGCTCCCTTCCCTCCTGCTCCCTTGGGCGCAAAGCGCCGCGAGCCCAGAGAACGGGGGCCGGGAGGGGACAGGGGCACCTGCGTAGCTGGACCGCGAGCTCGCGCCCAGCCTGCGCCGCCCCCACCCGGCCCCGGCCTGGCCCGATCCCTGCCGTTCCCGGTCTCCTCTCGATCTGACCCATTGCCCGGCCGTGGTACGCCACCAGCAGGCCTCCAAAGCTGAAATTTTTCCTCCAGCCCGGGATCACTTCCACTTTAGAGATGTTTGGGCTCTTTCTTCCCAAACAGATCGCCTTCAAAACTGGGAGACCTGGCCCTCTTTCCCTCCCCTGAGACTCCACTTCTAACCCAGTTCTTCCTCAGCTTCTCTCAGATTGGAGAGACCGTTCACCTCCCTTCCAGATTAATCCCTGAGCTCCTTTTCCCCCAAATATTGACAACCCTGACACCCCCCTCAACCGGGAGCCAGACTTCTCTTGGACCAACCCCATAGCCCTATCATGGAGGCTGTGTACTTGGTAGTGAATGGGGTGGGCCTGTTGCTGGATGTGCTGACCTTGGTGTTGGATCTCAACTTCCTGCTGGTGTCCTCCCTCCTGGCTTCCTTGGCCTGGCTCCTGGCCTTCATCTACAACCTGCCACACACGGTACTGACTAGTCTTCTGCACTTGGGCCGTGGAGTCTTACTTTCACTGCTGGCCTTGATTGAAGCTATGGTCCGCTTCACCTGTGGGGGCTTGCAGGCCTTGTCTGCGGTACTGTACAGCTGCTGTTCTGGCCTGGAGAGCCTAAAGCTCCTGGGGCACCTGGCCTCCCATGGGGCTCTTAGGAGCCGGGAGATCCTCCACCGAGGTGTCCTCAATATGATCTCTAATGGCCATGCTTTGCTGCGTCAGATCTGTGACGTCTGTGCCATCACCATGAGCCTGGTGGCCTACGTGATCAATAGCCTGGTCAACATCTGCCTCATTGGCACTCAGAACTTCTTCTCCCTCGTGCTGGCCCTGTGGGATGCAGTGATGGGGCCGCTGTGGAGGATGACAGATGTAGTGGCTGCCTTCCTAGCCCACATTTCTAGCAGTGCTGTGGCCATGTCCATCCTTCTCTGGACCCCCTGCCAGCTAGTGCTGGAGCTCTTGGCCTCAGCTGCCCGCCTCCTGGCCAGCTTTGTACTTGTCAATCTCACTGGCCTGGTGCTGCTGGCTTGTGTGCTGGCAGTGACAGTGACTCTGTTGCACCCGGACCTCACCCTGAGGCTGGCCACCCGGGCGCTCAGTCAGCTCCATGCCCGGCCATCCTACCACCGGCTCAGAGAGGATGTTGTGCGTCTCTCTCGGCTAGTCCTGGGCTTGGAGGCCTGGCGCCGAGTCTGGAGCCGTAGCCTGCAGCTGGCGAGCTGGCCAAACCGGGGAGGGGCCCCTGGAGCCCCCCAGGGTGGCCCTAGGAGGCTGCCCTCAGCCAGGACATGGCGACAGGACGCTCTTCCTGAAGCTGGGCCCCAATCGGAGGCAGAAGAGGAGGTCAGGATGGCCAGAGTGACGGCAGCCCGGGGCCGGGAGAGGCTCAACGAGGAGGAGTCTGTAGCTGGGCAGGACCCGTGGAAACTGCTGAAGGAGCAGGAGGAGCGGAAGAAGTGTGTCATCTGCCAGGACCAGAGCAAGACGGTGCTGCTTCTGCCTTGTCGGCACCTGTGCCTGTGCCAGGCCTGCACTGAGATCCTGATGCGCCACCCCGTCTACCACCGCAACTGCCCACTGTGCCGTCGGGGCATCCTGCAGACCCTCAACGTCTACCTCTGAAGGTTTCCTCCCTCCCTCCTGCCCACCCCTCCATGCTCCACGCAGCCATTTGCGCGCAGACAGCGTTCACACCTGATCTCTGGGTCCCGGCCTGCATCCCCTGCTGCCCCCACAGTCATCGTGCTGAGTCTCTAAGCTGCATCTCCAGGACATTGAAATGGGAAACCCTGGAAGACTGTGACTTGGGTAGGGGCAGGGTAACAGCTTTTCCTTACCCCGTGTGTCCCTGTGATGCCGAGGGTGGTGAGGGTGTCGCTCTGCAAGGCCCTGGAGACTGTTCACTGTGGATTCCCTCCAGCCTGCCAGGGCCCACCCTGATGCCAGCATTAGGGACTCCCCCCACTTCGCTTCTGGTTTTTCTGTTGCGGATTTGTAGGTTCTCTCCTTGCTCCCTGCCCACTTCCTTCCCAGCTTCTTCAGCCACGCACATCAATGTCATTTGGGTATTTTGGCAACTCAAGGGCCTTAGAATGATCTTGAACATTTGCTTTCAGCTGGAGCTGCTATGCTCTGGCAGGCTTTGGGGGTAGTATATCTCAGGTGCCCTTTGAGCTGCTTCTACCTGTTGTGATCTTACAAGACTCCCTCCTTACCTGACCCGACAGCTGGGATCAAGCATTATCCCCCAGGTGTGTGTGTATGTGTGTATGTTTGCACCTGGCTTTGGGACCATGTACCCTCTGATACCCGGCACCACTGGGAACCTCAGGAGGGATAACCAGATTTCTATTCCTCTTCCTTTCACTCCCCACATCACAGGGACAAAAATGGTATTCCCCTTCTGTCCGTCTCTCCCTGCCACTGGGGAGGGCAGACTGCACATTTCACTAGGGTCCAAATACAGAAGGAGCCAGGGCTGAGGGGCATGTAGCTCCCTGAGGGGTCCGCCTGGCCCAGGATCCAATGAATAAAGTTGTGTTACAGCTCTGATGGCCTCTGTGTGCATCTTTGCAAGGGTCAGTGGTTGGTTATGGTAATGGATGCTCCAGCAGGGTCTTTCAGTCCCAACAAGTGTAGTTGATGGAACTGGCAGGGGAAGAGCTGAGATAGGGTGCCTTGGGGAGAGCCCATGCCCTGTGTGGCTAGATTTGCTTTTACCTTCTCCAATTTGTGCCCTCTCATATGCATGGCTTTTGGAAAGCTCTCCCTATCTTTTCCAGACTTCCCTGGTGGCTCAGTCAGTAAAGAATCTGCCTGCAGTGTGAGAGACCTGCAGGGTTTGATCCCTGGGTTGGGAAGATCCCCCAGAGAAGGGCATGGCAACCCACTCTAGTATTCTGTCCTGAGTCCCCATGGACAGAGGAGCCTGGCAGGCTACAGTCCATGGGGTTGCAAAGAGTCGGACACAACTGAGCGACTAAGCTTAGCCCTATCTTTTCCATTTTGCCAGAATTGAGCCCTCAGAGAGAGGAATGTGAACTTACCCTTTGAGCAAGTTTTTCCTCTAGTGCCACACTTTCCAGGAGAGCACTTGTGGCTCCTGCTGCCTGGAGTCCAATCTACCCTGAGATCCCTGAAGGAGTTGGTGCTTCTCTTTGTGTCTCTTGGCAGAGAGTGGCGCTATGATGGGCTGGAGTATAGCTGTGGGGCCTCCTCATGGAGAGCTGGGAGGCCTGTCTCTAGCTCATTTAATGGGCCCAGTCCCCATTGGTCATATCAATCCTCACATGACCTGCAAAGGGGTGCGGGGGGCGGGGGGGGGGGGGGGGGGGGGGGGGGGGCGGGACACTACCCCATAATTATATGTTAAATGTAGGAGCATAATACCAGGGACAGCCTTCTGGAAGGAGGGGAGGGGGAAAAGGGGTAGGTCAGGAGGAAATGCTGAGGAGAGGCCCCTTCACTTTTGCGTTGAGAGCTTGAGCTGATGTGGGCCTGGCAAGCCAGGGTTTGTTAGTCATTGGGTTAGGGGCAGGACAAGGCGGGGAGACTTGAAGGGGCTCTGCGGCTAGCCTCAGACTTAGTGGCGCGGCCTAACACAGTGAGGGAGCGTTCCCCACATCCACCTTGGAGTGGAGAGGCCTGAGGAAGGGCTTTTCTGCCTCCCTTCCCCCAACCCTGGAGGGGGAGCTGACCAAGGGGAGGCTTAGTTCCTTCCAGTCTCTGTTTAATGTGAGGATAAACATTTTATGAGAGAAGATAAACTTCCTGAGCTGGGAGCAAATGACCCCATTATCCCCCACCCTCATCTGGAATCCTACTGGGAGACCTCAAAACCCTTCCTCTACCTAATCGCCCTAGTAGCCAGCTCAAGCTAGCTGGGGTCACTGCTGCATTCTGGAACTGGGGCGCCCCCTTGTGGCCATCTCCGAAAATGACATCTCTAGACAGCCAGGGACACTCCACTCCCCTGGCATCGAGGACCGAGAAATAGCGTTCCAGTTATCCAGCAAACAGGCACATAGCCAGAGGAGCCATGGGTGAAAATCTCAAGCTCCTTTTTGTTGGTCAGGGCAGGGATGTGTGTGTTGAAGCTCCAGCCAGTTCTTATGACATCTTTGAGTTAGAAAAAGCTGTGCCTTCTTGGGTGGCCGGAGTCCCCCACCAGGACACCATCCCCAGCAGGGCGCTCCTGTTCACAACCTACACCGCTTGGGGAGCAGCTCCGTGGACCGGCCTCTTCATCACCTGGGCCTGTTTTCTGTATCTCTTGGTCCATAGCTCCATCCAGCCTCAGAGCCCTCCCTTCTGCCTGAGCACCCTCTCCCTCCACCCTTCTCCCATGTCTCCCCATTCTTGGAATCAAAGCATTTCCACCAGTAAAGAAAGACTGAAGCCAGCAGGAGGGTTTTATTAGATTTATTGAATGATCTCTGAGAAAAAGGGCCCAGGAGCAGGAGGGATGAGGGAAGACCCAGAGAGACAGAGGACCAGGAAGCGAGCACCGCACCTCGGGGTCCCGGGCCAGAGCAACTGGGGGGAATTAAACCTGCCAGAACAGTGAACTCCTTTGATCTAGGGCAGAAATCCAGCTACTGCCCCATGCTGCCAGCCCTGATCTCAGCCTTGATCCCCATTCCCTGCCGGCAGCAGAACAGAGAGGCCCCCACCCCACCTCTGCAGTCATTCAGGACATTCCAGGGGGGCCAGCCCTCCCAGGTGATGGGGCCGTCGGTGTCACTCCCTCCTCCCTTAGGAGTGAGAGAGCATGAGCTCACTTCCCAGTGGGCATCAAGCGAAGACAGGGGAGCTGTGCCAGTCAGAATACACTAGAAATCCAGAGAAGGTGCTGTCTGTCTTGATGCTGGCATAGATGCCAATATAATCCCCCACGCCCACCTGTACCCACACCTGGTCTTCAGGCTCCAGCCTCACCATGGCGCCCCCGGAGAGCGAGGCTGGCTTGGGCCACCCCCCGAAGAACTGGAAGAAAGAGGCGATAGACTCGCCGTTCTTGACCAGATCAAACTGCAGACTAGCCCGGTAGACGGTGGCGTGGACGGCAAAGTAGTAGACCCCGGGCACCTGGCAGGTGAACTTGCCGGTGACGGCGTCGTAATGTCCCTGCTCGTTCACCAGCACGCGGTCGAAGGGTAGGGGCGCGTCCGATGGCGGGGGCACCCGGCTCTCAGAGCGCTTAGCGCTGAAGGCGGAGCGCGGAGGTACCGAGCATTCGCCCGCCGGCCCGGTTGCCCCCATGGGTCCCGCCTCTCCTCGCGGCCCGGGCTCCCCACGCGGCCCCGGGAGGCCTGCGGGTTGGGGGGGGGGGGGGGGAAGCAGAGCGGTTAGGGTGCGCCCGCCGCGGTCCTCCCGCACCCTCCCTCAGCCTCCCAGGCGCCCCTTCCCGGCTGGGGCCGCCCTGCGCCCCAGGGCCTCCATCCCCTCTTCCTGCAGGGCTTGGGGCGGATCTGAGGGTCCCAGGGGTTCCGGCTCCCCCGCTGAGTCACTCCTCTGCGCGCTCCCGGAGCCGACGGGGTCGGGCGGGGACGGGAGCGGCGCCCCCTGGCGTGAACCGCTAGCTCGGGACCCCGCGGGCAAGAGCCCGGCCGCGCTCACTGGGACGTCCCCACCGATCGCCGCCGAGGCGCCGCTTACCCGGCCTCCCGCCCTCGCCTTTCTCTCCCGGAGCCCCCGGCGTGCCATCGCGGCCGTCGCGGCCGTCGCGGCCCGGCAGGCCCTGGCTGCCGTGGTGGCCCGGCGTGCCGGGGAGGCCCGGTTGCCCCGGGCACAGGCTGGGGATCTTGTTGTCGTCCAGAGGGGCCGAGCCGGTCGCCAGGCCCAGGAGCAGCAGGGCGAGGAGCGGCCTCATGGCGCTGGCACGCGGAGCCCGGACGCCGCGGGCCTCTGGTCGTCTGTGGGCAGGGCAGGACGGGAGTCGGGACCAAGAATCCTGGGACCTGTCTCGGTCCCCACTCCCGGCGCGGTCGGCTCGGTCCCCACCCCACTGCCGTGTCCCTGAGCGAGGCTGAGTGGCCGCGTGGGGAAGAAGAAGAGGGGTCCCTACACCCGGGAACCTCTAAAGCCCCGCGCCGAGGGAAGGACAGACCGGACCTCCCTCCTCCTCCAGCCCCGGCCGGCGCCCAGTCTTTCCCACAGTCCCCTCCCCCAGCCCCATCTCCCCGCCCCACTCACGCCCCTCCCGGCGCCGGGGGCTGCTCGCTGTCTCCGTGGCCTTCGGGGCTCTCGCTAATCCAGACCCTCCAGGTGACCCCAGCGCTGCCTTCCCTGCGCTTCGCTCCAGCCAGGCTCCCCCTGCCCCCGGTGTCTCCCTGGTCCTGTTCGTTCCTTGCCGGCTCCGCGGTGCTCCTCCCAGACTCCAAGAGGAAACCAGTTGCTCGGGGGCCAAGAGCCCAGGCCGGGAAATAGCAGGGAAATAACTCGTGGTGTCGCGCGGCGGCCGGCCAAAGTTTGGGGGAGAGAGGAGGGAGAGGTTTGAGGCGGACACAGAGAGGCAGAACTGTGAGAGACAGACGCTCAGAGCATCCATAGCTCCAAGGAGCTGGAAGCAGAGATGATGCTGTGACAGAGACCAAGGATAAATCCAGGAGAAATAGAAGCTGAAAACTGAGGGTGGAGGGTTCTAGAGCAGCAGTAGACAACTGGATGGCCAGGGCTCAGAACAGGCCCTGCCACGTAACTAGACTCTAGATGACATTTTCTGTTGAATAAATGAAAATGTCAGAAGGCGGGTGGTAGAGAGCCTGAAAAACCAGATGGGAGATGGGGAAGGCAGAAAACAGGAAGTCAAGGTCAGACCCTTGGGTGGGAAGGGCTCCAGATTGTCAGTGGTACAGCGTGGAGTCAGGCCAGCTGTTTGCAGCAGCTGGGGAAAGTAAAGGCATAGGCGAGGATGTGGGAAGGTGGGAGGGCTCCACTAGCGGCACTGAGGACTCCTCTTCCCCTCCCTGGGAGGACCCCGAGGTGAGGGGGATGGGCAGAGTTCCATGCTGGGCCCCTTCCCTTGCCCCCTTGCCTGCCCACCCTGATGGGCAAAAGAGGGTGTGTAACAGAGGGCAAGGGCCCCGCCTCAGGATCAGGGCTGGGCACAAGCCTCCAGGCCAGCTGCCTCAGGCAGCCTGTTGCAGTTGAAGGGCCAGGGGGTGCCCAATAGCGCCAGGCCAGACTGGCACTGGTGCTCTGCCTCCTGGCAGACAGAGCGGCAAGGGGGAAGGACGCTGCCTAGTGGGGTGCAGTGGGGCACCAGCAGCCCGCAAAGGAGCCTCCGGAAATTCTGGTAGCAGGGCAGGCTTGTCAGGCTCTGTGGAAGGAAGAGGGGAGCCCTCAGGCACCCAGCTCCCCAGTTTCCCTCCCTTCCTGGGGGCTCCTCCTTATCTCTGCCTGGAGCACCTTGTAACCTCTGAGGACCTCCACCACCTCTTCCTGGGTGGTCATGCCCACCCAGATGTTAGGGAAGGCCGTGGTGTTGTAGCTCAGACCGACGCACATCTCCACCTGGACAGGCTCACAGGCCAGCTCTGCAGGGAGGGGAGGGGAGGGTCACCCTGGGGAGCACTCCCTGCCTGTGTGACTGGGGACAAGTCACCTAATCACCCTTCATGGGTCAGATGGGGCTTGTTGTGAGAACCAAAGGAGGTAATATGGAAAGAAAGTGAAAGTGTCAGTCGCTCAGTCGTGTCTGACTCTGCGACTCCATGGACTGTAGCCCGCCAGCCTCCTCTGTCCACGGAATTCTCCAGGCAAGATCCTGGAGTGGGTTGCCATTGTGAGAATCAAAGGAGCTAACACGGAGAGGTGCCTTATATACATGACAAGGGTTCCTGTTCTCGGGAGCCTACTCCAAGCATCTTTCGCCAGCCCCAGGCATCATGCAGGCACCTCTGTGATCTCGGGAAGCAAGGGTCACCAACATTGGCAGAACCACTAGCCATCTGGAAGGAATTCCCCTGGGCTCATCCACATCTGTGAGGTGGACCTCTCTGTGTGGCAAAGGCCAGACTGGTTCTTGAAGCCCCAACCATCGTCTCCAGATTCCCATTTGCTTTGGGGGTAACTCTAAATACTGTTGCCATGGCTGGGGGAGAATCCCTTCAGGATTTGGTGAAGTTGTTCAGAGTCTGAATAGGGGGCCCCCAGCCCCCATCAGGAAGGATGGGGTAACTACTGAGACACGTGCCCGTGGGTTTCTCTGGATGGGCACCCAGCCTTCCCAGGTCTGCCAGCCCTGCCCACAGTGCCCTGGGGCAGGCTCCTCACCTGGGGTTGGGAACAAGGGGCTGCTGCAGTTGTCATCGGCGCAGTCTCGCCACGTGCTGCACATCCACTGCAGACTCTTACACCCTCCATCCTGGCAGGGGAACTCTCCGGGCCTACAGGGGCCTGCAGGCACGGGGGACATGTCTGAATCCCCATGGCCTTCACTGTGCCCAGACCAGGGTCTAGACCCCTTCCCCATTCTTCTGGAGGCGCCCCTACTGCCCACACCCAAGTGCCCAGGGCCACCTACTCTCTGTGGCATTGAGGGCCCGATAGGTGGCTGAGAAGCCCCCAACGCTGAAGCCATGGTCTGTCCTAAAGAGCACTGCCAGCTGGTGGTACGAGGAGACGAGACGCGGGGGCGGCTCTGCTCCGCAGAACCTGTCCAGAGCAGGCAGCGGTCCTGGCATCGGGCCGCCTGGCTGAGCGAGCATGCGCGAGGCCTCCTGCAGGCCCGGGGTGGGTGGGGGGAGCCAGGTGCTCTGGACGATGCCAGAGGGGATGGGAGGCATAGTCATTGACTCATGGGAGGAAGACACCCGTGTTCAGTAGACAAAGGACTAGACACACTGCTTGAACTTGAGCCACTTCAACCTGGGGAAAATTAGTGAAGGTTCTGGGGGAAGTGGACACGGACCCAGGAGAACTGGGAGTGGGAGAGGCCCGGGGAGGGCTTCCTGGAGGAGCAATGTAAGGAGTCAAGGCAAGAGGGACAGGTACAAAGGTGCGGAAGGACAAGGCTTTTTAAAAAAAGCGTGACAGTGAGGAGACCTCCAGCTTGGTGCAAAAGAGGACACCGAAGCTACTGAATGGGTGTGGTAATTTGTGGGCAGCCTTGACGTCAGGCGGTGGAGGCGGGGGTGTATTCTTGGCTCCTCCCGTGGCTCTGCCCTATACCTGTCCAGGAGACTGAGGGCCCCTGAGCTGCGGGCCTCGTACACCTCCA
Organism: Cervus elaphus; assembly: GCF_910594005.1. Classification (NCBI taxonomy): domain Eukaryota; kingdom Metazoa; phylum Chordata; class Mammalia; order Artiodactyla; family Cervidae; genus Cervus; species Cervus elaphus. Next base: position 43,562,156 of record NC_057815.1, read on the forward strand.
CGTAGTCAGACTTGCACTCGTCCTGAGCTTCCAGGCTGAAGTTGTGGAAGAGCAGTTCGATGCCATGTCCAGCAGGCACCGAGATATGCCAGGTGCAAAGCTGAGGGAAGGCACAGGTGGGGTAATTTATGGGTTCCTTCTCCTGTCCCAGTCGGGGTCCCCAGGCTGAGCTCCAGACGGGCATTCCCCGGGTGCAGGTGGGGGGTGCTTGGTTCACACCACTCTCATCATCATTCGTGGAAGGGCCTTTAACTTGCTGGTCTCAGATAAGCTTACCCAGCATGGGAGCTGGTGCCTAGTAAGCATTTAGTAATGTCCCCTTCCTGTCTGCTTGATCTCTGGTCTGTCCAGGTACAAGGAGTATCTGCCATGCTGTTCTCAATCGCACCAACCCCGATGCTCAGGTGTGCCCACGTGTGCCCCACTGCCCTCCCCATGGAGTGCTGGCTGGCTTACCTGTTGGTGAGGGTACTGCTGCAGGTAGCTGGGAGCAGAGAAAGTGCCCTCAAGCCCAGTCAGGTTCCCCCCACACCCTGTAGAGAGGAGAGGGGGAGGCTCATGAGTTTACCAGGATCTGTGCCTTTGGCCAGTAGGCCCGGCAGTGACAGCAGCAGAGTCTTGGCTGTGCCCATGGGAAACAAGTTCTGGGCCAGAAGGATGACCAGGCAGGCTTGGATCTGGGCCAGGCCGGGGGGGGTCCAGCCTGCACTTGGATCAGACAGTACCCGCCCCGAGGTTGATCGGACCTGTACCTGAAAACTTGGCACTGCAGTTGGTCTCATCACTGCCATCAGCACAGTTGGCAAAGCCGTCACACACGGAGTCACGCAGCAAGCAGACGAACTGGTCACAGGGGAACTCCTCGTGGGCACAGCTCCCTGGGGGTAGGCATCTGGATTCAGAACCCTCTAGAGCTCTACCCCTTTTGCAGGGCTGGGAGCGGTTGGAGGGGAGGAAAGTGGCCGGTTGATGGGTAGCTGGGCATTTGGCGGGAGAACACTCACCATGTCCAGGGGCCACAGCCTGGTACCAGGCATGGAAGCCAGATCCTTCCACACTGCTGTCAGAGACGAAGGCCACCCGGAGGCGGCTGGCATTGGTGTTGAGTGTGGGGGGAGGCACCCTCCCACATACTCTGCAAGAAGCCAGATTGGGGGTGAGGTGGCTCAGAGCTCAGGGCCAGCAGGAGTGGAGCCTGCCTGGGCTCTGTGGTCCTCTTTCTTGAAGCCCCATCCTGGGGACGATGTGTTGAAAAAGGTTCCGTTTCTTCCCAGCAGAGCCGTGACCTCCCTGGCACCTGCTTGTCCATCCTTGAAGCATTGATTCATGGGAAAGACATGCGGGAGCTCCAGCTTCCAGATTTGGAAGCCAAGGTCAGAGAGGGGAAGTAACCTTCCCAAGGTCATATACCAAGATGGTGGCAGAGCTGGGCACAGAGGCCAAGTCTCTCCATTTCTTCCTCCCAGTCAAGAGTTTCCCTCTGCACCTCCCTGGTCTGCCCTCCAGACAGTCGTTCAGGACAGGGGTGAGAGAGTGGGGCTTGGGATCTCTGGGGACAGAGGAACCTACCTGAGGAGGGGGCCTTCAGGCTCAGGAGAGATTTCCAAGCGATCGAAAAGGCAAGAGGCCACACTCTCCGTGCTGAGAGTTTCGATCTTGAGCTGTATTGCATGGTCTGTGGCCACCTGGATATGCCACACGCAGTGGGCGTTGGGTGGGTAAGGGTCTGGGTAGTTGGGGCTGCTGAAGAAGCCCCTTGGGCCAGGAAGGAGGCCCCCACAGGCTGCAGAGATGGAGGTTAGCATTCAGAGGTCAAAAGAAGAGAGAGTTTTTTTGTTTTCTCAAGGTGCCTTTTCCTATACACCCCCCTCCTGCCATCTTGGGCCCTTCTCCAGGAAGATCAGCCCTGAGTACTCACCGGAGTGGGGTGCGAGGCTCACTCCTACCTCCGGTTGCCCTCTCGGGGTCCCAGTTGCCTGGGAGGTGGTGGTGGAGGTGGCAGGGGTGGTGTCAATGGTGGCGAGGCCTCGGGAAGGCAGTGGATGGTAGGTGGCCCCGGGGGGGGCTGTAGCCTGCAATTCTGGAGGTGACAAGATGGGGGAGGGGCTCAGAGGCTCTGGATCCCTTGGGGGCATGGGCAGTAGAGCTCATGGAGTCTCATCCTAAAGCCCTTCTTCCAGCAGGCCCTGGGGACTTACGGGCCAGGATGATGGCCACCAGCAGCCCGAGCAGCAGGAGCAGCAGGCCGGCCAGCAGAAGGACACACAGCCAGGAGAAGCGGCAGTCCGGCTGCAGCCGTCGGGGATGCCGACCTGGGGACAGGCAGGGCGGGGTTTTGAGAACCCTCTCCCTTGGGCGTCCCTCACCTACCACCCTCAGCTGCCAGGCCTTTCTTGTCCTACCCCCGGGTCACCCCCTGAGATGGTTACCATGCCAGGGAGCTCGGATGCTGCAGTTGGCGTCCTCCCGGAGGGCGGGGAGGGGGCAGGGTGGCCCTGATTCAGGCTCGAAAGCAGGATTGCAGAACTCAGTCTGGAGGGAGAGATTTGAGGGCTGAGGGCCGGTGGCAGTGCTGCCTTGGCAGGTCTGATCACGGGGCACGGCAGCCCTGGGCAGGCGTCTGGGTCTTGCGGGAGTGGCCCTGGTGACCCTACCTTGCTCAGCTCTGTCGTCTCCACACAGAGGACGATATCTGAGCAGTCCTTCATGGCTCTAGGCTCTGCATGGCTTTCTGGAGTCCCTGCGATGGCACAAGGCCCTAAAGAGCCCACTTCCTGCCCCAGTCCCCCTCTCAAGGGGCAGCCTCTGCTCCCTGAGGCTGCGGGCAGTTGGGCTAGACCAGCTCTCCTGCTGCCTTAGGCAGACTGGCTCAGGCTGCTGGCTATTCCGTCTCCGTGTGGGGGAAGGGACAACAGCCAGAAGGAATTCGCAAGGGCATGGAACGGTCCCTTAATCCAACTCAGCTGAGGATGCTGAAGTCGAGACCCTGGCACACAGCAGCAGTCCTTAAAGGCACAGGCCATGGCTGAGGGCACCCTGCAGAGGAAGCTGGGTGCTTTGTGTGGGCTGTGATGGGGAGCTGGTCACCCCCTTTCTTAACCTCACTGAGGTGTTGAGTGAGTGCTGGGAGGAAAGGGGGGCAGTGGGGCAGTTTTGTAAGCATGAGGGAGCCTTCAAAGCCAGGTATGAGGACTTGACAGCTTCAAAGCCTGTGAGTCCTGAGGGCCTCGGACAAAAACAGCGGCCTTCTGCTCCTTCTAGGCTTCCCAGGTGGCTCAGGGGTAAAGAATCTGCCTGCCAATGCAGGAGACAGGAGTTCAGTTCCTGGGTGGGGAAGATCCCCTGGTGAAGGAAGTGGTAACCCACTCCAGTATTCTTGCCTGGGAAATCCCATGGACAGAGGAGCCTGGTGGGCTTCAGTCCATGGGGTCGCAGAGTCAGACAACAATTTAGCGACTAAACAACAACTGCTTCTTGGCATCAGGGTGACTGAGGCATTACCCAAGCTGGGTCTTTGAAAGTCCCCCTAAAGCACCTGGGTGCCCAGGGACAAGAACATGGTGTGGGCAGGACATGGTGTGTAGGGGTTGCTTGTGAACTTGAGGGGTTGGCTGCTTCTTCCTAGGCCACTTCAGGCTGCAGGAGAAAGGACAGAGGAGGAGAAGGTGCCTGAGGCCTTGGGCAGGGTCAGGGCAGGCCCTTCAGATGGGCTGTGAATTCTGGTGGGTGGTGCCATCTGCTGTTGCAGGATAGAAAATCTGCCTTCTGCAAACTACATCACTCCATGTCTCTCTCTCCAGGAGCGAAGTTCTCCTGGAAAATCCCCGCCTGGCGCAGCTGTCCGCAGGGAGACTGGAAAGGGATTGTAATCTGTTTTGACTCGGCCATGCTCTGGCTGAGTCGGGCAGGGCAGGAGGTGGGGGAGCAGCATATTTTTTTTCTACTGTTTGTAGAATGTCTGTTACATACTAGCCCTGGGTGAGAAATCCTAAGTGCAGTTTCTCTCCTTGAATCACTGTGAAACTGCATAATCCTTTTACAAATGATGGCCTACGGCTCAGAGAGGTTCAGTAACTTCCTCAAGTTCACACAGCTGGTGAGATACCGAGACAGGCATTGAACCCTGAACTGGGAAAATCCCAAACACACATTTTCTCAGACACACCTCTGTGCCTCTACACTGGCCCAAGGCAGGCTTGTGACAGATGGGAACTAAGTGAGGAACCCAGTGGGGAGAGAAGAGGGGAGACTGAGTCTGTGATCCTGAGGCAGCTCTCCTCACATGCACACATTCAGCTCCTCTCTCTCTTTTTATTTATTTTAATTTTTTTAAATTTTAATTTTTTAAACACCAAAAGCATTTTTGTATCGGAGACTTCCCTGGTGGCTCAGACGGTAAAGTGGTAAAGCCTACAATGCGGGAGACCTGGGTTCAATCCCTGGGTTGGGAAGATCTCCTGGAGAAGGAAATGGCAACCCACTCCAGTACTCTTGCCTGGAAAATCCCATGGAGGAAGGCTACATCCCATGGTAGGCTACAGGCCATGGGGTCGCAAAGAGTCGGACACGACTGAGCGACTTTTCACCACCACCTTAGCCAGTTAACAGTGTGATAGTTCCCAGTGAACAGCACAGGGACTTAGACATACACATACATGTATCCACTCTCCTCCCAATCCCTCTCCCGTGCAGGCTGCCACAGAACATTGAGCAGAATTGTGCTATACAGTAGGTCCTCATAGGTTATCCATTTAAAATATAGCAGTGTGTACCAGTTCATCCCAAACTCGCTAACCACCCCTTCCCCCTGGAAAGCATAAGTTTGTTTTCTTAAGTCTGTGTCTCTCTTTTTATTTTTTAAAAAATATTTATTTGGCTGCGCCAGGTCTTAGTTGCACTATATCTTTGATCTTCGTTGACACATGCAGTCGCTTTGGCTGAGGCATGTGGGATCTCGTTCCCTGACCGGGGATCCAACCTGGACCCTTGCACTGGAAGCTCAGAATCTTAGCCTCTGGACCACCAGGGAAGTTCCCAGCTCCTCTCCATTCACCCAAAGGAGGGCTCTGGGGCACTTTTGTCTAGGGGAGAAGGCTTTCCTGGGTCCTAAGGCTGGACTGCTTTTAGAGGGTTTAAAAGGTCAAAACTATTGTCCATAAATAACACAGGCATTATATGTCCATCTCTCTTTCATTCCTGAGCATACAGCTCAGGCTGCCTGATGTGAAGCAGGTGAGAATCCAGCCAGGTGTTAATGAGATTTGCAAAAATGTAAATACTATCCTTCTTCCTAAGTTATTTTTGTTTTGGAAAATGTAGTTTAAAAAAAAAATTTAACAACCCACTCCAGTATTCTTGCCTGGAAAAGTCCATGGACAGAGGAGCCTGACGGGCTGCAGTCCATGGGGTTACATGACTGAGCATGTGTGCTCGAGGGTGGAGGGAGTTGAGTTGGTAGCAATAAAGTAGTAGAACTTAAATAAATAAATAAATTAATTAAAAATAAAAATTTAAGGGAATTCCCTGGCAGCCTAGCGGTTAGGAATGTGTTCTTCCACTGCAGGGGGTCACTGGTTCGATCAGGTGGTTTAATCCCTGGTCACAGAACTAAGATTCCACAAACTGTGTGGTGCAGCCAAAAAAAGAAAGAAAATGTTACTTATGTTAGCATGTAAAAGGTTTTCTGTTATTTTAAAATTTTATTTAAAAATTAATAAGTATTTATATTCCTTTCAAATTTTAACATGGAAAATATTGATAGCTATAACAGGCAGGGAGACTTCTTGGAAGAGGTGGACATTTAGTCTAAAGTTAGAGAGTTGAGGGACTTCCCTGGTGGTTCAGTGGATAAGATTCCAGGGGGCCTGGGTTCTAGTCCAGGTCAGGGAACTAGATCCCACATGCTGCAACTAGGACCTGGTATAGCCAAATAAAAATTTTTTTAATTGGAAAAAAGTGAGAGGACTGTAAAAGATTCTAATAGGTAAAACTTGGGGGTTGGGTAGGGATTCCAGAAAGGAGGGGCTGCTTAGCACTGTGGGCCTCAGGAGTCTGGGTTGTGACCCATTTTAAGCAGGGAGTGGCTTGGTCAGAACCAGGTCTCAGAACAGTCCCTGTTTGTGGGGAAGTGGTAGCAAGGAGGCAAGGGGGAGGCAGCCAGGGCTGGAAGCGTCTCTCTGGCTTTGCCCTTGCCCACGGCCATCCTCCATGACACCCCTTGTAGTTGGCTGCTTCGTGAAAGTGTTCCTAGGAGAGGAGGTAAGGGGGGCAAGGCACCAGGGCAGGGTGGGAAGATGGCTTGGGTGAACGGACGAGAGAAACAGAACCTAGACCCTTCTCTCATTGGCTCATTTGACCCTCACGACAGCCCCGCGAGGCAAGGACAGGGAGGCATTTTTGTTCCCATTTTCCAGATGTCACTGAGGCGCCAGAGTCACACAGAGGGCAAGGAGCAGCGCTGGGTTTCAGAGCCGGGTCTATTGGATTCTGAATTTTTAGCTTTCGTTCCTTTTCTTCCTTTCTTTTTTTATTTTTTTCTTTCCTTCCAAGTTTTTCTGCAAACTGCGTAGAATAGTGGGGGTGAGAGGGCCTGTGGGCAAGGGCCCCGTAGGCGGCCTTTGCTGGAGCCCAGGTGTGCGGAGGAGGCCTGGGCCCTGAGGCCCGGGGGAGGCTTTCTGCTGGCGGCTCGAGTCCCAGGTTCTTGCTTCATTCTTGGCTGCCTCTTGGGCTTCCTTTTCTCCTTTGCAGGCCCCAGGCCTTGGCCTTCTTGCCTCTTCTTTCTCAGGGGTGTCCCCACCTCCTCGTTGCCTGCAAGGACTTTGTGTCTCCAGCCCTCCCTTTTCTTGCCCCTACAGGGGCAACTGCATGGACTTTGCTGCCAGCCACTGTGGATAAAACTAACAAGCAAAGGGGGAAGTGACCCCTTTTCTTGCTCAGGCGATTTCCAGACCCCTGGAAGATCCACTGGACTTTTGCTTTGGTTCTTGCCAAAGCTTGGCCTGCCTGGCTCTCCGTGGCCCCTCCATAATCAGGAAGGGCAAGGCCAACTGAAGTTAGCTGTCACCTTTTACACTCTGGCTCACTAGCTCTCCCTCCTACTGGGCCTCCGGCCCCAGACCTCCACTCCTGCCAGATCAGCCTCTCTCTGGTCCCTGGCACACACTGTACCCACCCTACCTGTCTTTGTCCAGGCTTGTCCTCTGAAGACTTTCCTTTTGCTTGCTCCCAGAGCCAGCATTCTAGGCGTGCATTTGGACTTAATTCTCCTTCACTAAGTCTGTCAAATACTCTCCTCTCGTTATGCACTGCCCCCTGTACCCTTGACTCACCCCTCTGGTTCCTGGATCTTTAGTCTCTAGGAGCCAGGACGACTGCAGCTCCCTCCCAGCCCACCCTCTGCGGTCTCCAAGAGGAAGGTCACACCGATTACTAGGAAACCAGAAGAGCTCAGCCCTTGGCCTTGGAATGCCCAGACAGTGCTCTGCGTCACCAATTCTGTGTGGTTTGGGCGATGCTGTACTATACTTATTGCATTCCTGAAAAGTCAGAAGCACTCTGAGAGGCCAGGGGAGCTCGGCATTTGCCAAGGATCACTTGCTATGAGAATCTTATGGAGTGTTGATGCAACAGTCCTGGAAATGGAGGTGAGGCTTGGGGAAATGGACATCCATTGAGTACCTACTATGTGCCAGATTCTCACAGTCACAATTCTGAGTAGCTCTTGTTGTGCACAGATTACAGAGGTGGAAACAAGCCCAGAGAAATGAAGTACTTTGCTTGGACTATGAATGCTATTCTCTCTGCTGCCCCCTGCCTTCTGCCCAGATGCTCATTTGTGCCTCTAGAGCAGTGAAGGACAGGACCCTCAGAGGTGTGTGGGCCCAGGTATGCAACAGATCATGCTGGTTTGCTCTTGGCTGTATGAACGTGTAAGAATCACATGGGCAGAAGGGCCTAGTAGACTACAGTCCACAGGGTCACAAAGAGTTGGACACAACTGAAATGACTTAGCACGTATCAAATGTGTAAAGTCAGTGAGTTCCCAGGTTAACTGTTCCGCTCAGCTGAACACAGCGTTGGGCAATTTGCTGCAGAAAGCCCTGAAAAATGCTGTCAATTATTTGGCCAAAAGGAAGAGCACTCAGATGGAAAGAGAGCTGCTGGGGAGTCAAGATCCCCGAGTTGCGTCCTGTCCCTGCCTCTGACAAGCTGGTGAACTTGAGGCTGGTGGCCTAGAGCTCGTGTCTTCCCTGGCAAGATGAGAACGTGGACAAGGTGACCCCAACGGAAAGCAGAACGCATTTTCTGAGCACTGGCTCCTTTAAAACAGATAGACTCTAGGAAATGGAATCAGGGAACCAGAGGTAGGACTTGTATTTAGGGAAAAAATGACTTAGAGTGAGAACAGCTGAGTTGAGACCTTTGAGAAGCTCTAGTCCAATCTCCTTAATTCACAGATGAGACACCAAGGCCCAGAAAGAGGGAGGTTCTTGCTCAAGGTCACACGAGAGCAGGAGCAAGGGGAGCTTCTCCTCGAGGGAGAGGCCTGCTGGGATGCCAGCAAAGAATGGGGACCGCAATCCCAGTTGTTAGGAGGCAAAGCTGACGGGTGAGGAAGCGTGGCGATGGGCTGTTTGGGGGCCTGTGCGGCACTAGGACCTGTTGCCTTGGGGATGAGAAAGCAGCACAGGTTAAGTACAGGACGGGCTGGGCTGAGCCCCTGTCCTCGGGGGGCCTTACCCATAGTCTGTCTGTTCCCCGGTAAAGACACCACCACACACAGGTGACTTCTACCTCTCGTGAAAAACTGGTCACAGAAGAGGTAGAGCACCTTACACGGATTAGGGGCTCAGCCATCCACTTTGCTCTAAGCCTCATGTTTCCATTTGGAAGGTCATCCTGTTCACTTGTGGTTTGGGGGAAATTATCTTTCCTAGGTCAGGCCCCTGCCAGTGCATGTTTGGGAGAAACGTCTGCCTTGAGTCACTGTTGTTTTCGATCCTGCTCGGGAAATGCCCAGACATACCGCTGTCTTGGCCCAGGAGGTGTGACAGCAGGTGCCACTGTCTCAGAGAGGGAGGGGGAGGGAGGCCTTGATTTCTGTGTCTGGATCATGGGTGGTGGTTGTTACTGGGAAAAATCCCACTAAGACACTCTAAGCTCAACTGGTGGAAACTTAAATTTCCCAAGTTCTAGATTGGTGACAGAAATGGAAAATCTGAACAGAAAAAAAGAGAAAACCCAAGGAACCAAGTCCCTGGGGCCGCCAAGGAGGTCTTTCCTTCAAGAAGTTCAATCTAGTGATGTCTTGAAAACAGTAGAGAACACTTTTAACATAAACGCAACTGTTTCCAGGTATTAGTGGGGCAAGTGGAGATGTTTCATATGAGGACCAGGCCTTGATCACTCCACACCCAGGCACAGGCCAATCTGCTCTAAGAGCAAACTGTGCTGTCTCTATTCAGCCTCTGCTGGAGACCTGCCTTGGCTCGTCATGGGTCTGTAGAGGGACCCGAGTTGTCAATAGAGAACCACCAGGGTGCCCATACCAGCAGTTAAAAAACAGACCATTTAGAGAGAGGTCTGTTAGAGATGATTTCCTCTGTGTGAAGCCAGGGTTGTGGTTAAATGGGAGAAACACGTTGAGGTGTTCAGAAGTGGTAATATGATGCCTGCCCCCTAAATGTTTTGCCCCAAAGAATAGTGTATACATAAACAAATGTGGCAAAAAGTTAAAATATTGGTGAATTTAGATGAGGAATATCATGTTCAAAATATGTACTATTCTGGCTTTTTTTAAAAACAGAATTGAGAAGTTTAAGCTAAAAAGTAGGTAGTTTACTTTTTCTAGAACTTGAAATTTACAACCTGGTTGAAGCAGTAAAATATCTGGTCACTGATAGGCTAGGAGTGCTTCCTGGGTTTGGACCCCTACCAAATCAAGATTCCATCACTTATCAGCTTATTTCTCAAAGCTATGATTTATTCTGTACAAGGTTCCACTGTACATCACACATTCATCTACTCTTGCTTACACGGTAAACAAGTGTATACACCAGCCCTTTGGCTCAGGTTCACAGGTCTTCCCTGGAGAAGGGTGTCAGGCCAGTGAGACTCAGGGCGTCTTATTCTGCTGCCTCCTGGGAGCACGGGAGAGTTCTGCCCTCGAGGGGCACAGGCAGGGCCCGGCTGTGTGGGTGCGCAAGGGGCGCCACGCACAGAGCTCTGGGCCTTGGTGCTCAACAGCTTTTCTCTCTGGGACAACACAGAGTTTTGCCTGATGACTTAAGAGCAAAATCAAGCCCTTGGGGAAGAACCATACAACTGAGGCAAGATGTCCCCAGACACCCAGACTCCAGCTCCCAGGCTGAACTGCAGACTGATGCCAAGGGGAGCTGAGGGTGGCATGGGCATCCCTGAGAAACTCGGTCCAAAGGGCCTATGTCAGGAGGCTCTGAGAATGGGGGCGGGGCAGGGAGGCTGGGGCGAAGGAGCAAGTTAAGGGAGAATAAATTAAAGGTGAGAGAAGCTCAAGGGTCAGGGGCTCGTGCTATCCTTCCAACAGCTGGGGAGCAGACCAGGGCTGGGTTAGAGGAAGCTGGCGGGAAGAACTTGATACACTATCAGAAGAATTTCCTTTTACCTACTCTCTTCTTCATGTCACTGCAATGCGAAATGAGCCAGGGGCTGTGGGTGTGACCCCGAGCTCCCTAGTAGCTCTGGACATGGCACTGGGGAAAAGGGAAGAGGCTGAGGGATATTTCAGGGAGGGGCAGTTACCCCCTGGTCCCCAAACACTATAAGGCACAATTCTTGGAGGCAACTAGATTCCATCCAAAACATTAAAAAAAAAACCAAAAACCTGTCAGATCCCAGGTCTACTGTGGCTGTGCTTGGGCCCGGCCAACTCCCACCTAGCACCACTGGGGGCTAGCACTAGAAAAGTTGTACTTGAGGAATTAAAAAAAAAAAATGACCAGCACAACATCCCAGCTGTGAAGAGGTGTGAAAGAGAGCATCTCCAGTCTGAAAACTTTAGTTACGGTAATTAAAAAAAAAAAAAAGTTGGGCTTTTAAAAATCAAAAACAGCTTTTTTCAAAGACGTCCCCTCATCTGTCCCCCCGGAGTTAGCAGCCTTAAGAGGGCTCTTGGCTCATGGGTGAGCGGGGTCCAGGCAAAGATGGGCAGCGTTCCAGGCGGCGATCCTCCCAGCAGGCTCCAGAGGGCGCTGTGTTCTCGGGAGGCAGGGGCTGGGCCGAGGCCAGTGGGCCCTTAGACAAGATCTTCTCCCCACAGAGGGCTGCGGTTTATCACACACGGGAAAAGAACCACACACTTACAAATGCAGACATGAGAAGCCAAGGGCACTGTGCTGGCTCAGTCTGCGTCCTGCCAATCTTCCCTACCAGGCGGGGCTCGGGGGCACCGGGCTCCCCGCTCCAGGCTCCGGTCAGGCTGCAGCAACTCCTGCTCTGCAGCTTCACTTTCCTTTATTTTCCTCTTATTTGTCAGGACTTTTTTTTGCCTTTTTTTGGTCTTTTTAAAAAAACTTAGGTTGTGGGGCCACCACGGGGAAGGGAGGATGGGATGTAGCTCCTCGTTGCTACATGCGGGAGGGCGGACTGGCCAACTCGTAGAAGAGCAGGTAGGCGTCGCTGGTACGCACTTGGCTGGAGGACATGGGGGAGACGCTGTGGAGAGAGCAGGACAGGTCAGCCTGGCGGCCTGGCGGGCCCGTGACACGCAGCTGGGGCAGCATGAGGGCCCGTCTCTGACCTATTGGACACCCGAGGCCATCTCCTGGAGAGCCTTCTAATGGGCAGCTCCACACCTTCTGGCCCTGACCGCTCTTGGGTGAGGGACGGGTGTCTGACAGCCGGGAGCCCTGCCCGAGGCCCGTCTCACCTGGAGTCATTGAAAGTGTGCCACTCGCCTGTCACCGGACTTCGGCAGTAGGCTGTGTAATGGCCGCCCATGGTGGTTCCGGAGTGATTGGACACAGCGTACAGGTTGTAAACAGCGTGGTCTGAAGAGGAAGCCTGAGGTGTCAAGCCCCAAGGTATCCCTTGCACCCTCCCCTTCTACCCTTCTCAGTCCTGCGTCTCCTCCCAATTTCCACCTCTCTCTCCTCAGCAGCTTCCCGCCACCTTGGAACCTCCCATCTGCAGCTCAGACACCCGTGCCTTGGTTCTGTGCTTCCAGCTGAGAAATGCTTACTGGTGTTTTCTGAGGCAAATTCCCTCAAGTCCAGGTCTCTTAGTGGGAAATTCACAAATGTTGTGAGCTTGCTGGTTCGTATCCTGGATTCTGAGAACCGCTTCAGATCTGGTGTTGGTGTAAGTCAAGGGCAGAGTCAGCACAGGAGACAGAGCCCCTGAGGGCGCTACACATCTCAGGAGGCAGAGGAGGGGAGGGCCCAGCGCGTTTTCTCGTCCTACCCCGCCGGCCCTCACCTGGCCCCCAGTGCTCAGTCACTCTCTAATGTTAGCCCCTGCCCTGACCATCTCAAGGATACGGAGCACCAAGATCTTTGGGAACCTCTGGATGGAGAACTTCTTTATACACCGTTTTCTGGCTCGGCAGCGACAGCACGTCTGAAAGACATAACAGGACAGAGCTGAGAAGGACTCATGGGTGAGGCCAATGGCCGAATGCAGCAATTTCTAGGCTGGTCTGCCCCCAAGAGGACTCTGGGAGATGTGCCCTCCCTGCCACAGAGGGTGATGTACCGGCTTTTCATCGCCATCAAGCACGTCCTCTTTGGTGAAGAGCCTCATGCAGTCCATTAACATCACCTCAGGATAACCTCGCTAGGAGAGAGAAGCGAGGGGTCAGAGGTCAACGAAGTGAAAGGGTAAGAGCGAGAGTTTCAAAACTGGGGCGACAGGGGTGCCTACCTTAGCAATGGGCAGAGAGAGGTCCCAGAAGGGATCAAAGACCGTAGAACAGTAGCCACAATCAGTGCACGTCAGGGAGCTCTTCAGCTGCCCAACAAAGAGATCTGGGGAAGAGACGGATACACGACGCTTAAATGCCATGTCTCCTTTCTCACTGCTCCCACCTCAGTCCTTTGGGGCCTGGGCACTGGGAAGCAGGAGAGGTGCTGGGAGAATGGGCTTCTCATGCTCTGCTCAGGCCAAGCAGTTAACAGGGAAGGCAGGCAACCCACCCCCGGCCCCCTTGCCTGCACTTACCCCCGATCCGACTGTCCTCCCGTTCTAGATACTTTCTCCACATCTGGCGCCCTTTCTCATCATCACTAGGACCCAAAGAGAGGAAGACAATTGGGTCAGAGCTCAAACCATGATAAGTGTAAAGACCTAGCCATCTAAATCCTTAACATTCAAAGTTCTTCTGAAATCATTATCCCCAAAGAAGTTCCCATAGTTCGGGCCCCAGCCCTCTCCTCCTACTTACGGCAGATGGTCGAGGTTTTCAGGGTTGGACTTGGGCCTCGCTGTGACCCGGTTCACCTCATTGTGCAGCCCGTCCAGAAGGAAGCGAAGAAACTCCTGAGCATCCTGCTGACTGAACGTGAAGAAAAGGGAGTAAGCGACACCTCTGGTCCCTCAAATCTGCTATTGTCGCCACCCACCCTGGGGAGGGACACGTCCCCAAGGCCCTTACTTATAGCCGACGAAACGTGGTGCGTATCTCTGGATCTGGGTTTTGAACTCAGAGGGGCTCACCACGTCATTGGGGGATGAGGTCCATATGGTCTGGATTAGTTTTGCAAACTCTATAGGAAGAAGAAAAGGGTAGGGGGGGCGTGGAGGATAGCTGAGCCATTTTCTCTATTCTGTAGAGTCCCAACAAAAAGAAGCCAGAGGAAGAGTAATGGGAGAGAAGCATGTAACCCTTGACTCCTACAGTAGCGTAGAAAAGCATCCAGGGCTAGGCCCTCACCTTCCATGAGGGCCGTGTGGGCACGGCTGCTGTGGCTGAGGTCCCGCAGGTAGAGCCGCTGCAGGCAGTAGTCTCTCAGCTCCCGCGTGTTGCTCAGGCACTGCAGAATGGAGTTCATGAAGCACTGCGGGAGACCACTGGACATCAGCAGCGGAACAAAGACTCCTGGCTGGCATGTCTAGTTACCTAACACTCAGAGCCCTCTGGTACACCTGGCCTACAAATGAAGCCTCCCATAGCCTCAGGTTCCTCTTTCTGTAAGTCACAGTGTTGAAGTGAGGCAAATCCCCACTGCTGGCATGGGTGAAGTAACTGGTTATTTACTGCAGAGGTGTACAAAAGAGTGTCGGGCAGCTGGACAGAGTGAGTGGGAAGTGATGGATGTCCTGGGGGAGAGGGATCCAGGAAAGTGACTGAGGTATCAGTTAAAAGGGCGACTGCCCTTTAGCAGTGCTTCCTGCTGGGGTGGGGGTAAGGCAGAGCCCAGCAACTCTGTAAAACATCAGCCAGGAAGGGCAGGTACCAATGGGCCTGGGGGTAGGGAGTGAGCTGCAGCCAGGATCATCTGGTTAGACAGTCCCAGTTGAGATGGACTGAGTCCCACCTCGGGAAAGAAGTGGGCTGGGGAGAACTCACCGTGTTCCCAAGGTTTCGAAGACCAGCCAGACCCTGGGCGCTCTTAGAATTCTGTAAGCAAAGAACAGGAGGCATATTCAGGCTGAAGGAAGAGGCCTGGCCTACGTTAGGTTCTCTCTGCAACTTTCTGCCAGTTGTAGCCACTAGCCTCAGGCCACACACATGATCCTCTCTTCATCTTTAATCTACTTACATTGTAGGAAAAGGGGGTATGGAATGCCTGTCATTTTCAACACACGACAAAAACATTCTTCAAGATTTTGCTTTCTTTTCTTGACTTATGTGGTTTTGCTTTTTTTAACTGACATGTAATTACTCCCCCCATCTTTTATGTTAATAATTTTCATTCTCTGCCATATTGGAGACTGAAGATTAGAAGCCAGAGGCTAGGAATTCATATACCTGATTCTGACAAATTTCAGGTCCCAAATCCAGGCACTCTCTCAAATGACCTACATTTGTACTCTGAGATGTCTGATATCTAAAGCAGCTGTCATAATGAGCACTTCATGGAGGTCTTGAAAAGTTCAATGACAAAACATCTAAACTGAGTTTAGATTTTCAGCTGGGGAAAATCTCCAGTCGGCCTGCCATTCTGAACTGCCAGAGACAGGTGGAATTCCTTCCAGCTGAGCTCAGCTCCTGAGGGCGGTTTAGAGCCTGGGAGAATCCTCCCTCCTGGTTCAGGTTTCAACATCCTGATCGGCCACTGGCTGGGAATCCTTCTGATGGCAGCTTGCGGCCAAGCAGAGGTCAGCACCTGGCTGAAGGTGCTACTCTAGCTCCTGTACTTCTTGTGGAGGCTGGTGAGGGGGTGGGAGAGTGAACAGGACTCTGAGCAATGTTTGTCCAGGTCTCTTGGCTAATCCTGGCCCAACCTCCAAGAAGTCAGATAACCTTCCGGCTCAAAGGGTTAAAGCATCAGCATACAGATGAGCCTGCTACCGACTTTCTTGGAGAGGGGACCCGGGAGCAGGCAACTCTGGAGCAACACTGGCTGGGGCATGCGTGGGGCCAGCTCAACCCTGATCAGAACAGGAGCCTGAAATAACTCAGCTAAAATTACTCATGCCGTGTGCTGTCAGCAGCTCAAAGCCCATGAGGTTGTCAGCATAAGGGGGTGGGGTGGGGAGAGGCAGGCTGAAGGAGGGCTTTTCTCAGGAATTGCCCTGCTGATCCCCCACAAGTAAGACGATCCCTCCTTGCCAGTTATCAGGTCTAACACTCACAGGTAGGGAGCGAAATACCTAAACCAGCAGGCAGACCTGCTGTCCACCTGCAGCTAGAAAGAAAAGCCTATTGGCAGCAGGTGGGGTACAAGCATCACTGAAGATCAGCAGTGTATGGTTTCAGACACGACATTTAAATCTTACCTTTATGACAATCTAAACCCTGATGTTCCAGTCAGTGGGCCACAACAGAGATAATTCCCTGGACAAAGACCTTATCAGCCTTTTGAAGTAGACCTGGGGCTCAAGATTAACACTGAAGTCTGTGTTGCTCATTTGGAACTAAACATTAAAGCCTGCCCACACCTGCATACCTGCTCTTCCTCCCCTAGAATACCCACTTGAACACCTCTTTCCAGCAGTGCTTTATCAGATCTACTCCGCACCCCTCCCCCACCTGCCCCTCATGCCTCAGACAACATCTGTCTAAACAGGCCACAGAAACAAAGCATTCTACCGCTGATGACTGTCACTGTCCACCAAAGTGGGCCCTCGACTGAGATAGCAGTCACATAGCACCAGTGGGGGTGCGGCTATGGGAGGCTGGAGGCATCTTTCTAATGAAGCATTCCTGTGGTGTTGACACTTCCCTCTCTGAAGCAGCGGAGGCAGGTCAGGAAGAACAGGTCATGATCGATCGGGGTTACTATTCTTAAGAATCTAACCCTATGTCTGGCCTGGCTGGTGGAGAGATGTGGGAGGCTCCTTTAAGGCTTCTTCGCCAGGACCCTCTTAATTCTGGGGGTGGGGGCTGTGCCTTTGTCTAAAATTTCCTGAGCTTGAAAGTGCCTGCCAATTTCCAAGCACTCTGTGGTAGAAGGCGGATGGGTATCAGGAGTCAGGGGGTGGGAGTGGAGGGGAGAGCAGGGCTGTTCTCTGCCCAGCCAGATATTCTTCTGCCATGAATAGGAAATCAGGAGCTCCAGGGAAAGTCAGCAGTTTCCATTCCAGAGGGGAACAAAATGTCCCAGGAGTGACCTTTCTTACGGGGAAAACAATCCTACCTCAGGGCTGACAGGGAGAGGCCCAAACTGGAGAAGCTGGGAGAGACCCTGCCCGCCAGCCTCTCAGCAGGAGAAGGAAATGACTCCAGCTGGGCTGCTGGAGCTCAAGTGCAAAGAGCTGAGAAAAGTTCGGGGCAAAAACTTCCTTAAAATTAGCCATCAGAAGACCTAATTCGACTCAGGAGCAGCCATTGTTCTAGAAGGCAGGTGCCACCTCCATGGCTAGTAAACAGACAGCATTCACCACCCACTGAAGGAGCAAGAGCCCCGCCGCTATGTGAGCATGGAGGAAACATCTGGGAACACGGGCCACAGAAGAAAGGCTGATGGAGGTTTGTGTCTTCACACTTGAGACCCCAGGAAAGGGCTTTTCCGGCTTACTTCACCTGTGCCATGAGGGTCAGCCATGAGTCCTGGCTGCAGCCAAGGAGCCTGGTGTGGCCCTGGCACGGGGCAGTGCACGCACTGCCAACACGGGAGCTTGTGCTGTTACATAAGATCTGTCAAGCTCTGGCCCCTTCTCCCTTCCCCGAGGGGGCAGTGCCCAGCTTTTAGCCCCAGCATCACTCTGGGGCAGCTACATCATTGAAGGGTTCCAGTGCCCACCTAGCTGAACTGGGGAGGGGAGGGGAGGGAAGGGAAGGGATGTTGACCTCTTTCCCTGTCTGCAACTCCTTTGCCCTTCGCGGGGTCAAAGGACCCCTGCTGCCCACCCTCTGGGAGAGGGCGTTTAGCGATGAGTGACGGGGAGGCGGTCCCTTTCTCACCAGCCTTTCTAGCTGGCTTTTAGCCTTGGAGGAGTCACGCCCGCAGAGTCCAGCGAGCTGCCCGTTCTCTCACACCCTGAGAACTAGTCAAGGTTACGCTTTTCTGCACCTGTCCTGATAGGTGCCAGGAATTACGAGCCCAAGAGCCACCTGGTGCTGGGGTCAAGGAGAGGGAGGGGGTAGGGGGACTCGGGGGACACGGGGTGGGGGGCAGGGACCTCAGCAAGGGGGAGGGGGCCGCGAGTAAGCGTGAGATCACCTGGGGAGGGGGCATTCCCTGTAGGGAGACCCTGGGAAAGGAGGGGTGGGGGCTGGGAAGAATCTGTGCCCCGGTCGGGCGGGCGCGCGGTGGAAGGGGGCGGGAGGGGGGCACCCCGGGAAGGAAGCAGAGCCCCAGCCCTCGGCGTGAGGGTCCCGGAAAAGGGCCCCGCGTACCTTGGCTTTGTTGAGCAGAAGCCCCACGAAGGTGGAGAGCAGCAGGGAAGGGGAGAGAGGGGAGCGCGGTCGCAGCTCCTTGGCGAGGGCGGGAAAGGGGGCGGCGGGGGGCTCCTCGGGCAGGGTCACGGTGTACGAGGTGCGCATGCTGGGGGGCGGGCGGCGGGCTCGGCCCCTAGCCTAACGTTGGCCAATAGGGCGCGGGGGAGTACCGCGAGGTCCCACGGCCCGGACGCCCAGGCCGCCACAGTACGCCGTCCGCGGCGCCCGGCGGTAACCGTTCCGGCGGGCCGACCGCGCGCTCCCGCACCTCAACCTCCCCGGCACGAGCCGCCAACCGCCCCGGCGCCGGCTCTCGCGCTCCTGCCGACTGGGGGCCCCGCCGGCGCCTCGGGCCGCGCGACGTCATCGTCGGGGCGGGGCTAGGACCCGGCCCCGCCCCGCTCGGCCCCGCCCCCGGGCCCCGGCACGCGGACCGGAGTGAGGCCGCGCCCCCGCGCCTCCCGCGGTTCCACCCCCGGCCCAGCTGCCCGCAGCCCCCCGGGACCAGGCGGGCCAGCCCGCGACCGAGACCTGCAGTCCCCGAGGGCGGGCCGGACCCGGGCGGGCAGGACCGGAGCGCGGAGCCCGGGAACCACCTCCAGTTGGGACTCGGGAGAAACTGTCTTTGAGGCCCAAAGAGGACACGTCTCCAAGGCCGAGTGTCAGCGGGTGAGCTTCCCCGAAGGCAGCGAAAGATTTCTAACTTTTGGAGGGCTGCAGATCATTTTGAGAACCTGATGAAAGCCCTGTACTCATTTTTTTCAGGAAAAAATGCACCCACGCACAAACTTTTGCACAACATTCTGGGCGTGTGGGTGGGAGGGGACGACTCAGGCTTTCTTGGAGCCCAATATCCACCCAATCCGTGAGGGTAAGAGGGCCTGAAGGTAGATTGTCACGGCTTCTGGACGAACTCCCCTCCTCCCTCCAGTCCTAGTTTGGCCCACTATCAGGAAAGGCAATGCCTAGATTTTTTACATGACAACAGGTCACTGTCCCTTTTGGCCCCAGGAAGAAACATTTTTCTGACCTCATCTACCCAATTACCCAACTCCATCTGAGAATCTCAGATTTTGATTTGTTTTGGGGGGGTGGGAAGAAAGTCACAGCTGGTGGGGAAACTGGTGCTCCCTTGGTGTGTGGAGGGGAGTGTCCTTCTCTGACCCTAAGCGCAGCAATGCTCGGAGATCAGAGGTCTCTGGGTTTTATTCCTGCTTCTCCGTCTCACCTATCAGGGACCCACACAGAATCTGCCTGGAGAAAGTATCTTGTTTGGAGCTTGAGGGCTATTTTTAGCCAGTATTTTTAGCATTTAAAAATACTCTGAGAGGCAGCAGTGTGTGCTGTTACTCATCTGTGGCCTCCTTCTGTTCCTCTTGGCCTGCTCATCCCCACATGTACACGCGCACTGCACACACAACCGCAGCCACATGGGGAATGTGTCCAGGACACACGTATGGCTGTACCCCAGGCCTCCCACAGAACAGCACTTTTGTGCTGTTGAGAGAGGAGCACAGACGGTCGCCCCCGTGTTCCCGCCTCAGTGGTGGGAGGAGTGGGCAGGAGGCAGGGGCTTCAGGGCATCCTCCTCAGTGGTAAGCGACATTAGAAGCG
The DNA here is from genome assembly GCF_910594005.1 of Cervus elaphus. NCBI lineage: Eukaryota > Metazoa > Chordata > Mammalia > Artiodactyla > Cervidae > Cervus > Cervus elaphus. The sequence continues at coordinate 43,581,789 of NC_057815.1, forward strand.
CAGATCTCCCAGTGCACTGTCCTTGCCGGGATCAGAGCTGGGCCCTGGACAAGATGCAACCACCTTTCCCTCCATGGTTCCTTCTTCCTAACCACACCCCTCTGAGCCAGTCCCACACTGTCTGCAGCAAGGCTTGCATTTCATCACATCACTCCCCTGCCCTGACACACCTGACTCTTCCAGCCAGTCCGGAAGCCTTAGGTAGCCTTGTCTGAGAGGCTGTGATCCTTAGGCTGGATAGCACCATGGTCACCACCCTCACTGTTCACTAATCCCCACTGCCAATCAACCTGCTTTAGCACATGCCTTCTCTCCTTTAACAAAACTGTCACCAGTAAAGTACTTACTAAATGCCAGGCACTGCTGAGTGCTTTATATACATTATGCCAGTTAACTTGCATAACAACTCAGTGACAGTGACGCAGTAACTATTACCTCTGTTTTCTAAATGAAGGATCTTAAGCCCTGAGAGTTCAAACGACTTGCCAGGACTGCAGAGCTGGTACATGGCAGTGTGGGGCTTTGAACCCACATGGGTCCTACAGCAAAACCCATGCTAGTGACAACTACCAGGAGATTCTAGAATGCCCTTCCTGTTCTCTGGCAATTATCTCCTTGTATATTCTGCTCAAAACTCATGTTTTCCACAAAGCCTTTTCTAATAAACTCCAAGTTCTAAACATTCCATTACTGCATAGCATACTCTCGGTTTTCTAGCATTCAGTTTCCACCATACCAATCTGTCTTACTATGTATATCTTTGTCTTATACATGTCTCTAAGACTTCTGTAAATGGTCTGAGCTTGTGTGTTGATTGTACCATCACACTGATACCTCAAGGGCAGGACTGTGAGTTCTCTTAGTGGGTGCTTAATAGAGGTGTTGGGCTCATCACGAAAGGGGGCCAGACCAGTCGGTGCTGGAAGTCCCACTGAGCCTCAGAGGGTGGGGTAAGTCTGGGTTTGCGTGTTGAGTAAGTGATTTGCAGGAAGTGCTGTCAGGCGGTCACCCACTGGAGCGTTTGACCTGTTTCCCCATGACGTAGGCTAGCTACCCCGGGGACATCATGGCATTCTGCCAGCCTGCTCTCTCCCTCTTTCCTGGGATGTAGGTGGTCAGGGGCATTGCTGGGAGCAGGGAGGGAGGCCCAGCTGGGGAAGCCTCTTGCATGGGTGCCCTTTGAGAAGTCTGGTTGGGGAAAATTCACATGGGGTCCAGTCTCGTCAGGCAGGTGTGATGGCTGCTGGACACAGCCATGAAGAACTGTGGTCATTTCTCAAGACTCTGTGAGACCCTTTTTCCTTAATGCTGTTTCCTGAAGTGGCATGGACAAAGCATACAGTCTTCAGGGATCTGAATCTGGCTCTGGCTCCGTGACTTTTTGCCTCAAACACACTGAGCTAACCTGAGCAGAACTCCTTGCTGGAGCCCAAGACTGCCATCTCTCAGACCCTGTGCTTGACCTGCCTCCCCTGCTGGTATTTTCTCCCCTCAAATCCCCCCTGGCACGGATGGAGTATTTAAATAAATTAAAGTCAGGGTTAGTTGTGTGAAGACAAGACTGCAAATATCTTGCTTTCTCAGCTGTTAGGGGGCAGCCCAGTCCCAGGTTTAGAAACATGGCTTAAACCCTGCTCCGGCACGCACCTGCAATTACCCACGCAACACGGGACAGACTGTCTGACTGAACTGGTGTGGGCTCAGGGTCCTTGTTAGGGGTTCAGCTCTCAGCCTTCCAGTTCCTTTGGGGAGGGAGGGCCAGCCAGCTGGACGGAGGTCCCTGGGAAGCTCCTCCTTCCTGCATCACTCAGACCCCAGGAGGCCTAAAGCTCTGTGCTCCTTGGAGCCCCTGGGCAGTCTGGTCTGGACCAGCTGGATTCCAGAGGCCCACACACTTCCCTCTCCCGTTTATGTCTTTGTGTGGGGCGCCAGTTTTACGTCTCCATTGAGGTGAGAAGGTGCAGGGAACGTGTGCAGCTCTGGGCCCTGAACGCGATGTTCATTTCTGCAGCAGGATGGTCAGTGGAGCGGCTCTCCCACAGGCCGGGAACATTTTGCCAGGCTTGGATGGACTCCTGCCTTGCTGAGCCCACCCCCATGCCACTTGACCTCACTCACAGAGACATCCATCCCAGAGTGGGGGTGGAGGAGGAAGCAGGGAGCATGGTGCTGGGCACTGGTTGAGAAAATGAGCCTGGGTAAGGCAGCTCCAAGGCCACCAGCCAGGTCACAGCCCACAGCCCGTCTTCAAGGCCTGAGACATTGGCGTCTTGCTGATTCTGACCACATACTACAAACCGACTGCCCTTTCTTTCTCAGCAGCTAGGATCAGTCCAGCCATGGGACCCCTGTGTGTGACCTTCCTAGGCTGTGAGCACAGCTTCGGGCTCCCAGGAAGTTTGCCCTCCTCCAGGTGGCCGAGTGGGTGAGGACAAGCCCCAGGGTCTCCGGCTGTCAAGCTGGACAAACAGGACAGCAGGGATGCAGTTCAGCGTGGCTGAGTAAACAGTGAGAAGGCCGGGGACAGAGGGAAAGGTCACACTTCTCACCCAGGAGCTGGAGGACAGCCGCCGCTGTCCTCCACTTCAGACTAAAACTCCTCCCTTCCCCCCACTGCTTGACAGCAGTCAAGTCCAAAGTCCCACCCGAGAGGAAAATCACATGACCTCATCTTATATAATCTCCCTGTCACTGAACAGCTGGAACCCAAGGCTTTGTGAGATGAGTCAGCAGCCCCCCCAGCGGCAAATAGGATCTAGGTAGTCCAGGTGCCCAGGCCGACTGCTCCTAGCAACAGGTCCCAGAGCAGAGGGCAAGGGTGTGGGAGAGGCCGTGTGAGGGCAAGAGGCTGGGCCGGGCTCCGCATCTGAGTAGCAGGTGCCCAGCCCGTGACTTGTGCTCTGGAGGGCCCTGGGCCAGCTCCCAGCTCTTCTGAGGGAGAGGAGAGGGTGCCCTGGGCAGGGTGAGCGCAGGGCTGAAGCTCGCAGGCAGAACTGCCAGGGCTCAGGGGAGAGAGCAGCTGGAGTGGGTGGAGTGGAGGATTAGCGTGGATTGTAGGGGTTAAAGCGCAGCCCGGGCAGGGCTCATTGGGAACAGCTTGTCCTTCCATAGGCCCAGGGGAACAAGAGAGGTGGGGTGGAGGGGGGATGTGACCAAGCTGGGGGCGTGGACCCCTGGCTCTCTGCAGGGCCAACCCACCTGGCCTGGCTTGAAGTTCCCCACTGTGGGTAGTGAAAGTTTTTAAAAAAAACAAAACAAAAAAACCCCCAGTTCTGAACCAACATACAACTCTCCTGCAATCTATCTGAAGGGGGAGTCTAGGGCAGCCCTCACTGCCCTAGGCTGACAGCGCACACTCTGTGGACTGGCGTCTTGTCGGTGCTTAAGCAAGCCAGTCATGGACGGGAGGTGTTGAGAATTCTTGTCCCCCTCCACCAGTTCTTCACTCGTGCTCAGCTGAGTCTGTGATATTCCAAGTTCATGTGGGCTGTTACTATTAACAGGAGGATTGAATCTGGTTAGATCTGTTCTACTCCCCAGTTGGTCCTGCTTCTTTTGACCTGTAGTTCAGGTCAGCTGCCCAGAGAGCCCGGGGGGCCAGGGCTGCAGCAGGGGAGTCGGATCTCACCGGGGCCCTGCCCTGGGATGCACTTTCTCACCTTTTTCCTCCCAGCGGTGGTCCCCTCCCTCCACTCTAGTCAGCTGCCAAAGGCCCCTTCTTTTCCAGCAGCACCTTTTCCCCCTTGAGTTTAAGCCAGCTCTCCCATTGCATTTTACTGGTTGCAGATTCCTCCACATCCATGATTTGCTTTGAACCTCATGACATCCCTGGGAGGTGGGCAGGGCAGGCATGACCATTCCCTTTTATGGGTGAGGCAACAGTTCAGATGAGAGGTATCCAAGGTTAAAGAGGCAAAGTGTTCTTCCAGCGGTCAAACTGTTCATCCCAGCCTCGGATGACCTCTCCCTTTCCCATCACCTATGACACTGAAAAAACACCTAGGGCAGCCTCCTGTTGCAACTATTTTTAGAACTTATTTCCCAAGCTTCCCTGAGGGCAGGGACCACAACTCACAACTCTCCTGCCCCCCCACCACCCCCCAACCGCCCCTGCCCAAGCACCTGGAAGGCAGAAGGGAGGACTGATATTGATCAAGCACCTACTAAGTGCCAAGCCCACAACCTTTGATTCCACACCAGGATCTCTGAAGTGGGAACTATGACCGCTCTCGTTTTACAGAGCAAACAGGTTCAGAAGTTCACGCATTTCTCTAAGGTTACGCTGCTAGTAAGCTGAACACCATAAAATGAATGAATGAGATGGGAAGAGCCGTGGATGGAGGTCAGAAAAGAAACGACCTGGTTCTAGAAAGAAGTGGTCCAGGCCCCACTTCTTTCTAGAAGAAGAGAGAACAAACAGGGTCGTTCTCACCCCAGCAAGATGTGATCAGCACCAGAAGCGAGGGTGAGGGTGGTGAGGGGAGAGGAGTGAGATCAAATCAAGGCCTCACACCACTGAGCCCAGGAGGGGTCTCTCCCAGTTGGTAGTATTGAGCTGACCAGGAAATTCGTTCGGGTTTTTCTGTTACAGAAAAACTCAGACGACCTTTTTCTTGAGGAAGAGCTCAGAGTGAAACACTAGCTCAGTTGTAGGGCTGCTGGTTACTCCTGTGTGTTGTGGGTTGTTTCTGGACAGGGAAAAAGGGATGTTACAGTGGCTGAGTTTGCCCTGGGTCCACCTGCCCACTCCTCTGAGGTCCTCTTGCAAAACTCCCCTCAGGCTGGCCCTGGGGGAGGAGGTTGGGGCCAGGGTGTGGAGACTCCAAGGAGGTTTGGGATCTGCCTGTGTAGGAAGGAGGCCGCCCTGCTCTCCACGGATTGGGGCTGAGATGGGGCTGAGAACGGCTCTGTAGTTTAGTCTGTGGAGGGGAGGTTTTCACACCTCAGTGTGCTTGAAGATTACCTGAAAAGCTTGTGAAAAAGGGCAGAGTCTCAGGCCCTATATCCCTAGAGAGTTTGGCTCCAGGGGGTCTGGATGGGGCCCCCAGACAATTCAGCGCACAGATGATTCTGAGCTAGTCAGTCTGCAGACCCCACTTTTTAGGAACACTGAGCCCCATAAAGAGTCCTTCTGAACAAAGGGAGGGAGCCCCTCAGAGGCCCCTAACACCCAGGCCCCTCCATTGAGAGTTGCTTTCTGATTGATTGCCCCTGAGATGAGCAACACCAGACCTGTTCCAGCCAATCACACTTCAACCCAAGTACATGTCCCCTGAGAACGTGTCTTTCTCTCCGAGGCCAGCTCTGTCGTTTGCCATTCCTTGTCCACTCTAGCCCTCCAACGTAGCCAGCCATGCCTTCTTAGGGTCTGAATGTTCTGGGAGGCACCAGCTTTTGCATCTCCCATGGCACTTCACAGGGGGTCCAGCAAGGCTGAGACTCTAAGCAATGGTATCAAGTTGTCCTCTCAGGACCTTTAGTTATGACAAGGTCTGTGTCCCAAAGCCCCGCCCCCATCCTGTACCCCTGCTCCATTTTTCTGGACAAGTCCCCTAAGCAGCATTTCTTGCTGTGGCACAACTATTGTTTCTAAAAGACATGTGTCCTAAGAGTCGAAGGGCACATAAAGTAATAAAGATGACACAACACCCAGTTCTCCTGCCCATATGCTTGCCTGTCCTTTTGCATACCCACTCATATCCATCCATCCATCTACCCACTCACTCCCCCATCTATCCATTCATTCCTCCATATATCTATTCACTCCCCCATCCATCCAATCATCCGTGTGATACGCAGGTCAGCCTAATTCTACACTGAGCTAGGTACGTAGTGAGGGATCTGGAGATTTGATTTCTTTCTCATCCTCTGAAAGCTCACCACCTAATGGGTAAATTGATGACTACACAAGAGGAGGAATTGTAGTCAGTGCCCCAGGAGAGGTGTGTCAGGGATCAGATGTGGGTGGGTCATGCCAGCCCTCACTCAAGTCTCCAGCAGAGCCTCTTCCCTTATTTGAACCCAGGCACATTGGAGTAGAGAGACTGGATCATCAAAAGCCCTAGGCAAGAAGTTCTGCACCATTTTCTCCAAAGACACACAAGAACTACTCCTGTCTAGACCCCTGGTCCAGAGCCAGGCTGCGCCCACCAGAGGAGAGACCCTCCTCTGCTGATGTCTTACGTCTCAACATTAAGCCATGTCTCTGGACTGAGAGGTAAAAGCCTGAGCAGAGGAGAGATGCAGTCAGGGCCGGGGCGGCCTTTCTTACCACAGGGCACACTGGTGGTCTGGGGGTCTCAGCGTGCAGTCCAGGATGGGGCAGGGCCTGCAGGGGCCTCAGGCATGTTGGGTGGGAAAGCAGAGGATAAAAGTCGCAGTGTGTGTGAGGGTAGCTGGGCATTTCCAAGAGCACTGCAGGGCCATCATCGAGGGCACGGGTCGTGAAGTGCATTTCCTGGGGAGAGTGGGAGAGCCCCTGAGCAAAGACATCAAGCCACGAGGGCACCAGGTGTGCTGAGATGACTTCCCTGGTTCGTCCCCACCTGGGCTATAGGAACAGCCACTGTGAGGCCTGGGAAGGAAAACCTCTGCCTGTGATTGTCGGTCAAGGTGGAAGCCCTTTCCTCATCAGTGGCTTCCTCCCCAGCCCATCACCAGGTCCCCAAGGGGCAAACTCACCATGGTGTCTCGCCCTGGGGAGCTGGAGCGGCTGGACACAAGGGCCTGGCCCTTGCCCTTCTCCCACAGACTGTAACGGCCACTGGGTCGGTAGGTGGGGCTGAGGACTTCGGGGGCTCGTGAGGGAGGGGTCGGGGTGGGCACCTGAGGTGCACTGGCCTTGCGACCATAGTTCTCCAGGTAGTCGGCCAGGTACTCGGAGCGGCTGGCTGCCTGGTACAGGCCCTGCAGGGCGCACAGCTCCTTGCGCGTGCGGGCCAGCATGGGGCTGTGGCCCAGGTTCCCAGAGTCCAGCCGGTAGCTATCTGAGGTCCGGAGGCTGGAGAAGTCCCGGGCCAGGTCTGATTGACTGTTCGACTTCTTCTGGGTCAGGGTCACCCCCTGGTCACGGGCACTGACAGGCAGGTAGCTGAGGGAGCTGGTGGTCACTCCATAAGGGAATCCACTGCCCCCGCTGAGGCCACTCCCTGAAGGCCGCTCGGTACCCCGAGTCTGGCTCTCCGCCCGCTTACCACCCCCGATGATGTCGGGTCTCAGCAAGGGGCGGCCTCGGTCATAGTCCAGGATGGAGGGGGGGCCATAGGTACGGGGACGGGTGAGATAGCTGGTGGGGGGGCTGGGCTTGAAACCAAGCTTCTCCTTCTCCAGGAAGGAGGCAGCCAGGTTGGCTCCGTAGGAAGAGGGAGTGTAGGTGCCATAGCTCGATTTGGTGAAAGGCGCATCTGTATAACGGGCCGATTCTGTGTAGCGCTTCAGGGTGGAGGAGAGCTGGGACATCCTTTAGGGCGGCACTCGGTGGGGACTGGGAGCCTCATGGGCTGAAAGACAAGGAAAGCAGTTGTCAGAAGGCCCTGCCGGGGGTCAGGCTGCTCCCACTGTGCCTGCTCTCCATCCCCCAGTGGCTTGACCTCAACCAGGGACCATACTTGTCTGTTTCCAGGAAAGCCACTGGCCCACCACCGGGACACACCTCTGCATGTGCGTGCGCACCGGCATGCAGGTCTCCTTGCACCCAGGCATTCACACCTCAGGGAGAGCCCCAGAGCTGAGCAGGCTTTCATAAACCACATAGGCAATCAGTCTCAGCACTGCTTGGACTGGATGCTCCCCTCAAAGCCCCCAGCCTGAGAGCAGGGACTGCCCCACCTCTGCAGCCCTTCAAGCAACAAATAGTATTCCAGGGACTTCCCTGGTGGTGCAGTGGCTAGGACTCTGCACTCCCAATGCAAGGGCCCCAAGTTCGATCTCTGGTCTGGGGACTAGATCCCACGTGCCCCAACTAACACCCAGTGCAGCTGAATAAACAAAAACAAAAAAAGCCCCCAGTAGTATTCCAACCCAAATCCCATCTGCTTCCTCTCCTTGGTTTCTTTCTGCAGGCACCCCCGAGATGAGGGATGCCACCGCCCTCACCCCCTGGATTAAAAACTGCTGGACATTCCAAGAGTTCAGACTGCTCCCCTCTTTGGAAGCAATCTTTTGGGAATCTTACACTGTTCAGACAGCATGACCTGAGGATCATTTAGCCAGATCCCTGATGAGGAACAGGAAGGCCCATGAGAGGAGGAAAGGGGCTTAGGTGTGGGGGGTGGTGGTGATGAGTGGCTGAGAGGAACGCTTGACCTCAGTCTCCAGACTCAATCCCAGAGTACTTCCCTGGACATGGCCACCTGCTGCGGTGGGGGATCCTTGTGTGGTAGAGCCCACCCTCTTCATTGACCTAAGCCTTCAGTTCTAAGTGGAGTTAGGGCCCTGTGGCCTCCCAGGGCTCCCCCCATCAGTACCCACAGCAAACTGATGGTGATAATGACTCGTGCAAAGGGGGCCCCCTAGAGGCTAAAATCCTGCACTGCAGGCAGAGCTCCTGTCTCCACCTGCAGTCCTTGCCTCTGGGGTGATCTGCTGAAGGAACACAGAACCTCTGAATTGAGTTTTCAAAGCCTGAACGGGTCGACGACTTTTTTTTTTTTTTAACTTTCACATCAAATATATTTTACCACAAGTGAAAGAGGACATTTCCACATTCATCATCCAATTGAACCTTCCCACAGGCCTAGGGAGTGGACAGCCACGACCACACTTTACATAGAGGACACCAAAGCTGACCGATGCGAAACAGCTAGAGCCAGGTCTCACCACGGGGACATCAGGTTTGGGAATCTAGCCCAGATTTCCCCGCTGCTGAAACAAGGGTGATTATCAGTTAGATGCACTGCACCTGTCACCTGCCCTCATTGTCAAGCTCGCTTTAATTGTTGCTACAAAGGACTTGTAGCAACATCCTCCAACTGTTACTCAGACTAAACAGTAAGATGTTTGCCCGAGCTGTTTTTCAGGAACTTGGAGTCAGCTGTGTCCAAGTGCAAGCTCTAGCCAATTAAGACTGGTTAGGACATCCACCCCCCTCCCCCGCCCCGGGGGCATATGAGAGTGTCTACTCGATGAAGGGTCATCTATCTTATGTTCTCCGTTGTACAAGTGGAAAAGTGCCACTGACTTGCCCAGGGTCACATGCTAGCAGAGCCAGGACTGGTGTCCATGTCTCTCAGATTTCCAGCCCAGTGCCCTTCCCACTTTACCTTGACTCACCACCCCCATCAAATTTAGGCTCACGTGGGGACCCCCAGAGTCCCTCCATCACCGTAAACCTGCAGGCTTTATCTCAATGGAGCTGGAGGGCAAAGGAGGAGTAGGTAAGATCTCTTACTTTCCAACAGGGGCTCTTGGGGGCTCCTGGGGTGGTGGGGGTGCAGAGCCACCCAGGACTCTCAGAGGAGTCTTGCCCCGTGGCTGACTAGCTGGGTGATTCTGCCCTAGTCATTGAACCTTTCTGAGCCCCAATTTCCTCACCTGCAAACTCAGTATAGTAATCATCATCATGATTCCTACCTCACAGGGTTGTTGTGAGGAATAAATGAGATAATAACATGTGAAAGCTCTCAACAAAGACAGTGGTTATTATCTCCTCTCCCAGCCCTGCCAGGCAGCCCGGCTCCTCCCTTTGTAGGCCTATAATAATGTCGGGGCTGGCTGTCTCCTGGCCGGGCCAGCCTCTGACCGCAGCCCCGGGCATTGGGGTTCTCCCCGCAGCTCCTAGTGAGATGAGTGGGTCGTGGGCAGAATCTGGCTGTTTGGCAGTCAGTGGCTCAGGCAGCCTACAGCCTGCCCTAGGCCGCAGCCTCGCTCACTAGGGCAGAGGGGACTTGGTGCCAAGCCCCAGGTGCTGAGTGCCTGGCAGAGAGCTGTAGATACTCAGTCCATGTAGGGTATGGGATAGGTTGCAGAGGTGGGAGGTGAGCAGGTGGCACTTTTCATATAGGCCCCAGGACAGAACTTCCAGGCTCTGCCAGAGACCTCTAGCCATTTTCAGTCCAGGCCGACGTCAGAAAGGCCTGGCCTATAAATTACCATCCACCCTTATTCCCGCCTGGCCTGGCTGGGGGCTCCCTCAACCAGCCATGTTCCCACGGCCAGCACACCTCCTACCCCTTTCTAGGAAAAGAGAACGGGAGGAGGACCAGGTGTAGGGCTGGGGGAACCACAGGCTTCCCTCCCATCTGCTTAGCTTCCTGGGGTCCAGAGGAGGAAGAGGAGGAAGGCTGAGGAGGCCAGGGGCGGAGATGGGCAGAGGCTCGGGGTGGGGGCGTGGGACCAGTCCTGCTCTATTTCACTTTGGAGAGTTCCATCAATAATTCAAAGTCACAGAGGCTCCAGGTCTCAGGAGCTGGGCTCTGGGACACCCGGCAGCCAATCAGATATGCCCCCCACCCCCACAAGGGCCTGAACTCCTGCCTCCTCCCCACGGGTCTCTCTACTCCTCCCCCCACACTCGAGCTCGGGGGAATTGGTATTCTGCAGGCAGCACCCCAAGCTTGCGACCTCTCCTGGCCCTGCTGACGCAGAAGTGCTGGGGCCAAACAGGTACAGCAGATAGGGACAGACGGCCCTGGATGGCCCACAGGTTGCCCTGGGCAGGATCAGGGTCGGAAGTGGAGCTGTACCACTCGCGGGAGGGCTCCTAAACCCTGCTCTCCTGTCTGCTTCAATCTGCCAGACAATTGACAGGCCTCCCCACCACGAACAGCCCCCTGGAAGCTGTCTGGTCAGTGCTGGCATCTGGCAGAGAGTTCCTCTGTCTGGGGAGAGGGTCCCCACTGCGACTGAGGCCTGGAGCATGCCTGTCTCCTCCCCCAACCCCTAGTTTCGCCCTTGAGGACAGTGCCAGCACCTTGCAGGTGGGCAGACAGCTTGGGTTGGTGCCCCTCGAGTTACCTGGCGTGGCTGTCCCTGGAGGCTGCAGGAGGCACCCTGGGCGGGAGAGCGGGCCGCGGCCCTGGCTATAGCTCTGCTGCCTAAGACAGGGACAGGACGGGCACTCACATGGCCGCGAGTCTCCTCGTTGCCAAAGGAACAGCCTGAACTGAATGGCCCTTTCATGGGGCAGTGGGAGGCCAGCCGATTGGCTGTGATCCCCCGTGCCCCTCCCTGCCCAGCGTGGGGCCCCTGCTGCCCGACTCCTTTCGCTGTTTACCCAGAGCTGGCAAGTACAGGCATGCGGTTCCAGGCAGCACCTCCCCAGGTGCCTGCCACCTCGGACAGTGGGGCAGCCTTCCTGCCAGCCTCCTCCTCCGTGCAGGCTCACCAGGGCCCTTGGCCCCTCCCTGTTCTGCCAGGCTTCCCTTGCTTCCCCCTCGTTTTACTCAGTTCCCCTTCTTGGGAGGTGTGGAGGCACTCTCCCTCCTGAAAGGACGAGGGGACCAGTTGGCCATCACCCCGCCAGCAGGTACAGAGCACCCCTGGACCAGGCATCCCACTGGGTACTTCTTAGGCAGCTTGTCATTTTCCAGCAGCCCAAAGTCCAACACTGAGACAGCCTTCCCAACGCCCCTGGCTTACAAACATCATTTGAAGGTTTAATTTTTTTAAATGTTAAATTGAAATTCAAAATACTTTGATTCAAATAGACAAGAAATTTAAATAGTGAAACAGACAAGTGAAGCATTTAGCATTCATATTTCTGAAGTTATTAAAGCTTAAATCAGCACTAAGACTTCTGGGACACTGCGTATTAATCACTCACTTAATCCTCACGACTGCCCTAAGCAACAGGTGCTGTTATTAAGCTGGTGTGCAGATGAAGAAACTAGGGTTTGGAGAGGTAGTGTGGATCCCGCGGGGTCACACTGGGACTGGGACCTACCTGGGCTCTGTCTGCTAACGCCTACCTTGAAGCCAACCCGCTGCCCCCTTCTGTCTTCCCGGGCCTTTCCCTGAGTTGGCACAGGGTGGGGGGCCTGCAGCGTGGGGTGAGGGGGTCCAGGTGGCCGCCGTCTACACAAAACAGCGTGGCAGGTACAGACTCCCAAAGGAGCTGCCCTTCGAGTTTCCACTGCAGGCAAATGAAAGCGAAGCCAGGCGCAACCTGAGCCCCAGAACAATGCTGATCTGCTGAGAGATGGTCCAGGAGGCCTCCATTTCACCCGTGATGCCAAGCTCCTGCATGTCCCCCGCCTCCTACCCTTTTGGCAGCTTGGGTACCCAGTCTAGGTGAGTCAGAGCTTAAAATGAACCCTATCTTCCTGGGGCCACCAGCCCATTACGTCAGCCACTGTCATTTCCTGCTGCTCACGTGAAGGGCTCCCTAACCTGCCCAGTCAGGGGAGGGACTTGCTCCCCAGGAATGCCAGGCACTCTTGGCCCCCAGGATATGGGATGGGTGATGCCCAACATCCCTGTAGCCTTCATGGCCCCTCTCTGCCCAGATCCGCTCTCCTGTCTGGGGTGAAGGCACGCCAGCTTCTGTGGCCTTGCCACTGCCTGGATAGAAAGCCCCTAGCTGGGGTTCAGACATATACCTCAGTGGGGTTCCACCCCTTTCCTCCTATCTGTGTTTGAGGAGGTGAGTAGGGAATCCCAGCCAGTCCCACAGGTGCTTGGGAACCGTCACAGTGGTGACCTCAGAGCTTCCCAAAGCTGCTTGCTAACAACATTGGAATGAGGCACTGAGACAGCTGACCTTGAAGGGTAAAGTGGGCTGACAGAGGGGCCCTGTCTCCATCTACACTTTCCCACCCACAAGCCCAGCTGCTGGGACACTGCCTAGACACAAGCGTCATCCCCTAGGTCGAGGGATGTCCTGGCAGGAGTGGAAGATGTAGGCAGAGGGGGAGGTTGGGGTGGGGAACATTTGTGCTCTCACACAGTTCAGGAGTTCTGTTTACTGCTCTCAGATGCCTGGGAGCCTCAGCCTGCTGCTAGCGGCTCTACCTCTCGGGCTGGCACCCTCTGTCCCACCAATTTAGTGCCTGATATGCTTTGGTCGGGAGTCATCAAGGGGATTGGGTCCCTCTCAGTCGCTCTAGATCCCAACAGTTACTCAAGGCCTGGGAAGGGGTAAAAGAGGTAAGATAAAGAGACTGGAGATTAAAACCAGAATTCCGCCTGGAGGAGAAGAGGTGGGTGGGCTTAAGGCAGTGTCTCTTTAGGGTTCTCCTTCATTTGGGTTGAGAGGGGGTGGGCATCTCTACACCTCCAAGAAAAGGCAAAGATATGGAGCCCCCAGGCAGTGTTGGAATCCTTAAATTCTGTTTTCCAACCACGACTGTCCCAGGCACTCTCCTGGAACCCCCACTCGAGGGGAGAGCCCCAGGCTCCTTCCCTCTCCCTCCAGGGCTTCAGCTTCTTCCTCCTGGCCTCCCAGCCCTTGGTCCTGCCCCTTGGTCTTGCCCATAGCACCTCCCAGGCCTGGTGGGGTGGCCTCTCACATGCTCCCCCAAACAGACAGGGATCCCTCAAACAGACAGTCCAGGGCCCTCTGGACAACAGCCCTGTGAAGTTCGGATACCAAAGGGGCAGTTACTGACCTGTGTCCGGGGACACTGGGCAGGATCTGGGGGGCTTCTCCTTCCCCGGCAGGGCAGGGAGCGCAGTGGCGAGCCCAGAAGCAGGAGTCTGACTTGGGCCGGGTAATCCGGGGCTCAGGTTACTGACTCGATATATATAGTATCTTATCTGACCTCATGGAGATGGCTAGCTCCACTCGCTGGCATTCTGAGCCCAGGGAGAATTAAAGGGGCAGTGGCAGGCCCTCCCTCTCCAGGTGGGTGCCAGGCAAGGAGACCCTAGGAGACTGTTTGCAGGGAGCGTTTTGAAATGGAACAGAAGGGGGACTCAAGGGGAAGCAGAACTGGAAAGAGGGTAGAGGGATGGGGGTGGAATTAGGCAAAAATATGGAGAAGGAGGTGTCAGTCACAGAACTAGAGAAGAGGAAGAAGCCCCAGTCCACCTCCTTTAGCTTTGAGGTAGAGGGGACCTGGAGGCAGACAGCAGCTGGCTCAAGGACACAGAGGCAGGGAGAGGCAGAAGGGACCTCTCTCAGGTTTCCAGTTCAAACTCTTTTATGATGGACTTCTAGGCTTGGGCTTGTATTCCAAGTCTTTCCCTTTTATTGCCTTGGAGACATTTAAGCGGTCATTTAAGTGGTCCAAACCTTATTTAGTCTTAAAATGGGAGTAATAATAATGATATACCTCATGGAGGTGAGGATTAAATAATGCTTGTTAATTTCCTGGCACATAGTAAGAGTTCAATAAATGATCATTACTACTAAATCGAATACTTCCACTTATAATTAGTGGTAGCATTTGTCGGGTGAAACTTGCTAGGGAAAAAAGGTTCCTCCAGGCCACCCCGTGGGAGTGCCCTGTTCTCATGTCAGAAAACCGCCATGGTTTTCCGAGCTGATCTGTGTCCCATAGCTGACAAGGCAAATGAGGCTTGCCCTACTCCCATATATGCAGTCCACCCATCAGAGAAGGGCCAGGCCCACTTGGGCTCTTTCCTTCTCTACCTAGAAAAATATAGCAAGTGTAGCTTCCCCCAGGCTACCAGGAGCAAGCCTGGCTGCTCTGGAGTGGTTCCACTCTACCTGGAGGAGTGTTCAGGATCCCGAGCCTACAGAGCCGTGCTGGCTGGGCAGGGTCACAGGAGGAAGGTGCAGGATTCTTAACCTCTCGGGCCTTGGTGCTCTTGTCAGCTCCCAGTCTGTCTCTCCTGTTTCTCGATGGCTCTCCCTGGGGACTGGGAGTACCCGGGATGGTGCCTCCACCCTGTCTCAGCAGAGACTACTGACTCAGCTCAGGTCCTGACGATGCACTTCAGAGGACGCCCTCGTCCCCAGCCCTCATTCCAGTCCTCATTCCGACTCCAGTCTGGCATCATCTACAGCATCAAAGGAATGGTGGCTGCTCCAGCCGCAGCCCAACCAGTTCTCCTTCCTCCACTGTACATGTCGGACTCTGGGGACCTTCTCCTGCCTGTGCCTGGGGAGATGAGCATGGGCAGGATCTCCAGCTCAGTCCCATTCTAAGAGCGGCCAGGTCGGGAGGTAGATGCTCCTCCTTAGAGGACAGCCAGAATGGGTTGGCCAGGACTTCCTTAGGCTGTTGAGTATAAGTTACTTGCCTTGGAGCATCCCGTGCCTGATTCTGGCTTGGGATTGGTGAGAATTTCAAAGATGCCTCTTTCTGGTTTGGGATTGGTGGAAAATCTACCCCCCCGTCCACTTAACTACTGCCCTCCCCCCCCCCCCCCAACCCTACCCCCTTTGGCAAACTGACCAGAGACAAGCCCCCAGGAGCTTTGAGAGGAGGGAGTAAGAAAGCTGCCACGCACACGTGGGGAGGGGGTTGTCAGGGTCCAGGCATCACTCTCCGCCACATCCCACACAGGGCTCGGAGATATGGTCCTGCTCAGGCAGCGTTTCCTTAGAACACGCTGATCAGCACACAGATGGCTCTCCCTGGCACCCTGAGCTGTTGGCTCACACACACAACTGGCACCCACAGCTGGAGATCCTCAGCGCAGCTGGCATTTGCCCTACATTTCTAGTGCCCATTCTGCCCAGGCGGTCGTTGACACCTCACTTTCGGAGCCTCAAACGGCACTGCCCTCCGTATCCTCCCCTCCCCAGTCTCCGACAGGTGGCACATACCTGCCTATTCTCCGCGGATGGATGAGTCGAACCGGGCACAAGCATGGAGCTACGGGTGAGTCCCGGCTGGTACTGGAGCGGCGCAGTGAACAGCCGCTGACGCAGAGGGCTCCCTGGCCTCGGCTCTTGCCCGCCTCTACCCCACCTCCGCCGGGGGCCCAGAAAGGACCTCCCCGGGAAATCGGCGCCACCCAGCGGGCCGCCGCCTCATTGCGCCGGGGCCGGCAAAGCCACACCTCGCGTCTCGCGTCACTGAGACGCGTCACGGCGATTGGCTTGTTCTTATTGTGACGTCATCAGAGCCCCGCCCGACCAGGATCTCCCAGGCGACCGACATATACAGAGAACCACGTGGAGAAAAGGCACAGGAGCTTGGAGGGGGTGGTTGGAGCACCTGAAGTGGACCTGAATATGACACGACGGGACAGCTGGAAGGTATTGGGAAAGAGGAAGGGTCACGGGGAGAAGGCTCAGCGTTGAACCCCAGGGCATACATATCAGCTTTCAGCTTTTAGGGACGGCTAAATGTTCCAGCTCCTTCCCACCCGACTGGGAGAGGGCCAGTTCTTCTGCTTCTTCCCTTCTTCTCTGCTCTTTAAGACACTCTCTGCTTATTTTACTAAAATGAGACGAGTGATTGGTGGTGTTTCCTGAAGTGGGTAAACGGTAGCACCGGGTCAGTAGAAGAGATTCTCTTTTTGTCTTTCAAGAAAAAGCCAAAGGAAACTTGATTTTTTGTTACTTCCATTCTTTGTATATAACTTTCCCCCTTTCGTCCACCGTGAAGAAAACCACACGGCCAGGTAGATTGGTGCCAAGGCAAGTCCAAGGTTTTCAATTTCACCCGGACCATCAGTCCTTCCAAGTGTCCTTAACTGCTTCTCTTATTCTCTACAGCTGGCGTTTGTCCGTTACCACTCTCCCACGTCCCTCCTTGTCTTCTGTTTCCCTGAGGAACTAGAGGCAATCAGGAGGGAAATCCTCAAAGTTCTGCCTACAAACATAGCTGAATTCATTCTTACCTCTGCTCCAGGAGCAGTGAGAGCTGTGTCCCTCTTGTGCAAGACAAATAAATGTCTTCCAGATCTCAGCTCTTTTGTTTCCTTATTGTTACCCCCAAACCGGGTTCCCCTTTTGGTGGGTGTCAATCCAAAAGACACAACCAAGTCAAAAGATCAGGAGAAGGAAGAATTTATTACTTGCAGCAAGTAAAGAGGGTACATGGGATCTTTCCCCAAGCAGTGTGTCTCTGAACAGCAAAATTGGGGGTTTTAAGCTAAGAGTACATGCATATTCATGAAAGGGATTGAGCAGTGTATGCATATTCATGAAGGGGCTTAAGCGGAATTCCGCAGAGAATTGGATCAAAGGTTAACAGACTTCAGTTTGGTTCAGCCCCTCAGTCACTGACTCATTGCGACCCCATGGACTGCAGCACACCAGGCTTCCCTGTCATTCACCAACTCCTGGAGCTTGCTCAAAATCATGTCCATCGAGTACGTGATGCCATCCAACCATCTCATCGCTGTGGTCCCCTTCTCCTGCCTTCAGTCTTTCCCAGCATCAGGCTCTTTTTCAGTGAGTCAGTTCTTCGCATCAGGTGGCCAAAGTGTTGGAGTTTCAGCTTCAGCAACAGTCCTTCCAATGAATAGTCAGGACTCATTTCCTTTAGGATTGACTGGTTGGATATCCTTGCAGTCCAAGGGACTCAAGAGTCTTCTCCAACACCACAGTTCAAAAGCATCAAGTCTTTGGTGCTCAGCTTTCTTTATAGTCCAACTATCACATCCATACATGACTACTGGAAAAACCATAGCTTTGACTAGACGGAATTTGTCGGCAAAATGATATCTCCGCTTTTTAACAGAGAGCCTTAGTTGTTTGAAGTCAGAGTGTTGGAAAAGGTCAGCATCATTCCCTGGATTCAGACCTATCTAGGGTCTCAGCAGATAGTTATCCTCCACCTTGGTGAGGACCTTAGATCCAGCTGAACTAAAAGATTGACATCAGATTCTTATATATATCCCATGAGGAAGAACTAGGACTCTTTTTATTAAACTATTGTTTACTATTACTTAACTTAGCAATTGTTTCTTGACTGGTTTTCCTTTATTTCTGCATTCTTTCCCTTCACTTAAGGTCATTGATCACTGAGACCTGTTCAAGAGCTGCCACTGAGGCCAGGCTTAGATGACAAAACAGCTTTGGCCAAAAATGGCTTCTCTTCTGTCAAGAAAGCCATGCCTAGTTCTCTTTCTCCAGGGACCATCTACTCTGTTTACCTTAGGACCCTCATTCCATTGCATTTTACAGATAGCTACTGGACATGCTGGGTAATCTTCCTGGAAGTGGGGATACAGCAGTGAACAAAACAGGCAAAGTCCTTGCCTTTAAGGAGCTTACATTCTAGTAGAAGTAGAAGACAATAAGCAAATAAGGAAATAAGTAAAATGCATAGTATTGGATGGCAGTCAGAGTGATAGAGGCAAATAAAGCAGGGAGGATGATACAGTGTGATATCAGAGTCGGGTGATATCAGAGATGGCCCCAAAGATGAAGTGACTTTGGATAACCCAAAGGAGCTAAGGGAGTGAGCTGTCTGGATGTCTGGGCAGAGAGTATTTGAAACAGAGTGAACAGTATTGCAAATGTCCTGAGATAGGCCACCTTTGAGGAAGAGAATGAAGATCAGTGCGGTTGGAGTGAAAGAGGGCAAGCTAGAGAGTGGAAGATGAAGTCAAAGAGATAAGGGAACACCCTTGTTGGATCCTAAGAGCATTTCAGTGACTTTAACTTTTACTGGAAAGAAGATTTCTAGTAGTCATGTATGGATGTGAGAGTTGAACTATAAAGAAAGCTGAGCACCAAAGAATTGATGCTTTTGAACTGTGGTGTGGGAAAAGACTCTTCAGAGTCCCTTGGACTGCAAGGAGATCCAACCAGTCCATCCTAAAGGAAATCAGTCCTGAATACTCATTGGGAGGACTGATGCTGAAGCTGAAACTCCAATACTTTGGCCACCTCATCGAAGAACTGACTCATTGGAAAAGAGCTTGATGCTGGGCAAGACTGAAGATAGAAGGAGAAGGGGACGACAGAGGATGAGATGGTTGGATGGCATCACTGACTTGATGGATATGAGTTTGAGTAAGCTCCGGGAGTTGGTGATGGACAGGAAGCCTGGTGTGCTGCAGTCCGTAGTGTCCCAAAGAGTTGGACACGAACTGAACTGAACTGAACTTTTACTCTGAGTTAGGAACCATTGAACAGAGGAGGGACATAGATCTGATTTTTGCTTTAACAGAGTCCCTAAAACCACTGTATGTCATGGCAGCCTGAGCCTAGGTTGGATAAGAATTTCCAGACACAGAGTATTTCAGAAGGGAGTGAGTTTAAGGTGCTTAAAGTGCAGCGGGCTGACCTTTTGACAGGTCAGGGAGAGTTGACAGTTTTTGTGGGTTAGTAGCCAATTTTTATAGCCTCAAGACAAAAAATTCCTGCTGGAAAGGTTGCATTAGGTGATTGGTTAGGGTGAGTATTTTTGCCTAATTTGGGGTCAGGAAGCTGCCTGTAAGGATTGGGGGGCTTTTGGCAACAGTTACAGCTGGGTTCAGTTAGTTCCATAGATGGCCTTGGTTCAAGGTCTCGCATCTGTGACCTTGGTATGGGACCCCACAGTGAATGGAGGACAGATCTGAAGAGAGCCAGAGTAGAAGCAGGAGATCAAGTAGGTCACTACTGTCATCCTATGAGAGGTGATGGTGACTCTGGTTAGTGTGGTAACAGGAGAGGAGATGAGAAGCAGTTGGATTCTGGATGTTTTGAATACAGAGCCAGTAGGGTTTCCTGATGGATTGGGTGGCATGAGAAAAAGGGAGGAATTTTTGGCCTGACCATTAACTGAGTATGTATAGGCTGTGGCAGTTTTACTGAGTCCTAGCTCTCTGTGCTCCATGCACAACAGGCCAGTAAATTGGGAGACAAGGTGCTGAGGCGAGGAATAGTGACTTTATTTGGAAAGTTGGCAGAGAAGAAGGCAGAGTAGTGTCTCAAAAAAAAGATCTTGTCAGGGTCTGGGTGTCTTTTATAGAACAGAGAGGGGGAGGAGGTGAGGAAGTAAGGTATTTAAAAAGGCCGTGTGTGTATGCTCAGTCATGTCCAACTCTTTTGTGACCCCATGGACTGTTGCCCACCAGGCTTCTCTGTCCATGGGATTTCCCAGACAAGAATACTGGAGTGGATGCCATTTCCTCCTCCAAGAAGTGAAGTGAAGTGAAGTTGCTCAGTTGTGTCCGCCTCTTTGCGACCCCATGGACTGTAGCCTGCCAGGCTGGGATCTTCCCAATCCAGGGATCAAACCCAAGTCCCCTGCATTGGCAGGCAGATCCTTTACCACTGAGCCACCTAGAAAGCCCAAAAAGGTCATAAATCTTGCAAATATCTCCTGGAATGGCCAGTCTTGGGTAATAGAGGGAAGGAAATGTGTTAATTTCTTCTTTCTAATAGCCATTCACAGGTGGACAAGATCTGGATGTCTCCCTAAACAAAGGCACTTTGGTTTAATCTTCAGGCAGAAGGGAGGGTTCCCTATGGCAGACCATTATGTACAGACATTATCCTGTTAGTGGACAAAAGCAACAGGAAGCAAAGATTAAAGTAAAAGAAAGATCCAACATGTAGTCAGATTTTGTTCTAGGTGGCTCAGTAGTAAAGAATCTACCTGCCAATACAGGAGACACGGGTTTTAATTCCTGGATTGGGAAGATCCTGGAGTATAGCAACCCACTCCAGTAGTCTTGCACGGAAAATTCCATGGACAGAGGAGCCTGGCAGGCTACACAGTCCATGGGGTCGCAGAGAGTCGACAAGACTGAGCAGCTGAGTGTGCACGTGCGTGCGTGCACACACACATCACAGAAGGAGCAGATTTGGGAGTGAGGGGAAGATCAGGAACTTGATTTAACACGTATTAAGTTTGAGATGTCTATTAGGCGTGTCAAGACACCAAGAAAGAGGTTGGATTTACATGTTTGGCAAGATCTGGGTTGGAGATATACAATTGAGAGTCATCAGCATACGGATGTTATTTCAAGCTATGAGATTAAAAGAAATCACCAAGGGAGCAAATATAAACAGGAAAGAAAAGATGTGCAAGGACTGAATCCTGGAGCTCTCTGTCGACTTAAAAAAGATACACAATGTGAGAATTATGATTTATTGGGGGCAAAGTAGTTTTATTTGGGGGCAAAATGAGAACTGCAGCCCGAGATGCTGCACCTCAGATAGCTCTGAGAAACTGCTCCAATGAGGTGAGGTGGTGGGGAGGTCAGTGTATGTGGTTTTGGTGAAGGGGGAATTCATACAATCAAGCACTTTCTTTGCAGAAGTTTTCTGCCAACGATGAGGAGCTGATGTCACCATGACGGGATTTAGTGCTCTTCTAGATAGGAGGAGATGCAAGGACTGGGCTCATAAAATCAGTTCCTGAAAATATCTAGCTATTTAAGGACCTGTTCTGCCAGTTTTCCTGGAACACAAAGTATCCAGTTCCTGTTTTCCACCCTGAACTTCCTTCAGGGCGTGTGGAAGATCAACAGCTGCAACAGCACAGGAGTCAATCCCTGCAGAGGCAGATGGCAAATGCCTATGGCAAGTGCCAGTTTGTCATTGACATCTCCGACATTAAATGGTTTTAGAGAATCATTGTTGTTTAGTCGCTAGGTTGTGTCTGACTCTTTCACGACCCCGTGGACTGTAGCCTGCCAGGCTCTTCTGTCCATGGGATTTCCCAGGCAAGAATATTGGAGTGGGTTGCCATTTCCATCTCCAGGGGCTCTTCCCAACCCAGGGACTGAACCTGTGTCTCCTTCTTTGGCAGGTGGATTCTTTACCACTGAGCCACCATGACAAACTGATTAGAAACATCTAGGTCCAAGATGGCAGAAGATTCCAGTGGACCTTGAGCCTCATTCAGTTTAGTTCAGTTCAGTCGCTCAGTCATGTCCGACTCTATGACTCCATGGACTGCAGCATGCCAGGCTTCCCTGTCCATCACCAACTCCCGGAGCTTATTCAAACTCATGTCCATCGAGGTGGTGATGCCATCCAATCATCTCATCCTCTGTCATCCCCTTCTCCTCCTGCCCTCAATCTTTCCCAGCATCAGGCTCTTCTTCATTGAGTCAGTTCTTCACATCAGGTGGCCAAAGTGTTGGAGTTTCAGTTTCAGCATCAGTCCTTCCAATGAATATTCAGGACTGATTTCCTTTAGGATTGATTGTTTGGATATCGTTGCAGTCCAGGGGACTCAAGAGTCTTCTCCAACAGCGTAATTCAAAAGCATCAATTCTTTGGCACTCAGCTTTCTTTATAGTCCCAACTCTCACATCCATACATGAACTACTGGAAAAACCATAGTTTTGACTAGACAGACCTTTGTTGGCAAATTAATGTCTCTGCTTTTTAATATGCTGTCTAGGTTGGTCATAGCTTCCAAGGAGCAAGCATCTTTTAATTTCATGGCTGCAGTCACCATCTGAATTGATTTTGGAGCCCAAGAAAATAAAGTCTTTCACTATTTTCATTGTTTCCCTATCTGGTTTGCCTTGAAGTGATGGCAAATGAGCTTCCTTATATGCTCAGTGTAATACATTAGCATCTAAATGACACACCCTCCAGCACCTTGACCCTTCAGAGCTAACCCTAAAGGTCAAAGTGAGTGGTGGCCTAAATTCCTGGAAATTCCCACCTCCTCCCCCAAATAGGTAGAATACTCCTCCCACTCATTAGCATATTAAATTACCCACCCAGGTAAAAACTGACAACCCCATACGCTGGGGCCGCTCTCACCTTCTGAGATGGCCTACACTTAGTCTGTGGAGCGTGTTCTAAGTCCACTTTTTACCTATCACTTTGTCTCTCACTGAATTCTTTTTGTGATGAGACATCAATAACCTGAGTTTTGTTAAGTCCTGAGACCAGGTGTGTGATCTCGGTTAGAAGACGATGGGTTTAAGCCCCAGTCTGAGTTGCATATTTTCAGTTCCAACTGTGTGGGGTCTAAGTGTTTGTGGTCAGCATGTAGTTAACTTCTTGCACATGGTGAGGGTTTCAGCATCTGCTGAATAGCTTAAAGGATATGGCTCAGAATATTATCCATAGCCCTTAAGGAGGAACTTAAAGTGCGTGACTTGGTTTATTTATTTACTTATTTTTGAAAAATGTACTTGGCTGCGCCAGGTCTTAGTTTTGGCATGCGGGAGCCTTTGTTGCCGTGTGTGGGATCTAGTTCCCTAACCGGGGACCGAGCCAGGGCCCCCTGCATTGGGAGCACAGGGTCTTGACCACTGGGCCACCAGGGAAGTCCCCCTTGACTTGGTTTAATAGATAAACTCTTATTGTCTTGCTTGACTGTTTTCCTTTCATTGTGCATTTTCTCACTTCTCTGATTAACTTTGTTCTTTGGGAAGGCCTAGGAGGCTAAAGATTTTCTACAAATAAGAGAGGCAGAGGATATAGGTGGCTGTGTGCTGGGAGGGCCCCATGGGGTCCTGTTGAGTTACAAAGACAATTTTTTAAGTGGGAAAAATAGTTGTACGTTTATATATTGATGGGAAAAAGCCAGTAGAGTCAGATGATACGGGACAGAGATTAGAGGAGCAACTTTGTTGATGAGGTATGAGCGGATGGGATCTTTTACGGAATGAGAGCTTGGCTTTGGTCAGGACGCTAACGTGCATCCAGAATGAGAAACGAGAAGCACAGCATGGGCACCAAGGCAGAGAGATGGATGGATGTGGTGGAACCTGGTGGAGATTCTCTCGGATGGCCTCTTTTCCTCAGTGAATTAGGCAGCAAGGTCAGCTGGATGGAAGAAGGGATAGAAATTTAGAGAAGTTGGGGGGCGTTGATGCACTAGTCATCTCGGGACACTTAACCTTGAGTGTGTATCAGAATCACCTAGAGAGTCTGTTCAAGCCCCATCCAGAGTTTCTGGTTCTGGAGGGCTGGGTGGGCCTGAGAATCTGAGTTTCTAGGAAGTTTCTGGGTGGTGCTGAGGCTGCTGGTCTAGGGATGACCCTTTGAGAACTAGCTAGTATGGCCCAGTGGGTGGGAGAGCGAGTGTATGAACTGTGGACAGACAGTAGGGTTGTTAGGCAGCTTCAAGGACTGGTTTGAGGTTGGAAATCAGGGATTGAAAGTGTTTCCATTCAGTATTCTTCCTCATCACATTCACAGTCACTGTCCCTGGGTGGAGTCCTGTCTTTTTCTTTTTTTAACTTTTTATTTTGTATTGGGGTATAGCCAGTTAACGATGTTGTGGTAGTTTCAGGAGGACAGCAGAGGGTCTCAGCCATACATACACGTGTATCCATTTTACCCCTAAAGTCCCCTCCCATCCAGGTTGCCCCATGACATCGAGCAGAGTTCCATGTGATGTACAGTAGGTCCTTGTTGGTTATCCATTTTATTTATTTTTAAAACTTTTTATTTCGTATTGAGGTATAGCCAATTAATAGTGTTGTGATAGTTTCTGGTGAACAGTGAAGGGACTCAAGCCATACATATAATGTATCCATTCTCCCCCAAACTCCCCTCCCATCCAGTCTGCCCCATAACATTGAGGAGAGGTCCCTGTGCTATATAGTAGGTGCTGTTGGTTATCCATTTTAAATATAGCAGTGTGTACCTGTCCATCCCAAATCTCCCAACTTCCCCTTCCCTTCATTCTGCCCCCGCCATCCAGCAAGTTCATGTCTGTGAGTCTCTTTCTGTTTTGCAAGTAAGTTCATTTCACATATAAGGGATGTTGTACGATATCTGCCGAATTTCCGTTTGACGTATGAGTCTCCCAATTCTTCCCCTTAAAAAACCCATAAATCTCTAAATCTCTTAGCTCTCTTCTCTTCACAGTTCTCTTGGAAGAGTTGTGCACACTGTCTCCCCACCTCCCCATCTATTCTTCAGACAGCTGGGAACCACCTGCACCCACTTGGCATCCTTTTCTGCTTGCTCGCTCCAATGGGCCTTTTCAGTCGTACTCGATTACTAGACCTCTTGCAAAGTTGAGACTGCCTACAGATTGTGTGATAATGCTTTTCTCCTTTACTCCCTGCTACCTCCTTCTCATTCCCCCTTTCCTCTGGTGTTGCTTCATTCTCAGTTTTCAGAGAGCTTATAGCACCGTGGTTGTTATACTTGCAGACTGTGTACTGTAGATTTCCTGAGGTAACTTCTGATTCCTCTGGTTACTAGCGTGAGCCCTGCAATTTTTACATCTGTATCTTCATACTATAACAAAAAATGGGGGACTTCCCTGGTGGCATAGTGGATAAGAATCTGCCTGACAACACAGGGGACAAGGGGTTTGATCCCTGGTCTGGGAAGATCCCATATGCCCCGGAGCAACTAAGCCCGTGGACCATAACTACTGAAGCCCATGTGCCCTCAAGCCAACAAGTCAGGACTGCTGAACACATGTGCTGCAGATGTTGAAGCCCCTGCCCCTGGAGCCTGGACTCTGCAACAAGAGAAGCCACCGCACCACAACTAGGGAGTAGCCCCCGCTCACCACAGCTAGAGAAAGCCTGTGTGTAGCAACAAAGACCCAGTGCAGCCAAAAATAAATAGGTAGATAAGTATAGCAGTGTGTGCGTATCAAAAAAGATATTTAAAAAAATGGGGATAGTAGTATCTGCTTCCTCATGGAGTTGATTTGAGGACTATATGGGTTCATATAGGAAATTCTCGGGCAGTCCAGTGGTCAGGACTCCATGCTTTCACTGCCGAGGGTGCGGGTTCAATCCCTCATCGGGGAACTAAGATCCCGTAAGCCATGTGGCATGGTGAAAAAAGAAAAGTTCATATAAACAAAAAGCTTTCAGTGGCACTTGGCATGTAGTGAGTGTCTGAGCTCATCTGATCTCCCGCTCATTCATCAGCTATTACTTGTATGGGCTGATGATGCCCAAATGTGTACTCACTCCTGAGTACCGGTCATAGTCATCCAACTGCCTCCTGACATACCCTTGGACATCACATCAGTACCTCAATCTGAGCGTGTCTGAACCTTTAAACTTGCCATTTTCCATTCCATTTGCTCCCCTTCCTTTAATCCCCACATCTATGAATGGTGGCATCATCTATCTAGTTTACTACCAAAAATTTGCTAGTTTTCAACTTCTCTCCTCCCATAGTTCTCAAACAGAGGTATTCTCTTAGTCTATCAACTCAGATAAACAGGAAACTAATGTGTTTTTTTTGTGTAATATGGCTACATTTCTATGTGGCTGCTGTTTAGTTGCTAGGTTGTGTCTGACTCTGCGACTCCATGGACTGTAGCCTGCCAGGCTGCTCTGTCCATGTGCTTTCCCAGGCAAGAATATACTGGAGTGGGTTGCCATTTCCTTCTCCAGGGGATCTTCCTGACCCAGGGATTGAACCTGAGTCTCCTCCGTGGCGGGCGAATTCTTTCCTACTGACCTACCTGGGAAACCATTCTATGGAGCCAGCCCCTATTTAACTGGAGTGGTGGACAGCTGAGTTTCAGTCCGTTGATGGAGTTGCCCTTCCTTTCTTCAAGGATTGCCTGAACTCTGAGGGGTGTCCCATACATATTTACTAAAGCCCTGGAGGAAGTGGCCCTTGTTATTGGGTTGGCCAAAAAGTTCATTTGGGTTTTTCTGTAAGATGTTATGGAAGAACCCAAATGAACCTTTTGGCCAACCCAATGTTAAATGGCCACCCAAGTGTCCACTGGGATGTATGCTGCCTGGTTCCTGCTTGTGTGACCTTGTTAGGTCTGATGTGTCTCTGCTGCCTCTTGGTCACTCTTGGACACGTGAGAATTATTCTGCCTATTCCAGGCCCCAGAATAGCAGGAGAAAGCATGACGCTCTCCAAGGTTCCAGCTCTCTCCAAAATAGGCTGCTCTCTGCAGTCACTTCCTCTCCCTGTCCTCTATCTTAGGATCTACCCCTGGTTGGGTGGTAGGGCCCCCTTGTGGTCAGATCTCAAAACCTTCTCTGGGTTTTTTTCTGTTTCTGGGCTTCACCTCTGGCTTGTGTATGCAGGTGGTGCTGGTGGTCATGCCAACGGGAGGCCTGGCTTTACCCAAGACATCTTCTCTACACCTTCTCTCCAGGCTGTGAGTTCTTTCTGTCTTGTGAAGAGTCTAGGCTAATGGAGCATAAAGGCCAGAGCTGGCTTCCCATTTTCCCCCCCTTTTTTTAAAAAAATAATTTTATTATATATTTATTTTTGACTGTGCTGGGTCTTCGTTGTTGTGTGGGCTTTTTTCTAGTTGCAGAGCCCAGTCTTCCCTTTGTGGTGGCTTCTCTCGTTGCGAAGCATGGGCTCTAGGGCACGTGGGCTTCAGTAGTTGTGTTTCCTGGGCTCTAGGGCACAGGCTCAGTAGTTGTAGCGCGTAGACTTAGCTGCTCCGTGGCTTGTGGGATCTTCCGGATTCTCCACCACTTAGCTACGAGGGAAGCCCTGTCCCCTGGTTTTTGCTGTCACGTCCTTTTACTGAGGCATGTGCACAAAACTTTGGCTGGTTAAAGTAAGGCTATAGGGGTCAAGGGAAGCCGACAAAAGTAAAATTTAAAAATATCATCGTACTGTATCCACTGCATCTTGTGGGGACCATGTCTTTTTTATTCTCTTTCTTTTGTTCCCCTCAGGTTCCCCTCTTACTGCCTCCGTTGCTTCTTAGTTCCAAGTTTTTTTTTTTTTTAAGATTTTTTTGGTGTTGACCATTTTAAAGTTTTTATTGAATTTGCTACAGTATTGTTTCTGTTTTCTGTTTTAGTTTTCTGGCTATGAGGCATGTGGGATTTTGGCTCCCCCCAACCCTACATTGGAAGGCAAAGTCTTAACCACTAGATTGCCAGGGCAGTTCCCAGAGTTTCATTCTCATATTTCTCCTGGTTTGGCAAAATTTTCTTCCCAATCCTGAGGGTCAGGTTTCAGGAAAACAACATGAGGTTTTTATGGCTGAAGACCTTTAATAAAAAAAATAAGTTTAGAAAGACTGAGTGACATATCCAATGTCTGATAAATATTTTATCTTGACTAAAACCAATGCTAACATTTAGCACTCACACTAAAGGAAGTGTCAGTAACATTTTACAGATCTGAAGTTAGCAGTAATATGTATATTATAATTTCTATTTGTCATCCCTGGGTGGTTTCACTTCTTTGGGGTTTCCCTGCAGTTTCAAGAGTCTAGTTGGTTTCAATGCAGGTGACATGTTAGGGTTTCTCTTCATGCTCGGTGCCTTCTGCAGGCATGTCTCCCGAGCTTTAGGATTTCCAGATGCTATGGCCCCACTGTCTCATTCCCTCGTGGTCTCCAAGCCGACTTTGCGGAATCCTTTACAAAGGGTGCCGGCCTGAGATCACATCCTATGATTTTTGACACCTTGGTAAGGAGAAGCAGGAAAAACCATTCTTTAAAAGTTGCCAGCACAGGGGCTTTCCTGGCAGTTCAGTGGCTAAGACTCCGTGCTCCTAGTGCAGGGGGCCTGGGTTTGTTCCCTGGTCAGGGAACTAGATTCCATATGCTCCAACTAAAGACTCGGCGAAGTCAAATAGAAATAATAAATATATTTTTGAAAAAGTTGCAAGCACATTTTCAGTTTATAGAGAGGGAGAGACTTCCCACTGGAGCTGACTGATTCTTTGCTTTGGGAAAATCACCACAAAGAGGTTTTAATTTCCTACTCTTGGAGCAAGTATCCATCACTGAACTGAGAGGGTTGTTAGATCTGGCGGGTGGGAATGGTTTTCTGGCCTTCTAGCTTTTTTAGAAGGCGCTGGGGAGAAAGTATGCCTTGGCTATGAGTTTTGAGTGCCCTGGCTGGGTCTCCGCCCAGCGTATGTGTACAGGATCTGAAGTGTGAGACAGGGACCTGGGGAGCGGGGGCAGGAGGTGCTAGAAGGTGAGAGGGAGCTGGTGGGTGGTGGACGTCCTTCAGGCCTACTCAGGGCCCAGACGGCCGGCTAACACAGACATTTTCAAATGAACTGAGTTGGCGTGTGTCATGAGTCTGAGTGTGGGTGGCCTCTTAGGGTTAGAGGCGTACCCCAGCCCATGCCTCTGAAGGAAGTGGACTTTCTGCTGTTAGTTGTGCTGAGACAGGAAGTAAAGAATGGGGGGTGATGGGTCTTAGACTCTTGGGGAGGAGAAGCTTTCCTCTTTCTGGGCTTCCTGACACTGTGTTCTGGGCTCTGAGGGGTTGGTGTGCTCAGAGCGTTCCTGGAGCTGACCCTCACCTGAGGGAGCAAGGCTGAGGGGTGTCCCTATTTAAGGCCCTCCTTCTCTTCACAAGTTTGGCTGAGGTGAATAGCTCTGCTTCATAAGGGCAGAGGTTCAGACCACCATGGTTCCTGCCCTTGGCCTGGCCCAGCTCCGTCCAATAGAGCTTTCTGTGAGGAGGGAGCATCACCAGCCACATGTGCTGTTGCGCGCTTGAAGTGTGACTGTTGCGGCTGAGGAACTGAAAATTTAATTTACCTAAGTGTTACTTGTTTATGTCTAAATGCACACATGTGGCTAGTGGCTACCATACTGGACAGCTAGGGTCTAGATGGCAGAAAGCCATGAAGCGTTAAAGCCCAAAGCCTGAACCCAGAGCTGTGATGCTGGCTGTCGTTATCAGAGGATACGGAGGTGCCAAGAAGCTGTGTCACCCTGTGTGGGGGGTGGAGTTGTCCCAGAAGGCCCCACAGCAGGAGGCGCCAGTGTCCTAAATGTGCCAAGGCTGCAGCTGACACCCCAAGAGCCCAGGACAGTGGGACCAAGTGTCAGGTCATAATTAAACTGACTGCCCACCATCCCATAGTGAGTGCCTCAGGCCCTGTCCTCCCTGTCCGGCTCAGTTACCAGTGGTCCAGAGAACTCAGCATTTCTCTTCTGTGGCATCTCCTTACTCAACCAGTTCCCGTCTCCACCTCCCCAAAACCCTCTCACCCCCGGACACTTCTCTGGGGTGGACAAGCTCTGCTTTGTTCTCAGCCTCTTCTCCGGAGAGTCTGAGTGCCGGCCTTCAGTGAAACCCATTGTCCCTTGAGGACATTGTTTCCCTTGAGGCCTCCTTCAGTGGAATCTGCCTTTTTTTAAACTGGAAGATAATTGCTTTACCCTGTTGTGTTGGCGTCTGCCACACAGCAATGCGAATCAGCCATAATTATATATATGTGTGTGTGTGTATGTATGTGTGTATATATATGTGTATGTATGTATCTCCCTTCCCTCCTGAGCTTCCCTCCCCTCTTCCAATGGAGTCTGCTTTTACTCCATCCCTCACACATCTCAGGGTCAGGAGGTGGGGTTTGGGTGTCCTAGGGCTGCCGGGACAAATGACCATCTCTTAAAGCAACAGAAATGTTTTTTTTAGACTTACACTTTTGGCCAGAAGTCCAAAATCAAGGTGCTTCCAGGGCCATGCTCCCTCTGAAGCCTCTGGGGGAGGGTCCTTCCTGGCCTCTTCCAGCTTCTGGTGGTCCCCGGTGATCCTTGGCTGGGGGCAGCACCACTCCAGTCTTTCCTCCATCTTCACATGGCTGTCTTCTCTCTGTGTCTCCTGTTTCTCTGTTCAAATTTCCCTTTCTCATAAGGGCACCAATCTTTGGATTAGGGTCCACTCTAATCCTATGGGCTTCCCTGGTGGCCCAGAAAGTAAAGAATCTCTCTGCAATGCAGGATCCCTGGGTTGGGAAGACCCCCTGGGGAAAGGAATGGCAACCCACTCCAGTATTCTTGCCTGGGAAATTCCATGAACAGAGGAACCTGGTGGGCTACAGTCCATGGTATGACTGTAGGATCCTATGACTTCATTTTAGCTTGATTACATCTGCAAAGACCCAGTTTCCAAATAAGGCTTCATTCATGGGTCATGGGGATTAGGACTTGAATGTATCTTTTTGGGGGAGGCTACACTTCAACCCCAAAATCACTGCAGATGGTGATTACAGCAATGAAATTAAAAGATGGTTACTCCTTGGAAGGAAAGTTATGACCAACCTAGATAGCATATTAAAAAGCAGAGACATTACTTTGCCAACAAAGGTCCATCTAGTCAAGGCTATGGTTTTTCCAGTGGTCATGTATGGATCTAATAGTTGGACTGTGAAGAAAGCTGAGCACCGAAGAATTGATGCTTTTGAACTGTGGTGTTGGAGAAGACTCTTGAGAGTCCCTTGGACTGCAAGGAGATTCAACCAGTCCATCCTAAAGGAGATAAGTCCTGGGTGTTCATTGGAAGGACTGATGCTGAAGCTGAAACTCCAATACTTTGGCCACCTCATGCGAAGAACTGACTCATTGGAAAAGACCCTGATGGTGGGAGGGATTGGGGGCAGGAGGAGAAGGGGACGACAGAGGATGGCATCACCGACTCGATGGACATGAGTTTGAGTCAACTCTGGGAGTTTGTGATGGACAGGGAGGCCTGGCGTGCTGCGATTCATGGGGTTGCAAAGAGTCGGACACGACTGAGCTGAACTGAACTGAACACTGCAACCCACAACAGGTGGGGGCCGTGTCCTTGCTGCCTTCCTCCCTGTGGAGGAATCCACTGGCCTCTGGGTGCCCTGTTGCCAGCCTTCCTCACTGCTGCCACCTGCTGGCCCCAGGTCACCGCTGCCTCCTGGCTCAGTGGCTTCCTGCCTATCATTCTCCATGATTTCAACAACCACGTGGATGCTCCTTCCAGCCCGCTGGCCTGTCAGCTTTTGGCCCCCTGTACCTTCTCTTTCTATGTGTAATCTGCCCACTCTCTGACCTTTTTACTTCCTGACACAGTTAAGACTCTAAAATGCATTTTACAAATTAAGTGCTCACATAAACACAGCAGAAAGTTCCCTTGTTTACTTAAAAAAAAAAAATTCTGTTAAAATACATAAAACAGTTTGGTAGCGTTAAGTACACTCCCATTGTTGTGAAACTGCCATCATCCATCTCCAGAATGCTTTTCATCTTGCAGAACTGAAACTCTGTACCCATTAAATAATGACTCCCCATCCCTCCTTCCCCCTCACCTCAACCTCTGGCAACCACCATTTTACTTTCTGTCTCTCTGAATTTGATTTTTGGCTTTTTTTTTTTTTTTTTTGGTGGTAAAAATATATATATATAAAATTTACTATCTTAACCATTTTTAAGCATATAGTTAAGTTGTGTTAAATAGCAACTTCTTTTTAAGGGTACATTTTGGTTCAGTTGTGAGTGAAGAAATTCCAAGTAACAGTTGCTCTAACACAGTATTCCATGGCTTCTCCGATCGCTCTACCATCATTAGGAATCCAAGCGTAGCATACAACTTCTATCTTGCAGTCCAAGATGGCTGCTCCAGTTCTAGCCATCAACTCCACATTTCAGCCAGCATGAAGATGAAAAGGGTTGAAAAGTACACGTTCTCCCTTTAAGAGCACTTCTCTGCTTGCAGTGCAGGAGACACGAGTTCGATTCCTGGGTCGAGACGATCCCCTGGAGAAGAATATTGCAGCTCACTCCCGTATACTTGCCTGGAAAATTCCATGGACAGAGGAGTTTGGCAGGCTACAGTCCATGGGGTCACAGAGTCAGACATGACTGAGTGACTGAACACACATACATAGAAATTATACTCATTATTTTGTGTTAATGTTCCATTGGACAGAACTTAGCCATATGTGCACATCTTGCTACAAGGGAGCTGAGAAATGTAGTCTTTATTCTGATCAAATGTAGTCTTTATTCTAGTTCAAATTTGTGGGTTCTATTGCTGAGAAAGAAGAGGAGAATGCATGTTCGGACACCACTAAGCAATCTGCCACAGCTTTGCTGCCTCCTAGCAACAATCACTGCGTTGAAATCAATTCCTGATTTCTTACTGGGCTGTAGATTCCTTCAGCCAGGGGCTGTGTCTTTGACCTCTTCGCACAGCTAGGTACTTAACATTTGTTGTACAAATAAATGTTCCAGTGCTACCATCTGATTTGATTTTTTTATTTTATTTTTGGCTGCGCTGCAAAGCTTGCAGGATCTTAGTTCCCTGCAGTGGGGGGTGTGGAATCCAC
This sequence comes from Cervus elaphus, assembly GCF_910594005.1. NCBI lineage: Eukaryota > Metazoa > Chordata > Mammalia > Artiodactyla > Cervidae > Cervus > Cervus elaphus. The sequence continues at coordinate 43,614,523 of NC_057815.1, forward strand.
TGGACCACCAGGGAGTTTCCTCCATCTTATTTTGGAAATCAGAGAAGTGAGGCATTGAAGGGTGAAGTGACTAGGATCTTCTAGCTCAGGTTTCCACTGAATACCAGAGGCTATTTGATTGACCTCCTCTGACCATGCGCACTGCCGGGCACTCCCACCTCCGCTGCTGGGCCAGGCCGGCCATCAGTGGCCCTTCAGGGTGGAGCCACACTTGGCCTCTGCAGAACTCTCCTGTTGGTTCTACTCTGCCCTCCCCAGCATGTGCCCATTTCTATACTTTCCCTGTCCCCAGGTCTTCCCTCTGCCGGGCAAAGATGCCTCCCAAGAGTCTTTTTTTTTTTTTAGTTTTTGGTTGTGCTGGGTTTTTGCTGCTGTGTGCAGTGGGCTTTCTCTAGTTGTGGTGAGCGAGGGCTGCTCTGTAGTTGCTGTGGGTGAACGTCTCATCTCGGTGGCGTCTCTCGTTGCAGAACACGGGCTCGAGGCCGCAGTAGTTGCAGCTCCAGGGTTCTAGAGCACAGGCTCAGTAGTTGTGGCGCACAGGCTTAATTGCCCCTCATCATGTGGAATCTTCCCAGACCGGGGATTGAATCCCAGTCCCCTGCATTGGCAGGCAGATTCTCTTACCACTGAGCGACCAGGGAAATCCTTCTGGGAGTCTTCACAGGACATGATCCTCCCGAGGGATGGGCATATTTGGGCCCTGAGAGCTCTGGGCAGGAGGCAGTCCCACCTTTGTCCTAAATCCTTGCTGGATTAGCAGGAGGGAGGACCTTTGTCACACTTTGCCAGAACTCAGGACTCCAGCCCCACAGATTCCTTAATGATAGATGAGAAAGTGGTTGACTCCTAACCTGGGACTTGCTTCCTTCACATGTAGAGAAACCTGCTCATTACAACATGGGAGTTGCAGACATAGGACAGGAACATCGTGCTGGTGGCGGTGGGGCAGGGGGGTAGGGTGGCTGGAGGATGCATGTCATGGGTCCCCTGGATGCTGGGTACATTTATTGGTTGGCCAGAGAGAGTCCCTGCGTCTCCCCATGGTGATCCCCTTGCCCTTCGTGAGGGAGCACCTGGGTGTTGGGAAGACCCTCACACCAGATGTTCAGATGTTCCTCTGTCTCAGTGACGGAGGTGTGGAGAGGAGCTTCTTTCTGTTTCCATTGAGCAAGCATTCTGTGCCCTAAGGGAGGGACCTAGACGGCCGAGGGGGACGTGGGGGAGGGGTGAGGAGGAGTGGGAAGGGGCTTGGTGGGGTGAGTCCTGGGCATCTGTGCAGGAACCAGGGACGGCTGGGGCTTAGCCCTCCCACCCCCCCCCCCCCAAATTTTAAACTTTTAATTTTGAATTGGGGTATAGCCGATTAACAATGTCGTGGTAGTTTCTGGTGAACAGTGAAGGGACTCGGCATCCATATGCCTGTACCTATTCTCCCCCAAAGCCCCCTCCCATCCAGGCCGCCACATAACACTGAGCAGAGTTCCATACAACAGGTGCTTGTTTGTTATCCATTTAAAATACAGCAGTGTGTACACGACCTTCCCAAAGTCCCTAACTACCCCTCTTTGTTATTAGCCAAGTCACCGTGGACGTGTCGCAGCGCCTTCAGGCTCTCCTGCCTTGACCCGAGAGGAGCTGACTGCCATCATAGCCTGCCTCTGAGAGCCCGCCGCAGCCCCGGCCCACAGTCTTTCGGGTCGGCTTGTGCTGTGAGGCCTGACAGCTCTGACTTTTAAGTCGTTGAGCCCCTTCTCAGGCCCAGGCCTGTTCCTCTCTTCTCCATCTCTGCCTTCTGGAGCCCCTGGCCCTCAGATGGCCTCTGTATCTTCTGAAGCTAACCCCACTCACTGTGGGCCTTGGGCTCTCCTTCTCCCGCTCCGCCCCACGGCGGTGGAGGGACCCTTGTGGGGTGGGGCACTAAATTCTTGAGGGGGACAGTGCCAGGGTGACAAAGACCCCGCAGGGGGCTCACGCAGGTGCCGGGGTCTCATGGCTTCTCACAGTCGAGGCTTGGCTTCCCAGTTCCTTCCAGGAAGTTCCTTCCAACCTGAACTCTTACTACCCCGAGTGTAGCATTTGAATTCCCTTCCCCTTCTAAAGGCTCTTTTGGCTCAGTGGTAAAGAATCTGCCTGCAATGCAGGAGACCTGGGTTCGATCCCTGGGTCGAGAAGATCCCCTGGAGAAGGAAATGGCAACCCACTCCAATATTCTTGCCGGGTGAATCCCATGGATGGAGGAGGCTGGCGGGCTACAGTCCATGGGGTTGCAAGAGTTGGTCATGACTTAGGGACAAAACCACCACCAAGCAAAGCAAAAGGGACCTGTGCCCAGGCCGGGTGCCCTGTACTGAATGTCTGACAGACCATGTGGGGTTGGGTAGGCCTCCATTTCTTGTTGGCCACAGTTTCTTTTCCTTGGGGGCTTCTCTTGCTCTCTTCTAACCCGGCCACTAGGGGCTTGGGAGTCGGTGGCGTGAATTTAGATCCTAGGCCTTTAAGCAAAAGCTCAGAAAAATCATCCTACCCAGCACTAAATATCAGATGAGTCAGATTCTGGGTAGTCACCACTCTCCTCCTCCAGATGCCCTGGCAGAGGCTGGAAGGATGTCTGGGAGCTGTGTCACTCTGCCAGCCACTGGGACCCCTGATGCCAGGGAGTGCTGTTGCCGTTTTACTCAGTGATTTTAGGGCCTGTGTTGTCTCCCCACCCCAGTGCTCTCTATGGCCATGCTGGACTTATGCTTGTCCTCACACCCTGGTGGATGAGGGCAGCTCCATGTAGCAGATGTAACCTGATGGGGCATTTCTGAGAACAAGCCCATCTGAGAAAGGCAGACTCCGCACCCTGGTGCTTGTTAGCCTATTCTGGACCAGTGCCACATGGCTTGGCCCACAGGTGTTGTGGGCAGGTGAGTCCGCATAGAGGGAATAAGCCTTTCTTTGGGCAAACGTGTGGTGGTAGAATGGTTGAGAAGCCAGGCGTGCAGTGGTCCACCCCTGGAGGCAGCGGGGAGAGGAAGGGCTGCTGAAGGCGGTGCGGGGGGGGACAAGAGGCAGGGGACTGGACCTCTTGGCTAAGGGAGGGGGGCGGGCAGGCCTGGAGAGAGGAGCAAAGCAGAGACCCACAGGTGGGAAGATTCCAGAGGCTTGGTTTTATTATACAGTATTCTTTTTCCTCAACGAGATGCCATAAGCTGTGCTGGCACTACACACGGTCACGAGACATGGCAGAGCCGCTGGGTGGGGAGCTGGGTGCTGGGAAAAGCCATCGCTCGAGATAGGTCCCACTCAAGGGTCTCACCCCGTGGCCTGCCTCAGGCCCCCCCGGGAGGTCCCTGAGAAGGCAGGCCTAAGGGGCAGGGGGCTGTCAGAAGGCTCAGGCACTGCTGGGGGAAAGGGGAAGAGCCTCCCGGAGAAACCCTGGGGCCAAACTCCGTGGGTCTCCTTCAGGGCCTCCAGCAGGCCTGAGTTCTGGAAGCTCATAGGACCTTGGGGTAAGCCCAGGAAGGGGCTTGTCCTCCTCTGCCACCTTCCTAGCTGCTGGTCGGGCCAGTGAGAGACACTGGACTCCCAGCTGTAGCTTCCTCTGTGGTGGGGGAGGGTGATGCACCCTCCACCTGCCTCCAACCCATCAGCACTGCTTCCCACACAATCGGCATCGTCACTGGACCAAACCCCGGGCCCAGGGCCCCTCGGCAGGGTAAGAAGATGGCATTCTTCTGTGGCAGGAAGTGCTCGTGGCGACGCTCGGTGTTCCCCTCATGCGATGGGCCACGCTAGGCGGTGCCCCCACATCTGGGGCCTTCAGGCGCCATCCCGCCTGCTCGGGCCAGACACACCCTCCCCCTCCTCATGCAGGGCTCTCCCAGGCCTCAGGTCCCCGCGGGCAAGGACGACGGCCTCCAGGGACTGATACCCCTACATCCTTCCACCCCTCCCATCCCCTCACTCTCCATCAGGTCTCCAACCCTGGCTTCCCCGTTCACAAACGCCCCAAGAAAAGGAAGGTTAAGCCCTAAATATAAACCAGACGGAAGCAGCTCTGGAACAAACAGTACAAGTAGCCAGTGGCGGGCAGAGGGGGTGTGAGGTGGCACTGGCGGAGGGGAGGGAATGGCATGCAACACTGGAATCCCTTAGGAGGGGAGGGGTCCCCATCGCTCCCCAAGGTGTGTGTGGGGTTGTGGGGAAGGGGGCTAGCCGACCCAGAGAAGCAGCATCTCTGGACTGGGCCTTGTGGCTTCCTGTGTGCTCCGTGGGCCCGAGCCGTCAGAGGGAGATGAAGTCCATGGCCTGCAGGAGAGGCAGGGAGAGCAGCAGCAGCAGCAGCCACGAGGTGTTCTGGATCAGCAGGCTTATGCCCCCACACCTGACCAGTTTATCTGTGGTGAGAGAATGGGGCAGACAGGCAGGGTGGGAATGGAGAGGGGCCGGACCCAGAGCAAGGGTGCTTTCCCCTGGGGAGGCTGGCGCCATAGTGTCTTGGCTGCAACCAGGGCCAGCCTGGTTGAACCAACCATCTTTCCCATTTGCAGGTTCCTGAGCTCTTGAAGGGCTTCCCTGGTGGCTCAGACAGTAAAGAATCTGCCTGCAACGCAGGAGACCCAGGTTGGATCCCTGGGTTGGGAAGAGCCCCTGGAGAAGGGAATGGCAACCCAGTCCAGTATTCTTGCCTGGAGAATTTCACGGACAGAGCCCAGTGGGCTACAGTCCATGAGGTCACAAAGAGTTGGACATGACTGAGTGACTAACACTTTCATCTTTTTTTTTTTTTTCCCTGAGCCCTTGAACACATATCATCACAAGAAAACTGCGGGTGAGGTAGCTAGAGCCATCCCGTTTTCCAGGTGGGGAGAAGGAGTTTTGGGGAGGCCCAGTGATTTGCCCACGCTCATAGGGGAAGCATCCACCACACTACTCCACCTGTCTGACTGTCCCCTTAGCCCTTCCCCCATTCAGGCTGGGGGTAGTGATTCCCCTGGGCACAGGCGGCAATAGGGGACAGGGGAGAGAGGTTACGGTGCTACTCTCCTCTGCGGCCCAGCCAAGAGGCCTGCCTGGTGTCCCAGCCGGCCCGTTCCTCCCCAGCTTGCCTCTGCCTGCCTACCTGATCTTGCTGGGGGCTTGCCTTACCTCTGATCACAGAGACATCCTTGTTGGAGACGGTGGGATTCGGGCCAGAGAGGCGGAGTTCACACGTGTAGACCCCCTCATCCTTGGTGGTGAAGTTGGACAGGTAGAGGACCTTGAGGTTGTACTTGCTGAGGAATTTGGTTCGGGAGCTGTATTCTGGCCTGGTGACCCCATTGGAGCCAGAGAGCACCCACTTCTTTGTATCACGGGTCAGGCTGAACTCATACTGAATGGGCGTGGTGGTGGTATTCTCATGATGGCAGTCTAGACGAAGGCTCTGATTCACCAGGCAGGCTGTCAGGCTGGTCACCTTCTGCCCACGGGCCACCTGTAAGACTGGAACCACCACTGCCCCCCTCTAAGCTGGGGAAGGACCTATAGAGCAGGGGGCCTCCCACCCACATTCACAGCAGAGGAAGGCCTGACCATGGAGGGCACCAGGGTCTGCTGCCAAGCACCTCTCCCTGCCCAAGGGGTCCCTGAGGGCCAGGGTACCGTCCCTTCTGCAGATTCCAGCCCATCTCCCTCTGTTCTAGTCCTGGGGTCCCGCCAGTGTGTTCCAGGGGCAGGAGATCTTGGGGGAGTTGACACTACATCGTGATCTGCATTTGCAGATTCCAACTTAGTATGGGGCAGGCTTAGTGAACTGTTTCTAGAAATGGTCCCAGGTGGTCAGAAAACCAACTAGATTGCTCAGCTGTCTTAGATTGCCCTCTCTCCCTTAGTCACCTACACCTTCTGAGTTCTTGAGGAAGAAGCTAGCTTTTCTGAAAAGAAAGCAGCCAGGGAGCTTGGAATCCCAGCCCTATCCCTTGCCCGATACCTGTCAGCAGGAGGGCGATGCCGATGGTAGGGTTCATGGTGCCGAGAGCTCAGTCCTGGATCTGGGGCGGAACAAGATGGGAATCAGCCAGGAGGTAGGGCAGGTGTGCCCAGACTTACTGCCAGGGCTGGGGGCCCTCGGGAGACATCCCATAATGGCCATCCAAGCCCCTCTCTACAGCCCTCTCCCCTCCGCACCTCAGTGAATGGGACACTGCCGCGCAGCTCTTCCCTGTCAGGGAAAGCGAGGGGGTAGGAGAACACACCCTTCTGTGGTGTGTGTGTATATGAGCATTTACTAGCTGGGTGGCTTTGAATAAGTGACTTTAACTTGATCATTTCCAAGGCAGGGATCTCCTACTTTTTTTATCGTAAAATTTGCAGAAACACAATTTATCTTAACCATATATATTAAAAAAAAAAAAAAATTGGCTGCATCAGGCAGCGTGGAGTCTTAGCCGCTGGACCACCAGGAAGTCACTGTTAATTGTTTTTAAGTGTACAGTTCAGAAATGTTAAGTTCATCCACACTGTAGTGCAGCCAATCTCCAGAACCCTTTTGTTGAGGAAATTAAAATGGAGGAAGTCTTGTTCAGGCTTCAGAAGCAGGAGAGCAGGCCTCTGACCTGCCTGGACACGGCCCGGATTCTGTGCGTTCCTGCAAGCACAGCTAGTCAGGCGACACTTTAGTTAAGAAAAAAGAGCGGGTCTTGGAATTCCTGAACCCCTGAGGGTCTGGCCAATCCCCCAGGGTCTAGTGAAATCCTATGACTCATAAGGTGAAACAAACAGCATTGTAAGAAGGTTAAATAAGTAAAACCAGAAGAGCATTTCTGCATGCAAACAAATGGTGCTATCACTGTAAGGCCCGGGATTATAAGCAGGAACCCCCAAAACTGCAATTTGAAGTCTCACCAGATAAGTGGACACTCAGCCTGGGACACTTTCCCAACTGGGACTCCAGACTGCTGTTACTTGGGACTTCCCAGTGCTGTTTAAGTCTGGATGTTGGTTGGCCCAATTTGGTGATGTATGTGCTGTTACTTTACTGTTTCTATTTCTCTTTTCTTTTAATGACTATATATTAAAATTAAGTTAAATAAGCCTCTATTAAATATTGAAATTGTTTATGTATTTATTTGTGATTTCTTTTGTTAAGGATCCTTCGATCTGAAATGAAAGTTCAGCAAAACACCTTTTCATCTTGCAAAAACCAGAACTCTCTACCCATGAAACAAAACCTTATTCAGGGCCTTCCTATTTCTTATTCTGAAGAAACTCCCCAATGCCCAAACAGTTCCTGGCATATAACAGATGCCTGAAAGATACTGAATGAACCTGGCTTTAGATACCCACCGGGTTGTGATGTGGCTTAAGGAAAATGACAAACATCTAGCACTGTTCAAGAGTTAAGTGATCCACAAGCGTTCATCTCTGACCAGCTGTGTGGCTGGAGATGATGGTTGGGTGGTCAGTCATGTGTGTGTGGGGGGGGGGGGGCCCACTTGGCACACAGCTAAACGTGTCTCCGGTTGTGTGTGCGGAAGGTGACAGTGGTCTCCTATTGCATGTGGTCTCTGCATCGGAACCAAGACATTTTCTATTGTTCAGCTCTCTGGGCAGGGTTCCTGGACCTGCAATTTTCCAGTCCGGCTTCTGGTAGCCTCTCTGCCCCCATCTTTTTTTGCAGCCTGGGCTCAATCAGTATCCTGGCGAGGCAACAGAGCGGGTAGACTAGCCTGTCTGCAGCAGCACTCGCCAGGGAGAGGCCACAGGAGGGCCGTGCCCGGGTGCTAGCGCTCCCGTGCGCAGTGCGCGCCGCTAGCCGCGTCCAGGTCCCCGGCGCTCTGCCCAGTGCGGGGAGGGAGGGGCGAGGCTGGGGTCCCCGGGCGCCTGCGCTGCAGTCAGTTCCCTTTCAGACCTCCGCCGAAAGGGACCCGGAGGTGCTGTTGGGGAAGAAAGGGGGAGGGGGGCAACATCTGGTTTTGATTAGCAGACACCGAGTTACAGAGGCGGGTGGCGAGCTTGGGATCTAGAGAAAAAGGGGGAAGGCGGCTAGAACTAGAAAGGAAGAAATGGGGCTGGAGCTGGAAGGGATGCAGAGCGGAAGGGTGGGGTGGACGCTATAGGGGAGGCACCGTCCGTTAGCGTTTCCCTGGCCTTGTGTCCCCGCAGCTCAGAACCCGGAGAAGCTTCGCGCTCCCTCCCGCTCTAGCTCGCATTCGACTAACCCCACCCTTATTCCGTTTCCCTATTCCAAGTCTCTTCTTTCCCAATTGAGGTCCCCCTTCCCCCTCGCTTATCCTTTTCCGGTTCTCGCCTCCCCTGTCTGCCGGCCTTTCTCCCGGTCCCCCGCCGCCCCACCCGGCCCCGCGGCACTGCGGTTTCCCGTTCCTTGGATGCCCCGCACCCAGCCCGCCGCGGGGTCGCAGGGCAGAGATTGCCTTCAGTTTTCGGTCCTCCGTTCCCCTAGTCTCACCCCGCCTCACCACCCCTCGCCTTTACGATCTGGGTTTGGGTACATCTGGGTGGAGAGCAGAACCCAAGCCTGTCCTTGCCGCCCTCTTCCCGGTTCTCCTCCAGCACTTCAGTCCCAGGTAAACGTCTCCCAGCGGGCGAAAGGTGAGCCGCGGCTCCCGCCCCTGCCTTGCAGGCAGGCCCCTCTCCAAGCACTGCGCAGCTCCTTCCCAGGGCGCCCTCGGTCCGTTTTCCGAAGCCTCGGGTCGGAAGGGCTGGCTTGGGCGCCAGTGACCTAGCCATCCCTGCGCCCCGGGTCCCGCCCTGGCTCCAGCTCCCACCTGGCCTCCGGTCCTCCGCCGCTGCAGCCGCCCGCAGACGCGCCGCCGCCTCCAGTTGCTGCACCGTGCCCCGCGCCCGCAGTTTTCACCAGGGGTGGGAGAGGGGGAGCGGGGAGGGCCCGGGGGCTCGGCCAATCAGAGGCTGAGCGGCCTCGAAAAAGGGTGGTGGAGGGGGGAGGAGGCGGTCCGAGATAGACGTGAAAGAGGGGACTTCTGCAGCAAAAGGGGGCCGCCATCCTGTGGCCGTCTGGCCTGGTCTGGGAGGGCAGGGTTCTGGACTGTGGAGATCGGGCTGGGGTCGCTCAGGGAACGCTAGCCGCCTCCGAGAGCCCCGCCACGACCACTCCCCTTTTAAGGCTTTAACCCTTTCTTTTGACCTAGGTTTCCGAAGCCTGCGCGAAAATCGAGGGGGTAAGGAATGGTCGATGGAAGCCAGCTGCTGGGCCCCCTTAGGCAGCGCCCACGCCTCCTCTTTTCCGTTTCAGCTAGAACCTATCTCCGCGGGAGCAGCCAGTGAGAGGTGTTTGGTGTTGGAATATTCCAGGTTTTCTCCAAAGGAAGATAGTGGGGTGTTTTTCCACATGGCAGTAGCCCTCAAGGGCAGCACTTGGTTTTTCCTGGTCCCCAGCCCTGCCCCAACTCCTCACCCAGCCTAGAACACCCATCTCTTAAGAGGCTTTCTGCTCTGGGGCACTGTGTCCCTCAACTCCGGGGCTGGCACTTCCTGGTGCAGGCATCTAGAAGGTTCTTCTCAATTTCATGTTCCCCTCTTACCCCTCACACCCACCCAAGTCCCTGAGTGCTGTGTCCCTGGCCTTCAGACAAGAGGAGGGGTGCTGTCCTTTATAAAACACTCTGCTTGGCCCGTTCCATCCATGGCCACAATCTGCTGGGATCATCTCATCCCATTTCATGGCTAAGAGGTGGAGAGATGGCCAGTCGCCCTCTTGGGCTATGGAGCCCCAAGTCTTGGGAGCCCCAAGTCTTTGGTGCTGAGCTATATTCCACTGCTGCATCTCAGCCCAGGGGAAGGGGAAATTCTGGAACTGTGGGAAGGGAGAGGAGACAGGACCACTAGAAAGAATAGCAGATACCATGCTTTTAATCCTCTGGGGCATCTGTCCTTGCTCCATTTATTTGAAGTCACCAGAAGCCCTTGGACTTTTTTTTTTAAATAGCCAGTGCTGATGACTTGTGTCTCCAATTTTTTTTTTTTGGAACAAAGGTTTATTTGATTAATTTGCATCCTCGTGGCCTCTTTGTGAATTCTGGTTGGGACATCCTGTGGGCTGACCCTGCCCCCCTCCCCGCCCTCCCCTGCCTAGCCATTCTCCTGTTTCTTCACAGAGATCGGTGTTGGCACCTTCTCGGCCGTTTCCATTACTGTAATGGTACTGTTGGAAGCCATCCCTGGGCTAGCAAGTGGGAGATTCACCTCCTTCTCCCTCCCTTGGAGGTTAGGTGGCCTCCCAGCACTTAGAGTGATGCAACTTTCTAACTGGAACAAGCCTCACAGATGGTCCAGTCCTCAGAGCCTTGGCTCTGGTAAACAGCAGGAGCTCCTGGAGCACTTTATGAGAAAGGTAGGTGCTCCTGCCCACCCAGGATTTCCCTAGCCTAGTAGTAGGGCTGCCCGAGTCTACATTTCCCGGACTTCCAGGACGGGGAACTACAGATCATCCCTTTTCATAGATGAGATGACCTGGCTTCTCATTGTCTGGAGAGTAATTTTTTAAAAAAGTATTTATGGATTTAATTTTGGCTGTTCTGAGTCTTTGGTGCTGCGCACAGACTTTCTCTGGTTGTGGTGTGTGGGCTTCTCCTTGCGGTGACCTCCCTTGTTGTGGAGCACCGGCTCTAGAGACCGAGAGCTTCAGTAGTTCCGGCACGTGGGCTCAGTAGTTGCACCTGTGGGCTTCAGAGCGCAGGCTCCGGAGTTGAGGCGCACAGGCTTAGTTGCTCCGTGGCGTGTGGAACCTGGAATCTTCCCGGACCAGGGGTTGAGCCAGTGTCCTCTGCATCGCAAGGCACATTCTTAACCGTTGGACCACCAGGAGAGCCCTGGAGGGTAATTTTTAAGTCCCTGGATGTCCTACCCCTGGTGGCCGACCTCCACCACCACCTCAGTCTTTCCCATTCTTCTTCCTGCTGCATTCTGGACACTAGCCTCCTCCTTGGCACTCCACTCTGTCTTCTTTCCTGCTCACCAGCTTTCTGGTTCTCAATCCAGGGATCTTTCCTATCAAAACACAGTTGCTTTAGTTGCTTTTGCTTCAGCCTAACCCTGCCTCCTACCCCCATGCGGTTGGAGATGGTTCTTTTTTCCTTTGGGCAAGACATGAGGATACTCACAGGCCCCTTAACAACAGAATATATCTGGGTTCTGTCTGGATAAGACCCTGGGTGCTCTGTTTCCCACTCTATGGCCCAGCCGCTGAGTGTTGCTGGGTGGAAGGCCTAGCTGTGCTATTTTGTTAAGATTTCAAGGACCTGGCCTATTTTCTGGGTCCCCAAGCACTTTACTTCAGGAAGGGGAGGGGAGTGTGGCAACGTGTGTCTGCTAATCCAAGGTGTCTGACTGGATGGAGTTAATGGCTCGAATGATCCATTTAGGGGCTGGGATGGAACACAGGGTCCTGATGGGGAGGAGATTTTAAAACTCCCATTTTCTGTTGGCACAGGATAGGAGTGCTGAAAGTAGGAAGGAGGGGTTTATTCACCCAAGGCAAGATTTCCCGACTTACTGTGGCTGCCCTGCGGGTCCCTTAGGTCTTTCCTCTCCCATCACCTCCAGGTGCCCCATCTGGAGATACATGGAGTAATGCTCCTCTCAAAATGCACCTTCCTTTAGGCTAACAAAGGGTCTACCAGCCATTCACTCTACTTCCTGATTTCATCCGATTGTCTTTATAAAATCACAAAGGTGGCAGAAGCCATCTCGTCATTTTGTAGCTGAAAAATGAGGCCCCCAAAGGATAATGATCTGTCAAAGGTCAGACAAATATTTTGAAACACAGCCAAGACAAGCTAGACTGCAAATCTTCTGACTCCTTGTACAGTACAGACCCACTCCTTCCAGGGTGGGTCTTCAGACTTCTGCTGGACTGACTTCACTGGTCCTGGATGAAATGGAAAAAACAAGGAGGTTGTGGAGTACTCTGAACATGCCTGTCAAGTTGCTACATTGTTTTGATCACCTCCCCTTCACACTGTTGATAAGGGAGAATTCCCAGATTCCCATCCTAGGATTTCAGAGATGGTCAAACACAAGAAACCTGTTGATTTAACAAAATAGTCACAACCTAAAAGTTAAGAGTTCTGTTTTATTTGGTGGGAATTTTTAGGACTTCAAGCATGGGAGACAGCATCACAAGTGACCCTGAGAGAACTCCTCTGAGGAGGCGAGGGGAGGGGCCAGATTATAGAGAAGTTTGACAGGCAGTCTGAACATCAAAAGATTATTGTTAATTAAAGAAAATCAGAATTCTCAAAGAATTTAGCACTTTTCTGTGTATGGGAAGGCGCAAGAGTCTGGGCTTGCTCTCTAAATTATTGCTTTCAGGTGCATCTCAGCTATCTGGGGCCAGTATCCTGTGTTTTCACATCCTGAGCGTCCTTTCCTCAGGGCTCACCATAGGGAGTGGCTGTAGTCTGATGCTAGGTGGCAGGTGTTATTTTCCTTCCTGAGTGCCCTTAGGGCTCACTAGCTCACCTTGGAGGGCTGTGATTGCTGATGACTGAGGCTAAAGAAGTGGTAGTGGTAAAGAAGCCACCTGCCAATGCAGGAGCTGCAGGAGCTGTAGGAGACGGAGGCTCAGTCCCTGGTTGGGAAGATCCCCTGGAGGAGGAAATGGCAACCCACTCCAGTATTCTTGCCTGGATAATCCCATGGACTGAGAAGCCTGGTGGGCTATATAGTTCATGGGGTGGTAAAGAGTCAGATATGACTGAGCATGCATGAACTTGATATCCTTGTTTACTGATATGGCAAGAAATAGTCCACGTCTGACCCCTGACACTGTACAGATGTGACTGACAGCAGTTTATTAGTCACCTGTACTCACAGCCCAGAGAAAGACACCACATGCCACTCAGGAGCTGCATTCGAATAGTGAACAAACAGGAGCTCTGGAAGGCTTTGTGGTATCCAAAGGGTGGAATGCTCATTTCCCACAGGAAGATATGAAGAATAATTTGAATAATTCTGTGGACTGGCAGGGAAGTGAAGGCTGATTCTCAGGGATAAGAAGGAAAAAAGATGGTTAATTGACTAGAGGAACTTATCAACAGAAGCTAATAACTGGGAAATAGAATTTGTGGTTAGACCACTTGAGCCCCCCACAATTTGATTAGATGTCAAGACAACACATACTGTTGAGTCCTAATTTTGGTCTAATTGAGGCTATACACTGGCCCTTCCGTGGGATGTTCTGTACTCTCATTCTAAGCTTATACCTTTCTACTTTTTTGAACTAATGGTGGTAGATGGTGTGTTTTAAATGTCCCTTCTAGGCACAAAAATAAAAGTGGTAATTTTCTGTTGTTCCTCAAACTTCTTTGGAAATATGACTAGTCTCTATGAAATTCAAAAGTCTTGGAACTGCTTGACACTCTCCTGCCTCTCCTAATCTCTAGTTGAGGCCAACTCCCCAAGTGAGGTCACACCCTGAAAAACTGCATGTTTGGTTGGAAAGCATGACAAAAAAGAGAAGTTTCTCTTAGAATGCAGGGCAGAGGTCCAAACACCAATGAAGATCACATCTCAACATTTAAGAACCTTTATTCATGAATGTTTGTTCAAATAATTAATAGCAATGTGTATCTTTTTGCCGGTTTTTCTAAATGTCCTTTGGACACCTAATAACAATGTATAAGATACAAAATTTTAAATATATTTGTATAGGATATAAAATAATATAATATAAATATAAATCTATTATATTTAAATTATTAATGACATCATTCAAGATGCTCCTATTCTTATTTTTTCTGCACTTGATGAAATATTCTCAGAGAAATGTTAATATGTCTCACTATGATTATATATTTTTTCTTTTCCCTTATATTTCTTCTGATTTTTACTTTATATATCTTTGTTTCTTTGTTGTTAGGTATCCAATAGTTTATGATATCTATCTTCTTTGTGAATTGTATCCTTTATCATTAAAAATACTCAAATTTATTTCATTTAAAAATATGTTCAAACAAAAAACTTATTCAAATGTTAATAGCAATATTCATAATCGCCAAAAAGTGGAAACAACAGAAAAGTCCATGAACTGATGAATGAATAAACAATAATAAAATTAATCAAATAATTAAAAGACATTATTGCTCTAGGCACGATGTTTAAAGCACAGGGCTAGACCCTGGGAATACAAAGATCAATAGAAAAAAAACAAAAAACAAAGATCAATAGAGCACAGTCTCTGCCTTGGAAGGGTTGTCCAAGTGGGGATATGGAAATGGTAAATAGATAATTAGAAAGCAGTAGGGGGAAAGCATGGTAGATTCTTATATTACTGACCTTCAATGAATCATCCATCCTGATATCCATGCCTTCTTGTGATCCCTGTCTGCATTGACTCTGGACTTGGCCATGTGTCTTGCTTTGGCCAATGGGCTGTCAGCAAATGTGATGCAAGCAGAAGCTTGATAAGTGTTTGTATGTTGGGATTTGCCTTCTTGGAATTCAGTTGCCACAAGAGAAAGTTTGAGCAAACACATGGAGAACCGAGGTGCCTCAGTTTATATCAACAACCATTTGGGATAAGCTAGCCCCAAGTTGACCTGCCACATGCTCACAAACACATGTGTAATCCTAACTGATGCCACCTAGAACATCGTTAGTAGTAGAGGACAGACTGTGGTACATTACTCCGTTGATGGCTCCCCAGGGAGTCATACCTCGTCCATATTGATTCTGAGCTCAGCCACATGACAGGTTTTTTGCCAATGGGATTTGAACAGATGTGATTCAGGCAGAGACTTCATGAGGGCTTGCCTCTTGGAGTTTAGCTGCCATGTAAAGAAGCCTAGGGTAGTCACATGGGGAGACCTGAACTCAAATGCTCCAGCTAACAGCCCCACTGAATTGCTAGGCACTGAGTGAGTTGTTCTAGGATATCCAACTCCTAGTCCACCTGTAAACTGACTGCAAATGCGTGGGTGAGCCCTGCAAGTCTGGATGGAGCACAGATGAGCTGTCCCTGCTGACCCCTGACCAAACTGCTGATACCAGAATTGTTATTGCCTTTAGTTACTATTCTGAGTGGTTTGTTACACAGTCACATATAACAAATACACCAGGTGAAGAGAAGAAAGGGCATTGAAGATCGAGGAGAAGGGATAACAAAGGCATAGATGTAAAGCAAAGCGGATGTGGGAAGACACAGATAATGTGGGGTTGCCTGTGGCAGGCAACTGGAGGAAAGGTCAAAATCAACATGGATTGCTCTAAAAATGATTAAACTAAAAAAAAAAAGTCACAACCTGAAAGTTGAGAGTTGTGTTTATGCAGTGGGAAGTTTTAGAACTCCAAGCCCAAGAGGCAGCATCATGTAGCCCTGAGAAACTGCTCCAAGGAAGCGAGGAAGGAGTCAGGTTTTACGGAAGTTTACAACAAAGAGGGCAGATAGTCTGAACATCAAAGATTACTGTTAATTAAGGAAAACCAGATATCTCCAGGAATTAGTGCTCTTCTCTCCAGTAGTCATGTGTGGATGTGAGAATTGGACCATAAAGAAGGCTGAGCACCGAAGAACTGATGCTTTCGACTTGTGGTGCTGGAGAAGACTCTCTTGAGAGTCCCTTGGACAGCAAAGAGATCAAACCAGTCAATCCTAAAGGAATCAACCCTGAATATTCATTGGAAGGACTGATACTGAAGCTCTAATATTTTAGCCACCTGATGTGAAGAGCTGACTTGTTGGAAAAGACCCTGATGCTGGGAAAGATTGAGGGGAAGAGGAGAAGAGAGTGACAGAGGGTGAGACGGTCGGATGGCATCACTGACTCAATGGACATGAATTTGAGCAGACTCTGGGAGATAGTGAAGGACAGGGAAGCCTGGCATGCTGCAGTCCATGGAGTCACAAAGTCAGACATGACTTAGCAACTGAACAACAAGGAAAAATCAGTTATCTCTAGGAATTTAGTGCTCTTCTATGTATGGGAAGATGCAAGCGTCTGAGCTCACTGAACCCATTTGTTTCATATGCATCTCAGTTATCTGGGGCTGGCATCCTGCATTTTCATACCCACCCCAATCCTCCCTCCTCCCATTTGTAGGGAATGGTGGCAGCTATATTGCAGGCATTGTTCACTGGGGGGCCCTCTGGGTTCAGAAATTCACATTTGGAGGGCCGGAATCTCAATTGGCTCTGACGTTGTTTATAGATATGGCAGGAGATATTCCATTTCATTAAAAGGTGGTATGGGTGTTTGGAGAAGTAGAGGGGATCTTACTGCTGGTGCAGGTGACAAGGGAAATGGTGTGTAAAAAGGAAGGAATTTCACTGTCTGGGTTGCTTTGGCCAGGTTCAAGTCTTGCATGAAAACATAAAAAGGCAGTGAAGTGGCTATGCTTGTGTGTATCCAACAGCAAGCCTGGGGAAAACCAGCCACTACTGTGGTGCCAGGACTCTTTGGAGACCTGAAATGGCACCAGATGGCTTTAGTGTGATAGACACTTCCTTGAGGGCCCATCTGTGTCTTATTTACTGCTGTATCTCAAGGGCCCCCAGGCCCTAGCACAAAATAGATCTCAGTAAATATTTTTGAGTGACTATGAAAAGAAATAAGAGGGACTTTAAGAACCAGCCCGCCAGCGCAGGGTACATGAGTTCGATCCCTGATCTGGGAAGATCCCACATGCCACGGGGCAACTAAGCCCACTAGTCACAGCTACTGAAGCCCGCGTGCCTAGCACCCCTGCTGTGAAACGAGAAACCACCACGATGAGAAGCCCCGCTCACTGCAACCAGAGAATAGCCCTGGCTCTTCGTAACTACAGAAAAGCCTGCATGCAGCAGCAAAGACCCAGCACAGCCAAAAAATAAAATAAATACAGTTAAAAGAAAAAGAAATAAGAGCAATCAGGTATTGCTAGTGCTGTTAATCGGGCAAAAAAGGAGGAAAGTCCCAGGAGGGTTTGGGAGAAAGTAGTGGTTGTTTCTCTGGAAAGAAGAAGGGCGTTTCTGACAGAAATAAAGACATGGAGGCCTTAACAGTGTCTGGGAAATGGCACACTCTGAAGTTCCGAGCAGTCGGAGCGTGGAGTGGGCGGAGCGATGGTGCCTGAGATGTGGCGGGGGAGAGAGAAGAAGCCAGATGACAGGAGACTGGATTTATAAGGCTAAAGGTTTTAGCCTTTATCCTGCTAGCAGTGGGGAGCCATGGCTCTGAGGCCAGGGAGAAGTTTGATGAGACTTGCATTCTGGAGAGAGGAGGGAAACTGAAGTGATGGTGTGGGATTGGAAGGATGCACAAGAATGGATGCAGCTCAGATGGGAGCTTAGGAGTTGGGTTGAGGGGGACGAGGGCCTGAAATGGGACAGGAGCTGTGGGGAGGGAGGGGCAAGGTGGGACAGATGAAGGAGACGCACATGGGAGAATTCATAGTACCTTAGCACTTCATAGATGTGTTTGAGGTCTGACAAGAACTACCAGTGATGTGGTTGCTCTGAAACAAGAGATGAAGCAAGTTTGGGGCAAAAGGTCCTTTAAAAAATTATTTGTTTTTACTTGGAGGATAATTGCTTTACAGTGTTGTGTTGGTTTATGCCATACATCAACATGAATCAGCCATAAGGTATACATATGTCCCCTCCTTCTTAAACCTCTTTCCCATCTCCCACCCCTCTAGGTTTTCACTGAGTACCAGGTTGGGCTGCCTGCATCAAACAGCACATTCCCACTGGCCATTTATTTTACATATGGTAATGTATATGTTTCAATGTTACTCCGTCAATTCATCCTTCCTTCTCCTTCCCCGGTTGTGTCCATAAGTCTGTTCTCTGTCTGCATCTCTGTTGCTGCCCTGCAAATAGTGTCATCAGTACCATTTTTTTAAAAAAATTTTAGCTTCCATATATATCTGTTAATATGTGATACTTGTTTTTCTCCTTTGAGGCAAAATATCTTGAGTTCAGTGTCAGCCCTGTTGGGTCTGAGATCCTGTGGATAAGCAGTGGAGAGGTCCAGGCTAGGGCTGAGGAGCATGGTCTGAGTAGAGGGCAGATATTTGGTAGGTGTTGGCAAATAGAGGGTGATGAGCACCCAGGGGGCATTGCAGGCCTAGAAGAATACAGAACTTAGGACAGGACCTGAAGGAGCACTGGTGTTTAAGCCACAAAGCAATGTGAGAAGGAGTGTCAGAAGGATGGGAGAGAGCCAGGAGAGAGCCACACCCCAGAAATGGGGAAGTGGTCAGTGGTGCAAGTAAAGACTAAAAGATATTCAAGAGATTTAACAGCAAGAAGGTTACCTGGTGAGGACAGCTCTAAAAGCTGGTGGGAGCTGACATCTGAGGTCATTGTTTAAAAATACAGGTTTTATTGTTAGGTGTGGAAGGCCAGCCTTGAGGGGATGACTACCACTGAAAAGGCAGTTGGTTATAGTCAAAGATTGCGAGAGGCAGGGGTGGTGGAGAGCCCACTGGGAAATAGCACTAGTCAGGAGGCAGAGGAAGAGAGGAAATTGTGGGCAAGAGTTTTTCTTGTGGTTTGTTTGGGAAGGAACAGATGAGGCAAGATTAACAGGTTTAGGATTAACTAGTTTGAATCATCTCAGTGGACACTCTGGGGCACCAAGGGTGTTTCCAGTTGGCTGGTACCTGGCTATGAGATGATGAAGCCAGGTGGCTAGTGATCTGGAGTGTGAGCGCCTGATATAGGAGATGGTTGAGGGTGTGGGCACCCTCAAATCTGATTGGTTAATTGAATTAGCTTGGTTAATTAGATTGGTTGATTGAAGTGGTTGTTTTATATTTGGAAGGTGCACTGCTGCATGAATGGTTTACTATCTCCAGGAATTAGCGGACCGTGGGAGGGGCAGTCACTCCAGATATCTAAGCATCAGAATACAGAAAGTAAAATACATGGTTAATATAGTCATGGGTTGGGCAGTGAGTCAGAAAGACTGAGGATGTAAACCTTGTATGTGAGGGGCTACCGGGGGCGCCCTCTTCTCTCAATGGTGGTTGGGAGTGGTGAGGTGGGTTGCTGGTTTCCAAAGCAGAGGGCTGGAATCTCCCAGGGAAGGTCAGGACCTGCCGACTGGTGGGATCTTGCTTATGCCCATCTCCTGGGCAGCAGCGCCTGGCAGAGATGTTTGAGAGCGTGGGATGTGGGGTTACCTGGACTTTCAGGTGCAACCTCAGGGGTTTTGTCTTGGCTGAGCTCAGTTTGCTCAGAGTTGGGGAGGCCCAGCATGGGCGTCTGAGAGGTGAGAAAAGCCCCCACTGAGTCCTGACTCAGCCTCTCCAGTACAGGGAAATCGAATTAGCAAGTTTTTGGCAGGTACTGCTGTGCCTAGGGATAAACAAGACTCATCCTTGTGGAATGTGAGCAGAGTTAGCATTTTTTTTTTTTTATTGGCTTTTGGGGAAAACAAAACAAAAAAAATACAGTCATAGGTCCCATAGCTCTCTGAGGTCGCCTCCATCTTAACTTTCCACAGCCAGGACACATCTTGGGCAAAGCTGCCTCATAAGCAAACGATTGTCTCCTGCTTTGCTAGCTCACTCCTTCTGAAGAAGCTGACAATTATCCAACATCCCATTGCCAGCTGGCTTCAGCCAATAGAATTGCGGCATGCAAATAGAGCATCTGCAGCTACTCTGGGTCAGGCTATACTGCAAAGTAGGAGGAATTTCCTCTAAGAGGCGGAAATTCAGCTCTTAGATGGGGGGAAAATGAAAAAAAAAATCAGAAATATTTTTTTATGTTGGCGGCATTTCTGCTGCTCCTTGGCATGAAGGAAAGAAGGAGAATGTTGACGGGTATTCTTTCTTCCAAAGTGCACTGCATATAGGAAGGTATGTATTAATGTTTCAGCTTCTCTGATGACAGTATGAGGTGCAGTCCTGGAGTCCATGTAATGGTGAGAATGTGTGTGTGTGGGGGTGGTGGAGGGAGGCAGTGGTGGTGGCTGGAACTCAGTTCACCTAGGCATGCCCTCAGCCTCTCTCTTCAGCTTGCCCAGGAAGATCTCTGTCCATCCGCCCTTCCAGGAGCTATTGGAGGAATAGATAGACCTGAGCGGAGTAACTCTGAGTACAAAATCCTTCTTAGCCCAGATGTTGGGAGTTACTTTCTCTTGTTTTCACCCCCATATCCAGCCTTTCATCCGACTTTGAATTATACCTGTAAAATGCTTCTTGGAGCCAGCTCTTCCTTCCCATCCTCACTGACACAGCTCTAGCCTTGGGACTCATCTTCTCTCACTTGGATTATTCCAGTAGCCAGTTAATGGGTCTCTTGCTTCCAGTGATTGCATATTGTTCCATACTGCTACCCGAGTGATTTTTTTCCCCCAAACCACGTTTTAAAAAATTTACATACTTAAAATGTTTGTAATGCATGTTGTTGTTGTTTAGTTGCTAAGTTGTGTCTGACTCTTTTGTGACTCCATGAACTGTTGTCCCCCAGGCTCCTCTGTCCATGAGATTTCCCAGGCAAGAATACTGACGTGGGTTGCCATTTTCTTCTCCAGGGGATCTTCCTGACCCAGAGATCGAACCACCTCTCCTGCATTGCAGGTGGATTCTTTATCACTGAGACACCAGGGAAGCCCCGTTGTAATGCATATATATTGTTGTAAATTCAATTATATGGAAGAATGTTGAGTAGAAAGTAAATCTTTATCAACTTCTGTCCCCTAGTCATTGCTACCAGTTGTTAGCAATTGTGTGATGTATGTGTGCTAAGTCGCTTTAGTTGTGTCTGACTCTTTGTGACCCGATGGACTGCAGCCTGCCAGGCTCCTCTGTCCCTGGGATTCTCCAGGAAAGAATACTGCAATGGGCTGCCATGCTCACCTCCAGCAGATCCTCCTGATCCAGGAATCAAACCTAGGTCTCTTGCAGCTCCTGCATTGCAGGTGGATTCTTTACCGCTGAGCCCGTGGGCAGGCCCCAGCAGTTATGTATCTTTCCAGAAATAATCCATGAATATAACATAGCAAATCTGTTTTTTGAAGAAGTATGGAGAACACACAAATGTGGCCTATTATATAGACTTGGCTATGCATCTTACTTTTTCACTGAATATCTCTTGAAGTGCATTCTATATTAGGACATATAAAGTTGACTTATTCTCTTATCAATGATTTTGCAGTTCATTTGTGGTCATATTACAGTCTATTTAACCAGCTCCGTGTGTGTGTGCTTAGTCGTGTCCAGCTCTTTGTGACCTCGTGGACTGTAGCCCACCAGGCTCTCCTGTCCATGGGATTTCCCAGGCAAGAGTACTGGAGTGGGTTGCCATTTCCTCCTCCAGGGGGTCTTCCCGACCCAGGGAAGATGCATCTCTTGCATTTTCAGGTGAATTCTTTACCACTGGTGCCACCTGAGAAGCCAACCAGTCCCATATCAGTGACTATTTAGGTGATTTACAAACAATGCTTCCATGAATGACTTATACAAATGTCATTTTACATGTGTTTGACCAATCAAATTTCTTAGGATTTGAGTGCCTTTAAATATTATTACTAAAGGTCTAATTCAAATTATATTGTTAAATGTTTTCCTTCTTGCAAAAATGAAGAACATGTTTATAACTTCAGTCAAGACTGTTTCCTGAGCTCCGACCCACTGATCAGCTATTACTTTGTGTAGCCACTTGGAGATCTCAAATCTGATATAGGATTACTTCATTTCCCATGCTGCTACACTGGGCCATCAGGGAAGTCCCAGTGCCACTCTGTTTTGATTACTGTTGCTTTGTATATGACTTGAAATTGGGAAATGTGAGTCTCCTAGCCTGACTTTTATTACATGGATTAATTTTCTTTTCAATGTATATAGGTGGAATCATATGAAATGTACTCTTGTGTTTGTCTTCTTCTACTTAATATTATCTTTGGGAGCTACCTTTTAAACTTAACTTAAAAATATAAAACTTTAGGGCTTCCCTGGTGTCTCAGTGGTAAAGAATCCACCTGCCATTGCAAGGGACACGGGTTCAATCCCTGGTCCGGGAGGATCCCACGTGCCGTGGAAAGACTAAGCCCATGCACCACAACTACTGTGAGCCCTTGTGCTGCAACGCCAGAAGCCTGTGTGCCCTCGCGCCCATGCTCTGCCACAGGAGAAGCCACCGCAATGAGAAGCCCGTGCGTTACAGCTGGAGTGTAGCCCCCCACTTGCTGCAACTAGAGAAAGCCAGCACAGCAACAAAGACCCAGCACAGCCAAAAACGAACAAATAAGATGATCAAACAAAGAAAACTTTAAACAGATGACATACTTAAATGATTTTAAAAACTCAAGTCGGATGAAAAGGTTATAGTGAAAAACCATGCTGTCGCCAAATCCAATTCTCCACCTCCCTCCTTCAGAGATAACCAATGTTACCAGTTTCTTGAGCATTTATGAAGAGAACATTTAGGCATAAACAGGTCTCTAATTGTGTACCTTTCTCTCCCACCCCCACAGAGATCATAGTGAATGCTACATACAGCAGAGAACACTCAGATTTATTTTCTAATTATTTCATGAACTGGCCTACTTTTTCGCCATCCCTACTGCTATTATTCAATTCATTTTTTTAAGAGTACAGGGGCTATTACTTTGTTGCTGTGATTTAATCTGGTGTTTCTTCATAATTAGATCAGTTTATGCACTTCAGGCAGTAACACCACAAAACTGGTGTTTCAGCCCTCTCAGTCCATCACTTCAGGGTGCACCTTATGTCAGGTTGTGCCATTAATGGTGAAGTGAATTTTTTTCACTTGGTTAGGATAGAGGCTGCCAGCTTTCTCCACTGCAAAAATATCGATTTTTCTTTTCAATTTTTATTTATTTTACTGAAGTGTAGTTGATGTACAATGTTGTGTTAATTTTTGCTATATAGCAAAGGGATTCAGTTACACATACACATACCTTCTTTTTCATATTCTTTTCCATTATGGTTTATCATAGGATATTGAATATATGTACTGTACAGTAATTTGTTGTTTATCCATAACTATATATTACAGTTTGCTTCTGCTGATTCCAAACCCAAACTCCTAATCCATCCCCCCACCCTTGGCAAGCTCTGTTCTCTATGTCTGTGAATCTGTTTCTGTTTTGTAGGTAAGTTCATTTGTGTCATATTTTATATTCCACATATAAGTGATATCATATGACATTCGTCTTTCTCCTTCCGACTTACTTCACTTAGTATGATGATCTCTAGGTCCATCCATGTTGCTGAAAATGGCATTATTTTATTCTTTTTTATGGCTGCATATTATTCTGTTGTATCTATGGACCACATCTTCTTTATCCATTCATCTGTTGATGGACATTTAGGTTGTTTCCAAGTCTTGACTATTGTGAATAGTGCTGCTGTGAACACAGGGTTGTATGTATCTTTTTGAATTATAGTTTTGTCTGGATATATGCCCGGGAGTAAGACTCCTGGATTATAGTAACTTGAGTTTTGGTTTTTTGAGGACCCTCCATACTGTTCTCCATAGTGGCAGCACCAATTTACATTCCCACCAACAGTGTAGGAGGGTTCCCTTTTCTCCACACCCTCTTCAGCATTTATTATTTGTAGACTTTTTAAAGATGGCTGTTCTGACCAGGGGGCTTTCCTGGTGGCTCAGTGGTAAAGAACCCACCTTCCAACGCGGGAGACATGGGCTCAATCCCTGGATTGGAAAGATACCCTGCAGAAAGAAATGGCAACCCACTCCAGTAGTCTTGCCTGAAAAATCCCATGGGCAGAGGAGCCTGGAGGTAAGGATAGAACCTCAGAGGTCTGGCTCCTGCATGACTTTCTTCTATTTCATCCAATGCTTCCTTCTAGCCAGGCCCGGACTTCCTTACCTAGCAGTTGGCATGCCCTCAGGTGGGGGTTTAAACCACGGCAACACACATGTCCCACTCAGGCTGGGGACAAATGCTGTCGTTCCTTTTGGGCCATGTTGTCTCCTTCTTTTGTCCTCCAGCAGTTCTCGGCCCTGGGGAATCTTGGGCAGGTCTATCATCTCTCTGGCCTCAGTGTGGTCCTCTGTGAAATGGGCTGATGGCTGACCCTCTTGCCTCTGCCCTAGCATCCTGTGTAGCTCAGGTCTGTATCCAAAGGCTGTGCTCAGGGTCCTCCCATCCACTAGGTCCTCAGAGAGGAAACCAGCTACCTGGGATATTGTCAGTCACAGCTGCAGTTGAACAAGTCATGACCAGGAGGAGGACGGCACTCCTGATGCCGGGCTCCTGAGAGAGCCAGGGGTGCTGCCTGTCTCCTGGGCCTTTGCCATCTCTCCTACCACTCTGCTCCAAACCACATCTTCCTCCTCTCCCTGAAGCCAGCCCAGCGCCCGCCTTCAGGAAGCTTCCTCCAGGTGATTCCTCTCTGAGCAACTGTGTTTCTTGTTTTTGTGTCTTGATCCAGGGCCCATTTCATTCAGTTAGAAAAACACCAAAAATTTATAAAAAGGACAAAAACAAAAAGAAAAAAGTAAACAAAAAGGAAAAAAGAAAGAAAAACGTCAGCAGGGTCCCTGTCTAGGCTGCAGAATGTCGTAGGGATTTTTAAGGCAAGAGCACAAACACACCAAGGAAATCAATGTTCTTGTGAGGGGATGAATGCCCGCTGGAGTTCAGGAGAGGGGAGCACATCCAGGTCACATCCAGGTAGGAAGGCTGAGGGGGATAAAGATGGAAGAGGCGCTCGTATGTGTATGTGCTTTTGTTCCCATTCCAAATGCCCCATGGAATGGGGTATGCTCTTGTGTATGGATTCTTCGTCAGGCCCTGGTACATACAATGCACTGATTTTATTTAATTAATTAGAGATAACAAGAAATAAAATCCATGGGATTTTCCAGGCCAGAATACTGGAGTGGGTTGCCAGGCCCTCTTCCAGGGGATCTTCCCAACCCAGGGATTGAACCCACATCTCTTACGTCTCCTGAATTGCAGGTGAATTCTTTACTATCTGAGCCACCAGGGAAACTCACACACAAGAGATAATGCACTTCTTTATTTTCTCTAAAACAACTTCAGTTAGACTCCGAGTCTGGTTTTTGCCTGGTTGGTGGGAACTGAAACTTTGTCATCTTGGTGTCTTGAGACCCAGGGCAGGACAAAGACTCCAGCTCACATATGGAGTCCAGGCACCAGGAGGCAGGCCTCTCGGCAGCCGCGCTTGCCCTCCACACTGCTGAGGCTCCCTTGAGCCTGCTCTGCTGCTGGCCTCCCCCCGGAGCTCAGGTTTGAGGTACAGGAACCCCGTACCTGGTCATCGGCTGGGGAGCTAGTGGGGAGCAGGACATGTTCCTCACTGCTGGCAGTTCCTCCTCTATACCTCTCTGGCTAAGGGAAATCTCTTTTTAGTCCAGGAGACTCTCTTTCTATGCTTCCCAGTATCTCTCTTCTCCATCAAGGACACCTAGCATATCCGCTTGGGAAAACAGAAGCCAGGAATACAGGAAGAGTACTGTATTCATTGGCATTATGGACTGAATTATGTCCCCGCAAAATTCCTATGTTAAAGTCCTCAGGCCTGGTATCTCACAATGTAACAGGTAAGGACCTCAAAGAGATAATTATGTTAAAAATAAAGTCTTCCCGATGAGTTGTAACCCAATAAGACTGGTGTCCTCATGACAGGAGATTTGAACACAGACACGCACAGGAGGGAGACCATGTGAAAATTCCAGGAGAAGGCGGCCATCTACAAGTCAAAGGAGAGAGACCTTAGAGGAAACCAACCATGCTGACACCTTGACCGCAGACTCCCAGCCTCCAGAACTGTGAGAAAGTAAATTTCTGTTGTCTGAGCCACTTGGTCTCTGGCATTTTGTTATGGCAACCCTAAGAAATTAATATTGTTAAGAATTTGTGTTTGGTTTCTCTAACATATGGGCTTTCCAGGTGGCACTAGTGGTAAAGAATCTACCTGCCAATGCAGGAGATATGAGAGATGAAGGTTCCATCCCTGGGTTGGGAAGATCCCCTGGAGGAGGAAATGTCCACCCACTCCAGTATTCTTACCTGGAGAATCCCCATGGACAGAGGAGCCTGGCGGGCTACAGTCCATGGGGTCACAAAGAGCTGGACACAACTGAAGCGACTGAGCACACTTGCTCGTTGTAACAGTTCAGTCAGTTCAGTCGCTCAGTCGTGTCTGACTTTTGCCACCCCATAGACTGCAGCACATCAGGCCTCCCTGTCCATCACCAACTCCCGGAGTTTACTCACTCATGCCCATTGAGTTGGTAATACCATCCAACCATCTCATCCTCTGTCGTCTCCTTTTCCTCCCGCCTTCAATCTTTCCTAGCATCAGGGTCTTTTCAAATGGGTCAGCTTTTCGCACCAGGTGGTCAAAGTACTGAAATTTCAACTTCGACATCAGTCCTTCCAATGAATATTTAGGACTGATTTCCCTTAGGATGGACTGGTTGGATCTCCTTGCAGTCCAAGGGATTCTCAAGAGTGGAACCCAAAATACAGTAGCTTAAATATGGTGCAAGTTAATTTTTATCTCATGAATGAACGTGAACATGGGCATCAGGGCTGATGTGGGGCTGGGGATCCACCTTTTGATTTTCTGCTCTGTCACTCCCAGGAATGTTTCTCTTATCTTTATGGTCCCTGAGCGCTCCCAATCATGTCCCTGGGCCCACATAGAGGAAGAAGGGAGAGGAGGGAAATACCCCTTCCTTTGAAGTGCACTTCACTTCTGCTCATACATAATGGACCAAATTTGGTCACATGGCCACATCTAACAATGAGGGAGGCTGGCAAATGTCATGATTCTGGATGTCTATGAGCACAGCCAGAAAGTGGGGGTTGAGATACTACCAGAGTAAGAATAAAATGACATCTAGCAGTCTTTGCCCTCCCAGAAGCAAGGAAGAACAGGAATTACTGATTGGCTGGAGGAAAGGGAGAAGGGAAATGGCAAGGAAGAAATCGTAAATATCTTAAAAATTATCTGCTAAACAAAGAACAGGAAAACCTGTGCAGATCCTGTCCTCTAGCTGCTCCCAAATGCTCGCCATTTCTAGAGAACAATATTTAAAAATGAGCAATTGTAACAAACATGACCATAGACAATGGAGTGAAAATGACTACAATTACAACCTACACTGCAATTGCTATTTGAAAGAAGCTACATCCATTAGAAAGGTTTTTTGATGAGCCACTTGGAGGTGGGATGGGAGAACCTGAGAGCCAGGATCAGCTGGATCCTGAGAAAGGACAGCAATACCAAAACGAATCTGTGTGAAAAATCTACAGGAATTGGGCATCACAGAGGGCAGAAGTGAGGGCCAAGTAAGAGGCAGAGAGGTGAAGGGGACTTCCCTGGTGGTCCAGTGGCTAAGACTCTGTGCTTCTAATTCAAAGGCCAGGGTTGGATCTTTGATCAGGGAACCAGTCAGTCAGTTAGTTCAGTGGCTCAGTCGTGTCTGACTCTTTGCGACCCCATGAACCGCAGCACGCCAGGCTTCCCTGTCATTTACCAGCTCCTGGAGTTTACTCAAACTCATGCCCATCGAGTCGGTGATGCCATCCAACCATCTCATCCTCTGTCGTCCCCTTCACCTCCTGCCTTCAATCTTTCCCAGCATCAGGGTCTTTTCAAATGAGTCAACTCTGCATTAGGTGACCAAAGTATTAGAGTTTCAGCTTCAGCATCAGTCCTTCCAATGAATATTCAGGACTGATTTCCCTTAGGATGGACTGGTTGGATCTCCTGGCAGTCTGAGGGACTTTCAAGAGTCTTCTTCAACACCACAATTCAAAAGCAACAATTCTTCAGCGCTCAGACTTTCTTTATAGTCCAACTCTCACATCCATACATGACTACTGGAGAAACCATAGCTTTGACTAGACGGATATTTGCTGGCAAAGTAATGTCTCTGCTTTTTAATATGCTGTCTAGATTGGTCATAACTTTTCTTCCAATGCGCAAGCATCTTTTAATTTCATGGCTGCAGTCACCATCTACAGTGATTTTGGAGCCCCAAAAAATAATGTCTGTCACTCTTTTCATTGTTTCTGCATCTATTTGCCATGAAGTGATGGGACCAGATGCCATGATCTTAGTTTTCTGAATGTTGAGTTTCAAGCAAACATTTTCACTCTCCTCTTTTACTTTCATCAAGAGGCTCTTTACTTCTTCGCTTTCTGCCATGAGGGTGGTGTCATCTGCATATCTGAGGTTATTGATATTTCTCCTGGCAATCTTGATCCCAGCTTGTGTTTCATCCAGTCCAGCATTTCTCATGATGTACTCTGCATATAAGTTAAATAAGCAGAGTGACAATATACAGCCTTGATGTACTCCTTTCCCAATTTGGAACCAGTTGTTGTTCAGTTCTAACTGCTGCTTCTTGATTTGCATACAGATTTCTCAGGAGGCAGGTCAGTGGTCTGGTTTTCCATCTGTTGAAGAATTTTCCACAGTTTGTTGTGATCCACACAGTCAAAGGCTTTGGCATAATCAATAAAGTAGAAATACATGTTTTTCTGGAACTCCCTTGCTTTTTTGATGATCCAACAGATGTTGGCAATTGGATCTCTGGTTCCTCTGTCTTTTCTGAAACCAGCTTGAACATCTGGAAGTTCATGGTTCACATACTGTTGAAGCCTGGCTTGGAGAATTTTGAGCATTACTTTGCTAGCGTGTGAGATGAGTGCAATTGTGTGGTAGTTTGACCATTCTTTGGCATTGCCTTTCTTTGGGATTGGAATGAAAACCAACCTTTTCCAGTCGTGTGGCCACTGCTGAGTTTTCCAAATTTGCTGGCATGTTGAGTGCAGCACTTTCACAGCATCATCTTTTAGGATTTGAAATAGCTCAACTGGAATTCCATCACCTCCACTAGCTTTGTTCGTAGTGATGCTTCCTAAGGCCCAGTTGACTTCACATTCCAGGATGTCTGGCTCTGGTGAGTGTGAGTGATCACACCATCATGATTATCTGGGTCATGAAGATCTTTTTTGTACAGTTCTTCTGTGTATTCTTGCCACCTCTTCTTAACATCTTCTGCTTTTGTTAGGTCCCTACCATTTCTGTCCTTTATTGAGCCCATCTTTGCATGAAATGTTCTCTTGGTATCTCTAATTTTCTTGAAGAGATCGCTAGTCTTTTCTATTCTATTGTTTTCCTCTATTTCTTTGCATTGATCACTGAAGAAGGCTTTCTTATTTCTCCTTGCTATTCTTTGGAATTCTGCATTCAAAGGGTATATCTTTCCTTTTCTCCTTTGCCTTTCATTTCTCTTCTTTTCACAGCTATTTGTAAGGACTCCTCAGATAACCATTTGGCCTTTTTGCATTTCTTTTTCTTGGGGATGGTCTTTTCCACTGCCTCCTGTACAATGTCGTGAATCTCTGTCCATAGTTCTTCAGGCACTCTGTCTATCAGATCTAATCCCTTGAATCTATTTGTCACTTCCACTGTATAATCGTCAGGGATTTGATTTAGGTCATACCTGAATAGTCTAGTGGTTTTCCCTACTTTCTTCAATTTAAGTTTGAATTTGGCAATAAGAAGTTCACAAGCTGGGCCACAGTCAGCTCCCAGTCTTGTTTTTGCTGACTGTATACAGCTTCTCCATCTTTGGCTGCAAAGAATATAATCAATCTGATTTCTGTATTGACCATCTGGTGATGTCCATGTGTAGAGTCTTCTCTTGTGTTTTTGGAAGAGGGTGTTTGCTATGACCAGTGTGTTCTCTTGGCAAAACTCCATTAGCCTTTGCCCTGCTTCATTCTGTACTCCAAGGCCAAATTTGCCTGTTATTCCAGGTATTTCTTGACTTCCTTCTTTTGCATTCCAGTCCCCTATAATGAAAAAGACATCTCTTTTGGGTGTTAGTTCTAGAAGGTCTTGTAGATCTTCACAGAGCCATTCAGCTTCAGCTTCTTCAGCATTACTGGTCAGGGCATAGACTTGGATTACTGTGATATTGAATGGTTTGCCTTGGAAATGAATAGAGATCATTTTGTCGTTTTTGAGATCACATCCAAGTACTACATTTTGAACTCTTTTGTTGACTATTATGGCTACTCCATTTCTTCTAAGGGATTCTTGCCCACAGTAGTAAATATAATGAGTAAATTCACCCATTCCAGTCCATTTTAGTTCCAAATTAATAAGATAAATATTAAAAAAAAATAAGTGGGGAGGTGGAAAGTGACTTGATAGAATCCTTAGAACAGGATGCCTAGTATTTCATTTTAAATCACTTGAGTTCTGTAACGTAACTCTATCCTGCAAACCTTTAGTCAAATCTACTAAATATATAAAGGCCTGTGTATGTGAATGTCACATCTGGGTCATTTAGTGCAGAGCAGGGGCAGCTTTATGAGAGGACAGTGCACCTGTTTATTGAACAAATTAGGCAAAATAGGGCTGAAGCAGTGGTGACTAGAGATTGCATTAGCAGTATACCCCCTTCAGAATTCTAGAGGGACAAGGATTCAGTTCCATTGAATCTCAAATATCAAAGCACATCAGCAGTGATTGCATTAAACCATTATGACAGAAACTGGTTAAATATTGTTTCCCAGGCTCATGTCCCTCTGTCCAGGGGAGTCAGAGAAAGTATTGCGAACCCATGGACTGGGGCCTGCCAGGCTCCTCAGTCCATGGAATTCTCCAGGCAAGAATGCTGGAGCGGGTAGCCTATCCCTTTTCCAGGGGATCTTCCCAACCCAGGGATCGAACCAGGGTCTCCTACACTATAGGTGGATTCTTTACCGGCTGTGCCACCAGGGAAGCCCCAGTTAAATATGCTTCCTTGGCTCATGTCCCTCTGCCCAGGGGAGTCACAGAAAGTGCTACAGAGGAGAGGACACAGGATTGCCTTAAAGGAGATGAGGACTAGCTTTCATAGTGGATGGAAGAGGTTTTTTTTTTAATAACACACTGGAAGGGTATAAGCAGGGTTAACGCAATTGAATCTGGGCTTTAAGAATGAGATGGGGTTTGGATCCACAGATGTGAGTGTTACAGCCTCTTTCCCCCTGCTACTCACTAAAGACATGTGTCTGTTTTGGAGGATTTTCTCCTGTATCTGCCTGCCATGGAGATGGCTGTCTTTGCCAACTTGGTTCCTGGGTTTTTGTGAAGTAAAACACTGGTGACAGAGGTAGAAAGAGACAGCAAGAAGCCAAGATGGGGCTGTGCATTGGGAAGGGCTGAAAATCACTTGTGGGAGATGGTGGGTGTGCAAGGAGGCCCTCTAAATAGCACCCCACTTCTTGCCTAAATCCTGAAACAATGAAGATGAAGACAGGGTGACAAGGTGTCAGGAAGATGGAGTTGAGCTATCACGATATGAAGTAGCTGTTGTTGGTGAATGTGACTTCTAAAAACATTGAATAAATTGGACATATAACATCTTATAAGTATAAAGTGTACAACTGCGGGCAGGCATTGCCTCAGAGAAAAGAGGAGTTAGGCCTCACCCTGGTCATCCCTGTTTCTCCGTTAAACTGTTCTGTCTCTAACACTTACTGAGAGATGCGGCGGAAAAACCCATGTTGTCAGGATCTTAAGAGGCAGACATATGGGGGATTGTATATCTAATCAAGAGAAGAGGTAAAAAGGGTTCTGTAGGCTGAAAATAACAGGCTCATTAGTTGACACCTTGAGAATTATGGCTCAAGAACTTTATCTGGGTGGCATTTTTGCAGAACTACGCATACAAGGGCATGAAATAAACTAACTGCAGTTGAGCAACTGGCTGTCATTCTGTCTCCACACCATTGCCGAGAGCCTCCTGAAGATTTTCCATCTTTCCTGTCTATGGAGCTGAAACACCGGTGCTGGTTATTATGGTTCATTTTAGCAGTAATAAGGATGTTTGCAGTACTAACAATCCTTTAAATGTATTGAATTATTTCAGCTTTCAAAGAGCCTCCCTCCTTGTCTTTTCACTTAATTCTACAATGACCCTGGGACTAGTCAGCCCAGGTAGGACTATACCTATTGTATTTTAGAGGAAACAGGCTCAGAGAGGGAGTCCGTGCGCACACCACCCCTTCTCTGTTTCCCAACTCTTTCTGACTGTGCTCTTTTGACATTTGAGAGGGGCCAGTAAATAATTCCTCTTTCCATGCCTGAATTCACAGCCATTTGAGAGACAGAGGCACAGGGTGGAGATAGAAATATCAGCTTAATTGCTGGAGTGGACCAGAATCATGACTACAGGCGGCTCAGAGAACACCATCAAGTGTTCACTGACATTGGAAGGAGAGATGGAGATGCTGATCCTGGATTTCTTTTCTGAGCCAAACTCTCAATTGAGTTAGAGACTGTTTTGTTCCAGAGAGCAGAGTACTAGAGGCAAACCCTCTCTGGAAGAAAACTTTCTCATGTTAGGCTCAAAGGACCCTAACAGATTATTATTATGAGCTCTTGAATAAAGATGACCAAATCCATTAGAAGCCAAGTTACCATGCCTGAGAGTCACAGAAACAATGGACAGCAATGAGCAGTAGATTTCAAGGACAGCAGATAATGGAGTGTCTAATACTCAATACAGACTAATTATATAGGAAATGTTTAAAGAATTAAATGCATAAAAATGCAATGCTTCAAAGAATATAATTACAAAGAGAAGCACACAATAAGAAATTATCAGGGACAAGCAGATTTGAAATAAAAAAAAACAAATCCAGTCATTTTATTTAATACAACATTGTAAATGTCCTAAATGCCACTGAATTGTTCCTTTTAAAATGATTAATTTTATGTTCTATGAATGTAAACTCAAAAGGGACCACCTCAAAGTAAAAAATGTAGTTGTTGAAACGAGAACTCAATGGATAGGTTTAAAAAACACAGTTCAACAGAGTTGAAGAAAAAAGTAGTGAATAGAAAGATGTTTGAAGAAGGTATCCAGACGTCTGAAAGAGGAAAAGGAGATGGAGAATCTGAGAAGTTAAGAGAGACAAGCTAGTATGAGGTGGTCTAATAAACATCTAATTAAAGTCAGAAGGAGTGAAGAGAAAGAAATAAGGACAGGCAATATCCAAAGAGATTCAAGTCATGTCTATCATTCATAGTACAATAAGGAACATGAACAAATCTTTCATTATAGTGGAAGATTCAATTAAACCTTTTGATCCTTTCAGTAGACACAGAATTTTATTTTTTTTGGTAAAATTAAACACCTTTTGCTAAGAATCTAGTAAATAGACCAGAGTTCCTAAACCAGGAAAAAGGACTTGACAAAAAACCTCCAATAAGCTCCATTAAAGTGAGTAAATGTTACACACAGTTATTACAATGGCAAAACCCAGAATAAAACCCCAAGTACTGACAAGAACGCCGAGCAAGTGAAACTCTCATGTATTGCTGATGGGAATGCAAAAATGGTACAGCTACTTTTGAAAAGAAATTTGGCAATTTAATAAAGTTCAATATATACTTACTATATGACTTAGTAATTCACTCCTAGGTATTTAGCTATATGAAATAAAAAACTTACATTTGGTACTTCCCTGGTGGTCCAGTGGCTAAGACTCTGTGTTCCCAAAGCTGGGGACCTGGATCCCATCCCTGCTTAGGGAGCTAGATCCCACATGCTGCAATTAAGAGTTTGCATGCTGAAAGTCTCACATGCTAGTAAAGTAATGCTTAAAATTCTCCAAGCCAGGTTTCAGCAATACGTGAACCGTGAATTTCCAGATGTTCAGGCTGGTTTTAGAAAAGGCAGAGGAACCAGAGATCAAATTGCCAACATCTGATGGATCATCGAAAAAGCAGGAGAGTTCCAGAAAAACATCTATTTCTGCTTTATCAACTATGCCAAAGCCTTTGACTGTGTGGGTCACAATAAACCATAGGAAATTCTGAAAGAGATGGGCATACCAGACCACCTGACCTGCCTTTTGAGAAATCTGTATGCAGGTCAGGAAGCAACAATTAGAACTGGACAGGGAACAACATTCTGGTTCCAAATAGGAAAAGGAATACGTCAAGGCTGTATATTGTCACCCTGCTTATCTAACTTATATGCAGAGTACATCATGAGAAACGCTGGGCTGGAGGAAGCACAAGCTGGAATCAAGATTGCCAGGAGAAATATCAGTAACCTCAGATATGCAGATGACACCACCCTTATGGCAGAATGTGAAGAACTAAAGAGCCTCTTGATGAAAGTGAAAGCGGAGAGTGAAAAAGTTGGCATAAAACTCAGCATTCAGAAAACTAAGATCATGGCAGCTAGTCCTATCACTTCATGGCAGATAGATGGGGAAACAGTGGAAACAGTGTCAGACTTTATTTTTCTGGGCTCCAAAATCAGTGTAGATGGTGATTGCAGCCATGAAATTAAAAAAAG
This sequence comes from Cervus elaphus, assembly GCF_910594005.1. Lineage (NCBI taxonomy): Eukaryota > Metazoa > Chordata > Mammalia > Artiodactyla > Cervidae > Cervus > Cervus elaphus. The sequence goes on from NC_057815.1 coordinate 43,648,799, forward strand.
ATGCTTACTCCTTGGAAGGAAAGTTATGACCAACCTAGACAGCATATTAAAAAGCAGACATTACTTTGCCAACAAAGGCCTGTCTAGTCAAGGCTATGGTTTTTCCAGTGGTCATGTATGGATGTGAGAGTTGGACTATAAAGAAGGCTGAGCACCGAAGCATTGATGCTTTTGAACTGTGGTGTTGGAGAAGACTCTTGAGAGTCCCTTGGACTGCAAGGAGATCCAATCAGTCCATCCTAAAGGAGATCAGTCCTGGGTGTTCATTGGAAGGACTGATGTTGAAGCTGAAACTCCAGTGCTTTGGCTACCTGTTGTGAAGAGCTGACTCATTGGAAAAGACCCTGATGCTGGGAAAGATTGAGGGCAGGAGGAGAAGGGGACAATGGAGGATGAGATGGCTGGATGGCGTCATCGACTCGATGGACGTGGGTTTGGGTGAACTCCGAGAGTTGGTGATGGACAGGGAGGCCTGGCGTGTTGCGGTTCATGGGGTTGTGAAGAGTTGGACATGACTGAGCGACTGAACTGAACTGAACTGATGCTGAAAGTAAAACATCCCACGTGCTGCAACTAAAACCCCGAGCAGCCAAATAAATATTTTTTAAAAAAGAAAAAAAAACCTTATGTTTACCTAATGTAGACTATGGGCTTTGGGCGATTATGGTGTCAGTGTAGGTTCACCACTTGTAACAAAGGCACCATGCTGATGGGTGGTGTTGATAATGGAGGAGGCTGTGTATGTGTGTGGGCAGAAGGTATATGGGAAATCTCTGCATTTTCTGTTCAGTTTTGCTGTGAACCTAAAACTGCTCTTTAAAAAAGTTCTTAAAAAATATACTCATGTGAAAACCTGTATGTGAATATTGATAGTGGCTTTATTTGTAATTGCCAAAAACTGGGAACAATCCAAATGTTCCTCAATTGAGAAAACAATGTTGACAATGAATGTCATTGTGTGACAACTGTGGGCACATCCGTACAATGGAATACTCCTTGGTAATAAAAATTAAAGAATTGCTAATGTAGGCAACACCGTGGGTTAATCTGAAATGCTTTATGCTAAATGAAACCGCTCTCCTTAGATAGCCATGATTCCATTTATATGACCTTTTGGAAAAAGCAAAACTCTGGACAGAGAACAGATGCTGATTGCCAGGGGTTTTCCAGGGAGGAAGTTTTTGGAGTGATAAAAATGCTCTGTCTTGGGACTTCCCTGGTGGTCCAGCGGCTAAGACTTGGATCTCCCAATGCAGGGGACTGGGGATCAATCCCTGGTCAGGGAACTGACCCCACATGCTGCAACTAAGACCTGATGCAACCAAATAAATAAAAATAAATAATAAAAGATGGTCTTTCTTGATTGTGGTATGACTGCATGTGTTTTCAGAATTTATAGACTGTTGTACCTAAAAAGAGTCAATGTAAATTATACCTCAATAAATCTGACTTTAAAAATTGGAATATTTCTTCACCAAACACAAGGCAGGGGCTTCCGCGGCGGCTCAGTGGTAAAGAATCCACCTATCAGTGCAGGAGACACAGGTTTGATCCCTGGTTTGGGAAGATCCCACATGCCGTGAAACAACTAAGGCCATGTGCCACGACTATGGAGCCTGTGCTCCGGAGGCCGAGAGCCACACTACGGAGCACGTGTGATGTAACCGCTGAAACGTCCCAGAGCCCATGCTCTACAGAGAAGCCACTGCAATGAGAAGCCTGTGCACCACAGCTAGGGAGTAGCCCCAGCTCTCCACAACTAGAGAAAAGCCTTTGCAGTCAAAAAAATAAAAATAAAAAAGACAAGGCAATATACCCATGTTCATAGCAGCTGATTATTCACACCAGACAAAGAGTGGAAATAGAGTCCATCAACAGATGAATAGATAAATAAAATGTGGTCTCTCCATACAATGGAGTATTATCCAGTTTTAAAGGGGAAGGGAATTCTAACACATGCTACAACACGGATGAATCTTGAAGACATTATGCTAAGCGAAATGAGCCAGTCACAAAAGGACAAATATCATACGATTCTAATTTGTATGAGATGAGCTTTCCTGGTGGCTCAGTGGTAAAGAATCTGCCTGCAATGCAGGAGACGTGGCAGGAGCTACGGGTTTGATCCCTGGGTCCGGAAGATCCCCGGAGAAGGAAATGGCAACCTCCTCCAGTATTCTTGCCTGAAGAATCCCATGGAAAGAGGAACCTGGCAGGCTACAGTCCACGGGGTCACAAAGAGTCGGACATGACTGAGCATGCAGGCACAAGAAATGTCGTGTCCGAGATTTTGGGACCCCATGGACTGTGCACACCAGGCCTCCCTGTCCTTCACCATCTCCCTGAGTTTGCTCAGACTCATGTCCATTGAGTCAGTAGTGCCATCCAACCACCTTGTCTTCTGTCATCCCCTTCTCCTCCTTCCCTCAATCTTTCCCAGCATCAGGGTCTTTTCCAATGAGTTGGCTCTTTGTATTAGATGGCCAAAGTATTGGAGCTTAAGCTTTAGCATCAGTCCTTCCAACGAATATTCAGGGTTGGTTTCCTTTAAGATCAACTGGTTTGATCTGCTTGCAGTCCAAGGGACTCTAAACAGTCTTCTCCAGCACCACAATTTGAAAGCATCAATTTTTCAGTGCTCAGCCTTCTTTATGGTCCAACTCTCACATCCGTACATGACTATCTTCTCAGATATATCTGTTGCAAATATCTTCTCCCTTTCAATAAACTGCCTTTTTGTTTGGATGATAATTTCCTTCATTGTGCAAAATCTTTTTGGTTTGATTAGTTGCATTTATTTTTGCTTTGATTTCCCTTGCCTGAGGTGACATATCCAAAATATATTACTAAGATTGGTGTCAAGGTGTGTACTACCTTAGTTTTCTTCTAGGAGTTTTATGGTTTCAGGCCTTACATTTAAGTCAATCCATTTTGAGAATGGTGTAAGAAAGTAATGCAGTTTGATTATTTTGCGTGTAGCTGTTCAGTTTTCTCAACACTGGAGGCTGTCTTTTCCTCATTGTATTAATACATTCTTACCTCCTTTGTCATAAATTAATTGGCCATATAAGTGTGGGCTTATTTCTGGGCTTTCTATTTTGTTCCATTGATCTGTGTGTCTGTTTTTGTAACACGTATTTCGGCATATCTTTGTAACACATGTAATTTTAAATAAGGGCGTGTGATACTTCCACCTTCATGCTTTCTCAAAGTGGTTTTGGGGTCTTTTGTGTTTCCATACAAATTTTATGATTATTTGTTCTAGTTCTGTAAAAAATATCATTGGTTTTTGATAGGGATTCCACTGAATCTGTAGATTGTCTTTCTCTGTCTGATTTATTTCACTTAGCATAATACCCTCCAGGTCCATCCATGTTGTTGCGTATGGCAAGATTTCATTCTTTTCTGTGGCTGAGTCTTTGTTTTAAAGTCAGTTTTTTCTGATGTAAGTATTGCTGCCCCAGATTTCTTTTTGTTTTCATTTACATGGAACAACTTTTCCCGTCTCTACTTTCGGTCTGTGTGTGCTGTTAGGTTTGAAGTGAGTCTCTTCCGGCAGCATGTATTTGGGTCTTGCCTTCTGCTTTTGCTCTCTTTTTGTTTCATTCCTTTGTTTTTTGTGTGTATGTATCGATGATAGATTTATGGTTTGTGGTTTCCATGAGGATATAGCTATTTTAAATTGATGATCTCTTAAATTTGAACACATTATAACAAGCCTGCATTTTATCCCCCCCCACATTCAATATTTTAACATTATATTTCACATCTTTTTGCTTTGTGTATCTTTTTACTACTTATGAATATAGATCATTTTACTTCTTTTTTCTATTTTCCTACTAGCTTTATAAATGGTTGATCTACTACCTTTACTGTATATTTGCCTTTACCAATGAGATATTTCCTTTCGTAACTTTCATATCTCCAGTTGTGATCTTTTCTTTTCCACTTTGAAAAGCCTCTTTTATATTTCGTGTGAAGCCTGTTTAGTTGTGCTGAACTGTTTGAGCTTTTGCTTGTCTGTAAAGCTTCTTTATCTCTCCTTGAGATCTGAATTATAGCCTTGCTGGGGAGAGTATTCTTGGTGTTTTCCTTTCATCACTTTAAATTTATCATGCCGCTTCCTTCTGGCCTGCACAGTTTCTGCTGAAAAGTCAACTGATAGTCTTACAGGAGTTCCCCTCTTCGTAACTAGTTGCTTTTCCCTTTGCGGCTTTTAAGATTCTTTCTTTAACTTTTGCCATTTTAATTATGATGTGTAATGGTGTTCATCTGTTTGGGTTCTCTTATTTGGAACTCTCTGTACTTCCTGGACCTGGATATCCATTTCCGTTCCAGGTTAGGAACATTTTCAGCTGTTATTTTTTTTTAAGTAAAAAAGAAAGTTTCAAGAAAGTGTCAAGAAAGTTTCAAGTAAGTTTTCTCTCTCTCTTCTTCTTCTGGGACCCCTATAATGCAAATGTTAGTACTCTTGATGTTGTCCCAGAGGTCTCTTAAACTATCCTTAAAAAAAAAAAAACAACTCTTTGGACTAACCTGGCAATTCAGGGGTTAAGACTCCATGTTTCCCCTGCAGGGGGTGCGTGTTCAATCCCAGGTTGGGGAACTAGGATCTTGCATGCCACTTGGTGCAGCCAAAGAAAAAAAAAAGCCCTATCTTTTCTGTTCAACTTGGGTGATTGGAAGACACTTCTCTGTCTTTCAGTTCACTGATCTGTTCCTCTGTATCATCTAACTTGCTGTTGATTCCTTCTGGGGTATTTTTTTCTTTTAGTTATTGTATCCTTTGCTCTGTTTGGCTCTTCCTTATATTTTCTAACTCTTTTAGAAGCTTCTACCTTCTCACTGTCTTTGGCCAGTCTTTGCCCAAGTTCTCTGAGAATCTTTGTGATCATTACCTTGAACTCTTTATTGAGTAGATCACTTATCTCCACCTTGCTTAGTTCTTCTTTGGGGGTTTTATCTTACTCTTTTATTTGGAACTTATTTCTCTGTCACTTTATTTTGCCTGATTCTCTGTTTTTATTTCTGTGTATTAGGTGAGTTGGTTATGCTTCCTGATCTGGAAGTGGCCTTATGTAGGAGGTGTCCTATGGGGGCTGGCAGCACACTGCCCCTCTGGTCAGCTGTATGCTCTAGGAGTGGTCTGTACATGGGTTACATGGGCCTTTCTGTCATTTGGGAGGTGACTGCTGTGGGTTCACTGCTGGGTAGGGCTGGCCCTGGCCCAGTTGGCTGCCAGGCTCTGCCTTCTGTGGAGGCTGCTTGCTGGCAGGCAGGTCTGGTCCTGGTGTGGCTGGCAGGGGAGCCTAGGGCTTTCCAGAGCTGGTGCAGGCTCGCTGGTGGGTGGGACTGGGTCACTGCAGATCTGGCTTCTTGGCCTGGGGCAGGGGTTCCTGAGACTGGTGCTAACCAGTTAGCGGGAAGGTAAGCCCCTGGTGTTAATAGGCTAGAGGGAGGAGTCCAACAGGGAGCTTGCCAGCACCAGTGTCCTCACGCTAGAATGAGCTTCCCAAATGATGCTGCCAGCATCTGTGTCCCCAGGGTGAGCTCCAGTTACCTCCTGCCTCTCTGGAAGGCTCCCTGAGATCAGCTAGTGGGTATGACCCAGACCTCTGCACTGGTCTCAGAGCATGTGAGGGTTTGTGTGCTTCCTCTCTGATGGCTCAGTGGTAAAGAATCCACCTGCAGTGCAGGCGACGTGAGAGACACAGGTTTGATCCCTGGGTTGGGAAGATTTCCTGGAGGAGGAAATGGCAACCCACTCCAGTATTCTTGCCTGGGAAATCCCATGGATAGAGGAGTCTGGCAGGCTACAGTCTATGGGGTCGCAAAAGACTCAGACACGACTGAATGACTGAGCATGCACGCATGCACCTTTAAGAACAGAGTCTCTTTCCCACAGTCCTCCAGCTTTGCTGTGTACAAGCCCTTCTGGCCTTCAAAGCCAGATATTCTAGGGTTTCATCTACTTAGTGCAGGACTGCCAGGTCTGGGGAGCCTAAAATGGATCTCAGATCCCTTGCTCCTTGGGGAGAAGCTCTGCAATTATGATTGTCCTCCTGTCTGTGGGTTAGATACATGTCAATTTTTTAAAAAAATTAATTAATTATTACAAAATTTTTGTTGTTGTTGTGCTGGGTCTTTGTTACTGTGCGCAGGCTTTCTCTAGTTGTGGTGAGCAGGGGTTTCTCTTGTTGTGGAGCACAGGTTCTAGGCGTGCAGGCTTTAGTAGCTGAGGCTCGTGGGGTCTAGAGTGTGGGCTCAGTAGCTATGGCACACGGGCTTAGTTGTTCTAAGGCATGTGGAATCTTACCAGGCCAGGGATCGAACCCATGTCCCCTGCATTGGCAGGTGGGTTCTTATCCACTGTGCTACCAGGAAAGTCCCCTGCTGAGTCTTATCTGCTTTTCCAGGAGGAGATATCCCCCTGTTACTGGGCTATGATTGCTAATATGTCTTAGTCATCTTTACAACCTCAGTTCCTAGTACAGAGCAGAGAGACCTCTGCATGTTGGCTGAGAGCATGCTCAGTCACGTGGCACTTGCATACATTGCTTGCAATCCAGAGAGTTGAGACTAGCACACCCTCTGTTCCTTACAGAAGAATATTTGGGAAAGTGCCCTGCCCCCCAGGAGTTCTCTTTATGCTGCAAAGGACAGGAAACCTGTCCCAACTTGGCGTAGGCAAGAGAGAGAATGAGTTGTTAACTGAATAGTCCAGGGGTTATGTTGACTTCAAGTGAGGCTATACCCAGGGTTCTACTCAATAGGGACCTGGTTTCTCTTTCTCTAACTCTGCCTCTTCTTTGTTGGCTCCATTCTCAGATAAAGATTCTCATAATGACCCCCAAATGGTGGTTAGCAACTTCCAGGGAATTTCTTTTCTAGAGGACCAGTGACTGCCTGCTCCAGAGTCTTTGACTTTGAATGCAGAAGAACCAGACCTGAGGGACTTTCGTGGCTTGGTTTAAGCCAATCAGCCTCTTCCCTCGTCTCTCACCTCTGGGAACAGAATGACCATCAACTCCAGGGAAAAGCCCACAGATGGACAATGGGGAAAAGGAACATTGAGAGATGATTACCAAAGCAGGGGAGAAAGGTGCTGGGCAACCAAAAAGTAGAAAATCCCTTACATGTGGACTTGACAGTAGAAAATAGGACTGTTGGAACTGCAAGTACAGTTACCCCATCTCAGTGGGACCAGGGTACAGAGATTGGCAGGCAAGTTCTGGTCCAGGGAGAGCAGCCCAGGATAATGCTTTGAGTGGGGTTGGAGGGTAGAGCTAATATGGCACTATAGCACAGTGGGACCAAATTCAAGGTAGTTGGGAAAATGAAAGTTTAATTAATTCACATATTCATGCTTTCAATGATATTTAAATGACCCACCAAGCTACATACTAACAAACAAACCAGTAGTACTGGGGTTCCTGTCCTGGCTCTGCTGATAACTTGTTGTGTGAACTTAGGTCATTTCCACTCTGGGCCTTAGCTTCCTCATCAGTAGAGTAAGGGTACTGGATTTGTGCAAATGGTTCACATACACTGGGGACCAAATAGACAGAAACTGTTAAATGAGTGAGGCAGGCAGAATGTACAGCAGAGCAGGGTGGGGACTGCGGCAAAGTGGACAGTGTACTTGTGACTGACGTTCACCACCACCCATCCACACACCATCCACACATTGTGTAACCATTAATCTACAAATTTATTGAATGTTAATTTATGTTTCATACTCTGCTAGGTACCAGGGGCCGTTTATTCAGTTTATGGCCCTGGTTAAACCCTGGGGAGAAACATAATTTTTTTCTTGATGGCCTTGTTGTGTGGCATGCGAGATCTTAGTTCCTTCACCAGGGATCAAACCTGCATTGGGAGTGTGGAGACTTAGCCACTGGGCTTCCAGGTAAGTCCCAAAGATAATTTTTTTCTAGGTACATTATCAGAGCTCTTTTTTTCTTTTTTTAAAAAAATTAATTTATTTTTAGCTGCCCTTGGTCTTTATTACTGTGTGTGGGCTTCTCATTGCGGTGGCTTCTATTGTTGCATGAGCCCTAGGGCACGTGGGCTTCAGTAGTTGCAACATGCGGGCTCAGTAGTTGTGGCATACAGGATTCGCTGCCCCGCAGCATATGAAATCTTCCTGGACCAGGGATCAAGCCTGTGTCCCCTGCATTGGCAGGCAGAGTCTTAACCCTGGACCACCAGAAAGTCCCATCAGAGCTCTTTTGTTAACGCCCTGGATGCATCTCTCAATCAGGAGCTAAGCACTCACAGAAGCATACGGGGCATCAACTCCTTATCCAAAGACTCAGTGACTTAAGGACCCTCCTGCTTGCATCTCCTCAATACACTATAAAGGCAAATTCTCTACACTGCTTTGCCCTTCCAGAAAGGTTCACAGATGGGTGTGGGGCCCACAGAGAATATGCTCTACTGGCAAATAGGGTGTTTAGAAGGCTGATTTCAGAGCTGCAGGCACCCAGTTGATATAGCAACTCCTCCTTCCATTTATCCTATTAAATAATTCACTGACTAAGGAGATCCTGAAAGTACATGGTCACAGACTGCTTTTTCTCTGTTTCTCGATTTGTGGTTTTCTTTCCCCTGACAGTCTCTGGAGACTGAGCCAGGGTCTCCACGTTACAAGTACATCTTGAATATTTAATCTGGAGCCCTTAATAAGCTGGGGGGTGGGGTAGAGGCATAAAGAGAAGAATGGAATTAAAACCACATCCTGGGGTAATGAGAACTAAGCCTTGCTTACTTCTTTTCCCACTCCCAGAACTGCTCCTTTGCCCTCCTTTTTTGGAAAGAGACACATCTCTGTTTGCCTAGTGGGGGTCTAGGGAAAATCCAGCTCACAAACACAGTGACCTTGTTGATAGACACCGTCCTGCCGTGGGAGAGCTGCCTGGAGGGAACGGGTTCACTCACCATCACGTTAGGGGGTCTGCAGGCTTGCTCTTCAGGCAGAGTGGAGTTGGGCTAAAGGAAAGATGGGATGATTTTCCTACTAATGGAGAACATGGAGGGGGCAGGGCGTCTACCTGTACCTCCAGAAGTGTGGAGTGCAAGAAGGCTCTGCATGAAGTGACCCCTGGGGAGATCTCCTGGTGGGGGAAAGCCAGGGAGCAGATCTGAATGCCAGTAGATTTTCTGTATAGGGTGTGGCTGACTCAGAACAAATTCAAGTCCCAGTTCTCCAGGGTTAGCCATGTAGAGCGAAACTTCCACTTCCAGATCAAGAATGGATTCTGAAGTCTCAATGTCCCCCTGGGATTCTGTTCCCTTTGGCTCTGTCACTAAACAGCCAAAGGCCACTCCCCGTTGGCTCTAGGTGGCTGATCCAGATCATTGCCTCAATTTCCCCAAACACAGCTGAGTCAAGATTGGGGCATTTAATGAAACAAAACACAGAAAGTAACATGAAACCAATCCCTGTGCCAGCTTGAGGACCCCGTCCTGCCAGAGCTCTATCCTGGCCCTTCATACCTGACGGGGGTCACCTATTTCCACCTTCTCTGTCCTCAGACATCACCTTACCTTGGGGGACGCAAGGGATAACTTCGTCAGACAAGAGCAAATAAACTCCTATAAGACATAAACACAGATAGTAGCAGGAAGCTCGATTTGTGTCCTCCTGCAGTTCTTTTCCTTTGGAGTGTTCTCTCTGGCAGCAGCCTAAGGTCATGAGGTCCTCCATGAGGACAAGGTCTCCACTGTTGCATTCTGTTAGGTTCTTTTATTATTATTGTTCTTCTAATTTATTTCTCAAATTGTTCAGAAACCAGACTATCCCTTCCTCTCACCACCGGAGACACCTATTTATTGAAGCTTCCATCAAAGACACACCATTGGAATCAAGATACAAATGTGATGGAGAAAACCCCGAAACCATCATCCAAACAGAGTTTAATGCATTAAATGATTATGTTTCTTGGCTGGTCCTTGATTGAAGCTTCCTTCCTGGGTTTGTCTTCTCCATAAATCACGGTAAGGATGGTGTGAGACTGAGGAAGCCTGGCCCATCCCCAGTGCTCCTGGTGAAGATAAAGCAGGGCTCCCAGCAGTTCAGCTGTGGAGCCAGCTCCCCCAGGGAGTAAGAGAGGTCATGGTCTTTCTCTTTGGGCTTCCTGAAATCCTGTGATTACAGGAGACGGCTGGCATCGACCATGATTACTTCATCTCACATACCCACCACCCACCTCTCCCATCCACCTCCCAGCTGGCACTCTTGCCTACTTCTCTCCAAGCTTTTGCATCTTCAGTAAAACCTTTTAACTCCGCAGCCTCCTGCAGCTGCAGTCTTCCACAGAAATAATTTCACTGCTACCTTTCAAAGCTTACATCATCTCTCCTTTGGACTAATGCAGTCATAATAAGAGGAAATGGCTTATAAAGCATTTGGTATGTGCTAGGCACGGTCTGTGACAACCTAGAGGGGTAGGATGGGGTGGAGGGTGGGAGGGAGCCCAACTTGAGAAAATGAATAAGACCTTCACAGAAGCAGAGACTCCCAAACCTCTCTTGACCCAATTCCCCTTCCAGCTACCTTCCCATCTCTCTCTCTTACCTTTTCCAAAAAGAGTTCACAAAAGAATGATCTCTTCTCTACTCCCTGGGGGGGAAAAAAGAAAAGGAGGGCTTAGATAGTCACTGTCCTGAAAGAAGTTCTGTATAAAATAATTTTTAAAATGTAGTGCTGTGCCGTGCTCAGTCGTGTCTAACTCTCTGCGACCCCGTGGACTGTAGCCCACCAGGCTCCTCTGTCCATGGGATTCTCCAGGCAAGAATACTGGAGTGGGTTGCCATGCCCTCCTTCAGGGGATCTTCCCTACCCAGGGGCTGAACCCACATCTCTTTTGTCTCCTGCATTTCAGGCAATTCTTTACTGCTAAGTCACCGGGAAACCCTAAAATGTAGTACCTATGCTTATAAAATTGCACTGCTCTCAGCTGGGTAGCCCAATCCAGAGCTTTAATAGGTGTCCTGTATGAAATAATTAAGAAAGACATGTTAAATGACTTTCAAAGTAAATGAATACAAAGTAAATGCCATTTTTAGTTTGCAGACGTCATTTTTGTTTTGCAAGTGGAAATAGAGCAAACATTGAATTTTAAAAGTGGATGGGCTCCTCTGGTGGTCCAGGGAAGTGGTTAAGAATCTGCCTGCCAATGCAGGGGACTCGGGTTTGATCCCTAGTTTGGGAAGCTCCTACCTGCCGCGGAATAACTAAGCCCAGGCACCACAACTACTGTAGCCCGCACACCTAGAGCCTGTATTCCTCAACAAGAGAAGCCACAAAAATAAGCTTGAACACCACGACAAAAAGTAGCCCCCACTTGCCACAACTAGAGAAAGCCCAAGAGCAGCAGCCAAGACCCAGTGCAGCCAAAAATAGATAAATAAATAATTGAGGGAAAAAAGAAAAAAACAACTTCATGATCTGGCCTGATTCAAGTAGACATGGGGTGCTCAACCCAGTGCTCTGTGACAACCTAGAGGGGTGGGCTGGGGTGGGAGATGGGAGGGAGGTTTAAGAGGGAGGGGACACATGTGTACCTGTAGCTGATTCATTCTGATGTATGGTAGAAACCAACACAATATTGTAAAGCAATTTTCTTCTAGTAAAAAGTTTTTTCAAAAATGGATGATTTTCCTCTCTCAAAAAGTAAAATAGTACAACTTACCGTATGCATAACTGAACTGGCACTGAAGTGAGAAGGTCCCGAATGGTCACAGACTGTGTTTCCTGGACGTGTTGTTCCCAAGGACGTAAGCTTGAGTATTCCCTTGTTTGCCAGGAGTGGTTGTTAGCGGGTAGCCAGGAGGCAAGAGGAAACGCCCAACTGCGCTATGTCTGAATGAACATTATGGCAGGATTTTCCTGTGATTAAAGCTTTATGAGAAATGCTCCGAGGATCTGAGACAGAATTATCAGAGGGGCCCAGGTGAGGAGGACCTTTAGCGTAGCCTCTCCCAGGAGGTGATGTTTGTGCAGAAGCGTGAGGATGTATGGCAGGAGATCGAGGTCAGAAGGAGTTCCAGGTAGGAAGGAGGGGTAGGGGGGCTGCAGGGCTGAGGCTGGAGGAATCCTGGAGCAGGATGGAGGCAGCCGGCCTGAGACGGCGGCTGGGGCAGCCCAGCTCCCGGGCCAGGCGCACTCTCCTCCAGCGAAACCCAAACCCAGCATCTGCAACTGGCTGCTTCTCTTCGGGTTCATTGTCTGTCTGCTGCCTTCTCCTGACCGGCATCTTCTGACCTCTTCTAACTCCCCCTCAACCCTAGGAAGTGGGTTCTGCTCTCATCCCCGTTTTACTGTGAGAAGACCGAGGCACAGGTTAGGGTGGCTGCCTGAGGTCACACAGAGGGTCGAATCCACACGTTCTAGCTCAGAGATGTGCTCTCAACCAACGCCACCATAAACTGTCCCTCACTGGGGCGCTGGCTCACAGCTCCCGATCCCACCTCCAGCCTTACCTGGGCTGGCCTTGTGGGAGGGTCTCTACCTCCCCCACTGCTGAGGCATCTCCATGTGCCCAGGCTTGGCTGGGGTGGTGCTGGGAGGACCAGGATGGGGAGGCTTAGTGAGTGCAGCCTTCCACCACCCTGGTCCTGCACCCCAGGGGAGCCCAAGGCATGGGGTGCACAGGCAGGGGCCTATCTGAGACTTCTTACACCCGTCCTGGGTTCTGATCACCACCATCATCACCACCACGGAGCACCGACTCTGCTGGGCCCTGGGCTAATGCTTTCATTTCCAGACAACCCTGTGAGCAGGATACAATTTCCAGGTATGGCTTTTCTGATCTTAGGGTGACAAAGGGTATTTGTTGCTTGGGTGCCCACAGGTTGGGGTTTGGGGTATGCAGAGATATCAAGCCAGCTCTAGCAATGGCCTTTTTGCTTTCTCTACTTCTCTCTGCATCCATTCCCCTCTCCTCCAGCCAGACTGCTGGGCCCACTTAGATTTCCGTTTCCCCTAAGTCATGTGGAATGAAGCCTGCCCTGGCAGCTTCAGCCTTCACACTGTGTGGTCTTTTACTCTCAGCCCTCATGAGCAGTAGGCTTCCCTGATGTCTCAGACGGTAACAAATCTGCCTGCAGTGGGGAACCCAGGTTCTATCCCTGGGTCAGGGATGATCCCCTGGAGAAGGGAATGGCTACCTGCTCTGGTAGTCTTGCCTGGAGAATCCCATGGACAGAGAATCCCATGGACAGAGCTATACAGTCCATGGGGTCACAAAGAGTTGTACACAACTGCATGCCTAACACACACACACTCTCATGAGCAACTGCCATTTCCTGCCATATCTGCTGATTCAAAGCTCAGTGGAAAAGGGAGACCCCATCTAGGACACATGGTCACTTGAAGTGACTGTGGGACTGCCTTTGAACTTGGTGGGAGTTGGGGGCTGGACCAGCAGTGATAGTTATCCCTACTACAACATCACAATTTCCATTTTATAGAAAGGGAAGCAAGGATCCAGAGAGGTTAAGTAACCTGCCTAAGGTCACACAGCAAGTTGGGGCCAGAAGTGCAATTAGGAAGAATTCAGAGCCACCAGACTCCATAGCCTCTTCCACCAGGCGTGGAGTCCCTGGGCCTAAATTCTAACTTGAGACGCTGCTTCTCATTTTTATTCACCTATGTTCTCTTCCCCCAGGCTTCTTCATGCGCTGTGCTCCTTCTCTTGTTTCTGGAAGGGCAACTCCTCAACACCCTGCCTTCCAACCAGCTGGGCAGAAGAGGAAGACCTTGGGTCTTCCTTCAAGACTGGGAAACACCCAGGGGCACCTTACGTGAGGAGTGTGGTGGTCCTGGAGGGGAGAAGATGCTTCCTGGAAGAGACTTTCCTATCCTGGCCAGGTTGCTGCTCCTCCTCAGCCCCCAGGTCCCTCAGGGACTGTGCTGGTCTTTGATGGGCTGTTCCTGGCACTTCAGGTGGTTCTCCCTGACTTCCCACCATGCCTCCCTCCCACAGCTCTCATCCTGACCGTCTCCAGCCAGGTGGACCCTCAGTTTGCAGCACCAGGAGGCTGAACCAGAAAAAGTAAAGAAGTGGCCAGAAGTAGAGGGTTTAGTGGTATCAGTTAAGGGATTAAAGTTGTCTTTTACTCAACAGTCTTATATTGAGCACTTAACTTGTGGCAGGATCTTTGCTAAGACACATGTGATAAACCAGAGTGATGGTGCCAACCCTCTAGGGCTATTGCTTAATGCAATCAGTTCTATAGAAGTAAAATAATCATAATAGCTACTAGGTACTTATTTGAAATTTGTTTCCCAGGCACTGTGCTAAGTTGCTTTATGGGGAATTTCTTACTTGATTTTCATAATAATATTATGAAATAGGTGCTATTAAAACCTTCCTGAGGGTGTAAGTACAGCATGGTGACTCTAGGTAATAACACCTCTTTGTATATTTCAAAATTGCTAAGAGAGTGCAAGTTAAGATTTCCCATTCAAAGAAAAAACAACTTAGAACTTTGTGTGGTAATGGATGTTAACTAGACCTGTGGTGGTGACCACTTCACAATATATACAAATATGGAATCTTTACATTGTACACCTGAAACTAATATAAAGTTAGGGGTCAATTATAGCTCAAAAATTACAAAAGAGGATAAACAAATTTGGGGGATCTAATGTAGAGCATTACATTAGATGGTCTTCCTAGTGGTCACATATAGATGTGACAGCTGGACCATAAAGAAGGCAGATGGCCAAAGAGTTGATGCCTTCGAACTGTGGTGTTGGAGAAGACTCCTGAGAGTCCCTTGGACAGCAAGGAGATCAAACCAGTCAGTCTTAAGGGAAATCAACCCAACTGCTCATTGGAAGGACTGATGCTGAAGCTGAAGCACTAGTATTTTGGTTACCTGCCATGAACAGCCGACTCAATGAAAAAGTCCCTGATGCTGGGAAAGATTGAGGGCAGAGGAGAAGAGGGCATCAGAGGATGAGATGGCTGGATGGCATCACTGATACAATGGACGTGAACTTGGGCAAAGTTCGGGAGAATTTTGGAGAGATGGTGAGAGACAGGGAGGCCTGGCATGCTGCAGTCCATGGGGTCACTGAATCAGAACCGACAGGGCAACTAAACAACGGCAACAATGTCCAGCATGGGGATTATAGCTAATACTGTATTATATACTTAAATGTGCTGAGAAAGTAGATCTGAAATGTTCAGACCACAAAAAAGAAATGGTAATTATGTGACAGGAAAGCATGTTAGCTAAGCCACTCTAGTCAATCTGGTGATATATAAGTGTATAATCCACATGTTGTACACCTTAAACTTAAGCAATGTTCTATGTCAATTATATCTCAAGAAAGCTGAAAAAAGGGGACTTCCTTGGTGGTCTAAGGGTTAAGACTTTGCTGTCCATTGCAGGGGGTGCGGGTTCAAGCCCTGGTCTGGGAGTTAAGATCTCACATGCTTTGCAGCCAAAAAGCCAAGACATAAAATATTGTAACAAATTCAATAAAGACTAAATATGGTCCACATCAGAAAAATCTTAATTGGAAAAAAAAAACGAATAAAAACCAAAACAAATCCCCCATTTCCATCTTACAGATGGGGAAACCGATACTTAGAGAAGTCAAGTAAGTTACTCAGGGCCCTCAACTAGTCAGTGAAGATTCCAGGATTCGAAGGCCACCTCTGGACTCTGACTCCGGAGGTCACACCGTCAAACCACAACTGCACCACATCTTTACAACTTCAGCTAAGGCAGGGAAGTGGCGGGGAAGGGGAGTGGGAGTGGGGAAGTGGCACTCGTAACTGGGCATTCCAGGAAGTCTTCCCAGATGGAAGGACATCAAAGCTGATGTTACTTGCAGAGGAGGTGATTAAGCAGGTGAGATGTGTGGGAGGGATGTGAGGGGGTGGGGAGGGGAGGGTATTCTGAGCAAGGGGAATCGCTTGTGCAAAGACTGGGAACACCTATGCTGTCTCCCACCTGGTTGGTGCCAGGTGAGAAGATGGAAGGCCTACCCTCTAGAACCGTGAGTATCTCAAGGACAAGGGCTGTTGTTTACTTTCCTGTGTACTCCGAGCACGCCGCCTGGTGTCAGGCACACGGCTGTTGTTCTGTCGCTAAGTCATGTCTGACTCTGCGATCCCATGGACTGCAGCATGCCAGGCTTCCCTGCCCTTCACTATCCCCCAGAGTTTGCTCAAACTCATGTCCACTGAGTCAGTGATGCTGCAAACAGTAGAGCTCACAAGTAATTCTGGACCAGGGGACTTTAAGGGGAGATGCTCAGTGACAGGGAAGAGGAATCAAGCTGGGAAACTTTGCCACACCCGTTCCTGGCAGCACCTTCCCTTGGGCCTTGGCAGATGCAGCTGGATGACAACCAGAGCCTCCCCACAGGCTCTAGATTGGACACAGTATCCAAATATTCAGCCAGTGGCTCCTAACATCTCTGAGGCTGCACATGCCTTTGCATGACTTGAGACAGCATTCCTGCAGAAAGGGGCACCTGCTACCCAGTTGGTTCATCCTGGAGGGCCCCTCCCCTGACATCCACCTGGGAGGCCCCGTGTGGAGTTAGACCCCCACCTCCCATCCATGCCTGGCCCTTCGATCTCCCGAATGTGTTAAGTGACCCAGCCCCTCCCCGGAAGAACTGACTGGTCTCTACCTCTGTCTCTCTCTTACCCACAGCTGGGTCTGCAACAGCCTGCTCCCAGACCAGACAGCCCAGCCCACTCCACTTCCTAACTCAGGCTCCTACACCCTGAACATGAATGGCTGTTGTGATGCCAGAGGTCTCCAGTCCCCTGGGCCCCTCCCATCAGCCAGCTTTGCTCTATCCCGGCCCCTCCCTGTCTCTTCTGACTGGGGCAGCGGCCTGGGGAAACCCAGAGCATCCAGGATCTCCAGTGAGAATGGGAACGGCCCCCATTCCTGCCCAGGCTCAACCAGCCCCGCCCTGCTCCTTCCCTCCCTCTTCACCCCTTTCTGTAGTAAGACTATGTGACCTTGCAGCCATCCCATCCAGCCTGCTATCAACTCCTGCCACAAGATGGTTTTTTTTTTTTTTTTTTTTTAATGTCATTAGAACTTCTGTCTCCTCAATCCTCCCTTGGCTTCATTTTCCTTTCTAGTCTGCTTGGATGACATTATTTCTATCATCCTCTTGCTCACTGGGCGGGAGGAGAAGGGGACGACAGGATGACATGGTTGGATGGCATCACTGACTCAATCAACATGAGTGTGAGCAAACTCCAGGAGATAGTGAAGGAAAGGGAATCCTGGCATGCTGCAGTCCATGGGGTTGCAGAGAATCACACATGATTGAGTGGCTGAACAATAACTTGCTCACTGCAAATTCTCTTGCCACTTTGCCCTTTTTGGCTGCTCCTGCTGAGCCAAACCCCAGCCCTGGATGGCTGTGGGGCAGAATCGCTCCAACAAAGGGTCCAGTGTTTCCCTGTGCGTGCGTTTCCTCCCCCTTCTCCTGCTTGTGCTCAAAATCCCCTTCCATCCCTCACTCTCAGGGCTGTTTTCCATTTCCCCAAAGATGAAGGGAAGAGAGACCATGGCGACCGAAGGAGGACCATGGGGTGGGAGGGGTGGAAGGAGGAGGACAGAGACCGCAGTGCTCAGTGGTGCTCAGCGTGCTCCAGCGTGAACCCTCCCACCCTCACAAGGCCTTGGCTGACCTGCAGACACCCTCTGCTGGCCCACTGAGGCAGGGGGCTTGGCTGCCCTACACGGCTGGACTCAGGAGAACAGACCACGAAGATCAGGAGTCAGCATTGGACACATAGAAGGTTAGGTCCCTGAAGACATCCAGGAGGAGATGAGGAAAAGGCCAGCGGATAGATTGATCTGAAATCTGGAAGAATGATCTTGGCACACAATTTAACTTGAGAATAAAGTCTAGGTCATGGGATTAAATGTGACCACTCAGGAAACATGTATGAAGGAGAAGAGAGGCCTGAAACAGAGCTTTGAGAAATACCATGCCTACAGGATAGTGGTGCTAGTGGTAAAGAATCTGTCTGCTAGTGAAGGAGATGCACGAGTTGAGGGTTTGATCCCTGGGTTGGGAAGATCCCCTGGAGGAGGAAACGGCAACCACTCCAGTATTGCTGCCTGGAAAACTCCATGGACAGAGGAGCCTGGCGGGCTACAGTCCGTGGGGTTGCAAAGAGTCACACACGACTGAGCACACACACACACACAGACACACACACGCACACAGACACACACACGCAGACACACACACACACAGACACACAGACACACACACACACATCCCAGTCATTGGAAGAAGAGCTTTTCTGAGTTTTCCTGTCTGTAAAGTGGATATGATGATACAAGTTGCTGTAAAGATACAATAAACACTTAATATATCACTGCAAGGGGATCCAACCAGTCCATCCTAAAGGAGATCAGTCCTGGATGTTCATTGGAAGGACTGATGTTGAAGCTGAAACTACAATACTTTGGCCACCTGATGCAAAGAGCTGACTCAATGGAAAAGACCCTGATGCTGGGAAAGATTGAGGGCAGGAGGAGAAGGGGACGACGGAGGATGAGATGGTTGGATGGCATCACTGACTCGATGGACATGGGTTTGGGTGGACTCCAGGAGTTGGTGATGGACAGGGAGGCCTGGTGTGCTGCGGTTCATGGGGTCGCAAAGAGTCGGACACGATTGAGTGACTGAACTGAACTGAACTGAATATATCACTTAATATGTAACACTTAATATATCAAGTGTTTGACACAGTGTTGGTGCTCCCTGATGGATCTTGAATGTGTAGCATGTTTCCACAGTGGTCTTCCTCCTGGGTCATGTTGGTTTACTGACGTCCCTTCAGAGGCCTGGACTTCATCACTGCTGACTGCTGTCCTCCACTGGACATTATGTTCTATTAATGTGGCCCAAGGTTGCAGTTGTGTTTTCAGTACTGCAGTCTGCTGGAAAGCGTGGGCTCAGCCAAGACCTCTGTGTTTTTGTGAGGGATGCTCTGAATCCAAGAGCCTTCAAGAGAAGATGTAAAGGAAGGGACCGGGTTCTGTGGCAGGATCCAAGGGCAGTCCTCAGACCTAGCGGCTGTCATGTCCTTTACAGAAAGGGCGGAGTAGTTGTCCAGCGTCTCCTGGCTCTGCCCTTCTATGCTCTGGGGCTGCAAGGCAGGAGACAGGAAAGGTAGAATGAGGCTGGTGATGCGGAATGTGCAGGGAAGGGGCAGGTCTGAGGAGATGCTGGGATGAGGCGGGGTCTCCAGGCCAGGTGTGGATGCTCTGGGTTCCCTCATCCGTGTCTCTTACCCCTTCAGTGAGCCTGGACCCATGTCTGCTGCTTCTGATGGAAGCAGTCTGCCTTTGTCTTTGGGGAGGCCAGACGCCTGGCTGAAGGGCAGTGGCTGGAGCAACACCGCCCCCTCATGGTCTATTCTGCAAGTGCAGGCAGCGGACCCATCCCGGAGTTGGGAGCTGCCTCCCGACACCCCACCCAGCCTCTTCTGAGGTCCATAGGCTGCCTCCAGATCAGCTGATCAGCTGACTTTGTAGTCCTTGGCTGTCTTTGGCAGCTTGTCTGTGTACCTAAGAGTGTCCCCTTGTTTCTGGCTTATGTGAGCCGCCGCTGCCTGCTGTATCTCTCTCCTGCTACTGTCTCTCTTCCCGTCACTCTCTGTGCCCCGGTCTGCGTTTCTGCATCCTTTCCTGTCTCTAACTTGCTCCCTGCCCCCCTGCACTGTCTGTGTGTCCTGGAGCTGGGGTCACGGCTGCCCTCCCCCCAGAGCCAGACTGATTCTTGAGAAGACTGGGCTTTTTAGCTTTTTCCATGATGAGTCAGGAACTCCTGGAGGGATGAGGGCTGAGGCCCCACCCAGCAGTGGCCTCAGAGAGGGATGCCGGAGGTCAGAGGAGTCTCGGACTGGGCTGAAGACTGTGACTAGAGATTTTCCAAAATATGCTCGTGGGACCAGTGGGGAGGCTGGGCGCATTCCTGTGGATGTCTAAGAAGCAGAACAAACAAGCCGCTGGCTGCCAGTGTGGAGCAGGGCTGCTAAGGCAGCTAAAGCTGCCAGTTGTGTGCGGAGCCTTCCTGCTCTCCTCAATCCTCACCACACTGTCTATGGCCTCAGGGCCTTTGCACAAACTCTCTCCTTGGAGCAGTCTTTCCCTTGAGGCATTAGAAAGCACTTCCTTTAGGAAGTCCTCCTGGATTCACAGTGTCTGAGATGAGGCCCTCCTCTGTGCCAAGGTACCACCCTTTACTTGGTTGAGTGTAACCTGGATGGAGTTCTGCCTCCCTCACTTGTGTGTCTGTTCTGGGAAGGGGGGGGGGGTAGGAGCTTTCATGTGCCTGGGCAGGGAAGCAGCAAGTGGCAGTGATAGGGCTGGGGGGGGACAGGGATGACCCACACGGTACCACCCTCCTCCCCACAGCCCCTACTTGTTCTGCCTGTTTCTATTCTGACCTTTCTTCCCACAGGTTTCTCCTTATGTTGGTGCCGGAGGCCCCAGAAGTTCCAGGAAACTCTGTCTGGC
This sequence comes from Cervus elaphus, assembly GCF_910594005.1. Lineage (NCBI taxonomy): Eukaryota > Metazoa > Chordata > Mammalia > Artiodactyla > Cervidae > Cervus > Cervus elaphus. Next base: position 43,669,334 of record NC_057815.1, read on the forward strand.
TTCTGGCCCAGGAGCAGGCTCCAGGCAGGCGGCGGCGAAGGGCTGCTCACCGTCAGGCGTCTGTTGAGTCCTCTGAGTTGGCACTATGGGGATGGGGGCCACCTGTGGGCAGCCCAGGACTAGGGTGGATGGGTGGAGGAGGGGGCACCAGGGGCACTTGTAGACCGAGTGGCCATGTCTCGGCGTGGTTGTGGGGCATGAGCGGGCGGGAGGAAGAGCTGACCTGGGGTTCTCAGCTTGGTTATGGGTCCGCCTGTAGCCTGGAGTTGTCCCTGGGCCCACAGACCTCCCTGGTACCTTGCAAGAGTGTCAGAAACCAGGTCTCCCCTGGAGAGCTCAAAAAGCTATCCCAGGGAAGGGAAAAGGAAACACTCAGAGAGTTACCTCTCGTGCATGGAGGAAGCAGAGCCACCCTCCTTCCCCAGTTTATTACATTAAAGAAAAAAGGTTTATGTATTTATTTTTGGCTGCGCTGGGTCTCCTTTGCTGCTTGGGCTTTCTCTAGTTGTGGAACAGGCTCTGGAGCCCAGGCTCAGTAGTTGCGATGCATGGCCTTAGTTGCTCCGCAGCATGTGGCATCTCCCCGGACCAGGGATCGAACCTATGTCCCCTGCTTTGGCAGGCAGGTTCTTAACCACTGGACCACCAGGGAAGTCCCCTATTTGTTTCTGATGGGCGACCTGGACCTCTTGTGAGGGCTAAGGCCTGCCGTTGTCTGGCTCTGTGACCCTGAGTGATGGGGCTGGGAGGCTCTGTTAAGAAGTGCGGAGCAGTTACGAATGATGAGGGGCAGTGGGGGTGGTTGGGGGATGTACTGGCTGGGGGCTCAGGTGCTGACAGTGAATCCACTGGTGGGATCTAGCCCAGGACCATTGGATCACAGATCTGAGGACACTCAGTTCGAGGGTTGGTTCCAGGCTGAGGCAGGAAGCCCAGGGCTGGGTAGACAGGGCTGGTGGCTGCGTCTGAGACCCAGCTCAGGATCCTGGCTCACCCAGGAGTGACCGAAGGAGGAGGGGCGTGGGGTGGGACCCGGGGGTTGACTTCAGTCCCAGCCGGTGATCCAGGTCCTGCCTCTGGCCTCTCTGGGGCTCAGGCTATGAGGCAGCCAGTTCCTGCTGGGCCCTGTGAGTGGATGTGCCAAAGTGCCTGCACACAGCAGTGCCGGGCCCCCTCCCTCCTCCCTCCATGGGCTCTCTGTCCCCCAGGTTGTCATAGTCCTGGCGCTTGCCGGCTGGATGCAGAAGGACTGTAGGAGGGCGGCCCTGGGCTTCCACAGCCCCAGGAGACTGGAGAGTGACTCCAGACCGGCTCACCTGGCCAGAGGTGCTGCATGAAGACAACACGTGCTGCTCACATGCCGCTCACATGCCGTGTGCTCTCCTCCACCTACGGAGGGCCGCCTGGGTGCCAGGACTTTCACTCGGGGACAGCAGCTCCTCACCTTCCATGAAGCTGGGCAGGGCATCCCCTGTGGAGCCCATGGAGCAGGGTGTGGGTTGCCGTTCTCTGGAGCCGTGTTGACTGGGCAACATCGGGTGAGGTGTCTGTGCCTGTGGGTGGGTGAGACCACATTCCCAGCTTCTGAAGGCCCAGGAGGGCAGGCGTCCAGGAAGCTCTCCTCCTTCCCACCCTGGCCCCCACGTCCCATCACTGACAGTCACCCCGCTGGGATGAGCACTGGCTTTACCTTAATTCCGGTCCTGAAGTGGTGGTCGGACGCCATTGAGTCCATCCCTTCACTTTACAGATGAGGAAACTAATGGTAAAAATATCTGCCTGCAATGCAGGAGACCCGGGTTCGATCCCTGGCTTGGGAAGATCCCCTGGAGGAGGGCATGGCAAGTCACTCCAGTATTCTTGCCTGGGAAATCCCATGGACAGAGGAGCCTGGTGGACTTTAGTCTATGGGTTCACAAAGAGTCGGATACAACTGAGCAACTAACATACACACACACAGCCCAGAAGGAGAAGCACAGCCCACGGGGCCACGGTGGAGTGGGGGATGGGAGCACAGAGCAATTAATTCAGGAAACACGATGCGCCCTTCCTGTGTGCCAGATGTGTACAGGGCGGGGTTCTGGGAAGAGGAAACCCTAGCCTCACCCTGGAAGGTACACCGCTCAGAACATCATGGGACCTGCAGCTGGGGAGGGAAGCCAGAGGAGGAGACTGGCCTGGGCCATGAGCTCCTGCCAGGGAGCCTCTCTCTCTGGTCAGTGGGCCGTAGCACCTGGGGCAAGGGACTTGGTCTTTCGTGATTCTTCTGGTTTATGTTTAAAAATCTGCTATGGAGTGAAAATAGTAATACCAGTGTATGGAACCCGTGGGGTTGCTGGGAGTTCATTTATGAAGTGTTTAGAACAGAGCCTGTATACACAGTTGAGTGCTATGTAAGTGTCTGGTATTATCATTGTGGCAGCTTCTCCCATGGCCTTTTGTACCTAACCCCGGGGAAGCAGCTGGAGGGGAACAGTTCTGTGAGGTGGGGAAGCAAGCGGAGGCTGGGAGCTGGAGGTGGGGGTGGCCGGGCAGAGGGAAGGCTGGCCCAGACCCACTGTGCTCTGGCCAGGCCCGGTGTCTGCCTCCAGGGGCGAGTGGGGCATAGTTGACTAGACTGGGGGGACGCTGGTCTCACTCTCTGGCCCAGAGCGGGAATGGAGTCAGGGATAGTGGGGAGGGCACAGCCGTTCTTTCCTTTCTATTTTGACTTATTTTTGATATTTTAATTTATTTGTTTGGCTGTTTTGGGTCTTAGTTTCAGCACGTGGGATCTTCAGTCTTTGTTGCGGCCTGAGGGATCCGTAGTTGTGGCCCGTGGGATCTAGTTCCCTGACCAGGAATTGAACCTGGGACCCCCTGCATTGGGAGCATGGAGTCTTGGCCATTGGACCACCAGGGTAGTCCCAGATCTTTCCCTTTTAAATTACAAAAGCATCTATGCCCCCTCTAAAACCCTTTGATCCCTGAAACCTTCCTTAACACTTTTCCCAAAACCTACCCCTCAAGATTACTCACCATTAACAATGTAAATTGCATCCTTTCTAGATCTTTTATATCTTTTAATAACCTATGTATACACTTATAAATACCGCTTTTGTTTTTTAAAAAAGGAAGAAAATTACATAATATTACACTCATTGTTCTGTAACTGTTTCCCACCTAATGATGCTGCCTCTTTGCATCCTTCCCTGTCAAACACACAGGCTCCTCCAGTGTCTACTGCTGCAGAGCTTTCATAGCACAGATGGACCAGAATTTATTTGACCATTTTCCCAGTAATGGACATTCGGGCTGTTTCCAATCTTTTACTATTACTAACAAAGCTGCTGCAGACATCCTGTACATATATCTTGTGTCCACGTGCGAGTGTCTCTGAGGCTAGATTTCCAAAGAGGGATGAGAGACGCGAGCGTGAGAGACGCGGATTAAAAATCATGAAGCCTGAAGGGTGGGCATCTTTAGGGTTTGATGGTGCAGACCTCCATGTGTGTACCTGTGTGTTGAGGGACCTGGAGAGCCGTGTTATGTGGGGAGCACGGGGCCCCTGACTCAGGTCCCCACACTCTCAAGGCTGCCAGGGCTCTCCCGTCTCCCCAGCACTCCTCTGCCTCCCTCACCTGGACCTCAGCACTGCCCTGCAATGTCCTGAATCCATCCATTTTCCCTCTCTCTTCATTTAACACATTTGCTCTTCCTGGAACCCGCCTCCTCACTCTCAGCTGATGACCTCACCTCCTGTCTCACCGAGACACTAGAAGCCACCACGGGAGAATGTCCACAGTCGCCCACCGCCACACCCATCCACCCACCCGCAAGAGTGCCTGAGTCCTCTGCCTCTTTACTGTGGCCACGGCAGCCCGTCTACTCTGCACAGCAAGATCTGTTTTTTAAAAAGCTATTATTGAAAAAAAAAATCACAAAACATAACCTTCACCCTTTTAAAGTGTGAATTCAATGCTTATATATATTTTTTAGCATACCCACAGAGTGGATATGCAACCATCTGCTGCTGCTGCTGCTGCTAAGTCACTTCAGTCGTGTCCAACTCTGTGTGATCCCATAGATGGCAGCCCACCAGGCTCCCCCATCCCTGGGATTCTCCAGGCAAGAACACTGGAGTGGGTTGCCATGTCCTTCTCCAATGTGTGAAAGTGAAAAGTGAAAGTGAAGTCACTCAGTCGTGTTTGACTCTTAGCGACCCCATGGACCGCAGCCTACCAGGCTCCTCCATCCATGGGATTTTCCAGGCAAGAGTACTGAAGTGGGGTGCCATTGCCTTCTCTGTATGCAACCATCACCACTACCTAATTCCAGAATGTTTTCATCACCCCCAAATAAATCCCATGCCCATTAGTAGTCACTGCCCACTCTACCCTGCCCCACTCCAGCCCCCTGGCAACCACTAATCTATTTTATGGAGAAGTCTAGTGTCCATAAATTCACCTGTTATAGAGCCAGACTGATTATAGAGCCAGAAATAGACTGTTATAGAGCCAGAAATCATACAATCTATGGCTTTGACATCTGGCTTTTTTCACTGAGCATAAGGTTGTCAAGGTTCATCTGTGTTAGGCATGTATCGGTACTTCATTCCTTTTTATGACTGAATAATATTCCACCAATGGATATACCATATTTTGTTTATTCACGCACTAGCTGATGGACATTTGGGTTTCCACTTTTTGGCTATTATGAACAATGCTGCTGTGGGCATTGGTGTATTCATTTTTGTGTGGCCATATGTCTTTATTTCTCTTGGTACACCTAGGGGGGATTGTTGGGTCATACGGTAGCTCTGTGTTTAACTTACATTTTTTAAAAAAATTGAGATATAATTGATATATACCATTATGTTAGTTTCAGGTGTATGACATAGTGATTCAATACTTGTACATATTGGGAAATATCACCACAACAAGTCTAGTTAACATCCACCACCAAGCACTGTTATGAAATTTCTTTTCTTATGATGAGAACTTTTATGATCAACTCTCTAAGTAGCTTCCGAATATACAATACAGTTTTATTAACTAGGATCACCCACGTGTAACTTTTTCAGGAATTGCCAAACTGTTTTCAAAGCAGCTGCACCACATTATATTCCCACCAACCATGTACAAGAATTTTAATTTCTCCACATTATCAAATTGGATCTGTTCTGCTGCTCACTGCTTACAAAATCAATACTCACAGATGAGAAAAAAATGCCTTTAATCAGAATGCCAGCGATCTGGGAAGATGGTGGACTGAACAACCCCCCAAAACCGCCTCCAAGGATTCTGCTTGGCTGTGAAAGCTTTTAAAGGGAGATAGGGAAGTAATCTAGATAATCATCGATTTGGGGGTCAGAGTTGTCACCATTCCCCACTGTGTGCAGGCTTGTCAGCTCCTCGGGATCTTTCTCTAGATGTTATCGTGTTCACACAATTTTGTCCCACAGTTTGTTCGGGAGATCACTGAAGGGGAAGCTAGGAAACAGATCTTGTCATCTGTTAATTACTTATTCTTCATTTCTTCTTTGATCTACAGAAAGAACCAATAAGTTAGACAAGGCATAGAGTGACTAAGAGATCTGAAAGGTCTTCTTGGGTTGCAAATGAGTAGAGCATAGGGGTGCTTGGTTTAAAAGTTAGTTATAGGGGCTTCCCAGTGGTCCAGTGGTTAAGACTCAGCACTTCCAGTGCAGAGGGCATGGGTTTGATCCCTCATTGGGGAACTAGGATTCCACATGCTGTGTAGTGCAGCCAAAAATTTTTTTAAAGTTAGTTACAATATAATTTTGCTAAAATGACAAGACAAAGGGCTTCCTGCTGAGGGAAGTTTCCCACAAAGAGCTGCTTACACACATACTCACCAATACTCATTACTGTCTTTTGGGTCTTAGCCACCCTAGCTGGTGTGAAGTGGTACCTCACTGGGATGAACAACCAGATATCATCCCTTCTCACCTGTTGGAAAGCAGTGCTCCCATAATTCTTCTCTATGTCTCCTGCAACAGGCTTCGCTCTCTGTCCCCAGTTACCCCTGCTAGCGTCCAAGCGGTTCTTATTCTTTCCCACCTTAAAAAACTCCCAGACGTCTCTTGACCCAACCCTCCTCCAGCTACCTTCCCATCTCTCTTCTCCTTTTACAACAAAAGGCTACAAGAGAATGTTCTCCACTTGTCCCCAGTTTCTCTCCTATCACTCTTTCTTGCATTTACTCCTTTGTCTCCATCCGTTTTCAGAACCATTCTTCTCAAGGTCATGCCCTCTGCCTTTCTGAATCCAGTAGACCCTTCTCAGCCCTTTCAGGGATTAGCCCACTCCTTCCTCTCTCTTAGTCTTGGTTCCAGGATTCTAGAATTCCGGTTCCCTCTCGTTGTTGCCTTCTCCTCTTCATTTCCCTGCATCTTCTTGACCTCATTAGCCCAGGGCTTCGGGGCTCAAACCGCGGCCCCTCATTTTTCTTTCTGTTCTCTTGGATCTCATCCAGTCTTGTGACTTTAATGTCATGCAAGAGCTGATGACTGTTGTAGCTCCAGGCAGGAACTCTTCCATGAGCTCAAGACACTTATCCAACTGCCCTCTGGATGTCTAATGGGCAATTCTGACTGGGCAAACTCCAAACAAAGCTCCCAGTTCCTTGCATCAAGCTGGCCAATCCCACATCTCAGTAAGGACAATACCACTCTTTCTGCAGTTTAGGCCAGAACGTTGGGGTCAAGGATGGTGCTTCTCTCTCTCCCACCAGCAAATCCTGCCACTCCTCACACTGCTTCAGCTACCCCTGGGCCTCTTGCTATTGGAGGTTGCAGTAGCTTCCTCATCAGTGTCTCTGTTTCCACCCTTGACTCCACACAGGGCCCAGAGAGGTCCTTTTGATATCGAAACTGGGTCATGCCATTCCTAAGCTCAACACTTGCAATGAAGCCTGCTTCGTGAGGTCAGCACCCTTTCAATGGCCGCCAAGCTCCTACAGGATCCGGTCTCACCTCCTACCATTCTCCGCATACTCTACTTAATCCTCACTGGTCTTTTCTGTTCCCCAGACCCTACAAGCTCAGTGTGGCCTCTGCACTTGTCTGGAATGTTCATGCCCAGAAATCTACATGGCTCTTTCCTCATCTCCTTCCAGACTTTACTCAAAATGTTACTGCCTCAGAGGGGTCATGTCTGACCACTCTGTCTAAAATCGTAATCTCCAGGGCACTCCCTACCTGCTTCTTAATTTGTTTTTCTCCTGGTGCTCACCCTTCTAGCATGCTGTATATTTTCACTGACTCAGTGAATGTGAGTTTGAGCAGACTCCAGGAGATAGTGATGGAGAGGGAAGCCTGGCATGCTGCAGTCCATGGGGTCGCAGAGAGTCGGACACGAGTGAGCGACTGAAGAACAATAAATATTTATGTGTTGGCCTTGTTTACTGTTTCCCCCACTAGAATGTAAGCACTGTAAGGACAGGGAATTTAGTCTGTTCTATTCACTACTATTCACTCAGCCCCTGAAACAATGCCTGTCACATGGTAGGTGCTGAATAAATATCTGTGAATGAATGAAAAAATGCCAGTGATCTGGAAGTTATTCCTGAAGCACAGGAACAACCCCTACAAGCCAGGCCAGATACTGCCAGCAGGTGGCACTGTGACCACAGAAATGGCAAGCTCCTGGCTTCCCAGCCACTTTTTTTCCCTCCAGAAAGAGATTCACTCCTTTAGATGCCCCTGTTTCCTTGGTAAAATGTGTGTGACAATGAATGTGACTTCCAGGTCAGTCTTCTGCCGGTTTTTCGCCTCCTGTCAAGATTCCTGTGAACCTGTGATTATTTCCGGTGTGGTGAGGATCACCAGCCCTGGCCCGACCTCAGCTCCAGGCCCAGGTGGTGGTGAGGGGTCAGGATCTGGCAGCCAGGCTCTGGCAGCTGGGTGGATGTGGTTAGACCCTGGGGAATCTTTCACGGGGTCCTGGGAGAGGGGTGGGGTTTCTCCACCTGGCTCCTCTCTGCTTTCGGCCATGGGACCTGTCCAGCAGTTCCAGAGCCTTAACACTTGGGCTCCATCCAGCTCCCACCCTCTTCGGCAGCTGCGGGGGCGGGAGGAGGGAAAGGGTGGGGGGCCCGCGGTGAAGCTAAGTCCCCTCTGCTCTGCGTTCCTGCTGCATCTCACCATCAGCATGTGGAGGCACCAGCAAGGACCCTAGGCTCAGATCAGGGCCCATTCCTGGCTCTGCCACTTACCAGTGGGATGACCTTGCCAAGAACTGAGCCTCAGTTTCACCATCTGTCCAATGGGACAGATGTACCCTGCCTCGTGGTGGGGGAGGCTTGTTGCTTGGAAAACATCTGCCTGGTTCTGGGCTGATGTAGACAGGTGCCCTCAGTAAGGACTAGTTCCTGTCTTAAAGGGAGGAGTGTGAGGTCCAGGCACGGAGATCAGACCAGGATGAGGGCAGGTGGCTGGACCGTTGTTGTTCATTCACTTACTCTGACATCGTGTGATGTGCCTGTGAGCCTGTGTAGAGCTTTGAGGCACTATGGGGATCAGAAGGATACAGGACTAAGCCTAGGTGAAAAAAATTTAAATAACAAATATGAGAAGGGCACAGGAAGTGTCAGCGGGCAGCTCACGATGAATTGCCCAGGGAACAGTTCCAGGGACAGTCCTGCTGTCTGCAGACACAGAAGAGACCAGGGTGATGACCCCAGCAAGAGGCACCCCCTGGTTCCACTGAGGCTGGTGCGGGGGGAGGAGGAGCCACCGTCAGGTTGGGGAGCTCCTCCTGGGGGTGTCGTTAGGACACTTCAGATCCCGGAGGGAACGTTCTCCTGCAGGACCCTGGGGTGAGGACTGTAACGAAGGACATTTCCACCCTTCCCACAAAGTCCTGGTGTAACCTTTAGATGAACTTATCCAGAGCCACAAACAGGAAGACAACTAAAGCGGAGGTCGTGAGCGCCATCTCCTGGTCAAACCACCGCTGCCACCTCAGAGAAGGTGTAAGCCCCTCTCTCCAAGAACACATTTTCCATGTTATGTTGAAGGCAAGAAGCCATGGGGCTCTTGGGTTTAGCATTTCTGAGGGTGGTTACAGCTATAGCACCGTCCAACCCTTCCCCGGGCCTTAGACCTCATGGTCCTCCATCCCTGCCCAACTCTCTCGGAGCAATGCCAGCCTGGGCCCAACTTTCTCTGCCAAACCTTAGACCTCCTGCCTCTGACTTTTTCCCTCCCTCCCCCCCTCTTTTATCCAGGTTCTCACAGTTTCCCTGAGGGAGAAATTGAGGCAGCAGGAAAGGACCAAGGAGTCCCAGGTTCTCCCCCACGACCAACCTCAGAGACCCCACACCTGCCCTGGAAACTGCCTTCTCTCGTGGTCCCCCGCGGGAGTGCGGCAGAGAGGCCAGGTCAGTCCTGGATGGTCCAGCTGCCTCTGTCCCTCTCCCTGCCTATCTGGGCCTGGCGCTGATGCTCTGCTCGTGTCCTTGCTGTAACCAGCTGCCTGCCTGGCACAGAGGACTTCTGCTGCCCACCCCCCCGGGCCTGTGGGGCTGTTTACTCCGCCGCCCCCTCCCCCATGGCACAAGGCAGAGCGCTCACTTAGATTAATTAATCTGCTGCCCGGCCCGCTCCTCCGACCCATCTTTTATTCATGGACAAGCGGCGTTCTCTGCTTTACCAGGACACGAGCATCAATATTTCATCCTTGCTTCGCCTGCCAGCATCCCTCTCCCTCCTCCCTGCTTCTCACCCCCTCTCGGACCCGGAGAGCTGGGCCACACTGGCCTGGCCCAGGGCGTCATCACAGATGTCCACGCTGCCTTCATCTTGCCCGCTGTGCCATCGTGGACTCCAGAGTCTGCGCAAAAAGCCCTTCTAAGTAAGTGAGCCGGAGAGGCGGCGCCGGCGGAGGGGCCAGGCCTGGAGGGAGCGTCTGGCTCAGGGCCCCATGGGGTCGAGGGAGGAGTGTCCTGGGGGTGTGTGTGGGGGTGGAGGCGCTGCAGTTGGCATGACAGTCTTGTCCCTGTGTGGCTGGGTGGTTGTCAGGACGGGGGGATGAGGGCCGTGCCTGGCACAGATCCTGGCACATGGCAAGTGCTTCTCTTTCTACCTTCATCTTCTCTTTCTTCCTTTTCCTCCTAGACCAGGTGTCATTGTATTTTTCCCACCGCCAGGCCTAGGCAGGTGGATGAAGGAAGCAGCTTGGGTGTCCAGGAGCACACATCCCTCTGGCCAGCACCCAGCCCGTCTCACCTCATCCACTTGAGGTCACAGAGGAATGCGCTGCGCTCTGCCCTGGCAGAGTGTGGAGGTCCTGGCAGAGTGTGGAGCCGGGATGGAAGCAGTTACTCTCAGGAGGACTTTGGGCAGGCTGTGGTCCTTTCCCAGGCCGGTGGCCAGCTCTTCATTTCTGTGTTGGGACTGGGGTTGAGAGCGCCTGCTGAGGTGAGCCCCTGGGGGAATTGCTCTGTCTGGCACCAAACTCCCCCTCCCTCCGTGAGGGCCAGGTGGGGCGTCCCACTCCCCTCCTTTCCTCACTCCCCATACCTGATCCTTCAGGAGAGCCTGCCCCCTAAGCCCCCAGTCCTGCTGGAATCCAGCCTCTTTGACTGTCAGCTGCCACCCTGCCCATGCCCCTCTGCCTGGTCTCCGCTCCCTCCCGTGTCCCCTGTGTTCTGTGCTCAGCACAGCAGCTGTGAGCCTGGCTCCGCTGTGCCAGCCGCCTGACCACACTCTGTGCCTTTTCTTTCCCAGGGGTCCTCCGGCCTCACTCTGTCACCTTCAGGTCTCTGCCGAAGTGGCACTCAGCCCCACCCCTTAACAATGGACTTTGAATTTCTCCCCCAGTGTCTAACATGCTGGTTACAGTTATCCACATTTACTGTATACCTTTGTCTCCTGCTCACACAGTGAAAACTCCCTGAGGGCAGGAAACACTAATATTTCATTCACAGATTCATCCCAGAGCAGTGCTCACGAGGAAGGAGCTGTGGAGTCTCAATGAATGAATGTGTGAATGAATGAATGATTTAAGTGATGGGATGAATGAACAAGTGGGTAAATGAATGAATGAGTGAGGGAATGAATGAATTCCCCCCAAGAGTATTCCATGGCCCATTTAGGACGGCCCACAGATGATAATTTTTTTCCTAGACCTATGCACTGGGAAAACGTTAGCCTGCGTTGAGAAACTGATATTCATTCATTCATTTATTCAGTGTATTTATGGAGAACCTACTGTGTGCCAGGCCTATGCGAGGTGTTGTGGGAACGGTAATGGACAAATTGGGTGGACATGTTTGTTTTTTAGTGCTGAGTATTTATCTTCTGGGTCTCCGAGGGGATTGTCACTGTTTTCCTTTCTGCTTTGGCTGCCCCCAAGCCCAGAGCTAAGTTTGTGAATATTCTGAGTACTAAAACTGCCCCTTTGATCTCTCTTGGTTATTCTACTTTTCTTCTCCCTGAATCTTGTTTCTGAATCTTTTCAGATTCAGAAAAGGGACATTCGTCACAGGTCTGTGTGCTGTCTGGTGGACTGGCTCAGGACACCAGGCAGGGGCTGGCTGGGGGCCAGTGCCTCCTTTTGATCCCTCTTCTGCACCTCTCTGGCTCTCTGTCTCTGGCATCTTCACCTCTAGCTCTGTGACTCTGCCGCCTGCTTCCTTCAGTCCCTTCTGGACCTGCCTTCTCACTGGCGTGGCTGAAGATGGGGCCCCACTACTCTCTCGCTTTGATGAAATAATTCATTTATATGTTAAATCTTATTATACACATTCTTGTAAACTACTTCAGAATCTTTTGGCAGCAAGATGTACATAGATTATTGCTTAGGGATGGGTGCACATATGTGTGTGTGTGGGGTGGGGTGGGGTGGAGTGGGGCTGGCTCTCCCTGGAGAGAGGGGGCCAAGAGGAGACAGAGGATTCCCCACAGGGAGGAAGCTGAAGTGACAAACCTCTTGTGCTGGAGGAGGGTCCTGCCTGCCAGTCCTCCTGACAGGCCCTCTTTAAGAGTCAATCTGATCTGCTTAGCCACAGTCCAGCGGTCACTTGGCCCCGATGTATTTTGTCACCAGCCTACCGTCTGCTGATAGACTCTCCCCTCCCCAGCTCCGCTGGCCAGTCTTGGGCTTCACAGCCTCATTCCGGGATCAAATCATGGACCATTTTGTCCTTGGCCCCCTCTTACCATCACCGGGGCTGGAGTGACCTCTGCACCTGAAGTCTGGGGACAGGAAAAGGGATAGATGGGTTTCAGCAATTGGCACAGAGGGCCAGAGGCGGGGGACATTCAGGGGAAGATTAGGAGGCTTTGGCAAGGGGGATGGGGTGCTGGCCAATGGGTCACAGATGTGCCTGTGTCTCTCAGTCTTGAACCACATCTTCCTTCCATCATCACTGCAGCTTTGAACAACTAACTAGACTCTTGGGCATTGGGCAGGGGTGTGACCAAGAGAGAAGGGGACTTTGGCCTGAAAACCAGAGGCAAAGGCACCCTCACTGTGGGCTCTTGTTTGGAGGGTCTCACCCTGACCCTTAGCCTCCTCCCCCTAACATACCCTGTGGTCTCAGAAGAGGAGCCTTAGTAGGGGTAGCAACTTCCTTGGTGCCATTGCTGAGGCTGTAAGAGGTCGCTGCTAATAGTCATGTACCTTTGAACAAGTTAAGTAACTTCTCTGTGCCTCAGTGTTAGCATCTGCACATGGGGGAAGGAATTTTAGGGTATGCATCTAAGAAAGAGATATAGGGGTGGGAAGAACCTACTAGACTATCTCAAATGATAATAATAGTGGCTACCACTTACTGAGTACTTACTGTATGCATCTTTCTTAGATGCATAGCCTAAAATTCCTTCTCTGCTTACTTTGAATGATAGTTCTTCCAAAGCTCCGATGAAGAAACACAAAATGGCACCAGACAACACCATGTGAAGGTTAAGAACAGACACTTGAGATCTAATGCCTCACCTTGTCTGCTGTGTGGCCTTGGGCAGCTCCCGAGCCTCTCTGAGGCTTGATTCTTTTTGTTTTGATGAGATAACTGATCCAGGTGTGGGCTTTTTTTTTTTTCCTTCCAATATTTATTTTTATTTATTTGGCTGCACTGGATCTTAGTTGCTACATGCAGATTCTTTAGTTGTGGCTTGTGAACTCTTGGAGAAGGAAATGGCAACCCACTCCAGTATTCTTGCCTGGAGAATCCCATGGAGGGAGGAGCCTGGTAGGCCATAGTCCACGGGGTCGCAAAGAGTCGGACACGACTAAGCTACTTCACTTCACTTGACTTCTGTGAACTCTTAGTTGCAGATGTGGGATCTATTAATAGTTCCTGACCAGGAATTGAACCTGGGCCCCCGCATTGGGAGTGTGGAGTCTTAGCCTCTGGACGACCAGGGTAATCCCTCTAGGGTTCTTTTGAACACAAAACATGACCAAGTGTTTAAGACACTCAGCGTGGTGTGTGGTGTGGCCTGTGTGGTCAAGAAACAGGAGGCTGTCGCTTTACAAGGTGCTGGGCACACATCACTGCATCGATGCCGCCCTCAATTATGAGCCGACGGCGCAGGGTTCACCATGCCCCTTCTGCAGGAGAGGACTGAGGTCATGAGAGGGGAAGTGACTTTCCGAGCTGGGCTGGACCTTGGCCTCCTGGTTTGGAGACTGGCCTTCAGAGTGGCCATCACTCTTGAAGTGATGTGAGGAATCAGATGCTTTTCTCCTGACCTGAGGCCTGGAGGGAGGGAAGGGGGCCAGCAGGGGTGGTGGTAGGTCGGAGTGTGAGGTTATGGATGGGGCTGAGGAGTGGGCTTCAGGAGTCACAGCGAACCTCCCCCTTCACAGCTTTGCCCCCACCCAGCCCACTTTCTGCTGCTGTGTGAACGCCCCCATGCACCCCCCCTCCTGCAGCTCCCAGGGCTTGGCCCTGGGCTCAGGGGCAGTGATAGGCTCAGATAGAATAGAGCCCATCCGCAGGACTGGAAGTGGTGTGCCTGCCCCCTGCCCCCTGGGACATGGCCTTCTCTGGTGCCTCCCAGGCTCCGGAGGGTTAGAGACTGGCCCCGACCCAGGGACAAGCTTTAGACATAATTTCATTTTTTATTGAGATTGTAAGTGGTGGGGGGAAAGACAAGTTAAAAAATAGCCCATCTGGGCTGAGCAGGGGAGAAAGCAATTTCCTTCTGAAATCTCCTTTTCTCTGATTCTCAAAATATGCAATTTAGAAATGTCTCAGTGCCTCTGGCTGGGGTGTGGGCCAGGCCACCTAAGAGTCAGCAGGGTGGGGCCCAGAGAGGTGGCTGGGGAGCGGTGGGGAGGGACCAAGGCCTTTTGAATTCCAGGCCAAGCCTCAGGGCCAGGCTGGGGGGTGGGGGTGGGGTGGGGTGGGTGGGGATCGTGGGGCAGCGGGAGCGCTGAGGATGGAGGGTGACAGGGACTGGCCGGGGTCGGAGGTCCTGGTGGGCAGAAGGGTGGAGGAAGAAACAGCAGAGACTCCCAGGCTGCTGGGGTTGGGGGTCATCCAGCACCTAAAGGAAGTCTGTGTTTGTGTCTCAGGAGATCTCATGGGGCAGAAGCACAGACCCATTCTGAAGGACAGGGAGTTCTAATCCCTTTGCTGGAAGGGCCCATGGATGCTGTGTAGTCAGGTGGTCCCTCGGAGGCCTTGTCAGGGACTGCAGGGGCATGCGTGGTAAAGGCCCAGCCTGAGCTTGTCCTCTCGGGCCATTCTCCACGTTCCCCGGATGCCCCCTGCCAGCCTCCGCTTCTGTGTGCATATGTGGTCCAGTAGGCACGGCACAGCCGTGAAGATTCCAGCTTGGGGGGCAGGATGGGCCCTTGCGGGTGGGCAGAAATAGAGGCTGAGGCTCACTGTGGGGGCTGCCTCTGGTCTTGTCCTATCCTATGACATGGTGCTAATCCCATGTCCTAAAGCACCAATCCTCCAACTAACCCATCAGCCACCAGAGTCTGCCAACCTGCCAATCAAGCCGTCACCTCACTAACCAATCCAGGGACCACCAACCAACACATTACCTACCACACATGGTGCCGTCGTACCACCCCAGCAACCCTCTAAGCAGCTACCAACCAACCCACTAACCAGAAAGCCCACCAACCCGTCTGCCAACTAACCTGCTCTTCCACCAGTCTACCACCCCACGTAGCCTATCAACCAACTCACCAGTCAACCCATTACCTTACCGTCCAATCTGAAGGCAGAAGCTACACAGTAATGTGAACAGGGAAGGTTTGATATAGAGAATTATTAACTGGAACAGGGGTTGACTTACTAAGGATTACCTACTGTCTGTTTTAATAGGAGACTGATTTGCTTACTCTAAGGACACAAAGGAATAGCAGATGTGGGGAGTGGCCACTGCCTCTAGGGCTGAGGCAGAGGTTAAAGGAAGGAACAAACCCGGAAGAGCCTCCCCCACTTACACGCAACCAGGGCTGATGATGTCACCACCGGGCCCCTGGATGGCAGAAGACTTGGCGCGGTGCCATGCTGGCAGGACGCCCTGGGAAGCTGCCTTTGGGGTTGCTAAGGGAAGGTATGCTGTCGATGCCTCACTGCAGGGGCCTGGAAGGGAAGCCCCTTCTTCCTGCAGTGTCTTAGCCCTTGCTACTAACAAAGCTTAACAGAGGACATCTCTGGTGGTCCAGGGGTTGAGAATCCACCTGCCAATGCAGGGTACATGGGATCAATCCCGGATCTGGGAAGACCCCACATGCTGTGGAGCAACCAAGCCCATGAACCACAACTACGGAGCCCGCGCTCTAGAGTCTGTGCTCCACAAGAGAAGCTGCTGCAGTGAGGAGGCCGTGCACCACGACTGGAGACTGGACCCCGCTCGCCACAACTGGGAATGAAGACCCAGTGCTGTCAAAAATAACTAAATAAAAAATTTAAATATTAAAAAAAAAAATGTAATGGAGAGCCAGTTGGTAAAGGAGAAACATTCACAGAGTCCAGCCATGATCACCATATAGGTGTTGAAGAGTCATCTGAAGCTAGGAGGCAGTTAGGTAATAACTGACATGCCCATTCTCCCACCTTCCCCTAACGCAGCAAATCAGTTCCTTGGCCAATCAGCCATCAACGAACAAGACTGCTTTTCCAGTAACCCATCCCACACCCCACTAATTGGCAATCCTCTAACCTATGTACCAACCTACTGAACTACCTACCAGCCAGCCCCAGCAACCTAGTTTTCTCTCTTTTTTTCCATTGGTGTGTATCTGTTAATTTCATACTCCTAATTTATCTCTCCCTGCCTTTCTCCTTTGGTAACTGTAAGACTGTTCATGGGGTTCTCCAGGCAAGACTACTGAAGCGGTTTGCCATTCCCTTTTCCAGTGGACCACGTTTTGTCATAACTCTCCACCATGACCCATCCATCTTGGGTGGCCCTACATGGCAAAGCTCATAGTTTCATTGAGTTAGACAAGGCTGTGGTCCATGTGATCAGTTTGATTAGTTTTCTATGATTGTGGTTTTCATTCACGAATAAGGATAAGAGGCTTACAGAAGCTTTCCAGTAGTCATGTATGGATGTGAGAGTTGTACTATAAAGAAAGCTGAGTGCCGAAGAATTGATGCTTTTGAACTGTGGTGTTGGAGAAAACTCTTGACCCTTGGCCTGCAAGGAAATCAAAGCAGTCAATCCTAAAGGAAATCAGTCCTGAATATTCATCGGAAGGACTGAGGCTGAAGCTGAAACTCCAATACTTTGGCCACCTGATGCACAGAACTGACTCATTGGAAAAGACCCTGATGCTGGGAAAGATTGAGGGCTGGAGGAGGAGGAGAAGGGGACGACAGAGGATGGTTGGATGGCATCACCGACTCGATGGACATGAGTTTGAGGAAGCTCTGGAAGTTGGTAATGGACAGAGAAGCTTGGTGTGCTGCAGTCCATGGGGTGCAGAGTCGGACACGACTGAGCAACTGAACTGAACTGAACTGAACCATAAGACTGGTATTTATGTCTTTGAGTCTGTTTTATTGATGTTACTCTGTTCCAGGCACTGTGCTCAGATCTGTGTAGACAATTTCCACCCTAAAGGAGAAGTACTTTGGAGTAATTTATCTAGATTGGGGAAACATATGACCAACTAAGGGTCAACAGGGACCCATCACATAGGTGACATCATTAAATGAACAAACTCTGAAGTTAGTGGTGAGAGAAATGGTGTGGGACAGCTTTGTGGAGGAGGGGAAGTGATTTCTGTTTTGAAGACTGAGCAGAATGGAGGTTTAGATTGGAAAGGGGATTCAGAGGAGGGCAGGTAGGGACAAGCATCTCCCATATCTCTGGATGAAGGCCTTAGGCACATGAAGACTTCAGCATGAAGGGTTCTGTATGCTCAGGGGGCCCTTCACCCACAGCTGTGCTGAATCTGCCTGTGACGGGGAAGTGCCATCATGACCCTGGGCGGGGTGCTGATCATACCATCAGCTTATTCCTCAGGCAGTGGACAAGCTTTCTATCTAACAGGGCTCTTCCATTTTCATCACGGACAAAAATGAAAAGGAAAAAAGGTTCAGGCAGAATTCAGGAAGAACTTCTAGTTCAGACCAGCAGGAGTCTCAGTAATCACTTCTCTGTAGAACTTAAAGAAGAGAGATTCCTGTCTAGCTGGGCTGGCTGAGATATTAACCTGCTCAGAGGCAGGGGAATAACGGAGATGACCCTTCCTAACCTCGTTGTTAAAGAGTTCCCTGTGCCCCAGGTCCACCTGTTCCCAGGCTCCCAACAGCCCAAGTGCCATTAAGTCTCTCGGAATAAAAATCTGACTTCAGAATCAATTGATGGAGAAAGGTTCTCCAAACATTCGCCAGCGAAGGTAATTAAATTCCGATAGGAGAAGATGGAGCGGTGTGACGGGGCGGTGGGGGCAGTATGCTGGCGCCGGGCTGCTGAGCAGTGAAATCGCAGGCGTGCGCAGCCCAAAGCTGGCAGCAGCACAAAGGAAATTGGAGCAGTCAAATATTTCCCTCCTCGTTGAGTTCCATTTACATGTTTATAATAGAGGTTCTTAAGGCCCTAATGAGAAGGCTGCTCATTGCAGGGAAGAGGATGATTAAGGCTCTGCCAGACTCGATCAGGGACAGGAACAAAGGCCTGTTAATTACTACAGAAGGACAGGAGGGGAGCCAGCCTCGGCTCGCGGCTCCCCAGGGACTCCCCAGGCTGGTACCTTCCTGTTCTCCAGGCACACCTTTGCCCCTAGTGCTTCCCCTGTATCCCCCCTCCTCCCACCTATGACCTCCAAGGGGTGGGGTGGATGGATCCCCAAGGCTCATAGGGGCTTGAAGATGCAGATGTTCCCATTTCCCCTCCTTAGGGGGTAATTTCAGGCTCTACCCTTAGCCCTGAAGATGCCCTGCGGTGAGGGGAGGGCGGGGTGGGGAGTGGAGGGAAGGGAAGAGAAGAAACAACAACGCAGAACTGGTTGGCCATCCCACAGACCCACGGCCCTCCAGGAGGCAGCTTGCAGGAACTTCCGGGCCCTCGAGGGGGATAAGGCCCCTCTTCCCAGCCTTTAGGACCCTGGGGACACATGGCTATGTGGCGATCCAGGCCACAGTGACGTGGTGATGTCATCTGATATGAAGGCTGAGAGAGCCTCCCAAGTTGATTTCAGGTCCACTTTAATAAGCAGAGTTCATGATGTGGTGGAGAAAAGTATACACTTGGGCCCACAGACTTAGGGCAAGACAGACCTAGGCTCAAATCCCAGGTCTGCTGTTTGCCAGTGAGCTTCAGTCTCTTCAGATGCTCCCTGGTGGCTCAGGTGGTAAAGAATCCGCCTGCAATGCAGGAGACCTGGGTTCAATCCCTGGGTCAGGAAGATCCCCTGGAGAAGGAGATGGCAACCCACTCCAGTATGCTTGCCTGGAGAATTCCATGGACAGAGGAGCCTGGTGGGCTACAGTCCATGGGGTCGCAAAGAGCTGGACATGAGAGCTGGACAAAGAGCTAACACTTTCACTTTTCACTTTCTGTCTCTTGATGGGTGGAAAGGGGATGGTCACACCTACAAACCTACACTGGGTTTGTTTGATGACTGGGTGAGGTAATGCAGGTATAGTCTGGCATACAGTAGGTGCTCAGTGCGTGCTGGTGACCTTCCACCTGTGCTGTGGGCTGAGTTGGCAGCCTGAGGACAGACCTTGGAAGCCTTCTCTCAGACCTCCCAGGGCCTGGGGCTGAGCCTGTTCAGCACCGGTGTCCTTCAGCAGGTTCCTGCTCTATCTATTCGGCTTGTGCTGGGGGTCTGGGGACAATCAGGGAAGAGCAGCTCTCAGTCCCCCAGGGAAGGGTGGGTGAATGTCCACCCAGTACTGTGTGTTTTCACCTGAGTACCATCCTGAGGGCCTCATCTGTGCCCGCCCCGCCCCCCCCCCCCCCCCCCCCGAGATCCTCACCTGTGCTCCATCCTACTCCTCAGGGCTCAAGAGATGAGGGAAAGATGAGAGGAGAGAGATGAGAGGAACAGGCCTGGGTGTCTCCCTGATTTCCTCCTGGGGAAGGAGGATCAGAGGAACAAGAGTTACGTCATACAAAGTAGAGTGAATCTGGCAGTCAAGAGTGGAATTTGAAAAACTTTGATTTTTAGGAAAATGATCATCTTGTAAAGGCCTCAACTAGAAATTTCTCAGTTAGAATCTGGATTGTAGGCCTAGGGGATATAGATGAGAAGAGAATGATTCTGAAGGCAAGGCAAAGACCTTAAGATGAGAGGCCCAAACTCCCTGGAGGATATGGTGCTATCTTGGCCTTCTCAGGGGTCACTCATGGGCCAACAGCTCAGAGGCTGTGAGGTCACGGAAGGGATGGTGGGGGAAGGCAGCTAGGCTGTCTCAGGCATCTTTGTGTCCCAAGGTGCTTTCCTTGGAGCTGTCTATGGTGCTGGCCTCACATCTCATCTAGCACACATGGCCTGGCTGGCCTCACCTCTCCAGCTGGTTGCTTGCCAGGTCTGTCATCTCCAGACCCCCTGGCCATAGCACTGACCCCTACTGCAAGTCCCAGAACTTTCAGGCATACCTAACTTTAAGATGAATTTTAGCTCATGTCTTACTGTTTACAATAACCTAACCCGATAACAATAACCTGATCGTAATGTACGGTTTAGAGTTCACCTTAACTAGGACTCTAACTGGAATGCAGACTGGAATCCAATACAAATCTGAAGTTCAGTTCCACTCTCATCCCTTCCTTGAGATGAATCTTAAACACTATCCTCACTTCTAACCTCAGCCTTAGTATCGGTCTGCACTTGACCTCTCACCCTCCTCTCACCTGAGCCCTAGAGTCTTGGGGTTGAGTGAAGACTGGCTCCTCCCTCCCTACGTTGCTACTCTCTCTCCTTGTCAACATGGCTGAGCACCTGCGTTGGGGTTGAGAGTTGTGTCCTCCTATCCCTGTTCTCAGGGAACTTGGCCTTCAGTGCCCTCACTGGCAGAAAAGCCCAGGGGCTGATTAACTCATGCCAACCTCAGCACTGATGATGTTCTCCCAGAAGGAAAGTCTATGGAGAAGATATTGTTAAGGCAACCCGTTTGCCATTTTCCAAAGGCAAACGACAGAGGTAGACCATGGAATGCTTTGGATTCTGCCCACCACCACCTGCTGTGTTTCTCTGCCTCTGGTCCATCAGGCCTCTAGTGTGAGTGGGGAGGGGATCGTGGGTACCTTTCATGGAGGAAAAGCAAAGAACTGGTTTGTACGTAAATAGAGAGGGATGCTGAGCGGCACAGTAGAATCAGACATGAGATCACCATCTATTAAGTCCCTCCTGTGCTCATCCCACTGAAACTTCGAAGTACTCTCTGAATGGGGACGTGGGGTCCCATTTTGAAGCTGAGAAAGTTGAGGTTCTGAGAGGTGAAATGACTTGTCTAGGTGGAGAAGCTGGAAGTTGTATACAAGTCTTCAGGCTACAAGGCCTTGAAGCTGGGGAAGGGATTGTAGAGGAGGAGGGGGGAGGGCTTCAGGAGTGAGGGGAAGGGGTTTTCCAGCCACAGGGATGCAGTGTTGGGAGGGGCGAGTTGTGGGTTGAGGTGGGAGTTGAAGAAGAGAGGCTGATCAAAGCTGAGATGGGTGGATGGGCGGGGAAGGCCCCTGGAGGCTGGTCTGGACTTTGCCTTGACTCAAGGCTGGGCACTGGGGGAAGCTCAGAGGGCGAAGAGAACCCCATAGCTGATTCTTCCTGTGAGGTCTTCCTGTGTGCCACGTGGAGAAGCCAAGGAGTGAGATGGAAAAGGGGAGTAGGGGAGAAGCCAGGAGAAGGCGTGTGATGTTCCTGGGGTCCACGGCCTACTGACCCTCCCCTCCTCAGCAGCCTCCCCCTTCCATCCTGGGGTCTTCTGCTCATAGCCTGAGGGACCTTCTGTGATGCTTATGAGGACTCTCCCCTCCAAGAAGCTGGGCTGCTTCCTTTTTTCTGCTAAATTCCATCCAGCTCTGTTTCTTGGCTTTCTGATCACTCGCAGTTGAGGTGAATATATAACGCGTCTTCCAGACTGAGGCATTGTTGAGACTGAAGGGAGCACTGGTATCATGACTGTGTGGGGGCTGCAGGTGTGATAATGGG
The DNA here is from genome assembly GCF_910594005.1 of Cervus elaphus. NCBI lineage: Eukaryota > Metazoa > Chordata > Mammalia > Artiodactyla > Cervidae > Cervus > Cervus elaphus. Next base: position 43,690,915 of record NC_057815.1, read on the forward strand.
GTGTATGCCACGGTCTCACCCCTCCAGCCCAGCCCCTGGGTGCCCCAACACTACCCCCAACTCCTAAGATCCTGCCAAGGTGTGGGCCTGCATCTTCCCAGGCGTGGAGGGCTCTTTACCGTGAGAGGAAAGGTCTGGCATGGGGGTCAGAAGCTGAGCCCTGCACCCAGCTCTCCACTCGTGGTGTTCAGATGTGGGGTGGGGCACCCCTCCTCCTGGGCTTGTCTCCCGGTGTGCTGAGCTAGGTCTCTCAGTCGTGTCCAGCTCTTTGTGACCCCATGGACTGCAGCCCGCCAGGCTCCTCTGTCCACGGGGATTCTCCAGGCAAGAACACTGGAGTGGGTTGCCATGCCCTCCTCCGGGGGATCTTCCTGACCCAGGGATTGAGCCCAGGTCTCCTGGATTGTGGGTGGATTCTTTATTCTCTGAGCCACCAGGGAAGCCCAGATATTCACTCCTGCTCAGCTTCTCTTCCAAGGAGATGGGGACGGTGACAGCACCCAGAAAATGGATGCACTGTTCACACGAGGCTTGCTGGAGTTATTGTTCCTTTTCTTGCCCAGATTTTGGCCCCAATTATTATTTTTTATTTTTAATTATGGTAAAATACGCATAACATAAAATTGCCATCTTAAGCATTTTTAAGCATATGTTTCAGTAGTGTTCATTGTAATCGTATTATTGTGCAACACCTCTCCAGAATTTTTCATTTTGTGAGTCTGAAGCTCTGGACTCATGAAGCAACAATTCCCCATTCCCCACTCCCTCCAGTCCCTGGCAACAAGCATTCTATCTTGTGTTCCCATGGATTTCACTACTCTAGGAAACTTGTATAAGTGGAATGAAGAGTATATGTCTTTTTGTAACTGGTTTATTTCCCTTAGCATAATGTCCTCAAAGTTTAGTATCATATGATAGTTCTGTCTGTAACTTTTAGAGGAACCCCCACACTGTTTTTTAAAAAATTTATTTATTTGTATATTTTTGGCTGTTGCTAGGTCTTGGTTGCTGTGCCTGGGCATTCTCTAGTTGCGGTGTGTGCGCTTCTCATTGCAGTGGCTTTTCTTGTTGCAGAGCACAAGCTCTAGGCCCACAGGCTCAGTAGTTGTGGCACATGAGTTTAGTTACTCCTTGCATGTGGGATCTTCCCTAACTGGGGATTGAACCCATATCCCCTGCATTGTCAGGCAGATTCTTAACCACCGGACCACCAGGTAAGTCTATCATACTGTTTTCTTTAGTGGCTGCACCATTTTATATTCCCACCAGCAGAATATAAGGGTTTCAATTTCACCATGTCCTTATCAACGTTTGCTTTTTTTGATAGTTGGCCTGCTAATGGGCATGAGGTGTGATATTTCATTGTGGTTTTGATTTTCATTTAGTTTCAATTTATTTATTTAGGCCCCTATTTAGTTTAATTTCCTTCCACCATGAAGATTTCATTTCCTGCGGCATTCAGCTGCCCTGCTCTGCTCCTTCCAGGATTCTCAGGCTGGTCTTGCAGTGGGTACCTGATTATCACCCCTCCCACCGATCACAGACTGCCAGCCCTGCGTGGGGGAGGTGGTATCTTTCCTCTCTGTCAGCTTTAGCACAGCCTTGGGTGCCCAGGGAGGTTCCATCATGTTGCCTGGGTGTTGATTGAACCCGTCTTTAGTTCAATGTTTTTCAAACTTAAATCAGAACCAATGAATCAGAGTTGTCTGGTGGACTTGACAAACCTTAAATTGCTAAGCCCCATCCCCAATATGGGCTTCCCAGGTGGCACTAGTGATAAAGAATCTGCCTACCAATGCAGGAGATGCAAAAGACTCTGGTTTGATTCCTGGGTGGGGAAGATCTCCTGGAGTAGGAAATGGCAACCCATTCCAGTATTCCTGCCTGAGAAGTCCCATGGACAGAGGAGCCTGGTGGGCGACAGTCCATAGGGTTGCAAAGAGTCAGACAGGACAGAGCGACTGAGCAGAAACAACACATTCCCAATTTCTGATTCAATGGATCTTGGGTTGTTGTTCAGTGTCCAGCTCTTTGTGACCCATGGACTACAGCACGCCCGGCCTCTCTGTCCCTCACTATCTCCTGAAGTTTGCCCAAGTTCACGTCCATTGCATTGATGATGCCATCCAGCCATGTCATCCTCTGATGCCCTCTTCTCCTTCTGCCTTCAATCTTTCTCAGCATGAGGGACTTTTCCAATGAGTCAGCTATTCCAATCAGGTGACCAAAATACTGGAGCTTCGGCTTCAGCATCAGTCCTTCCAACTGATGCAATTCAGGGTTGATTTCCCTTAAGATTGACTAGATGGATCTCCTTGCTGTCCAAGGGACTCTCAGGAGTCTCCTCCAGCACCACAGTTTGAGGCCTCAATTCTTTGGTAGGATCTGAGAATCTGCCTCAGGCGATGCTGATGCTGCTGGTCCAGGGACCACACTTTTGAGAACCACTGATGTTCTCAGCAAAAGCCTTGCCTGTCTTCCAGGGAGCCTTCAGTCTAAGGGGGAACGGGCTGAGAGGAGATGTTCTCAGGGGGATTGTGTGTGTGTGGTGGGGAGGAGCAGCACCTTAGCCACCCAGGAGGTGAGCTCCTCTTGCCTAGAGGCAGCAGCAGCCTCCACTGTTTTTGGAGAATGTTCATTCGTGTTGGATGTCCTCAGCCAGAGCTGCGCCATCCAAGTTTAATCTGCGCAGAGCAATTAGAGGGAGGGAGCTGAGCAGGGAGTGGGGGCTGGGGGAAGGCAGCTGCATATTTCATGCTGTTCCAGGCTTTGAAGGTCCCGGGAAGGCAGGCTCATGGCAGCCAGTGACAGCTTCATCGCGATGAGGGATGGGAGATACACCCTGCCGGGGGTGGGGTGCAGAGCCTGGGGCTCATCACAGGGGTGGAGGGACTGTGGAGCAGGCAGGGGAGGTAAGGGATTAGATGGAAGCAGGGGAGGAGACTCTGTCACCAAGGCCCTCCTGTAGCCCAACCCCTTCTCCTCCAGGATGTAGGGGTGGTCCTGGGTTTCCAGGAAGATTTTCAGCAGCAGCCTCTAAGGGCTTGCCTCTGTCCCCAGAGACATTTCTGGACCATTCTTCTACCTCCAAAGAGATATCTCAACAGTCGCAGAAGCTTCTGGCAGAGTGAAACCCCAGGGTGCCTGAAATTGCCCCCAGCTGGTGGTATCAGGAGTCTGAATAGAAGAGAATGGGGCTTCCCTGGTGCCTCAAATGGTAAAGAATCTGCCTGCAATGCCGGAGACCTGGGTTTGATCCCTAGGTTGGGAATATCCTCTGGAGAAGGGAGTGGCTACCCACTCCAGTATTTTTACCTGGAGAATTCCATGGACAGAGGAGCCTGGTGGGTTAGGACACAACTGAGCAGCTATACTTTCACTTTATTTTTCACAGGGCTCATTACTGTTTGGTCTCAGATCTGCATCCTGTTTGTCCCTTCCTCCTCCATCCCTTGTCCCCAACGTCCCACCAGTAGAGGTCAATTTTTGAAAAGTTTGTAATTGAGGGCTTTGTAAGAATCTCTGAACATTCTATAAATGCCCCCTTCTTTCTCTTAGTTAGGGCCACACTGCCCCGCACCCTTAGCACAGACCTGATGTAGGAATTTAGATCTGCAATTCAGGGTGATACAAACTCAAAGGGCTGTTGGCACCCCAGAGTTGGCTGCATGGAAAAACATGCCCTCTCTGGGCTCAGCAGGACACCATGTGAGCCTCATGGAGTCTGTGACTGTGGTTTCTTTACTCACAGATATCCAGATGGTCATCAGAGATGGGATGGTATGGATACCTGGACAGGAGCCAGGAAGCCTCTGCTGCGTTTCTGGACTGTCCCAGCCCTGCCCCACTTCTAGGGCTCCATTTGTCCTTCCAAAGGACTTTTAGAGCCATGGGGTAGGACCTGTCCCTGGGAGGTGGGAAGGGGTGAGGTCAACGTGGTACGTCTTTCAGTCAGATGGACCAGGGTTCAAATTCTGCCTTTGCTTCCTAATTTCTTGAGAGGTGAACTTGGGCAAGTCATGTGACTTTCCAGAGTCTCAATTTGCTCATCTTGAAAGTGGGGATGTAATTTCAATTTTGCAGGGATGTTGTGAGGATATGATACGTGGAAAAACAGCACAGTGCCTGGCACCTGCGAGCTCCTGATAATGGGCACATGCAAGACCTTGGAAGGGGTGCGCTGAAGCTGTTCAGGGCCTTACCTGGCCCTGGATAAGGTCCCTCCAGCCCAGACCAGGTAGAACCAGGGACCTGGCCTCCAACCCCCTCCCTCAGAGTGAGTTGGAGTGAGCATTCAATCCTGATTAGCTCCACCAGGCTCCCTCGTAACCTTTTCATTAGGAAATTATGTTTAATAGAAATTGTTCTGACATCTCTCAGCAGCGTTTCCCTGCAATTCATTACCACCTCGGGGGAGGGGGGCAGGTGGCTGAGCGGCTCTTGGGCCCGGATCCACGGGGAGGCCCCCCACCCCCTCCCCTTGTCCAGTTGTTGCCTATGTGGACGCGGGATAGAGTCTTGGCCATCCCACCGAGAGGCAGGCCAGCTGGTGGAGCAGAGACGGGAACGCTGCTCTCGGCACCCTCCCCGGGGTCCCATTTGGGACTACCCAGCTGCTGCCAGTGATGCTTGTGTGTCGACAGCGTCCACTCTTTTCTGTTGCCACACTGCCCCCAGAAGGGAGAGAACGCACTGGTCTCCGGCTGCAGTGGAGCAGGAAGCATGGGCGGTGTGTTCTGGCCTCTGCTGCCTCTCTGTCTGCAGACTCTCTCCCCTCTCCCCTGCTCCCTTCCTCCTGAAGCCTCCCCGGATGAGTCACCTCTGGGTGGGCTCTGCTGTCACTTTCCTCCTTCAGCACCTGGTCCGGGGAGGAGGCATCTACACCCCTTTCTCACTTCACTTGGGGAGTCTGGTCTGCATGCCCTGGACTGGCTGGAAATGGGGAATCAGAGACTCGATCAATCCTTGGTCTCATCCATCAGGGCCTCCCAGGCCTTCTAGAGTCCTCCTGTTTCCGTCCTAGCTCCGACAGTTCTGCTTCTCACACTCAACCCTGGGGCGTGGGGTCCAGGTGGGAGGGCTGAGGGAAGTTCTTCTGAAGAACCTCCTCTTTCGGTCCCAGGCCCCAAGATGCCTTGCCCCGCCTTGCTACCTTGGATTTCCCGCTCTGCGAAATGAACCAGGTCGCTCATCCTATTCTTCCCTGAAGAAAAGAGAGAGCAAGGAAGCTTGGTGCTGAAATGGTCCTTGCTTCTCAGGGCTTGGAGATCCGAAGAGCCAGCTTGGATGCCCACATATACTTTTCTGACCCAACGGCTGGTGAGACCCCCTTATTTCCCCATGAAGAATCTGAAATTAACCACAGCCTAATCTCTCTCTGCCATATCACTCAATGGTGTAATTGTGCAGAAAAAAATGTATTAAAATGCAAAACACTCAGTTGTACTTCTTTATGTTAAATCCCTTCTTTGCTCTATCTCCCTTTTAATTTTACAAGGTTTTTTTTTTTTTCCTCTTTCCCCCTTCTATAAAAGGGAAAGCTGGGCATACAGGGAATCATTTCAACTTCCCAATAAATCTCCAAAATGAATACTTAAATTCGAGGAAAAAATACATTCTTACACCTTTAATTTCCCTGCTATGAAGTGTAATGAAAAAGCCTGATTATTTTTAATTCTTCCCTTTAATAATTCAGCGGCAGAGTGATTTAAGACTAGGATTCATAATTACCTTTCTGCTTTCTTGGCAAATGAAGTTTTAATAGAAATGAGAGCCCTGGCGACTGAAATGGATTTCAACAGGTGGCTGAGGGGTCAGGCCTGACCAATTGGTGTAGGAGCATCTCTAGGGCCCCTCGAGGGTGTGGGGTCTGGACAGGACATGTGGGCCTAGGTGGATGGAGGGAGAAGTGAACTGCTTGTGTCCACTGGGGACCGTCTCTTATAACAGTAATGAATGGGCAGCATGCATGTGAATAATGGACCTATTTATCCTGGAAGGGAGAAATGGGTGAAAAGTGGCCATCAAGAAAGTCTTCCTAATCAGCCATCATAAGCGAATAACCAAGAGGTTAATGCCAGTAGCTACCATTATTGGAGCAAATACATGTGACAGGCACAGTGCTAAGTGCTTTAGGACATCCTCTGTTTTACTCCTTATGGTAATTTTTTCTACACATGTGGAAACGGAGGCTCAGAGGGGAACTGACAAGCCAAAGTCGAGCTACATGGCAGAGCTTGGGTCGAGCCTCATTTCTGTCTGACTCTAAAGCCACCGCTCCCCTCTACTGGCTAATTGCCCAAGCACTGCCCAGAGTCCATCACCCAGACATGGAACCTGCCCCAAGGAGTTTGTAGACCGAACAAGACCCGGTGGTGGGCTGTGGTTCTGGAGACAGGAAAGGCTACTTGGATAGGGAGGAGTCAGAAACCCTGCGAGCTTCTGCCAGTCCCACTGCCTCTGGGCTTGGAGACTCCAGGAAAATCGTTCAGCTTCTTTGAGCCTCTGTTTTCTCATCTATTAAATGGGGATAATAAAACCTGACTTGTCTAGTTCAGGGGACTGTAGTGAGAGGCAAATGAGAAAATACATGTGAAAAAGCCTTGTAAATCCTCAATTGCTTTGCCAGGATAAAATATGATTACCATTATTTGACAACAGAATACTTAAAACATTCATTTCTATTCTCCTCTCAAAGCCATTTTCCTGCTGCTTGCATGTCCAGCCTTCCTACCAAAATTCAGCTCAGACTTTACCTCCTCTTCTAGGAAGCCTTCTGGATTGATGACTCTCAGGGCCCATTATTCTATGACTCTCCACCCACCTTTTCCTCTACTTTTTGCATTTGGTTATTTGAGTCCTTAAGTTCCTTGAGAGCACGTACGTGTGTGTGTGTGTGTGTGTACTCTTGACTGTCAAACTCCACTTCAAGGTTTTTTTGGTCCCTTTCTTTTATAACTTCAAAACTCTGCCTCTGCATTCAGGCTGTAACACATCAATACAGTTGATTCACTGCCTGAATAGAGACATAGATGGTGAAAGCCCACAGACAATCCCAAACCATGAAATCCTGGTACTGAGTGCTGAGGCACGCAGTGAGACGCCAGTGCAGACACACACGCACACACTCACTCGTCTACCATCACGCCTGCACCTGACTCATCTGAGCTTGCCCACGTTGTGATGATGATCCACTGGGGACAGCTGTACTCAGTCCTCGTTTTACTTTATCAAGTGCTTTCTTAAAGAATAAGATTCTCCCAATAGTCTTGTGCAAAGAGGCAGGGCAGGAATCATTGCCTTCTTTTTGGAGCAGGAGAAGTTAGGTGGCTTGGCCAAGATCCCTCTGCAGACCTAGGAGAGCCTTAAAAGGCCTTCATGCGCTCTCTGAGTAGGGCTGTCCGGCTGCAGAGAGAGAGCTCCGGTCTGTGTGCAAGGGGAGGAGCCTGGCTTTGGTCCTGGAGCACCGACTGAGGGAGGAGGTGGCTGCCCGGGGTGGGGACTCAGGACCCCCAGAGCCGTGAGCCTTGGAGACAAAGCCCTTCTTGGGCCTGGCTGGAATCTCAGCTCTGAGCCAGGCTCCCGCATACATCTCTTTGAACATCTCTGTGTCTTGTCTTTCCAAGGACCGAGGAGTCAATCTCCCCACCCTGGAGTCCTCCACTCTCCACACTCTGGCATGAGCTAGCTTGCCCCAAGGGGCCTTGGGAGGCAGGAAGTGGGCTGGAGTCAGAGGGGTGGGTCTGAGGGCCTCTGCCCAGACCTGCACCTCTCCGCCCCTTCGTTAATGCTCCCTGGAATGAGAAGGCAGCAGAGGGGCCCTCAGAGACACTTGAGCCCTGATTGGGAATAAGTGTCTGATAATGATTCCCATCAAATGTCAAGCGGCCTGCTCAGCTCCTCCGGGGCTGATTGCTTCCCCTGGATGGTGGGTGGGGGGATGTCTGGTCCCAGAAGCTTCTCCACCATGGAGACCCCACCTCAGGGCTTTGTCTTTGGGGAGAGCTCCTTCTGGGTTGTGGACAGTCTTCACTCCCATCACAGCCCTCCCTGCACAGACTGTTTCTGGAGACTGCCAAAGGTGGGTATTGTGGGTGCCAAGGTGGGTGGGAAGTGTAGGGCTGGAGCTAGACCTGATCTCACTGGTCCCGGATAGGCCAGGCCCAGCAGTTGGACAGACTAGATAGAAGCTCAACCAGGCTCTTCGTAGAAAACAGTCCTGTTCCTTCAAGGCCCTACAGGAACACAGACCTCAACTTCTCTAGGACTACAACTTGGGATCTTTTCTTCAAGCCCAAAATGTCTGTTAGTTGGTGCTTTGTAAAAAAACACTCCAAAACTCAGTGACTTAATTATGTTTGTGATTTCTCGTGAGTCTACGGGTTATCTGGGTGGTTATTCTGATCTTGGCTGGAATCACTTATGTATCTGTCGTTGGCTGTGGGCAGAGGAGGCGCCTCTGTTGATCTAGGATGGTTTCTCATGTTTGGGGGTCAGCTGGCCACAGGCAGGTGTAGCGAGGCCTCAGATGGGACAAGCAGGCTCTTTTTAACTTGTCTCTCATCCTCCAACAGGTTTGCCCAGAGTTGCTCACATGGTGCCAGCTGGGTTCTAAGAGAGAGTGGAAGTTCACATGGTATTTTGATGTCTCACCTTGGAGATGGGACGCCATCACTTCTGTTGAATTTCTACTGGTCAAAGAGTTAAAAGGCAGCCCAGATTGAGTAACAAGGAAAACAGACTCTACTTCTTGTTGGGAGAAGCTGCAAATCCACATTGCACGGATTCCAGTAGCGGAGGATCTGGGGATACTTTGTAATTAATCTACTATATCCAGCCTCAGAAACCTCTTGTCTCCCCTCCTCCAAGCTCTGAGTGGGAGAACTTGGCTTTGATTACCAGGACAGGGTGGGCAGGGCCTTGACCACATGACCTTCTAGGATTCTTCTAGTTCTGACATTTTGGGGTGAGCTCCTGCTCTTCTATTAGTGGATCCATTGCATCACCTTCCAGCTTTGTGACCGAGGGTTTCTCTCTACATCTCTTTCTGCCTCAGGTTCCCCATGGGTGAAACTTGGATTTCCCCATGGGTGAAGTAGTTGGATTATATTTGACCATTAGATGATTGATTATTGGGAAAGTACTCTATGCTAGGCATTATGCCAGGTATTGAGCTAGGAGACCGGTAGAGGTCTTCCAATGGCATAGGAGTACATGCGGGCGGAGGGCAGAGAGCCTGAGGGAGTGGAGGAGACTGGTTATGGGTTCACATCCTTCTTTATCACTTTGGGGAAGTTTACTCCCCATTCAGAGCTAGTGTCCCCTTGGGCAAAACTGGTCTGTGAAAGTATTTGGTAAGATACTACCCGAGAACAGCTTTGTTCACTGCTAAGTGTGGGGCACACGTCAGTTGCTACTCACCCGCCCTCTCCTGGACATTGACTTTTCTGTGCAAGACTGCAAGGATTTTACTTACTTCTGGTAAATTCTGGCATTGGCTTCTCACTTTTAAATAAGTGTTCTTTGGGACTTCCCTGGTGGTCCAGTGGTTAAGAATCTGCCTTACTATGCAGGGGACATGGATTGGCTCCCTGGTCGGGGAAACTAAGTTCCCACATGCAGTGGGGCAAGTAAATTTGAGTGTTGCAACGAGAGCACTCATGTGCTGCAAGGAACTATCCTGCATGATGTAAGAAGGTCCTGCATGCTGCAACTAAGACCCAACACAAGAACAACAACAACAAAATGTGCTCCTCAGGCTGAAGAAACATGGAAGGATCTGCTGTGCTGGACATGAAGTGGGGAAGGCTGTAGAAACAGGGTCATTATATGTCTCAGATAGATGATCTGAGACATCTAGGTAGTCTCTCTTCAAGTGTATGTGCAGGCTCAGGTTCAACTAACATCCCTGGTCACCCACCATCTCTTAGATTTTACTGCATCTGGCCTCATCCTCATTGTGACTTTTGGAGGCCGTGTTCTTTTTCTACTGTACAAACAAGGACGCCGTAACCTGTGTCCCCAAGAGCAGAATGACATCTGTCCATCCACACAGCTAGTAATTGTATATTTAGAATATGTCTTACATTCATTGGCTATAAAGAGAACCACGGCTAACAGACATGAGGTGGATTTGAACTTAGCTCTTCTTCCAGCACCATTGTTTTTCCTACCTCGTCACACTGGAGATGGCTGAGTTTCATGCCCACCAGGAAGAGAACAAGCTGCAATGACTTTAAAAGGCAGTGGGTAGGATTCAGGTTAGATGGATCAGGAACTTCCTAGCTACAGGGAGTCATAATAATAATAATGTTAGTAATAATAACAATAGCTAAGATTATTGAGGATATACTATGTGCTCTTTGCAAAAAGCATCTCAATCTTCAGAAGTACCTGTAAGGTTGGTACAATTTAGGTAGCCTACCCAATGTCACTCGGAGAGTGAGAAGTGGAACTAGGGTTTGGACCCAGGTGGCCAGGCTCTATCTGATCTGTGGCATTGCTAGCTAAGGTAACAGGTCAGGCTCTTTCTGCCTTGGGCCTCCCAGGCCCCCAGCTGATGAGAGGCTGTATGCTGCCTGGGGAAGGGGGAAGTGCTTGTCTCGTCCACACCTGGGAAAGTGCAGTTGGGGCTGGTGTGAGTCTGCTCCAGGTGGAGTGATGCATGGAGGAAAGTTCTCGCTTTCTTTTTCAGGGGGTGGTTTATCACTCAGAGACCAAGGCCATTAGCTCTCTTGATGGGTGCTGCTCTCTGCTTGGTTATTTATCACACCAAAGCATGAAATTGATTCCAGAAAGCCTGTCCATTTCCTCTGGCTCTTCCTGCAGAGGGGATAGAGAGAGAGAGAGAGAGAGAGTGTGTGTGTGTGTGTGTGTGTGTGTGTATGAGAGCATGTGTATGTGTGTGTGTGTGTGTGTGGGCAAGTTTGCAGGGCTTGCCAGGATAAAGGACACCCTTGGATTGGCAATGTAACCCATCTGGGTATATCTCTCCAGGGTCTTTTGGGAGGTCACCTCCATGCCAAGGACGGAGATCTTCCAAGGCTGTCCAGGGCAGGGCAGGAAGTACGGGCAAGGCTGAGATGGAACCAGCATGCTGGAAAGAGTAAATGCAAGGATGCCAGGAGGGATTAGGGAACTGGGTAGGGGTCAGAGGGCCGCCCTTTGGTATTTTAAAGGACTTCCCAGTGGGCACTGAAGTGCCTGGATGTGTACCTGATCGCTGATTGTGGAGAAGAGGAGGTCAAGATACGGGCCATTCTCTGCGTGTGTGGCTCAATCCAGAGCCTGCTATTGGTGGGCTTTTTGATGTCACTAATGAAGACAGTGGCAATGATCACATCACAACAAATACTTAGTGAGCACCTATTCTAGCCCTGGTTCTAAACTAGACCTAGGGACATAGTGGTGCAAAAGGTGTGGTCCCAGGTCCCAAGGAGCTCCAAGTTTAACGTGTGTTAGCGAGGGTGAACTGGAGACACGCAGAGGGGCTCGTGCCTCTGTTAAGGTTGCTGTCAGAGGCAGCAGCACAGTGCCTGGGCTCAGGGGGATTCTGGGAAGGGCCACCTGGGTGGGATCTTCACAATGAAGAACTCTCACCAAGGATGGGGCATGCTAGGGTTCATGGTCTTAGGCAATAGACACGACTCTGACTGATTGAAGAATATTAGAAGAATACAGGGTGTCTTGTCTAGTCACAGCGGGGGGCTAGAGCCAGACTGGAGGCTCAGAGTCCAGGCCTGATGCCCTGCTGCACACAGAACCAGACTGACGGGGAAACCGCACTTGCCTGCCACCAGGCACCACGGAACCTTTGCTGTCACTCCCCACTGATTGCACTTCTTGGACCAGGAGCTTAATCTTGTTGTCACTTCTACTCAAAGCTGGACACCTCCACTTCCACCCTTGCCAGCACTGTGGACTATGGGCATTGCCTCCTTACTCTAGTACCTCCCTTCTAGAGGGAATGAATGAATCTGATTGGGGGGATCTAAGTCACATGTCTGTGCTGGGGCTGCAGAGGAGGCTGGGTAACCAACGTTCTGGTTTCTGAGAAGGTGTGACTCATGAGTCTAGAAACTCCCAAATTTGGCAAAACTTCACAGGAAGCCAAACTAACTGGCAACAAAAATGATAACATCCACTGTAGGGATGGTAAGTTTGCAAGAACAGGAAGCAGACTGTTTTGCCAGTGAATCTTCTATCCCTAGCTTGTGCCTGGCATAAGGTAGGCAGTCCAGACATACTTGTAGAATGAGTGAGTAAATTGCAGTGAGGGGGTGATGCTGACTGTGGGGCTTGCACAAGCCATTCCTTCATTTAGGGATAACTTGAGAAAGAGTTAAGGCATCTAGATGGCAATCTGTGCTTGATCTGGTCCAGTCTTGCCAACTGGTCTGCAATCTGGGTCATTGATTGACTTTCTGCTCTTTGGAGGAGGGGCAACAGTCTGGTTCTTAGGATTAGGCAGAAAAGAATTGATCCAGTTAAAGTATGGGGGGGTTGAAACAAACGTGGTTATTGATTAAAACATGTATTGATTTCAATTATTCAAGTGTTACTTCAATGGGTACTGTCTACTAGCACCAATGCCCACTTCCTCCTCCCTCATAGGAGCCCATGTTTGTGTAGAGAGAAGGTCGCCCCATTCCCAGCTCCTGGTCACTCTGACTGGTCTAAAATAATCTCCATCTCCTCACAGACATTAGGTTAGGATGGACCAATGAGATGCAAGGGGAGTTTTCTGACAGGTGGGTGGGAGGAAGCCTTCTTCACACTTCTGGGAGAGTCTCTGAGAGTTGCCCTCTTCTGGTTTTCTCTGAGCATCATCATGGGTGGGTCTAAGGCTCTTAACTGCCCCCAGCCACCGTGTCATCTAGTCTGAGGATGATGGATACACAAAAAGGAATCACAGGAAAACAGGACAAGGCTTCCAGATGACACCAGATCTACCCCTGCAGTTTGCGCTGCCTCCAGGTTTCCAGGGCTAATAAATTTCCAGTCTCAGCTACTTTGATGTTCTGTCCTTTGCCCCTGAAAACCCTCTAATAGCTACATGATCACTTGCTTGCATGTAAGGTGATCCAATCCCAGGAGATGGCAACACTGGCAGCTGAGTGGTACTAAGTAGTGGGGGAGGGGGAACTAAAGAACAGTCCCTCTCCTCACCCCCAGAGGCCTTCCCACTGGCACACGGGACAGTGCCCGAGATGTACCAAGAAAGGGTTTCCTTTCGAGGCAGCCCTGTGTCTAGGAAACCCTGTTTAGGACAGAAATACTCTAAGGAAAGGTGGCCCACAGTCAGCATCTCAGAGCATGAAAGGCTTTTTCAGGGAGGTGTGAAGCTCACATCATTTGTGAGTCAGAGGAAAATAGACCTTGGGTAGAAGTGGGGAGGGGCACAGAGTCCCTGTCCTGCTATCACTGCCCAGCAAACAAAGTTGGATTGCTCTCTGCCCACATCCATGCCCCGGCCGGGTCACAGCAACCCCGGGTGGAGTGGGGTGACACAGCCTTTGGTGAGCACCTGGTCCGTCCTATGACCCCCGCTGGGACAGCAGCTGTCAGGACCATGTGTCTCCCAGTCTCCACTCCCAGGGGCCTGGGGGCGGCTCCCACATTATTTGAACAGTGGTGGAGGCCCTGGGCTGTAGAGTGATCCAAACCACTCCGTGTTTCCCTGGGAGGGGTTTGGGTGGAACATAAATAAGACAATTTATTCAGAGAAACCATCTCCCCTATTTACATTTAAATTGAATAATTTAAAACACCTTTACCCATTTCCATAAATTATCCCCTGTTGGACAGGCAGTTCAGCTGCGTGGAGGGGGTGCCGTCCTGGGGAAAAGCCTAATTACATTCACTGCTACAGGGCTGGGGTGGGAGGGGGAGCGTGGGAGGTGGGGCGGGGCCGCAGGCCCGGGGTGGGGGTGGGGGCGCTCCAGAGGAGGCAGACATTTGTCTTAGAATTGGCAGGAAGAAAGAGGGAGCTACTAAGAAGCTGTGGTCCCTTTAAGAGCTTTACAACTGAGAGGTAGAGGGCAAAAAATAAAATCCTGCTCTTATCACAGGGGCAAGGCATTGGAACCAATCCCTGGCCTCCTAGCCAAGAGCATCACCCAAGTTTGACCCGGTCAACGGTCCTATGTTTACATCTTCCAGAGACCTGATCTCTTGGTGCCAGGGAAGCAGGGGAAGAGAAAGAAAGAATGGGGTTTCTGTGATTCGTTACTTCTGGGTATTTCCCAGGCACCTGCTCTTTCCAGGCTCTGTGCTGAGGACATGGGGATGACCAGGCCAGCCCTGCCCTCCAGGGCTCCTGGAGTGGGTGAGAAGAACTCCTTTCACACAGGCTGTGTGTGCTCAGAGCAGATGAGAAGGTGTGGTGAGACCCACTGGAGGGGGAGGGGTGAGGAGCTGTCCCAGGCAGTCCCTGGGTTCACAGGAGAGGTGGCTCTTGATGACCCTCAAAGGCTGGGTTGACTCAGGGAGGTGCTGAGGATGAGAGGAGGCATCACCAAGAAGGGACCAGAGTGAGAAAAGGCTCAGAGGTGACAAGGTCTCTCCAGCTCTCTCCTCTCCCCCAGGGAGGGGGTACTCTGGACAGAGGGCAGCCCCAGAGCACTCAACCTGCTCCACAATTGGAGGCAAAATGACCAGTGAAGTGTATGGAGCAGGGAACAGAGAGGGGTGGGCTTGGGGGAGGCTGGGGACAAGCACTTTGATGCTTATGACATCCCTAGGAGGCGGGCACGATTAGCTTTATTTAAGAGGTGAGGAAACGGGAGCTCTAAGCTCCAAGCTGGGGAAATCAGGATTTGAACTTTGTTCTGTCTGCCTTGAAAGCCCGAGTTTGCAGCCTATAGGTGGACCTTCAGGGCTCACAGGGATGCGGACCAGTAGTCTCCAGGGAGCAGTCCTGTGCCCGGGGTTGTGTAAGCAGATGGGGCATAAACCTCTTTGGGAAAACAGATGAAAGTGACTGTGGTCGTGCTTAAAAGCTGTGCAGTGACCTAGCATGTTAATGGAATCTTATCGATGTGTTCCTTTGCCATCTTCATGGACTCTCCTGGGGAGGAAGACAGATGCAGCAGTGAAAAAGACCCTCGGGTCAGGGCACACCTGGCCCCTTCTCCTGCCTTTTCAGAGCCAAGGCTCTTAAAATATGCTCCTCTGTTCCAGTGGTGGTCTCTGAGTGATTTCTTAGCCTCCCCACAAGCCCCCACTGTCCCCTTGGGTTACGTTTCCTTGCATTTGGTCCTCTTCTACTGGAACCAGACAGATCTAGGTTCAGATCCCGAATTGATCATTTGCTCACTGTGTGACCTTGGGAAAATGACTTGCCCTCTCTGAACCTGATTTTAGGACCGTAAACCTGATGTCAGAAGGTTGTTGTGAGCATCAGATGAGACTGGATAGTAAGCTGCACGGCATAGAGCGGCTGCTCAATAAATGTCACCTTTTTTTTCTGACAGTTAAAATATTGAAAATATTGAAAAATAGTGAAAAATATTGAAAATATTGAAAAATATCAAGATATTGAAAATATTAAAAATATTGAAAATATAGAAAAATATTGAAAATATTGAAAAATATCAAAATATTGAAAATATGAAAAATACTGAAAAAATTGAAAAATTTGAAAATATTGAAATAGTGAAAATATTGAAAATATTTAAAAATATTGATAATATTGAAAATATTGAAAAATTGCAAAATATTGAAAATAGTGAAAGGTATTGAAAATATTGGAAATATTTAAAAATATGGAAAATATTAAAAATATTGAAAAAATTGAAAATATTTAAAAATATTGAAAATATGGAAAATATTGAAAATATTGAAAATATTAAAAATATTGAATATAGTGAAAAATATTGAAAATATTGAAAAATTGAAAAATATAAAAAATATTGAAAATATTTAAAAATATTGAAAATATTAAAAATATTGAAATATTGAAAATATTGAAAAATATTGAAAATATTGAAAATATTTAAAAATATTGAAATATTGAAGATATTGAAAAATATTGAAAATATTGAAAATATTAAAAATATTGAAATATTGAAAATATTGAAAAATTTGAAAATATTGAAAATATTAAAATATTGAAAATAGTGAAAGATATTGAAAATATTGAAAATATTTTAAAATATTGAAATGGAAAAATATTGAAAATATTGAAATATTGAAAATATTGAAAAATATCAAAATATTGAAAATATTGAAAATATTTAAAAATATTGAAATATTGAAAATATTGAAAAATTTGAAAAATATTGAAAATATTAAAAATATTGAAAAATACTGAAAAATTGAAAATATTGAAATATTGAAATATTGAAAAATATTGAAAGTATTGAAAATATTGAAAATATTTAAAAATATGAAAAATATTGAAAATATTAAAATATTGAAAATAGTGAAAGATATTGAAAATATTGGAAATATTTAAAAATATTGAAAATATGGAAAAATATTGAAAATATTGAAAAATATTGAAAAATTGAAAAATATTGAAATATTGAAAATATTGAAAAATTGAAAATATTGAAAAATTGAAAATATTGAAAAATTGAAAATATTAAAAATATTAAAAAATTGGAAAATATTGGAAAATATTGAAAATATTAAAAATACTGAAAATATTTCAATATTTAAAATATGGAAAAATATGGAAAAATATTGAAAATATTGAAAGTATTGAATATAGTGAAACATATTGAAAATAGTGAAAAATATTGAAAATTTTGAAAAAATTAAAAATATTGAAATATTGAAAATATTGAAAAATTTGAAAAATATTGATAATATTGAAAATATCTGCCACAGTTAATGAGATTCTTCCAGCTACTGCTCATGTTTCTCAAAAGTCCAGGGAACTTTGCCTGAGAGACCTTCCACAGTTCACTCCCTGAAATGACTGTCATCCTCTCAGAACCCCCCAGGGAATTAAGGGGCTCGTTTGCTGGTGCTGTTGTGTGGTTGGAGATAGAGTTGGGTTCCATCAATTTCTTGCTGTGACTTTGGGCAATTGATTTAAGCCATTTGTGTCTCATGGTCCTCTCCTGTTAAAGAGGCAAGATAATATCTACCTTACAATGATGTTGTGAGAAGTAAAGGAAAAATAACCTGTGGCAAGCACCTTGCATGATGCGGAGCAGCCAGCAGTCACCCAGCAATGCACTGTAGTCTTTTCACGGGTGTGCGTGTGTGGTGTGGACTGCTCCTTACCAGGTTGGCTCCTTCTTGGCAGGGACTGCCTCCTCTGTCCTCTCTGTCCTCGCTCCCTGAGCCCCAAGCAGAGTCAGTCCCCATCCTAGAGCGCTCCGCTATTGGAGAAGTGCCCCCTTCATTCCCCTCATAGGTTCTTAGGCCATTCATCTCACAGACTTGGTAACTGTTGGTGCATGGGTTGCAGGTGCGGCCAGATTATCAGTGGAGTTACCTGGGGATGAATTTCATCCCTCTGTTGGGATTTCCCATTTGAGTTTAGGGTGTCAAAGATCTATTAAGATAAAATACGGATCTCCTAGTTTATTCCACGATGAGCTTTTTAAAAAAGATTTATTTTATTTATTATTTAATTTTTGCCTCTGGTGGGTCTTTGTTGCTGTGCGTGTGCTTTCTCTAGTTGCGGCAAGCGGGAGCTGCTCTTCATTTGTGGTGCCTGGGCTTCTCATTGTGGTGGCTTCACTTGTGAAGCACCAGCTGTATGTATACGGGCTTCAGTAGTTGTGGTGCATGGGCTTAGTTGCCCCATGGCATATGGGATCCTCTCAGACCAGAGACTGAACCGGTGTCCCTTGCATTGCAAGATGGATTCTTAACCACTGGACCACCCAAAGAACTTTTGAGACTCTAAATGATTGAATACAGCCATCCCTGAGTTGTATCCTGGTTAGCATTTGGTCACTGGAGACAACTCAAAATCTTAGCCACAAGTGCCCCTGAGGTACTGCCTTGTACATGCTAGTTCAGCCCCAAGGATGGTCAGTGAGCTGGGTTATAGAGCCCTGAGAGAGGGAGGCCAGCAGGGGCAGAGGCTGGTGTCAAGAGGGAGCATTTCCAGGAAAGTCCTGGATTATGGCTTAGATGCAACTGGCTGTTCGATTTTTTGTTTGTAATTCTCTGGGCCTCAGATGTTCACAAAACAAGGAATTAGACTAGATGAACTCCAAGGTCATCCACAAGTTTTAAAATTTGATTTTCTAGGTCTAACCTGAGTCCCTCTTGCTATATTTGAAGTCAACAGAGATTATACACTTGGAAATAAGTGAGCAGTGGTGGGTAAGCCCTAGAGGGCTGCGTTTTTCAACCTCTTATGGTGGGAGAGCTTTGGTGGGATTGTATTCTAATTAAATATTTAATGGGATGTGTCTGCCTTTAAAATCACTGCCAGCACCTTGGGGATGGCTCTCTTTTGTGTTCTTATTTGCAGCTTGCCTGTAAATCGCAGGGCTGAGCGCAGCTGGAAATCTCTCCCCTGAGACTGTGTGGGGTCTTGGGGTCTAAACGGATTGGCCAAAGTGCAGAGGAACATCTCAGAACTCTGAGGTTGACCTTCCTATCCCACTTCCCAGAGCCTATGATGGTCTCCTAAGCAGGGTCCAGGAAACGGGATCAGCCCCCCTGTTTGGAGCTGCTCTTTATTCCGTCTGCTCTCTGAGAGCGGGGGAGAGTGTGTGCTTTTTCTCTACATTAATAAAACCAGAAATGAGTCTTCATTAAGGGCTCCATTAAGAAGCCACTGTTATTCTTGGCACTCATTAGTGTTCTGCTCACCACTCAGTTGCCACACCAGTATTTTCCCCGGGCTTTGCAGAGTCCCCTCCCAATACTGAGAGCTGCTCATAAGACAGTCCTCAACATGCAGAATCTCAGAGATGGAAGAGTTAGAGCCTCACTAGTTCATCTCATCCATTCCCTTGTCTCTGAACAATTGCTTGTCCTGCTCCTAAGCCTCTCTCAGCAGCCTATGGATCTAGTCCACTAGATCCTTAGTTAGACAAGGTCTCCATCTCGTCTAACTGCCCTCTTTGGCTGCAATGTAAGTTGATTTGTCCATTTGAATCCTTCACTAGGATAATAAAAGAAATCTTTCCAAGAACTCTTTGTTGTCTTTCATTTACTGAGTTTAGGTCCTAGATTCAATCTGAGGAGTGTTGAAACCCTGCTCCCTTCCTGTATCCCTGTGGTAGGACCTATCCTTAGACAAAATTATCACGTAGGTAAGTTTCTCTCTCAACTTCCTGCCCATCTCCCCCCATTCACACCTCTCTCCTCTCTCTCCTCAATGCCCATCTCCACCCTTGTTCTCTCCAGGCTTCAGGACAACTCTCAGGCACTTATCCAGGGCCTGTGGCTGCTTGACACCTTCCTTCCAAAGAATCAACTAACATAATAAATGCATATTACATGCCATGCCAAGTACTGTGCTAGATCCTCTATCTCACTTGGCCAGAATTACAACCCCTTTGAGGGGGCATTACTGGTACCATTTTGTAAAAGAAAAAATACAGAGCTTCAAGCGGGTTCAGGTCTTTGGTCACACAGGGTATCAAAGATAAGCCAGAATTGAGCTCAGGCCTTCTTACTCCTAGTCATCAAACCATCCTTGTCTTCTCACCCCTTCAGGGCTCAAGGTAGTAATTAGCTAACATAAGGAAGGATCAGAGGGACTTTCCTTGTGGTCCAGTGGGTAAGACTCTGTGCTTCCACCGCAGGGGGCATAGGTTCAATCCCTGTTTGGGGAACTAAAACTCCACATGCCAAGCCACATGGCTGGAGAGAAAAAAAGGACTCAGATCCATTGCTAGTGGCTGCTGTGACAAGAAAAATTAGATTCAGTTTGTTTTTCTCCCAAAGTCAGAACTTTTACATGGGGATTGTTCCCTTCAATGTAATCCACTTGCAAAGTTTGATATGTATTCCAATCATGTCCTACTGTCAACGCACCTTCACAACTCTCATTGGGAAGTCTGTGGCATATGGGTTTGAAAGTTGGTGAGTGTTTATCTTGGGGTGAACTAGATCTTTGGAAATACCCCAAAGTCATTTGGATTTAAGTCTGGAGAATAAGGTGAAGCACTAAAATAGGTGATGGTGCTTTGGGTCAAAAACCTCTGAAAACATTTCTCAGTGAACTGTAGTAGAAATACTGTTTCACAGGCCCCAGCTTTTGGATGGTACAGAGCTTTCTCAAATGTTTCAGAGTCTTGACATGTGAAATAAAACTTGATTGGCACTTTGATGGGAGAGGTGTGGGGGGAGGGAGGGCACTGATGTTTGAAACCAAATGATCCATGATCTTTTCACATCAGGCAGAGATTTTGGAGGTACTTTTTAGCCAGGGGAGCTGGAGTTTCCTTGGTTGATATTAATACATGGGCTCTCTGGTCCCAGGTCAGCTGGTCCCAAGGCACTGGTGGTTCACTGAATATCATCTTGCTGCAAAAAGTGTTGCCAGTCCAACTTTATCTGGAAGTTACAATCATGGGAAAGCTCTCTTTTCTGTCCAGCATGAGTGTGGACAAAACTTTTACAAAACTTTTTTTTTCTGAAAAAATTTCATTTTTGACTGTGCTGGGTCTTCATTGCTGCTCATGGACTTTCTCTAGTTGGGCAAGCGGGGGCTACTCTATAGTCACAGTGCATGGGCTTAGTTGCTCCACAACATGTAGGATCTTCCTGGACCAAGAATCGAACTAGAATCCCCTGGCAGGCAGATTCTTAACCCCTTGACCACCAGGGAAGTCCCAATTTGTTTTCTTGTGGGACTCTGGTTTGTTTGTTTGTTTTTTGCTTTAGCTGAACTCTTTAGCCATCATTTATTCCCACTGTTAATCTTCTCTTTTAGTAAACTGAATCTTCTACCATTTTCAATATTTTCAGTGGACATGGGGAGGGAATGGAGTGGGTTAGGCAGTTGTTTCTGGCAATGCCCTACATATCCTCCTTTCTTTAAGCCTGATGAATCTGTCTAACATCCCACTGCCTATGACCTTATCTCACTTCCACACACTTCTTTGAGCCTCTCAATTGTTCCCTTTGCAAGATTTTCATGGTTTTGGCTCTGTATGGTCTTGATTTTCAGGCTTCAAGAATCCCCACTCACTCTATGAGGAACCAACTCAGTACACTCCTCCTGTCTCCATCAGGATGGTACTGCAGTGGAGACAGGACATGTGTGCTGGTTGACGTGGGGGAGTTGCTGCTGTGGGTTGATACATGTCAATCTCTCCTCCTCTGCTTTCAAGGATATTGTCATATAAAGTAGGTACAGTTTAATAGGGACCCCTGGAGTTAGATGGCCTTTCCTCTTTTATTTTAGACAAGCTCAATGAAAACTATGGGAAATTACTCCACCTCTATGAGTTTCAGACTCTTGAGAGTCCCTTGGCTACAAGGAAATCAAACCAGTCAGTCTTAAAGGAAATCAACCCTGAATATTCATTGGAAGGACTGATGCTGATGATGAAGCTCCAATACTCTGGCCACCTGATGTGAAGAGCTGACTCATTGGAGAAGACCCTGATAATGGGAAAGATTGAAGGCAGGAGGAGAAGGGACGGCAGAGGATGAGATGGTTGGATGGTGTCACAAACTCTGTGGGCATGAGTTTAAGCAAATTCTGGGAGATGGTGAAGGACAGAGAAGCCTGGCGGGATGCAGTTCATGGCGTTGCAAAGAGTCGGACATGACTTAGCAACTGAATGACAATGTGAGCTTCAGTTTGGTCATCTGTAGAGTAGGAATAAACAATACATTCTGGAAGGTGGTGAGGACCAAGTGAGAGGATTCATACTAAGATCTTGTCTCATGAAAATACGGGCTCAAAAATGAAAGCCATTTTTATGATTACCAAAATGGTCATGGTCATTATTACTTCTGCAGGGGGCTCTGAGCTGGACCTGTTTTTGGCCAGGTGAACTAAATGATCACAGAGGGAGGGGAGAAGAGGACTGTGGGATCTGTCCATGGTCCTGATTCATTTGGCCAAGAAGCCATTTTGATAGATCTGAGTTCCCCAACCAGGGACTGAACCCTTGCCCTCAGCAGTGAAAGCATGGCATCCTTCTTCTCTGTCTCCTCAATGCCCATCCTCATCTTTGTCCTTTCCAGGTTTCAGGACAACTCACAGGCTCTTATCCAGGACTTGCTGCTTGACCAGGGAATTCCTAGTGATCACCTTTTGTTGTGTCAGGTACTTCCCTAGGCACCAGATTGTTCAGACAAAGGGAATGCCTTATCTAGATTTTTCACACAGTTTCATGTGTGCATCAGTGAGAGTGTGTGTGACATGGCCCTGTCTCATGTGCATGTACTTAATGTAGATTTTTAAAAACACTTGAATGTGGAATGTGAGTGCATCTGTGTGTGCATGCATGTGTGTGTGTGTGTGTGTGTGTCTTGGGGGAAGGAAGAGCGGCTTGGAGCTGAAGCACAGGAGAGGTATTGCTGTCATGCTGCTCACCTGGGCAAATAGCCAGAAAGAAGGCCCTAGCATGGCCACAAGGGGATGATGGTTTCCTAGAGCTTCCTGGAGAGATTGAAAGGCACAATGCCCCCCGCCCCACCCCACCCCCACCTCCTGGCCACCAGAGCAGAGTAAATCTGAGACCAGAGCTGGGCTGCTCTCCTGCTGGGCACTCTAAACTAATTTTCTGGTGCATTATACACTTTGCCTTTTGAACAATCAATGGCCTTAAATGCTGTTTGGTTCCTGCAGCCAAATCCAAGAGAAATAAGACATAATCCATTTGGTTGATGTGGCCAGAGCAGGGAGGAAAAGAGAGAGAAAGAGGAAGGTTTGAGCTGCCTTGGGGATCTCTGCTTGGCTCAGGGAGGGCGGGGGAACTGGAGGGATCTGCCAGCTTTCGAGGGAATGGGCCTTTAAGAGATATTGATGGCTGGCTAATCACAGCCCCGTTTGTCTCAATATGTCCTTCCATAGAGCTGTCACTCCTGCATGAGCTGAGCTCTGTCGGGGAAAGGCTGGGATATGGCTCAGGGTTCAAGGTACAGACTGAGGCCCTGGCCCTGGGTGGGGATGTCCCCTAATCCTAGATGAAAGGTCTGGTGTGGGTCTCAGTCTGGAGTTTGATTTTGGGCATAATTCCCTAGAAGCCCCGAGACAGACCAAGTGAAGTCAACTTGGTCTTCCCCTTCAGGCCATTCCCCGCAGGAAGAGGGAAATCGAATCACCCACTTTCAGAGCATCTGCTCCCACAGGTGAAACTGCTAGAAGGATAAACAGTGAGCATCTCAGGCGTCCCTGCTACTCTGACAGCCTGGCTGGGAGGACTGCCTCCCAGGGACCCCTCACATCTCACACTTCTCACCTACCCTCTGTCCTGTTCTCCACTCAAAGGAATGAATTGCCCAGCCCAGGGCTCAGTTTCCCCATCTCTATCTAGAAATGTCAGCGTCTAGAGACAGATAAGTGGAAGACAGACCTCTGCTGGACCCAGGGGCTTGGGTCATCCCCTTTTCCCAGAAGGAAGGAAGAATGATATTCACAGTGTGAAATTGATCAGGCAGCCTCCTGATGAGATATGGGGGAGGAAGGAACACGTCTTCCCAAAGGACTGTTTGGGGTGTTTCCCTGGGGAAGGCATGCAGGGGGAGGGGGAAGGGCGGGAGGTGGGAGGTGGCAGCTCTCCCAACCTCCCTGCACCTGGCTCTGGGGAAGGCGGCCACCACAAGTGCCTGTCTGCATCTCCAAGCACTGCCACATGCCTAGGTTGCTGCTGATGCCACACCTGAGACACAGCTGACCCCTCAGGGTGGGGGAGGGCAGCAGGGCCAGTAAGGGGCCCACCCAGGTGTTGGCAGAGGTGCCACAGGCAGGGAACAGGGAGCCTGGGGTGAGCAAAGCCCCCATACATGGGGGGAGCCTCAAAATGGGCTGTTCGGGGCTCACTCAGAGGGTGATGGAGGGGAGCAGAAAAGCTGGGCTCTGAGTCTGCTTGGGCCACTGGAGATCCCCCAACTCTTCACGGCCAGAACCCGGGGCTCCCCGCTGAGGCCTGGCCATATCCGGCCCTGCTTAGCTAGAGAACCGCTCCTACTTCTTCAGTCCAGGACAGCTCATTTCAGCTGCTGTAGCAGCGACGAACCAGCGGCGGCAGAGGCTCTGTGTCAGGGCGGGGCCCCTGAGCGTCTCCTCTGGGTAATTATGCTGAGAACGTGTTTTACGGAGATGCAGGGCTTGTCTGACAAGGCTCACGCTTGTTCCCGCTGCCGAGGCAGCTGGGAGCTGAGCGGAGAGGCCAGGGGCTGAAGGTGATTTTGCCGCTTGGGGAATCTGTCTTGGAGAATGCGATGCTAGATCCCAAGGGACACACATCCAGATGGGCCTCCTGTCCCTCCCCTGGCCAGGGAAGGAAAGAGGGGGCTAGGTCAGAGAACCCCTCAAAATAGAGGGAGCTGGGGGAATGTCACACACTATGATAACAGTTATTATAACAGTTTATTGCTAATTATTCCAATAGTAGACATATCTAACATTTATATACTGTTCTGTATATATCTATTTTTCACTGCACCACATGGCATGTGGAACCTCCCTGACCAGGGATCAAGCCCGTGTCTCCTGCAGTGGAAGCTCAGAGTCTTAACCACTGGACCACCAGGGAAGTCCACAGTGTTCTGTATTTTTCACATTTGATTCCCACCATGATCATTTGATATAGGGATAGACCTGTATGCCCATTTGGTTAATGAAAAAGGGAGACCCAGGAACATTAGGTGGCTCGGTCCAGATCACAGGGCAGAGCAGGTCCAGAGCCTGGCTTCCTGACTCACTCTTGGGGGTACCTTCTCTATCCCAAGTTGGGCAATCCCTCTGTTACACTGAGCCCCCAGCCTTGTGTCGCTCCAGAGGACCTGTGTGTGTGTGAAGCCCCTGAGAGAATAGAGAGGACGGAGAAGGGGACTGGGCCCCTGCTTTGGGACGCTCCGGCAGTAGGACAGGCATTCACGGGAGATGCAGTGAGGTTGACCTAAAGGAACAGGTGATGAGAGAGTGAGGCAGCCCAGTGAGTGCATCCACAGGAGGCTGCAACACTGACTGCAGGCGGGTCCGCTTCAAAAGACACTGCAGCCCTTTCTGTGGACCACACCCATGAAGATGGAGCCAGTGAACACCCTGTGGATTCAGCACTGAAAAATCTGAGAGCCCAGGAGAGGTGATAGGATTTTTCAGTGGGGCTGGGGTCAACCCAGGAAGGCTTCCTGATGGAGGCAGTTCTGAGCAAAGCCTGGCAAGAAGGAGAGGACAGGCATCATTAGAGGGGAAGATGGAGGACCTGGGACAAAGAGGTGAAAGCATGTTTGAGATGGTGAGCAAGTTATCTTGGAAGACTGGGGTGAGGGGACTTAGGGTGGGTGAGGGGGCCTGGGGTTGCTGGTGATGGAGATGGCAGGCCAGATGTGAACTGGATACGCCAGAAACTAAGGGGCCCCTGAGGATGGTTAGAAGGGAAGAAATATGATCAAAACAACATGAAATGCTTTGCCAGGCTTTGTGTAGAATGAGGAGTGGATGGAGAGATTGAGGACAGGGTGGGAGGATAAACAGGCGGGAATTGGGAGTGGTCTGCTATGGCTTGAAGTCCCAGGGGCTGGCTGTGGAACCTAAGATTTTCAGGACGACTGTGGGGCTCTAAGGACCCTCAGCATTTCTGACCCAGCCCTGCTGCCAGGTTGGCAAGATGGATGTCTCCCACAGCCCATTGCCCCGCCCCACGACGCCTTCCTTCACCAAGCCAGTACCCAGCTTCTCTCTACAGGATGCCAGTTCAGTGCTGGATTCTGCCTCGGGCCCCAAGACAAATCTTGCTGCTCTGGGACGATGCCCTGCTGCTCCTTCTGCTCCGCTCCGGGGTGATGGATGGCTGCGGTAGGTGGGTGAGGAGCCTGCCTCCCCCAGCCCGCTTCAGATGATAAGAGTGGCTGGGAAGCAGGGTTCCAGAGTTACCAAAGAAGTGTGGCAGAGAGGACAGGCTAGGGAGGTGACCAGGAATGCTCCAAAGAGTGGTTCTAGAAGGAGTGGCTGATGCCACGGGCCAGGAGATGGTTGCACAGTAGCATACAGTTAGCCTGATACCAGATTCTTCTGAATAGAAGGCAAGTAACATTTTGCAGCCTCATTTCTTGGTTTCTCAAGGCCACCCTGCACTAAGGCCCTGAAAGACTCATAGTGGCTGGAGAGTGAGGGCCTGCTATTGTCTTCAAGGGCGAGCTGTGGCTCAGGGAAGAAGGAGGTAGTTTGTCCTCTGCAGGCTGCACCCGGTGAGTCCCACTGCAAAGTGGGAGCCCCAGCCTCTCAACCTTTGCCCTTCCCTCGGGGCTCCCACAGTGTGAGTTTCAGAGGAAGTTTCTTCTCTGTCTCTCTCTCTGCCAGGCCTTCCTGGGGAATTTTAAAGGGGTAAATCCTCTTCTTAAGATCGGGGTTTAGGGGAACCCAGGATCTATAGGCACCTGTAAAGCCAATTTAAAAATCAGTCTAGCCAACCAGCCCCCAAAGGAACCAAGGGAGCTATAGAGTAACTCAAAAGCAGACACTAATGGAGGAGAAAAGAAATGTAGTTACATATTCATCAGCTTTTAAATATTCATGAGGATTGTAAAGCAGATTAATTTTCATGCCTCATTTCTCCCGTGGTTCCTGCTGTCCATATTTTACCGCAGCAACAGAAGAGAAAGGAGCTGTGGATCACTTGGCCACTGCCCTCGCCATCACTTAAGGAGCAGGGTGCGTGTGCCTGTGTGTGATGGGCGGGGGACGGGAGGGGCGATCACTGCGGAGGTGAAGGTGTTCATCTCCTGAGGGGCAGGTCTCTTTGGCCAAGTCAAGATGATGTGAGGAGAGCAGGAACACAGCAACGCAGCAGTGTAGGGAGGGCCAGGAAGTGGAAGGCCAGGAAGCAGCTGGGGGAGAGGGAGCTGTCTGGAGTGCTGGGGCTCTGGGGGCATTGAGATAATTGCCAGCATCCCCAGGGTGACGAGAGGAAAGGACCTTCACTGGACTCAGCAAGAGATTCGTCTCCACTTCCTTAAACTAACTGAGATGAATGATTGAGTGGGGTGAGAGAGCAGGGGAGAGGGCATGCAGATGGGGAGTGAGGAAGGTGCGGGCAAGCCTGAAGGACAAAGAGGAGAAGCGCGCCTGGGAGAGGAAGAAACGAGGGCAGGGAGAAGGAAGCCAGAGCGTGACTGAGGGCCCCATCTGTTCTAGGGGAGAGCGTTAGAGTAAAAGGACATCAGGCAAGAACAGTACGGATGGAGGTTAGATGTCTGGAAGGACTTTCAGATCCCAGGGCTCTTGGAGCTTCTTTCTGTAGGGAGTGGGAGGAATGCTCCCCTGAGTCACACACCAGCTGTGAGGCAGAGGGAAGGCAGCCTGGGACCAGAGATGCGTTGTTGATTGCTTGGGAAGCAAAGTCAACGAGAGCAAGGAGACTCAGTGTCAGATGCGGGGTATCAGGGCGAGCCATCCTAGAGCCGAGGGGAGCAAACATCATCGTGCAGAGTCATGAATGTGAGCCAGGGAGCCTACAAAATAGCGGGTGACAGGCCCTGGGGGACAGAGTGGCTATGCAGCTTCTTCTTGGAGGTCTTGGATCCTGGGCAGTGATGCGATCTGACAGCCCTTAGTGATTTGGGTCAATTTGGAACAAGAGGAGGGACGAGCTGGCCTCTGAAGGGCCCATCCTGGTTCCCCGGCTCCTGCCCCTTCTGTGGGGGCAGAGGGCTGTCCTTGGAGGAGGCTCCTCGAGGTGCTCTTGGGTGGCCCTGGAGGTCACCAGGCAAGACTTCACAGTGGGTTTCTTTCCCAGCTTCTTTCCCTCCATTCTGTCTTGGATCTTTCCACTGAACTCCTGACTAGTGTCCAGCTGCCCACTGGATCCCTCCACGTGGGTGTGTAGAAGACATCCCGTACCTAACAGGTCCATCATCAAACTGATCTCTCCTGCCACCCCACCTACAGACTCAGCTGGCCTGCAACCTTCCCTGTATTGGTAAATGGCATCTCCCCGCTTCTACCTGCTCAGACCAAAACCCTTAGGGGTCATCCTTGATTGTTCTCTCTTTTACTCTTTTGACATAACATTCGGAATCTTCTGAATTCACTTCTCATCATGTCTGTGGCCACCACCCAGGTCCAAACTTTTCTTGTCTCAATTGTTATAGTAACAGCTTTCCTTCTGTGGCCCTTAGGGCTCATCACAGTCCAGTGCCTCCCCTTGGTTTCTGATCATGTCTCTTTCTCATTCAAACCCTGCTGGCTACACTGGTCTCCCTGCTGTTCCCTGAGCAAGCCAGGCTTGCTCCCACTTCAGGGCCCTTGTACCTGTGGCTCATTCATTCCCTTCCTTCAGGGCTTGGCTCAGTTTTCTTTCACTGGAAGAAACTATTGAGAGTCCCTTGGACAGCAAGGAGATCAAGCCAGTCAATCCTAAAGGAAATCAACCTTGAATATTCATTGGAAGGACTGATGCTGAAGCTGAAGCTTCAGTACTTTGGCCACCTGATGTGAAGAGCTGACTCATAATAAAAAACCCTGATACTGGGAAGGATTGAGGGCAGGAAGAGAAGGAGGCGAAAGAGGATGAGATGGTTGGATGGCATCATCGACTTAATGGACATGAATTTGAGCAAACTCCGGGAGATGGTGAAGGAGAGAGAAGCCTGGTGTGCTGTAGTCCATGGGGTCACAAAGACTCTGAACAACAAGATTTTCACGGTGAGGTTTTCCCTGAGTCCCTTATTTAAAATGCTGCTCTGTTCCCCAGCTTCTCTCTCTCTCCCTGCTCTATTTGCACCCCCTACAGCACTGTTCACCTTCTAACATGCCGCGCAATTATTATGTTTATTACTGTTTATTGTCTGCCTCACCCACTGGAATATCAGCTTCATGAGGTCACAGATTCCGTCCATTTAGTTCAATGCTTTATTCCCAGCCCAGAAAGCAGGGCCTGGCATACTGAAATCTATCAGAGAATTCCCCGATAAATGTTTCTTGCATAGGAATCCTCCCCTTCAGCCCATAGATTAACTGCTATGGTAACTGCCCACCTGCTGAAAACGACTGGAAACTGGACAGAAGGTATGAAACAACCGCTTTCAGATAGTGGGCAACAGTTAGCAGAGGATGGTTGAGAGAAAGGTAACAGCCCGACCACAGCATCAGTTTCCTTGCTGCAGAAAGGCCCAGGAGGAGGAGGAGGAGGGGGAATGTCCTGAAAAGAGCCTGAAGGTTGGATTGATAAGACATGGGTTGAGGCTGAGGAGGCTAGGATTTGTGCGGGAAGAATTCTGGAGAGAAGGGTGCTGCTCATGAAGATTTCTGGAAATCTGTAGAAGGGGCCTCAAAACTTTGGCCATTGATTTGCACACAACTGGGGGTGAAACACCACAAAGTGAAGGAAAAAACCGCCAGTAAGAAGACTGACCAATTGCTAAAGTTCACACAGGGCTGGAATGGGTCAGATTCCCACCAGTGATAGTGGAGGGAGCTTGTAGGAAGTGTTACATTGGATAGAGTCCTCAAGAGGATGTCTACCTTAGCCTGAGACCAAAAGCTGTCCTGGATCTGTTCTCATAGCTCTTAAAGACAACACTTAAAAAGGTCACAGTGACTTCAAATAATTGTGAGGTGGATCCAAGTCCAGCACTCTTTAGAGGAATACAACAAAATCTAGACCCTAATGGAAAATTCACAATCTTGGTCATCAAATAGAAAACTAACAGCCATGCAAAGAAGCAGAAAAATAGGACCTATAACCAGAAGAAAAATCAGTTCACAGAAAGAGACCCCCAAATGGGAAAGTTGATGGAATTAGCAGACAAGGATGCTAAAGCAGTGGTTATAAATATGCTCCATATGCTCAGAAGTGTAGAGGAAAACATGAACACGATGAGGAGAAAAATGGAAGGTTTTTAGAAAGTGAACTTATAAAGATGAAAATAGATCATCTGAAATGACAAATACTGTTGGACAAATAGATGATTTTGTTTCTGCTGCTGCCACTACCAGAAGCACGTGGAGAGTGGTGGCGTTTTTTCCCTTAAAGCTTATTCCCCCTTAGCTAGCGCTTGCCCCTTCTATGAGAGCACTGTGTTTGGTTTCTCAGTTGCCCAGGACTCTGGAGAAGTGGGCCTCCTTTGTATTTGGTCCTCAAATGCAACCTGGCTCAGGTCGTAAGCAGCAGCTCTCCTGGGGCTTGTTTCAGCTAGTGTTTCCTGAACCCGTTACCCTCTGATGCGAACACTCCGCCTCCTGCCCTGCTCCTTAGTGAACCCCCCCTCTCCAGCACCCCGCCCCCGTTATCCAGCAGGGCAGTGTGGAGCTCTTGAGATGGGACGACGACTCTGCACTATGGAGCCCCAAGTCTAGCCAGGGAGGTGCAATGCAAGGAGGAACGTGACAAGGCTCGCAGATAAGTGTGGATAAAGTATTTAGAGAGGGAGAAAACTTCATTTGGAGGGGAGGGAAGGCTTCACGGAAGAGGTGGCCTTTCTGCTGGGTTTTGAAGGATGGCCAAGATTTAGGCTGCTGGGAATGAAGGAACAAGCCTGCTGAGGCGAAGCCGGGAGTTGCCTTGAACTCCCTCACTCTTATGTTCCCTGTCTGAATTCACAAGCACTCCCCTTTAAGGGCTCTAGTCAGCTCTTGGATGGGGCTTTGCTGTTGGGAGTGAGCCCTGTGGGCTCCGGGTCCCCAGGATTTTCCCAGCAGACCAGCGACACCAGTGCGGGCAGCCTCAGGACTCGATCACCCTTCACCTCCTTGGGCTGTAACCAGAGGGAACAGGGCCCCGGGTGCACGGTTTGTGGTCAGAGTATTTCCAGGACGGGTTCGAAGCCCAGCCTAGGGGAGCAGGTGTGAACCCAGACTTGATGACTCAGCCTCTCTGGCCCTCCGTCCCTTCCAGCTGCTCCCCAGTGTCCAGATCAGCCCTGATGCCGTGAGGTGCCCGGCCAGCGGCCAGCATGGCCTCTAGGTGCGCCTGCCTCTTTTGGGACCTCTGAGCACCTCATTTCTCATCTTCCTCTCATCTCAACTTTGCTCTCCCCTCCCCGACCTTCTCCCCATCCTCTGTGTTGGGTGCAATATGACCAGCTCCTAAAAAGGGCCCAGTTTTTCACGGGCTGCTTCCCACATACCACCTGACCCCCAAGGTCGCTCCAGGGCATGGTGGGCGTGTGCAAACAAGCAGGGCTGGGGGGTGGTGCAGGCCCCCCCCCAGGCGTGTTCAGTATAGATTAGGGAGAGCTTGTTAGTGACAATGACGTCACCGCACAGAGCCCGAGGTGGGAGGACCAGGAGTGGGGGTTCCCCAAGGTGGCAGGTTTGAGCAAGGTGGGTGGGGAGCTTAGACACAGGCTTTGAGGTGCACGTGCCCCTCCTCACCTCCTACCTTCCTGCGTCTGCCACCTCCCCTGGAATGGCCTCCACTTGTCACCCAGGCCAGCTGTTCCTCCTCTTCCTCCCCCACACCAGGGAGGAGAGGTGTGTCCCCATGTGGCTGCCAGGGAGTCTGGGAGAGCTCTTCCCAACCTGAAGCCGCAAACCCCAGGCTGGGGCAGTGCTACCTGTGGCCCTGGGCGGTGAGGCCCGTCTGGGGAACTCTCAGAAGAGGGCACTGCAGCGGGGTAGAGGGGGGCTCTGAGTCCTAACTTTGATGCCAGATGAAGCTGAGCCTGAATTCCGTCTCCACTATCTGTGAGTTGCAGACAAGTTGCATAACCTGTGCTCCTCTGCTATTTCCCTATCTTATCTGTAGAATGGAGATAATTGCACTCCCGCCTTCCAGTAGGGGGCCTGCTGGGCACTGAGTAAATGCAGGTGTTAATTACCTTTCTGTTGCTGACGGACTTGCTGTGAGGATGGAGGCTGCGCTCCCACAGCCCCGTCCTGGCTCCCACTGCCCCTGCTTTCAGAAAGCTCCCAGCCTCCTGACTATTGTTCTGGATCCTCGTCTGACAGCCCCCGGAGGGACCCATTGCATCCTTAATTGCAATTCTCTTGCTTGGCAAAGCCATCAGCGCCTAATGTCCCATGTCATTGCTGGTTCTCTGCCTGCGGACACCTCACTCCTGGGGGCTGCTCAGCCACTCAGGATGACGCCATCTGGCCACGGATAACGCCACGGATAACTCCATGGAATGGCCATGGCGGTGGGGATGGGGGTGGGGCCAGGACCTCCCAGTGAAGCCTTGGTGACAGTTTGCCTACAAATAATTTAATATAAGAGGATGACGACCTCTGTGACTCTGTCTCTGGTCCTTTCTACCACTTAGGACTTTCATCTCTTCCCCTTTTTAGAAACCACAGAGGTACCTCTGATCTCCTACACCAGAGCCTTATCCATCTCCTCACCCAAGGGCAGGCCCTTAGACCAGGAGAAACTGAGGTTCTCTCCACCCACAACCCCACCCCAACTTGGCTCTGATGCCTTTGTGGAGTTTTAAGAGAGTCCAGTCAGGGCTGGGGAGAATGAGATTGGAGGAAGATTCAGAACCCAGTGGAGACTGGTATCAAGGGAGGGTTTATCCTAGGTGCCCAAGTTCTCATTCCAGGGTCTCAGGGGCCCCAGGTCCCCTGGGCTAGCACCTATGGTAAGCCCCTGTCTGCCTCAGCACCTGAGGAGCACCCAGGGGCACAGGGAGCAGCCTCCTCAGGAGTTTACGAAGCCTGGCCTGAGGGCAGCTTCGGCCGTCCCCCTGGGTGGGGCGACAGGGAAAGGGCCGCTCTGCAGGGTTGCCTAGGTCAGGACCACAGACTTACTCAAAGGAAGCCCGGGGCCTCCCCACGTTTGAGAAAGAGCTCAGAGACCAGGGTGTGGGTGGGGTGGGTGGGGAGGAGCCTCCCAGCTGCCATCCTTGCCCCCTCCTCCCTGCCCCGCCCCCTGTCCTCCGGGCCACATTCCTCCCACCACCCCTCCCAGGCTCCGGGGGATGTGTCTCTTTTACCCTGAGCCCAGGAAGAGACAAACCCCTTGGCTGTTTCCTCTCCGCATTGCTGGGATCTGCTGGCAATTTCACAAAGGGCTTCCATAAATACTAAGGGAGAACAAAAGGGAAGTAATTACAGAAAATACAAACAGCATGAAAACAGTCAAGTTTCTAAAGTACAGGTTTTCCCCACCTCAGATAACTACCCTGGAGCTCAATACACTGGCCTGCCTTCCCCCAGTCTGGGGCACACTCCAGCCCCTGCAGACGTGCCTCTTGGCTCTTGGGTGGTCAGGGCCCAGGCCAAGCCCCTCCCCACCACCGCCCCTCAGTTTCCCACTTGAGGATTTGCCTTGGCCATAGCTGTAGAGACTGACACTCTGAGTAACTCACCACCTGGCTTCAGGTGGAGGCTTCAACCCCCTCCAGGGCACCTGCTGAGACAGGTCAGGCCTTATCCACACCCCTGGGCCCATCTGTCGCACACCCACTACCCCAGCACATCTTTGCTGTGGAATTACTGTCCAACTCCCCGTGGCCCCTGAACTGACCTGCTCACACATAGTAGAGGGCACACACAGCCTTTGTTCAGTGCAGCCGGATGCCCTGGCCTGAGGTTGACTGGACTAAAACTGGCACCTCAGCCAAGCTGGGATGGTCAGAATTCTGACTTTGAGGTCTTGGAATTGGGACCCCCAGGCCATCTCTTCATGCTGTTCTTTATTAATCCCATGTGGGCTTGGGAGCCCCAAATCATCATCTTGAATCTGGGGGTCTTCCTGGGTATGCAAGGAGAAGCCGAGGATGAGACGGGGATGCAGATGCCCAGGTGGGGAGCAGGAGGTGGGAGCTCCCGGGTCTGTCTGGCGTGCCTGTCCTTGATGTCCTTGACTGAGGCATGACTGCACTCCTGCGCTAAGGCTGTGTGCGACACTCCAGTGTCCCTTTTGTAAAGTCCTCTTATTTAAATGCTACTTTGAGTTGGTTCTGTAACTTGCAATATCCGAGTCTCAGCCAATACCACCAGACCTATAATGGGGACACACAGGGTAGCAGGGGCTGCAGAGGACTCAAGCTGGGCCCCTTCAGAGACTCGCCTGAGAGTCCTGAGAAGTCCCCTTCTCAGGAAAGTGTGAGAGCATCGTAGAGCATCCATCTTTTCCAAGTTGGGGTGGGGGGCCTCGGGAGCCCCTGAATGGTGCTGGGCTGGCAAAGGGGAGATGTGTTAGTGTATTGTCTGCCCTTATGATCAACAGTGATGGGTCAGGGAGTGGCTCCCTCTTTCCTTCTAGCATTCCACTTCTGGCCAGCCCCCTCCCAACCCCTCCTACCCCATGGGGATGTAATGCATGGGCTAGGAGTCTGAGATCCCGCTCTGGAATGATGAGCTTTAGATAAGGGACTTCAACCCCCTGAGCCATGCTTCCCTCTCCCCAAGTGGTAACCATAACCCCTTTATACATTGCACAGTTCCTTCAGATGTTCCCCTCCCTTCTTCCATCTTCCTCCTCCCCGTTTGTCTTCTCCTGCTCAGAGGTGTCTCCCCAGCAAACCTTCCCCTTCTGACTCCATCCAGTCCAGAACATTTCGACCCGCTTCCTAGAGTCCAGGCTGTCACGTGCTGGGCACTGGTGTGTAGGGCTTCTCCGAGTCTTACTTTGGGTTTGCCCCATCAGACTGAGGCTCCCCAAGGGTGGAATCTTCCTGTCTCCCCTTCCACCCCTTCTAGACCTTCCACCTGCTTGGCACAGGGCAGAACAAGAGAGGGAGCCTGGAGGCAGCATGCACTGCAGCCCCCCTGCCCTGCCCCGCCCGCACTCCATCCCGGCAGCTTGTTCCCTGCCTGACCTGTCTGTCTGCTCTTTCCTTCCCTCTCCTAGCAGAAAGGATGTTCCAGAATCTACTTCCTAATCTAAGCCTGAGTTAGAGACTCCCCTAGCCTCTCCAGAAGGAGGATGCATTCTGGTTAGTTCCTCCCTACGTGCCCACCCTTTTGGCTCCTGCATCCTTCTCTATGCAGGGGAGTGGGGGGCGGGCGGCGTGCACCACCTGAGCCAGCCACCGTGACCCCCTTGCAGCTGGCTTCCCCCCTTCTTCTCCCACTCCCTGGCACAGACGGGGAGAGTGCTCTCCCTCCCATCGCTGCCATCCATAGTACCCCCTCCTCCCTCTTTCAGCTCTTCTGTTCCCATCTTGGCTTGTCTCCCCTAGGCAGCTGAGAGCAGGGCGCCTTCGATTTCTTTATTCAGTCTGAGGCGTAGCAATTTTCTGCTCTCCCGTAATTAGGGGAATTTTAAGCAAACTCCCCGACGGATGATTACAGCAGGTTCAATCCCAGCTCCTTTGATCAGGGAAGAATGAAGACGTTGCTGGAATACTCCTCGACCTGCAGACCAGACAGACGGCGAGGCAGAAAAGCCTGGCTCTCTGGCGCCCCCTGGAGGGCTCTGGGCTTTCATCCTGGGGTCTTTGAGTGTCCTGGGCACTGGAGTGTCTGCACTGGGTTCGAATCCTGCTTCCTTAAGGATTGCACAAAACGTGGCTTCTCTGGCTTAGGTCCAACATCTCAAAGCCAGGGTGGGAGCCGGAGACTTAAGTGCAAAAGGAAATTAGAGTCACCTAGGTAGGTCTCCCAGGACTGCTGTGAATGGTTTTGCCCGGCTTGCGCTGTGTTCTAGAGGTGACGTCATTGCCTTTGCAGCCTGTGTGAATGGAGATTCTGAGTGTCCCACCTGCACGATACACTTGATAACGTGAACCTGCCTTCAGGAAACTTGAATTACTCTCTTTTTCTAAATGTCGGAGGGAATGGGGCCTCCTTAGAGTTGAAGGGGCCTCTTTTCTTTATTTCATCCATTTCATCAAGTCTTCTGTGCCTACCAGAGGCAGTAAAAAAATAACCGCAGAGTCTAGCCTTTGGAGCAGACTAACTAAAGAATGAATTCCAGTTTGGCTATTTCCTGTCTGTGTGACCTTGGGTTCATTAATGAACCTCTCTGAACTTTAATACCTATTGTAAAGGATTATTTTGAAGATTAAATAAGGAAGGGGTTTGAACACTGCTTCGCTCATAATAGGTGCTCAGTAAATATTATTCCCTTTTTCCTTTCCCTGTTCAGTTCGCATATTTTAAAATCATCACCCTGCAGGGCAAACTGTATTCTCCTCTGTCTGCTCCCCCAGGCCTGTGTACCCCCAAAACTGTGCCAGAGAGTGGACCAGGTATATTAATAGACTATTAATGTCTCCAACATTCCCTACCAGTGGCCCGGCTTTTCCATAGGTTAATTAGGCCACATTTCAGGATAATTATGGTGGTATATTCCTACACTAATTAAGTGGCTTTAAACCATCTCCGCAACGCAGCTTCGTGAATCATAATTAAGCCTCGCCGCCAGTGCTTCTGCCAGCCACGGAGCCCCGCACGCGGCAGGCTCAGCCTGCGCTCAGTCACGGGAGAGGATGCGCTGGAAGCGTGGCTTTGAAAAGAACTTATTTTCCTGGGATCATGTCAGGATGATTCCCAGTGAATACTGGATGAGGCTTTGCACTATTCCTCTTCTTTTTTTCACAAAGAGAGAGACGAAGAGAAACACGGCGTTGATACGGGCTTATCGTCTTCTCCTGGCTGCTCTGTTGAGTAGATTTGAATAGATTCCCAGGGGAGACAGGCGGGGGTGTGAAGGGGAACGCCGACGAGCTCGGCGCCTGGTTGCGCGTGCCAGTCTGTTGGGAGTGAGCGTGCGGATGCGTGTCACAGCTGTTGTTCAGTAGAGATCTGTGTCAAACATCAGCCTACTCGGCTCACGACTGCCTGCTGACTGCAGACAGCTACCCCCGGAGATGCCCGTTGGAGAAGGCTGGACAGATGGACCTCCTCCTTCCTGGCTTGTGTTTTTGACGTGCCCTGTAAGCTGAGCATCTCACACATCAACAGGGGCCATCATTTCAGCCACTGTCAGGACTGGCTTGTGTCATGGGGGGAGGACTGTTGCCATTGCCATAAGATCTAGCTTTGCGTCCACCACTTGCTGACTGTTACCTTCAGAAAGTCATCTGGCTTCCTGAAGCTCAACTGTCTTATCTGGAAAATGAAAAGAATACCAGCTGTCTCATAGGACTGCTGAGAAAATTGAGGAAGACAAGAGGAAAGTGCCAATGACCTGGTGTGAGAAGACAGCAAATGCTCAGCTGTCCCTCCAGCCCTGGAGCAGAGTGGCCTGGATGGAGCCACTGCCTTCCGGGGCTCTGAGCACTTATTTGTCACATGGCTCTTGGGTCTTCAGACTATCTGTTCACAGAGGCCATAGAGTCCCCGGGCCGCTGGATCCATGGCCTCAGACCCAGTGGCTCTGTGTGTTCACCACTGGGGCCACCAAGGCTCGAGTTTCCTTCTGCCCGAGGGTAAACGCCAAGTGTCTCATCAGCTTCTACCTTGGGAGCTTGGAGAAGCTTCCGTGGAACACAGAGGCAAGTGGAGGATGGATGTGAGATGCCTGGAAAGGTTCCTGGATCCGAGTTCTGGGAGCCTGCACTGTAGGCTCACTATCCTCCACAAGCTTGGCCTTTCTGACTCTCCTCTGCCGGCCTCCCTGACCTCGCATGGTGCCACCTCTCCACTCCGCTTCCTTCGGTCCTGCCTTACCCACCCCAGCTGCCTTCCCGGGACCAGCTGCTCAGGTAGCAAAAGGCAAAAGGGAGGCTTGTCCTTGCTCTCTCTTCCTGTCTGTGGAGTGATGGCCCCAGGCATTTTGAGTAAGACACAAATCAAATAAAGACAGGTGACAATACACTAGCATCTTCTCTGGAAGCCAGGGAGACACTCAGCTGTCCTCGGCAAGAAGACAGGGAACTAGGGGGATGGGGAGGATGCAGCATTTATTTAACCTGGTTGTCACACACGCAGCCCCCGGCTCCTCTGACAAGAGAACACCATATGAAGACGCAGA
Source organism: Cervus elaphus (assembly GCF_910594005.1). Taxonomy (NCBI): domain Eukaryota; kingdom Metazoa; phylum Chordata; class Mammalia; order Artiodactyla; family Cervidae; genus Cervus; species Cervus elaphus. The sequence goes on from NC_057815.1 coordinate 43,728,831, forward strand.
TAAGCTGAGCTGGAAAATTGACAGTCACAAAGAGGCTCCGGCTCCCCGTTCACTGCTCTGTTAAGCAGAGGGAGGTGAGAGGCAAGTCAGGTTTCCCCCCAACACAACCTGCGTATAGAGGGGGTCAGCCTTGCTCCCCTGATGACAGAAAGGCCCTGCTGGCCTTGCAGGACACGAGAGCCCTGGGCAGGCACCCAATCAAATTAGAAGGAGAAGGGGGTGGTTTTCTTGTAGAGAGGCAGGTCAGATCCAAGGTGAACGTCCTACTATTTGCAACGAGAGAAGGAGGAGAGGGTGAGGCGCTGGGCAGGGGCCCAGCACAGCACAGTGGGAGTGGACTGGCGGCCACACAGTGCCCACACAGCTCTGCTGGCAGCAGGAACAAAGCCCTCTGGGGACCTCTGCCGAGCAGGAGGACCTCTGTGGGAGGGGGAGGCAGGGTAGGAGGTGGGGATGAGCAGTAAGCAGTCTGGAAGGGGAGAGGTAGTGGGGAGGGGAGCGGGTTGAGGGGGGAGGATGGTACTTTCTGGGAATAGAGTCTGGAGCCCTGGGGCCCAGCCTAAGGAGACAACCCCCAGCACATGACCCTCATACTGTTCTCTTCAGGAAGACTTGCACAGACATTTAAACACTTCATGCATGTTCATGTGTGAACACACATCTTTGGACACACACCCAGGTGAGCATGTACACATTAACACAAGGTAGCAGTGGACAGTCCTGGCTAGACCACCAATCCATGGTCACAGTGTGGCCTTCGGTATATAACTGTTCTTCCGTTAACCTCAGTCTCCTCATCTACACAATGGGAATGAACAATCCCTTCCCTGCTGATCTTCAAGAGTTGTCTTGGTGATGAGACAGAAGAAAGGGAGGAAAAGAGAGGGAGTGAAATCAAACAGGATAAAGCAGGGTGACCAGAGGCCTGACTACTTTAGAGAGTGGGCAGGGATGGTCTCTTTGAGGACGTAATGTTTGAATTGAGACTTGAATGATGAGAAAAGGTCATCAGTGTAAACATCAGCAAGGACAGAGAAGGTGGAGGAGGAGAAGGACACTTTAGGTGTGGAGGGGAAGAGGACGCCCTGTGAGGGGAGCACATCTGGCCTCTTTAAGGTGCTGGGAGAGGTCCAGAGTGGCTGGAGCAGAATTTTAAGCAAAGAGGACAGCGATGAGTATGTTAAAGGAGTCATCAGCGACCAAGTGCGTCCAGGACCCAGGAGAGGGCCTGGCACAGAGCAGATAGAAATAAATGCTCCTGAATGAGTGAATGAATGAATGGTCCCAAGAAATGAGATCCTAGAAATGGACTTTCACCATCTTCCTGACTTCCTCAGCCTCAGGAGCAGAGGGACCAGCTGGGATGGAGACTTGGCTTTGAGGAACATTCTTTTCAACTAAACCCAACTCTGTGGAGCATAAGAGGATAAATAGAGGTCAAAGACCTTTTCTAGGGACAGGGTGAGATAATAGAAAATGTATATATATTGGTCCCTGCCCCTGGTTCCTGGCACAGTACTCCTAAAATCCTCATAATTCCTTAAGTGGTGAGGGTGCCAGGAACACCCTTTCCCCTAATATTTGATCTTTGATCCAGTTTATGATTCCAGGCTGCCGAATCTCTTAAAATTTCCTGGGTGATAGGAGTGTCCTTTGTTCTAATGAGGTGACTGGGTGGGCTCCTGGATGACTCTTGGATGGGAGTGGTCACCACAGTGACCAAGACATGATTAGAATCTTGGAAGTTTCAGTCCCATCCCCACTTCTCAAGAGAGGGGAGAGGAGCTAGAAATGGAGTTAATCGATCATGCTTATGTGGGGATGCGTCCATAAAAATCCCCATAGTGTGTGGCTTGAAGTGCTTCCAGATTGATGAACATATCCACATACCAGGAGGAAGATGCGCCCCAACTCTACTGGGACAGAAACTCTTGCATTCAGGACCATCCCAGACCTTGCAGATGTATCTCTCCATCTGGCTGTTCATCTGTACCCTTTATCATATCCTTAAATAAACTAATAAATATGAGTAAGCATTTCCCTGAGTTCTATGACCTAGTCGAGCAAATTAATTGAACTTTGGGAGGGGGTGTGGGAACCTCTGATTTGTAGACAAGCTGGACAGAAGCTGTGGTAGGGACCTATGACTTCTGATTGACAGTAGGGTGCAGTCTTGTGGGACTGAGCCCTTAACCTGTGGGATGGGGCATTATCTCCATGTATGTTGTGTAAGAATTGGGTTAAACTTAAGACATCTAGCTGGTGTTGCAGAATTGCTAGGTGTGGGGAAAACCCACATCTGATGTCAGAAGTGTTGTGAGTGACATAATAATGTGAGAGTAAAGGAGAAACATTAGAAGAAAAACTGAGTTCCCCCCCGCCCCCATTCAGATAGGGGGAAAGACTATGAGAAATTTGAGAAACAGGCTAGGAATACAATCACCAACAGGTGTCTGTCATGAGCCTCTGGAGAATATAAAGGAGCAAACAGAGGGAAGAAAATATTGAAAGAAACAGTGACTTAACTTTTTGCAGCGTTACAGGAATAAATTAGCCATCAGACAGAAAGGGTTAAGAGAGTGCTGAACAAGATGGAGAAGAAAAAAAATCTCATACACAGATGCATTAAGGAGAAATTTAAAAGCATCAGAAACAGAGAGAAAACTTCCAAAGAGAAAAAGCAGGTCATCTACAAATAAGGAGAATCAGAGTGACAATGGGATGACAATCAAATTATATCTATAAATTGTTGAATTTTATATACAGCAAAATATTTATTTAACTGTGAAGGCAAAATAAAGATATCCTTAGGCATAAAGATGTACACAGAATATATTTCAGCAATAAAAGAAGAAAGTGAATCTTCCTTATGTAAGAAAAAGAAGGTTGAAAAAGAATTTATTGCTTTATTGTTGCTTGAATAAATGATGAATATATATTAAATATGGAACTAAGATCCAGATAATGTCAACATGATGGCAGTCAGGAGAGACAAGAGGTGGGAAGAGACCAAAAGAGTAACCAAGATATCTTACAGGTCTGAAAAATAAAAACATACTACCAAATAACCTGTAGACTAAAGAGAAAATATTAAGGAAAATTATGAATTACTTAGAATTGAATACCAAGGAAAGCTCTGCATGTCAAAATTTATGTACTAAAAGTAGTGCCAAGAGGAAAATTTATAGCTTTAAACACATCCATCAGAAAACAAGGTTGAAAACAAATGAACTATGTATTCAGATCTGGAGGGAAAAAAAACAGTAGAGAAAATCCAAATAAACAAGAACGAAATGATAAAGAGTAGAGGAGAAATCAATGAAATTAAGAACAATAGCAAGAGTAGTAAATGCAATGCATATGACTTAAAAAAAGCCCCCAAAATTTCTTTGAAAAGACTCATAAAGTAAACACTATTTTTTATTAAAGGATAATTGCTTTACAGAATTTTGTTGTTTACTGTCAAACCTCAACATCAATCAGCCATAGATATACATATATCCCCTCTCTTTTGAACTTCCCTCCCATCTCCTGCCCTATCCCACCTCTGTAGGTGGATACAGAGCCCCTGTTTGAGTTTCCTGAGCCTTGCAGCAAATTCCCATTGGCTATCTATTTTACATATGGTAATGTAAGTTTCCATGTTACTCTTTCCACACATCTCACCCTCTCCTCCCCTCTCCCCATGTCCATAAGTCTATTCTCTATGTCTGTTTCTCCATTGTTGCCCTGTAAATAAATTCATCAGTACCATTTTTCTAGATTCTGTATATATGCGTTAGAATATGATGTTTATCTTTCTCTTTGTGACTCACTTCACTCTGTATAATAGGTTCTAGGTTCATCCACCTCAGCAGAACTGATTCAAATGTGTTCCTTTTTATGGCTGAGTAATATTCCATTGTGTACATGTACCACAACTTCTTTATCCTTTCATCTGTTGATCATCTAGGTTGCTTCCATGTTCTAGCTACTGTAAATATTGCTGCAATGAACAATGGGTTACATGTGCCTTTTTCAACCCTGGTTTCCTCAGGGTATATGCTTAGGAGTGGGATTGCTGGATCATATGGTGCTTTTATTCCTAGTTTTTAAAGGAATCTCTATATCGTCTTCCATAGTGGCTGTATCAATTTACATTCTCACCAACAGTGCAAGAGTATTCTCTTTTCTCCACACCCTCTCCACCATTTATTGTTTGTAGACTTTTTGATGATGGTCATTCTGACCATTGTGAGGTGATATCTCATTGCAGTTTTGATTTGCATTTCTCTAATAATGAGCACTGTTGAACATCTTTTCATGTGTTTGTTAGCCATGTCTAACATGTTGTTATCCATGTCTTCTTTGGAGAAATGTCTGTTTGAGTCTTTTTTCCCACTTTTTTATTGGGTTGTTTTTCTGGCATTGAGTTGTATGAGCTGCTTGTATATTTTGGAAATTAATCCTTTGTCAGTTTTTTCATTTGCTATTATTTTCTCCCATTCTGAGGGTTGTCTTTTCACCTTGCTTATAGTTTCCGTTGCTGTGCAAAAGCTTTTAAGTTTAATCAGGCCCCACTTTTTTACTTTTGTTTTTATTTCCATTACTCTAGGAGGTGAGTCATAGAGGATCTTGCTTTGATTTATGTCATCGAGTGTTCTGTGTTTTCCTCTAAGGGTTTTATAGTTTTTGGTCTTACATTTAGCTCTTTAATCCATTTTGAGTTTATCTTTGTGTATGATGTTAGAAAGTGTTCTAATTTCATTCTTTAACATGTAGCTGTCCAGTTTTCCCAGCACCATTTATTGAAGAGACTGTCTCTGCCCCATTGTATATTCTTGCCTCCTTTGTCAAAAATAAGGTACCTATAGGTGCATGGGTTTATTTCTGGGCTTTCTATCTTGTTCCATTGGTCTATATTTCTGTTTTTGTGCCAGTACCATATTGTCTTGATGGCTGTAGCTTTGTAGTATAATCTGAAGTCAGGAAGCTTGATTCCTCCGGCTCCATTTTTCTTTCTCAAGACTCCTTTTGTTATTTGGGGTCTTCTGTGTTTCCATGTGAATTGTGAAATTTTTTGTTCTAGTTCTGCAAAAAATGTCATTGGTAGTTTGATAGGGATCACACTGAATCTGTAGATTGCATTTGGTAGTATAGTCATTTTCAAGATATTGATTCTTTCTACTCTGGAACATGGATTGTCTCTCCATCTGTTTATATCATCTTTGATTTCTTTCATCAGCATCTTATAGTTTTCTATGTATAGTTCTTTTGTCTCCCTAGGTAAGTTTATTCCTAGATATTTAATTCTTTTTGTTGTCATGGTGAATGGGATTGATTCCTTAATTTCTCTTTCTGATTTTTCATTGTTAGTATATAGAAATGCAAGTGGTTTCTGTGTATTGACTTTGTATCCTGCAACTTTGCTAACTTCACTGATTAGCTCTAGTAATTTTCTGATACTATCTTTGGGTTTTCTATGTATAGTATCATGTCATCTGCAAACAATGAGAGCTTTACTTCTTCTTTTCTGATCTGGATTCCTTTTATTTCTTTTTCTTCTCTGATTGCTGTAGCTAAGACTTCCAGAACTATGTGGAATAATAGTGGTGAAAGTGGACACCATTGTCTTGTTCCTGATCTGAGGGGGAATGCTTTCAGTTTTTCACCATTGAGAATAAAGTTTGCTGTAGGCTTATCATATATGGCCTTTACTATGTTGAGGTAGGTTCCTTCTATGCCCATTTTTTGAAGAGTTTTAATCATAAATGGGTGCTGAATTTTGTCAAAGGCTTTTTCTGCCTCTATTGAGATTATCATATGGTTTTTATCTTTCAATTTGTTAATATGGTGTATCACATTGATTGATTTTCATATATTGAAGAATCCTTGCATTCCTGGAGGAAACCCAACTTGATCATGGTGTATGAGCTTTTTGATGTGTTGCTGAATTCTGTTTGCTAAAATTTTGTTGAGGACTTTTGCATGTATGTTCATCAGTGATATTGGCCTGTAGTTTTCTTTTCTGTGTATTGTCTTTGTCTGATTTTGGTATCAGGATGATGGTGGCCTCATAGAAGGAGTTTGGAATTGTTCCTTCTTCTGCAATTTTTTTTTTGAAAGAGCTTTAGAAGGATAGGCATTAGTTCTTCTCTAAATGTTTGATAGAATTCTCCTGTGAAGGCTTCTGGTCCCGGGCTTTTGTTTTTTGGGAGATTTTTGATCATAGCTTCAATTTCAGTGCTTGTAATTGGGTTGTTCATAATTTCTACTTCTTTCTGGTTCAGTCTTGGAGGATTGAACTTTTCTAAGAATCTGTCCATTTCTTCCAGGTTATCCATTTTATTGCCATATAGTTGTTCATAATAGTTTCTTATAATCCTTTGTATTTCTGCATTGTCTGTTGTAATCTCTCCTTTTTCATTTCTGATTTTGTTGATTTGATTCTTGTCTCTCTTTTTTTCTTGATGAGTCTGGCTAAAGGCTTGTCAATTTTGTCTGTCTTCTCAAAGAACTGGCTTTTAGTTTTATTAATCTTCACTATTGTTTCTTTCATTTCTTTTTCATTTATTTCTGCTCGGATCTTTATGATTTCTTTCCTTCTACTAATATTTGGATTTTTTTTGTTCTTTTTCCAGTTGTTTTAGGTATAAAGTTGGATTATCTAGTCAATGTTTTTCTTGTTTCTTGAGGTAGGATTGTATTGCTATAAACTTCCCTCTGAGAGCTGCTTTTGCTGCATCCCATAGGTTTTGAGTTGTCATGTTTTCATTGTCATTTTTTCTAGAAATTTTTTTATTTCCCTTTTGATTTCTTCAGTAACCTGTTGGTTATTTAGAAATGTGTTGTTTAATCTCCATGTGTTTGTGTTTCTTACAGGTTTTTTTTTTTTTTTTGTAATTGATATCTAGTCTCATAGTGTTGTGGTTGGAGAAGCTTGATATGATTTCAGCTTTCTTAAATTTACTGAGGTTTGATTTGTTACCTAAGATGTGGTCTATCCTGGAGAATGTTCCATGTGCACTTGAGAAGAAGGTGTATTCTTCTGCATTTGGATGGAATGTCCTGAAGATGTCAAAGAGCTGCATCTCATCTAATGTATCATTTAAGACTTGTGTTTCCTTACTAATTTTCTGTTTTGATGATCTGTCCATTGGTGTGAGTGGGGTGTTGAAGTCTCCTACTATTTTTGTGTTACTGTTAATTTCTCCTTTTATGTCTGTTAGTGTTTTTCTTGTGTATTGAGGTGCTCCTATGTTGGGTGCATAGATATTTACAATTGTTATGTCTTCTTCTTGGATTGATCCCTTGATCATTATGCAGTGTCCTTCCTTATCTCTTGTAATATTCTTTATTTTAAGGTTTATTTTGTCTGATATGAGGATTGCTACTCCAGCTTTCTTTTGCTTGCCATTTGCATGGAATATATTTTTCCATCCTCTCACTTTCAGTCTATATGTGTCTTGAGGTCTGAAGTGGGTTTCTTGTAGACAGTATATATATATGGGTCTTGTTTTTGTATCCATTCAGCCAGTCTGTGTTATTTGGTTGCAGCACTTAATCCATTTACATTTAAAGTAATTATTGATATTTATGTTCCTATTGCCATTTTCTTAATTGTTTGGGGTTGATTTTGTGGATCTTTATTCTTCTCTTGTATTTCTTGACTATGTAAGTCCCTTTAACATTTGCAGTAAAGCTGGTTTGGTGGTACTGAATTCTCTTAACTTTTGCTTGTCTGAAAATCTTATTTCTCCATCAATTTTGAATGAGATCCTTGCTGGGTACTATAATCTTGCTTGTAAATTTTTCCCTTTGAATACTGTAAATATATCCTGCCATTCCCGTTTGGTCTGCAGAGTTTCTGCTGAAAGATCAGCTGTTAAGCGTATGGGGTGTCCCTTGTAGGTTACTTATTGCTTCTCCCTTTCTGCTTTTAATATTCTTTCTTTGTGTTTAGTCTGTGGTAGTTTGATTAGTATGTGTCTTGGCATGTTTTTCCTTGGCTTTATCCTGTATGGGACTCTTTGTGCCTCTTGGACTTGATTGATTATTGCCTTTTCCATGTTGGGGGAAATTTCAACTATAATCTCTTCAAAATTTTTCTCATACTCTTTCTTTTCCTCTTCTTCTGGGACTCCTATAATTTGAATGTTGGTGTGTTTGATATTGTCCCAGAGGTCTCTGATACTATCCTCAGTTCTTTTCTTTCTTTTTACTTTATTCTGCTCTTCAGAAGTTATTGCCACCATTTTATCTTCCAGCTCACTGATTTGTTCTTCTGGGTCAGATATTCTGCTGTTGATTTCTTCTAGAGTATTTTTAATTTTAGTAATTGCATTGTTTGTCTCTGTATGTTTATTCTTTAATTCTTCTAGGTCATTGTTAATTGATTCTTACATTTTCTCCATTTTATTTTCAAGGTTTTTGATCATCTTTACTATCATTATTCTGAATTCTTTTTCAGGCAGTTTGCCTGTTTCTTCTTCATTTATTTGAACTTCTGTGTTTCTAGTTTGTTCCTTCATTTGTGTAGCATTTCTCTGCCTTTTCTTTCTTTCTTTCTTTTTTTAAATTTACTGTGTTTGAGGTCTCCTTTTCCCAGGTTTCAAGGTTGAATTCTTTCTTCCTTTTGGTTTCTAAGGTTGGTCCAGTGGTTTGTGTAAGCTTCATATGGGGTGAGGTTTGTGCTGAGTTTTTGTTTGTTTTTCCTCTAATGGGCAAGGCTGAGTGAGGTGGTAATCCTGTCCGCTGATGACTGGGTTTGTATTTTTGTTTTGTTTGTTGTTTAGATGAGGCATCCTGCACAGGGTGCTACTGGTGCTTGGGTAATGCTGGGTCTTGTTTTCAAGTGGTTTCCTTTGTGTGAGTTCTCACTATCTGATACTCCCTAGGGTCAGTTCTCTGGTAGTCTAGGGTCTTGGAGTCAGTACTCCCATTCCAAAGTATCTCCCATTCCAATGGGAAATGGGAAACCAAAGACGAACCCCAGACAAATGGCAGTTACAAAATCAGGCAAATAATAATTAAAATCATGGTATATACACATATACATATACATCCATGAGCAAGATGAAAACAGTCCAACAAAAATAAAGTACAGTAGATTGACTTAGCGAACAAAGTAAATAAAAAATTATATTTACCAGTTAAGAACAAAACTAACTAAAGCACAAACTGGAAAACAAAACTAAAGCAAGGTGCCAAGTGGGGAATAAAGCAATGAAAACAAAACTAACAAATATGTTAAGAAAGAAAAGAAAGAAAGAATAAATATGCAAAGTTAAATAGAGGTAGATGAAAAAGATTTATATACATTAAAGATTGACTGCAAGGGGAAAAGAACAGTACGAAAGGGAAAGAAAGGAATAAATGTAGAAAAATATGATAGATTAAAAAAATTAAAAATTAAAATTATAACAAAGGAAAAAAAAAAAAAGAGAGGAAAAAGGGGAAAAAAAAAAGGAAAATTCCACAGAACAGCAAAAACCCAATACAGAGGCAGAGGTTTATAGCAACAATAAAAAGTGTGAATGAATATACACATATACATATACACCCATAATAGGCAAAATCAAAATAGTCCAACAAAAATAAAGTACAGTAGATTGACCTCACCAACAAAGGAAACCACAAATTATATCTACCAGAACAAAAATAACTAAAGCACAAACTGGAAAACAAAACTAAATGAAGGTGCCAATTGGGGAATAAAGCAATGAAAATAAAATTAACAAATATGTTGAGAGGAAAGGAAAGAAAAGAAAGAAAGAATAGATATGCAAAGTTAAATAGAGGTAGATGAAGAAGATTTATATACATTAAAGATTAACTGCATGGGGAAAAGAACAGTAGGAAAAGCAAACAAAGGAATAAATGTAGAAAAAATAATAATAGGCTTTAAAAATAAATAATTGAAATTAAAAAAAGAGAAAAGAAAAAAAAGGAAAACTCCACAGAACTGCAAAAGCCCAACATAGAGGCAGAGGTTTATAACAACAATAAAAAAAAGTGACTGAGAAAAAAAAAAGCTCAAGAGCTTAATTAGCTTTCATAGTGCCAATAAAATTGACAACTACAACGGGGAGGAGGAGGGGAATAAAAAAGAAAAAAATCCATAAGAATCTACAGAACAAGTCAAAACATAAGAATAATAAATGCTTTTCTTGAGTCACTGCTGTCAGAGTCCTTTCCCTCGCTGGGAGTCGCAGTCCACCTCACTCCCCTAGGATGCCCTCCAACACTGTGCTGATCTCTGGACCTGCTGTGGGGGCAGCTCAGATTCTAATCTGGTCCTACCCCTATGTGTTCTTGCCTCCAATGTCCACAGCTATCAGAATTAGCATGTTTTCTTTTGTGGGAGCTCTCAATGACCTTTTATATATTCCATAGACACAGAGTCTGTCGAGCTGATCGTGTGGATTTAATCTGTAGCTTATACAGCGGGTGGGAAGGTTTTGGGTCTTCTTCCTTAGCCACACTGCCCCTGGGTTTCAGTTGTGGTTTTATTTCCACCTCTGTATGTGGGCCATCCACTGGGGTTTGCTCCTGAGGCTGCCCTGGAGGACTTGGGTTTGCCTCTGTGAGGGCCAGGTGTGGAGGTGGTGCAGCTGCTTGGGTCGCAGGGGTTCTGGCCACACCAGGTACTCAGGGGAGTTGGCGGTGAGGGCAGCAGGAAATATAGTGCTCTGGAAGGGTATGGCAAACAGTATTGGCCAATACGCTCCAGTATTCTTGCCTGGAGAACCTTCTTCCCTGACAGAGAAGCCTGGCAGGCCACAGTCTACAGGGTCGCAAAGAGTTGGACACTACCGAAGTGACTCTGTGCGCATGGATGCAAGACTTTTTTTGCCTGTGGCAGCTCTGCCCCAGGGAGAGTTGACTGTGGAGGTGGCGCAGCTGCTTGGCTTGTGGGGACCCTGGGGGCGCCAAGAGTGCAGGGACACAGACTGCCTCCACCACAGGAGTGATGGCCTTATCAGACTATTTTTTTTCTAGCCTCTTGTAGCCGGTGATCAGAAGGCCTCTTCGGCCAGTCTTTCTCCATAGCTCCGCCCATGCAGGCACTTAGAGGGCCCCCTTGTCTGGGGTCCTTCTCTGTGGTTGCGTGCATCAGGCACATAGAGGGGCACCCTGGCTGGGGTCCTGCCCTGTAGTTCAGTGGGTCAGACAGTTTGATGGGCCAGCCTCTCTATTGTTCAGCTGCTGATGCTGGCATGTCGGGGGAGAGAGGCTATGGTGACGGCTCCACCCCCTACACGTGACTCAGCAGTATTGCCTTGCTCCCATGGCTGCCAGGCTTCCACAGGCATTTCCCACCACAATTTCCATCCTCACCTCCTCTCCATCCGTCTCTCTGCAGTCAACTGCAGCCCTCGCCCTGGGATCGCTCCACAATCCCTAAACTCCAGCTCCCAGCCACTGCGCCTTCCAGAGGACCCGCGTACCTCTGCAGAGTATGTATGGCTTCAGCAAGGACTGTCTGAGTCTCATTCCATTTAGGCTGCCACAGATCAGCTGTTTCCTTCTCAGCCTTAAATGTTTCTCTTCTGACTCAGACAATTGCCTGGATGTGAAGATCAGACCCCGGCTTCAGTTCCCCCACCTGTGGAGGGCAGGTTCAGTCCTACTAACTCTCCTGTTTTTCCCTAATTCCTTCATCCTGCCGAGTTTTGAATGGTTCTATATATTCTTTTCCTCTGGTCAGGGACTCCTCTCCGCTCTCAGTTGGTGTTCCACACGCACTTCAGTGTCTGAAGGTGTATTCCTGACGTATCCGTGGAGAGAGATGTACTCCATGTCCACCTACTCCTCCGCCATCTTGTTCTCCCTCAAGTAAACATTTTTAAAGAGACTAATCAAATAAACATCAAGAAATAAAAGTTTTTCAAATAACCACACTACAGAATTAAGCAGGAGATAGAATCAAGATTTTAAAATGTAAACCATTAAAACAGCTATATACATACATACAATAATATGCATTTGAAATCCTTGATGAAATATACATATTTTTGGAAAATATATCATGTTGAAATTGACAAAGATAAATATAGTACTTGAAGACTAACAGCAAAATGACAAATTAAAATGGTAATTAGAAAAATCTCCTTGCTGCCCCAAAAGTCCCGGGGTATTTTATAAGTATTTCTAGGTAAATTCTACTAAAATTTCAAGCAATAAGTAATTAGTAGCCAACACAAATTGTTGCAAAAATAAAAAAGAGGGAAAACTGTCCAGATCATTTCATGAACTTGATATAACAGTATAGACTTGACACACACAAAAAAAGAACAACATAAGAGGAGGAAATTTAGGGAGTTCCCTAAGTGTTCTAGTGGTTAGGACTTTGCACTCTCACTGCCATGGCCCAGGTTCAACCCCTGGTTGGGGAACTGAGATCTTTGCAAGCCATATAGCACTGCCAAAATTAAAAATTTAAGAAGAAAAGAAAGCTTTAGGTCACTTTTCTTTAAGAATATATATGTGTATATAAAAGAAGCGTCAATAAAACAGTGAAATCTAATACTGTGTTAAAAATCAATGCATTTTATTCAGATAATAGAATATTAAATATTTTGTGGGCTTCCCTGGTAGCTCAGAAGGTAAAGAATCTGCCTGCAATGCAGGAGACCTGGGTTTGATCCCTGGGTCAGGAAGATCCCCTGGAGGAGGAAATGGCAACCCACTCCAATATTTTTGCCTGGAGAATTCCATGGACAGAGGAGCCTGGCAGGGGTTGTGAAGAGTTGGCACAACTATGAAACTAATACACAAATAATATTTAAAAAATCTATCTACTTCTATACACGGCAATCCACATTGTTGAGTGAAAAGCCAGACATAAAAGACTATCTACTATATGATTCCATTTCTGAGAATTTCAAGACAGGCAAAATGAATCTATGGACAGAGAGTTCAGAAGAGTTCACCTTAGGGGTGAGAGGCTGGCAATATAGACCAGTTCAGGGAATTCAAGTGTCAACAGTGTGGAAATATTCAATATCTTGCTCTGAATGGTATTTAAATGGATGTATAAGTATGTAAAAATTTATTAAGTGATACATCTAAGATTCCATGCTTTATTGAATATAAGTTATACTGTGAAGAATTAAAGTACTTTGAATGGGAAAAATTTATCCTAGTAATGTAAAAACATAGTTCTTTAGAAAGTCTCTCAATATAATTTATCATTTTAAAGCAGATGTTGGCAAACTTTCTTACAAAGGGTGAGATAATACATATTTTACATATTTTAGGCTTTCTGAGCTAGACAGTGTCTATCTCAATTATTTAACTCTGTGACTGTAATGTAAAAGCAACCATAGACAGTATGTAAATGAATGGACATGGCTGTGTTCCAATCAAATTTTATTTCATTAATAACTAATTTTTATAAAACTCTTAGAAAAACAGGAGCTTTTCTAACTTGATAAAGACTAGATAACCAAAGCCTTTGGCAAACATCATACTGAAAGAAGAAGCTTTTGATATGTTTCTAGTAGTGTCCACTATTGCCATCAAACTCTTCAACAGAATACTGAAGATCTTGCCCAATGTAATAAGATAAGAAAAATAAATTTAAAAATGTTAAGTACTGGAAAGAAAGATACAAGTTACTATTAGCAGATAAAATGATAATTTAATGAGAAAACTCAAAGGAGTCAGAAGACAAATTTTCAGAACTAATAGAAGAGTTTAGCAAAGTTGTTGGATTCTAGATCAACACAGACATTTGAATATAGTAAGCATCAATACCATTGTCAATACCTAGAGGACAAATCCAGTTTTGAGCGCAGAAGTTAATGCAATTTGAGGAGCCCTGTTTAAGAAAAATAAAACCAAATTACAGATCAAAAATTAGGTATAAAATAAATGTTTATTTAGAATAAGAAATCACAACTAATTATAACTAAAAAAGATTGAACAGCACAATGGATGTTGCAAAAGCAACATGCTATTTTAAAAATTAATTATCCACTTGACTTCCAAACATCTCATCACCTTTATATCCAGATGTCTGATTAGTCAGGACAGTGGGAGAAGAAATTCCATGAATTCTTGGAAGCCATTCTGATACTAGGACCCCTAGTAATGACTTAGCCATACATGGACGTGATTGTGACCATGTGAACAAATCCCAAATTAGATGTAGCTTCAGCTCAAATTCCCTTTAGCTGGACCCTCCCCCTCAAATACCTGTGATCACTCCAGTACTGCTCAACAGTAAGGGAGATGTAGTGGAGGGGAGGTTGGAAGGGAAAAAGACAACAGACTTTACCACTTGTGACTGAAATACTCTGTGTCTGCAATTTTATAATCACATGGTCACATTTCTAGCCCTTCCGAGGACCCTGGAGATGACAGTAGATCAGCCTCTGATAATAGCAATGAAAAGCACAAAGGCCTTGGGGATTAACGACAAGGCACAAGACCACAAGGGGAAAAACACTGAACTTTTAAAACCAGTAAATGAAAGTCCTAAATAAAAAGAAACACTATATCTGTGTTTGGAATGACTTAATCTTGGGAAGATGTCTATTAGCCCCAAATCAATTTCTACATTCAATTAAATTCCGGCAGGAATTTTGGAGAATTAAACAAATTGATTGTAAAATTCTATAGAAGAATTGAGCCCCACAAATAATTAATCCAATTAAAAAAGAAGCAACAAAGAGCAACATTTTTTCTGCTGACAATCAAACTGATTACAATAAAAGCAAAATAATACAAACAGTGTGTTATGGGCATAGGAACAGACAAATAAACCAAAGGAATAGAGTAAGGGACAAGGAACAAACCTAGACATAAATAAACAAATTAAATAAGCAAAAACGAATCTAAATAAACAAAACTACAAGGCAACCCAGCATGTGATAGAGGTAGCATCACACATTAGTGAGAATGATGAATTATTTAGCAAAGAGCATTGGTGAAAAGTGGCTCAGTTTTTGGGAATAAAGTTAGATACCTACTGAACACTATATTTTAAAAATCCAAATGAAAAAAGACCTAAATGTAAAAAGGTAAAAGTATAACCACAAACAGATGAAAATTTGTTAAAAATAAATATGAACTTCAAAGTCAGCATTTTTTGGAAAAGATTAAAAAAAACCCAAGGTACAAAAAAAAAATGGATTTCATCCCATCGATGTTCGAGGTTTCTGTTTTTTAAAAAATAGTATAAACAAAGTTAACAGAGAGGTAATAGAGTGGGAGTAGATATTTTTAGAAGTTGAAAACTGACAAAGGTTTAGTATGCAGCTTATGCTACAGACCCATAAGAAAAACACAAGGATCTAATAGAAAAAAAAGGAAAGAAGCTATAAATAGGCCTCTCAGAAGTGGCCCTTTGAAGAGCTAACAACTATATGAAAAACAGCTTAATCTCTTTAACACAAACTAAGGAACCCTTTTACCTACCCTCTTCTACTGGCAATAATGAGAAAACTGGAATCATATCAAATACTAGTGAGGGAGTAGGAAAGAGAAGCCCCCAGTCCCTGTTAGTGGGAAGAGGGCGTCGTGTGTGCTGCAGAGAAACCTTGCTGACCTAGTCCTGAGGGTCTGCACTCTCCCTGCACTCAGAGTCGTGTGTACAACTTCAGTCTTGGCCCAGGGAGACGTGTGAGAGGAAGTGCCAGTCACGATGGTCAGATCTGAGCCTGCACGGTGTCCCTCATGGGGGAATGGGTGCTTAACACGGGGTGGTGTGTAAGATGCCTTGCCAGTGAGCAGCCGGAAGTAATGGCCTGCGTCTGGGTTTAGCAACTTGGGAAGATCTCACAGCAACTCAAAGGGAAGAAATGGAGCAAGCAGAAGAAGAGATGGCCTGAAACACTTTATGTAGCTTCCAAAACACAGACAACACTATGTTTTTAAAGGGTGCCCATATGTCTAAATAAGCAAAACCCAGAAAGTTAGAATGGAAGGACATTTTAGCTCCTCAGGTTTGAACAGGTAGACATGCAGCTACGTCAAAATGTAGCAGGTCTGTTACTTATTACCCAGGAAAGCTTGTTGTAGGGTTCCTTGCCTCTTACCTCATTCCTGGGGTGGTGTTTGAGGGAGGGGTGAACAGTCTGCTTTGCATGTAACTTGGCAGTAGGAGCAAGCTAAGTTTGATGGCTGCTTTAAAGGCCACATCAAGTGTGTCTTCATGTCAGAACGGATCCATCAAAGTGTCACTTATGGATTTCCCTGGTGGTCCAGTGGTTAAGAATCTACTTGCCAGTACAGGGGACATAGGTTCGATCCCCTTGGAAGATCCCGTGTGACACAGAATAACTAAGCCCGTGGACCACAACTACTGAAGCCTGTGTGCCCTAGAGCCTGTGCTCTGCAACAAGAGAAACCACTGCGTGAGCAGTCCACTCACCACCACTGGAGAAAGCCCTCATGAAGCAACAAAAGCCCAGCACAGCCAAAAATAAAAACATAAATTAAAAAAAAAGAAAAGAAAATTATTAGAAAAAAAGATGTCACTTATCCTCCCAGAAATAAGTTAAAATACCCTGTTGCCTATGAGGGGTGGTTATCTCATCTTCTGCAAGGATAATTTACCCTGTGAATCTCCATGCTGCTCAACTGGGCCATTTTAAAATCAGTCTTTGCTGGGGATTTCTTTGGGGGCAAGGCTCATGGTTTGGCGCCCCAGGTCTCATTAGCTTCCTCTTGGCCTCACCTTGATAATGCTGCTGCCTGTCTATTTGTATTTAAAAGCAAAAGAGAAAAAAAAAAGTAAAATAAATAAGACCAGGAAAAAACACTAAAGGGTTATTTAATAAAACAGTAGAGATCAACAGTAAAAACAGACAGGTCTGGTAAAAAGACAAAAAACTCTACTGCCTGGAACCATACAAGGCCAAGTGAAGTCTTTTGTCTTAATTAAAAATTATACGATAAAGCAGTGTGTCTGAGGTTCGGGCAGTGAGGCTTCTGGAGGCTGCAGCCCAGAGTCAGGCACAGGAAGCACTCGCTCCTGCTCGCGGAGCCTCTGGTCCTGAGCCAGTGCTGAGATGCCTCCCACCCAATGGGGCAGAACTGATGGAGACTCTCTCCCGCTTGCAGTTCTGGCCTTCAAGTCACCCTCCTTGGCCTCTGCTTATTCTGTCCTCCTGGCCTTTGCCCTCCCCGCAGCCTCTACTTTCCTCCTCACTGTGCCTGCCTGCCCAGCAGGGCGGGGAGGACTATCTGCGGTCCTGGTTCTGTGCGCTGCTATACCCATAAATGAAAGTGTTAGTCACTCAGTCATGTCTGTCTCTTTGGCATCTCATGGACTGTGCCTCTGTCCGTGGAATTCTCTAGGCAAGAATACTGGAGTGGGTTGCCATTCCCTTTTCCATGGGATCTTCCCGACCCAGGGATCAAACCTGGGTCTCCTGCATTGAAGGCAAATTCTTTACCATCTGAGCCACCAGGGAAGCCCAGCTACCCATAGGGCCTGGGCAAATAATTGAGTCTCAAATTCCTTATCCCTCAAAAGAGAAGAATCATAACACTGGCACTACCTCCCAGGCATCCTTTGGGAACCTGCGACACCAAGGAAAGCTGAGGGGTTTTTCTGATTGAGGCTCAGCTCAGGACTCCCTCCCCCATGAAGCCTTGTATATTTCCACTCTAACTTAGAAAATGCACCCAGTTATCCTTTAACCAAGATCTGTTAACACCCAAGATATTCCCTCCATGCCTGAAAAAGGGTGGAGTTATTAGCTGGTGCTTAATGGATTTTGACTGATTGATTGATTAAAAGGTCTTGCATTCTTGAATTGCTGCCTCTCCAACCAGACTGTGAACTTTCTGAAAGACAAACCTCTTCTTTCTTTCTGCCCCACTTCCATTTATTCTCTAAATCATCAAATACTTGAGCATCTACTCTGTTCCAAGTCCGGTTCTAGATACCAGTGAGATGCACTTGTGCCTTCAGAAAGCCTGTATTCTGGGTAGTGGAGGAGGGAGAAGGCTGTTAAAACACAAGGAAACAAACAAACAGCAAAACCAACTGCAGACTCCTTTTTTTTTTTTTTAAGTTTTGTTCATTTGTTTGTTTTAAATTTTGGCTGCACTGAGTCCTCATTGCGGCAGGTGACTCTCTAGTTGTGGTGCCCAAGCTTAGTTGCCCTGATTATTGGGATCTTATTCCCTGATCAGGGATTGAATCTGCATCCCCTGCACTGGCAAGCAGATTCTTAACCACTAGACAACCCGGGAAGTCCCTGACTACAGATTCTGAGAAGTGTAGTGGACACAAAACCAGAGGGACCACAAGTAAGGAAGATTAGCCTGTGTAGGAGGGGCAGGGAGAAGGGAAGTGAAGTCTGAGAGGGAATCAGGAGTCATTCATAGGCAGGTCCCTGTGGGTCCAGGAGTGGGTGTGGACTTTCTTTTAGGGTGATGGGAAACCACAGAGGAGTTTGAAGCAGGAGAGTGATGTGATCTACGTTACAGTTTTGAAATGCTCTCAGGGATTGAAACAGATGTTAAACACACTATGAGGATGGGCTCAGCCAGTTAGAACGTGGGCTCTTCTGTAGAACAGAAAACCTGCCCAAAGATGATGGTGGAGGATGTTAACGACAAAGAGACCTCAACCAAGTACCACAGGCAAGCCTTGTTTGCATCAAGATTTGAACAAATCAGCTTTAGAAAATAATTGTTGAGGCAACTGGGGAAATTTGCACATAGGATGCTTGATAATATTAAAGAACCATGGCTAATTTTGTTAAGTGTGTTAATGGTATTGCAATTAGTTTAAAGGAAGCAAAGTCCTTATCTGTTAGAGATACATATGGAAGTATTTACAGGTGAAATGAGACGATGTCTGAGATTTGCTTTAAAATACTTCAGAAAGCAAAATGTGTGTGGGGGAAAAGAAATAAGATGAATAAAATGTTCATAAATTTTGAAGCTGGGTAATAGTACATGGATTTTTTTTTAATACCAGCTTCTGAAATGTTCCATAATAAAAGCATTAAAAAATACTTTAAAGTTCCCTGACTGGCTGTGGTGTGGTGCTTGGGCCCACCATGTGCAGCATTAGGGCACTGGTGCCCAGCAGGTGGGACTCTCTCCAAGAGCAGAGGACAGGGACCTGAAGATGACATACTTGGGGGCATTTCATGGGGTGATGGCGGAGGGCTTCCCAGAGAACCATCTCTGGATGCTCTGCTCACTGATGCCGGTGTGGGCCAGCCTGCCCCCAAGCAGAGGGGTTTGACCGAGCGCTGTGGACTCAGAACTGGGGCACGCCCCATGGGCCAACTGCTTTTTGTTCCCTCAGGCAGAACTACTCAGTTTTTCTTATCTGTAAAATGGGAATAGTGACAGTGCCTTTCCTATTGGGGTTGTTACAAGTATTAAATAAAATAGTTCACGTAAAGCCACAAACTCAGTGCTAGGCCACGGTTACTGTTCACTTCCTGGTAGCCATTGTGGACATGTCACAGGCTGGGGTGAGCATGGCTGGATTCTGGAACCTTCTTTTGGGGATTAGTCTCCAGTACGTAGAAAGTTGAGGCCAAATAAGAGTATCGAAGTACATAAGCCATCACGCACTTAGGCGTACCTCACCTCTGGCTTGCATTCACACACCTGCACACACACAGGCACTCCTCTATGGGGTCTCCTCCGGGCGTGGACTGAGCAGGTCCAGGCCTGACTTCCAGGAAGCCTGGGGATGGTCCTCCCTGGAGGACCCAGAGTGGAGGTGAAGGGGGTGTTGCTCAGAGGAGCCTTAGCTGTGTGGCCCACAGGGAAGCTGGGTACCTGCAAGCCCAGGTGGGAGAATGCAGCTGGGATGAAGGTAGTACCATGGGGTGGGCAAGGGGTGGAGGGGGCAGGGTGGGAAGAAGCGGGCATGGGCTGTGGCCTGGGGCCCTGCAGGAGGGGCTAGAGAAAGGGTCTGGCTGAAAAGTCCATAAACACCAAGGAGATCGGCAAGGAAAGGCTTGCCACACCTACAAGCAGCAGGAAAACAGGGCCTATTATGGTCCTGGAGCTGCTATCCCTGACCACCAAGGGCTGGTCGGACCAGGCTCATGGACCCCTTGCTGTCCCCCAGCTCCTCCTTGGCTCCACGTGGCACCCAGCTCTCTCTTTGTGGTTAGGCCAGAGAAATGCAAGCCAGGAGGCCTCCTGAGAACCTCCTTCTCCATCCTGGTTTTGATCTGAGAGCCATTTGGCCTCTGGGATCAAAGATGGAACCTTGGATCAGGAGAGACAGGCTTGTATGGTGCCTGGGGGGTTAGTCCCCACCTGCCCCAGGGTCAGTTCTTAGCCCTAAACCATCACAGGATCCTATGCCAGAGAGACAGGGAAGCAGGGAGGGTCTGTGCTCACAGGATAGAGGAGTGAGAGGTGGAGGGGGACCTGGGGGCAGAAGAAGCTCCCAGAGTTCAGGTCTTGGGGAGAAGCAGGTCTGCAGAGAAAAGTTTAGCGTGCTTCCAGGAAGAAAGGCAAGGAGGCAGGTCAGAGAGGACTGAAGTCTCCTCCCTTCGCCCTCCTTTCCCACCATGGCAGACATAGAGACAGCAGGCCGCTTCTTCAATTCTGTCTTTATCACCGGGAAGGCACTTTTAATCAAATCCTAAGTTGAGTGGCAGGAGGGAGAGGGGCCTCCCCATTCTTCCTTCACTCACTCTATTCCAGAGAGCAACTGGGGAGTCTCGAATCCTGCTTGCATCACATTAACACCAATAAAACACCCCCACGGCTCCCACTCTCCAAATGTCAACATTTATTAGCTCCAGAGCCCAGTGCCAACTTCCCAGCGGCCTCCCTCCGAGCCCAGGCCTGGCGGGAGGAGAAGAGGGAGGGGGCGCCGTCTGGTGGCCAGCACTGCCTCCCTCCCTTGGTTCCGTCCTGGGGGATCAGTCCTGGGGGACCCCTGGGGGATCAGTGCTGAGAGTGGGGCTCAGAGCCAGCAGAGTGTCAGGAACAACACCCCAGCAGAGACTTGGGATACCTGTGTTGGAGAAGGGCCTTCTCTTGCTTCTCCTAACCTAGAGGGTCTTGTGCCCTCTGCCCACCCTGGGGAAAAACACTTCGCCTTGTAACCCAGTCCCCCTCGCCCCATTACTCTCCCCCACCGCCCCCCACAACCACCCGGAAAGGAGTCTCCCTGCTGAGGTCTGATGGCACCTCAGGCTTCCTCAGGCCACCCTTAGGGTTTGAGGCCCCTATGACACAGACCAGATGACCAGATACAGAAGGTTAAGGGGTCAGCTGGGGAGCTTGGTATCAGGACAGGAAGTCAGATGAGCATTCGCTTGTTCTGTCTTCACCTCAGGGCACTCCTGAGAGCCTTTTTGTTCCAAGATGAGGAGCTGAGTCTCCTCGTGTCGTGTCTGAGGAATCACCTCCCGTCCCTGTGGGTTTTCCTTCCGAGAAACCCCTCTCCCCTCGAGACGAGTCAGGACACCCCAAGGCAGTAGTGATCACAGGGGAGTCGAGGGCACAGCACGCAAATAACCACCAGTTTTACTCGAAGCTCCTTTCTCATCTGAAAAAAAATTCAGGCACATCGGGCATTCTACTCCACAAAGCACGTCTCTTTGCTTTAAATTATCAGTTAAATCACTTGATTTTCTCCTCCGGTTCTTTGAGTGCGTTCACATTTCAGGAAGCTGGCTGTGTTTGACCAAGTTCTCCATGTGCTCACAGGACTTTGAAGGGTTTTTGAATTCTGGTTTGGGACCAAGGCTTTGACTCCTCTGCATGCCTGTCTCACCATCTTGTGGTTCTCACAGGCAGGAACACTTTTTATACGGGGGGTTCTTTTTTAAGGGGCTGTGACAATTTCCTAGGATGGCTGTAACAAAGACCACACACTGCCTGGCTTAAAACAATGGAAACAAATTCTCTCACAGTCATAGAGGCCAGAGGTCTGAAATCAGAGTTGGCAGAGCCATGCTCCCTCCTAAGGTTCCAGGGGAGGATCCTTCCTGCCTCTTCCAGCTTCCAGGGGCCGCAGGTGTTCCTTGGCTTGTGGCTGCATCACTCTAGCCTCTGCCCCATCTTTACATCACCTTCTCCATTAGTCCAGAAGAGGAGTGAACCTGACTTCTTGTTGGAGGACTTAGAGAAAAGCGGGCCCCACCCCTCAGAGATGCTGAACATCAACTAGGCAGGGAGAAGGAGGTTCCAGGTTTTGGTGGTAAGGGGAACCCAGTCCTCCTTGGGACAGCTTGCCCCTGAGAAGTGGTTGGTGGGTAAACAGAGTGAGCTGAGGATGGCAGCATTAGTTCTTTGGACTCAAGCCTGGGAAGTCCACAGGGTTTTGCTTATCTGAGCACCACTCTGAGGAACTGCTTTTTCCTGAAGGGGCTCCTCCCTGGGGTGGTGGCCTGGTCAGGCCCCTTCTGTCTTGGGTTAAAGACCTTGCTTCTTGGTTCACGGTGCTCTTTCCTTCCACAAGCATGGTGTTGGTGGGGAGCAGCCACCCCGATATTGTCAGCTGCAGGGCACACTGCTGTGGGCACCTGTGGCTGCAGCACAAAGAACAGACCTGGACCCTTTTCCAGCTCTCACCCCTACCCTGGTCACCCCAGCAAGGCAGGTGGAGCCAGCTTCTAGGCTTCCTTTGAGACACTAGAAAGTACCACGAGACACGGCATGTACCACAAAGGGGCTGGCTTCAGGGAGGCTTGCGTATCAGCTCTCTGGGGAGAGACCCGGGCATTTTACTTTCCCCTCACCCTGGGCAGGGGAGCTTCCCAAGTGGCCCAATGGTAAAGAATCTGCTTGCCAATGCACGAGATGGGGGTTCAATCCCTAGGTTGGGAAGATCCCCTGGAAAAGGAAACAGCAACCCACACCAGTATTCTTGGATGGGAAATCCCATGGATCAAGGAGCCTGGTGGGCTACAGTCCATGGGGTTGCAAAAGAGTCGAATACAACTTAGCGACTAAACAACAATAGTACCCTGGGCTGGGGCCACCCTGCCCACAACATCCTCCTTGTTTGAATGAGTGTTGTGCTGAGAACAACGCCTACTTCTGAGGCAGCAACACCCTGAGGACTCAGGGCATCTCTTAAGCCCCCTCTGGGTGCTGCCGTCACTCAGTTTACATCAGCCAGATGTCTTGCTTTCCAATCACTCCTCATCATTGACCTAAACAGCAACCCAGAGCCTGATGATTCCCCGTGCGCCAGACTCAGCTCAGAATGCCTCCTATTTAAAAAGAACCAACAAACAAACGCATCTGGTGCAGTCAATGGCCTAGAGCACACGCTTCTGAGAATCCACAAAGGCGGCAGGTATCTGTTATCTGAGGATGGGTTTGGTTTGTGGAAATGATGTGGCGGTACTCTGAGTCGAGGCTGGAGAATCAGGTAGCAGGGGATAGCTCTTTGAGTCAAAAATAAGGAGGCTCCAGAGGGGCTGGCAGGCTGCCCACTCTCATCTTCAGCTCTCAGCCCACTATTCTGTTACTCCCGTACTCTTGGTTGTCGCGGCAGGAGTGGTCAGTCAGCACCTGGCCTGTACTGCTCTCTGTTCAGTGTTTCCTTGCTATCGGAACCGCTCCCCCCACTCCCCTCTCCCACCACTCCGCTTCCCCTGTGCGGCTGTGTTTTGCTTGGTTTGCAGGGTCTCCAGCAGGACTGAGCCTCAATTGTCCTCAGCGGTAACCGACTCAATTGAGACGGCTTGGGCCGGCCCTTCTCATCCCTACTCCACTCTTCCTGGGCCCCAGCCCTACATCGTTTTCCCCAGGATCTCTTCCCAAAGAAGCCACCTGCATGAAAGCTTCTGCATTTGGGGGAACCCGGGCTGACAGCTGTTCTTGTGAGGCGTATGAATGAAATATTTCAGTGGACCCGGACATGTGAATCCTGGGGCCGGTGGTGGGCGGGCGGGAGTATAGTGAGATGTGTCCTCAGGCATTGTCTTCTGGGCTATTTTTTACCTCTCTTTTCTTCTTCAAAAAGTGAAAAACTGACTTTCGTGAAATATAACTCATACAATACACAACTCACCCATTTAATGTGTGCAATTCAATGTCTTTAGGTATATTCACAGAGTTGTGCAACATTATCATGATCAATTTTAGAATATTTTCATCATTCTAAAAAGAAAGCTGGTGCCCATTAGCAGCTAATATACCTATTTCTCCTTCAAACCTGACCCCGACCCAGGCAAACAAGAATCTACTTTCTGTTTCTATAGATTTGCCTAATTCTAAATATTTGCATTTAAGTGGAATCATACAGTATGTGTTTTTTGTGTCTGGATTATTTTACTGAGCATAATGTTTTCAAGTTTCATCCATGTTGTAGCATGTATCAATAATTAACTTCTTTTTCTGGCTGAATATTAATCCATTGTATGGATATACTACTATATTTTATTTATCAATTCGTCAACTGATAGACATTTGGGTAGTTCCCATCTTTTGGCTATTATGAATATTTGTGTACAAGTTTTTGTGTGAATGTCTGTTTATATTTTGAGGGTATATACCTAGGGTTAAAACAGCTAGGTTAGCTCTCTTTTTAAAAAAATTTTATTATTATATTAAAGATATATTCCCATATTATTTCACAACTTAAAAGGTACAGAAGGAGAATTTCAATTCTCTCCTTAGAGACAATGAATATTTCCCACTTTAAGTGTATTTTGGGAGGACACTTCTAGCATATATAAACAACTATGAATATGTATTTTTCCCTTTTTTACACAAACAGTGGCATACAATACACACTGTTCAGTAGCTTCCTTTATTCATTTAACATTAAATCTTAGAGACTGTTCCATATTGTTACCAGACAAAAAATCCCTTTTCATTCTTTTATATATGTATAGTATTCCCTTGGATAGTGGGAAATTATTTATGCAATTTAAATTATTTAATCAGTTCTGTATCAAAAGGCAGTAAGTTCTTCCCTAATCATTTGCTATTGCAGACAATGCAATGAAGAAGTTTGAACAAATATCATTTCCTTTATGTGTGAGCATATCCACAGGAGGCATTTCTCGTTTTTTCTTCTTCTTTTAAAAAATATCTATTTATTCAACTGCTCCAGGTGAGATCTTTAATTGTGGCATGCAAACACTTAGTTGGAACATGTGGGATCTAGTTCTCTGACCAGGGATCAAACCTGGACTCCCTATATTGAGAACTTGGAGTCTTAGTCACTGGACCACCAAGGAAGTCCCTCCACTTCTACAAGTGGAAGAACGAATGCAAAATTGCCATCCATAGAGGTTTTCCCAATTTATAGCCCATCAGCAGTGTCTGAGCCTGACTGTTTGCCCACTCTCACCAATTTGATGGCTGAAAAATGATATCTCAACGTAATTTTCATTTGCAGTTTTCTTACTATGTGAGTTAAAGCATCTTTAATTCCTTCTTTCTGTAAAGTTTCTACATCTTTTGCCTGTTTTTCTACTGGGTGTTCTCATTTTCTTGATGATTTGTGGGTGCTTTTTACTTATCAGAGATATTAGCTCTTTGTTTATAATAGGAAAGCCTAAAGCTGTTTCTAGTGGTTAAGCCTGCTGCTTTTGTGTATTTCTGAACATGAATATCCAGTTTCTCTCCCTGAGAAGGTATTTATATCTCCTACCTTCTTGACCAGGGGCAGTTGTGTGACGTGCTTTGGCCAATTAAATGTGAACAGAAGCGTATTTGTCACTTCTGGGCTGAAGCTCGAATTGCCAGAGCTTTGTGTTTTTTCTTTCCTCCTGCCATGGCAATCGGCATCAGCAGATGATGGCTATGCCTTCAGCTGGGGAGCCTAAAGAAAAGGTGACAAGAGTGACAACATGGAGGAGAGACCCAGCCAATCTGCAAGAGGACATGCAGTGTAGGCAAGAAGTAAACCTTTGCTGTTTTGTGCCACTAACATTTTGACTTTTTTTCTTGCTGCAGCATAACTAGCCTATCTTGACAGATACAGGTGATTTTTTCCACAAAGCCTATTTTTTATTTTGATGAGGCTAAAGTGATCAATTCTTTATTTTGTGACTTCTAACTCTGTATCAGAAATCTTCCCAACCTCTGGATTATTATTTTAAAAATTCTCCCATGGCATGGTTAGTTGAAAATCCACTATTTTTCTCTCAATTTGAAATGCCATCAGGTGCTATTACTCTGATTGTTGCTCCAAAGTTAAAGAAGCAGAGCCTGGGGCACCGGCTGCTGCAGTCACCATTAACCATTGTTAATGTGTTAGCACTTTGTGTTAGTCAGGGGAGGCAAGATTTATGCCTCGGTAACAAAAGACCCTTATCGAAGTGACTTAGTATATACATATTTGTTTCTTGTTCACAAAAATCCTCATAGCTGTCTAGGACAGCTGTCCCCACCAATCCAAGCAGCTTAGATTCTGGTGATGGCACCATCTCAACATATGCTGCACTTGCCACCAAGAGTGGCCAGACTGGCGGAATTCGAAACTGCTCTTTTCTGTTTCCGCTGGAAGTGACGCTTAGACCTACAGTCCACTGGCCAGCACAAGGCAGATGGCACCGTCTAGCTGCAGGTAGCACAGATGTGTGGTCAAGTCTCTGGGTCTAGCAGTGACATGTGCAAGAAGTGCCTCTACCATAGCCCACAGGAACCTGCTACTAGTTCATGTCCAAGTGCCTGCCTGACCCTCAACAACTCCTGTGGTTTGGCCCCACCAGACTCCTCCCAGCACATCACCCACCTCTCCCTGGTTTTACTCCCTGCTCCAGATTCATCACACCAACTCCTCCCTCTGAGCCTTTTCTCATGACCTCCCTTTGTTTATCAATCTTCACCTCTTCTTTCCTAAGTTCCTCAGAGCCTCAATCAAGGTCAGTCTCTTTCATGAAGCCTTTCTCTGGCTCAGCTCTTCATGTCCTCCCTTCTCAGAGCTCCTCCAGGGTTTACTTTTAAGCTCTCACTCAGCCCTGGGCACAGGTTCCTTCTATGGCCTACCTAGACTGTAACCCTTGGAGGTCCGAGGGCTGGATCTTCACCCTCTTTGTGATCTCAATGCCTTTCTCAGCAGGGTTCTCAATGATTTTAACTCACAAATGGTTGTTAAACATCTTCTAAATGCCAGACACCAAGCAAGGCATGGAGGATGCAAAGAACAATAAAACGCGGTTGTAGAAGGAAATTAACTAGCATTTATATGTTGCCTGATCTGTAGCATCTAATGATGAAGAGAGGTAACTCGAGTCTGCTTGGGGTTAAGCCCTGCCTCTGGTTAAATAAGCTGTAGGACCTCAGGCAAGTTACTTAACTTCTTTAGCCTGAGTTTTCTCATCTTCAACAATAATGATGATCATTATCTGCAGTATTAGCTTCCCAGGGCTGCTATAACAAATTACCACAAACTGGGTGGCTGAAGACAACAGAAATGCATTCTCTGACAGCTCTGGAAGCTAGAAATTTGAAATCAAGGGGTTGGCAAGGCTGTTCTCCCTCTAAAGGCTCTAGGGAAGAATTCTTTTCATGCCTCTTCTACTTCTGATGGCTCCCAGCACTCCTCGGTGTTCCTTGGCTGGTTGCTGCATAATCTCTGCCTCCATCCTTACATGATATTCTTCTCTTCCTCTCCTCTCCCCCATGTCTTCTCCTCTTCTTATAAAGACATCAGATATAGGATTTAGGACTCACCTAAATCCAGTATGACCACATCATAACTAATTTTGCGAAAAACACATCTGCAAAACCCTACTTCCCTATAAAGTCACCTTGTGAGGTTCCAGGTTGACGTAAATTTTTTGGAGGGGGTATCTGGTCAACCTACCTCATAAGATTATTTCGAGGATTAAATAAGATGGTGCCTGTAAATCATTTGGCACATTGCCTGGTGTATAGTAAAAACTCATTGAATGTTAGTCATTCTTAGAACAGTGTATTAGTGAGGATTATTTTATTTCAAAGTGTCAGAAACTCAACTCAGTCCTGGTATGGCTGGATCTGGGTGTTTAAATGAGGCTATTTAGAATCTTTCTCTTTTCCTCTCTCAGCTCTTTGTCACCTTTATTCTTACATACTCTCTCCCTGTGAAGTGGCAAAGACATTCTTCAACAGATCTAGGGCTCCATTTGACCAGCTAATCATCCTCAGTGGAAAAGAAGTACCTCTTTCCTCAATAGTTCCAGGAAAGTCCCAGGACTGATTCTCATGGAGCCGATCTGGACCATGAGTCCATTCCAGAAGCATTCTCTGTGGGCAGAATGATGGAGTAACCTGAGCTGGGGGATGGAGTGGGAGTTAGCCATAGCTGAACTACTTCTATAGCAAGTGAGTGAGGGGTGGTTCCCAGAAGGGAAATCAGAATATTGGACTACTGGATGCTAAGCAGGCAAAAGGACAGCTGGTTCACCATACATCACGGCACCGCTGTGTGCCAGCTTGTGGCCCAGTGCCTGGGACAGTGCAGGAGTTTCAGTCAATGTTCATTGAATGATCACAGGAATGATGTAAGAAAGAACATGTTTAGTTTGAAGCAGCTTGCTCGTGTTTTTTCATTATTTCCCACAATAGCACTAGATGTAGAAATTGAGGTTTAGTTAGTTTAAATGATCTGTCCAAGGTGACAGATTGAAAAATTGGTAGAGTTAGGATTCAAAGCCAGGTAGGTTTCATTGCGGAATCTATGTTATTTCTATTACACCACTTTACATTTTGTCTACCAAAATCATAGTGAGAGAAGAGAGAATGAATACATACCACTTTCAGGTGCAAATGTAAAATTAATACATTTCTTGGTCACCTTCCCACAATTTATCACCCTACAAGTTCAAATCCCCCTTTTCTTTTTTTCTAGTCACATCTCCCAATTTATTCAGTTTCTTAAAACAGTACACAAGCCCCTTGATTTAACTACCTCTTTGGGTTTTCATTTCTTTTCTGTGACGCCCCATGCACATATAACTATTAACACCAATGTAATTTTATGCCTTTTCTTCTGTTAATCTGTAGTTTGTTAGTTTAATTTGCAGGGCCCAGGTACATAACTAAAAGTGTAGAGGAAAAATTTTCCCTCTCTCACAATATTTAAGTTGTTTCCAGTTTTGAGCTATTAGGGAGCAAGTCACTTTGAATGTTCTTATTCACGTCCTTTGACAGACATACACCAAAAGCAGTTGTTTTTGTTAGGTACACAGCTAGAAGTGAAACTGTTGGGTCATAGTTCCTACCAGCATTTGCTGCTCCCTGTCTGCTACCTTTTGAAATTCCTCATATTGTGCAGAACCCTTGCCTGCTTAGACCTCTCTAAGCCTAGGGGCAGAGGGTTGAACAAGACGACCCCTGAGGCATCTCTCCTGTTTCCCAGAAGGACTTAACCATAGGTTTCCTCGGTCTTAAGCTCCTGCCAGCACCACTATTTGCTCATGAAAACGTTTCATGTGATTAGCCAAGTAATGACATCTTAAAACTGTAGAGCTAATATATTACGTAATAAAACACAGGAGCAAATCTCTTTGACACACAGTGGTGATTTACTCCACCAGCCATAAAGATAATTACATTTCAGGTTGATATATAAAAGGCGGCAGGCAGAGCTTATGAAGAATTAGCAAAGCTTTGTGTCGGACCTCTCCATCCATGTGGACCTATTTGTCATTCCTCTCGCTGCCAGCCGGCAAACATTGACTCAGCTGGGCCTGCTCAGTGACTGGTCACTGCTGCCACTGGGAGGAACTGCTGGACCCAGTGAAGGAGCAGCTGGGAAGGCTCAGGCTTGGGATACAGGGATTCAGTCCCACAGGAAGCTCTGTATCATTGCTGGGGAGAGCTCTGGCCCACACACTGAGCGCTTGGTCTCTGGGCCTGCTATGCCCCTCCAGCCTTAAGCAAGTCACCGCCTGCTTGGAATCAAGATATGCCCTGGGGCAAGATGATACCCAACTCCTTGTCCTATCACCCATGAGAATATTGTGGATGCTCTGAACTTCGAGGACCACTTTTTCAAAATCAAAGTTGGGTGGCTCAGTATGACAACTTAGTGAACTTCTAAGGACAAAGTGGCAGGGCGTATGTTCCCAGGGATGCCCTGGTGTCACTGATTTCCAGGACTCTGTTCCCCCATAATCCTTGCTTTCCCAGACCAGAAGGCAAGGGTCCAGAGGGAGATCAGAAGAAAGGAATCTGGAAAGACCTTGGGGCATCAGCATCTAAACTTTCAGTTTAGAAACAGGAAATTGAGGAAGGGAGAGGACATATAATTGTCCAGCTTCACAGAGAAGATCAGTGTCAGAGCAGAGAACAGAAACCAGGAGGAAAGACAAAGAGCCAGGAGATGTGAAGATTTTGCTACAGTTTGGGTAAGGGAGCCCAGAATCCAATGCTGTATCAGCTCCTTCTTTTACTTTGGCACAAAGCAAGATTTCAAAGGAAACCCAGCACCACACTGCTTCCCACTTCTCTCTTGCTTCTCCATTCCTTCTCTGTTGTTCCAGCTGGTGATGGCTTGTCTTGGGGAGTGTAGGTCTGGGTGCAGGGAGATGGCCGAGATGAACTCCGGAGAGCCTGGATGGCTAATCCTTAGACTTGGGGAAAAGTGGGACTTGGGAGGTGAGCTGTGGATGATTAAGGTTGAAGTAGCCATCAGCCAATCCCAGTGAATCCTTGGGAAATGACAGTCAGGACTCCTGGAGTCTCCTTCTCCACCTCCTCTCCTTCTGATTTTCTGAAGCCAGATTTGGTTTTCCGCTAGGAAATGTCGTTTGGCCATGCCTGGGCAGAGTGCCTCCTGCTGGTCCAATGGGGATATTCTCCAGTGAGCCCTAGGACCTGAGTTTGGGAAGAAACAAACTTCCCTGGTGACTCAGTAAAGAATCAGCCTGCAATGCAGGAGACCCCGGTTCGATCCCTGGGTCGGGAAGTTCCCCTGGAGAAGAGAATGGCAACTTACTCCGGTATTCTTGCCTGGAGAATTCCACGGACAGAGAATTCCATGGACAGGCTGCTGCTGCTGCCGCTGCTAAGTCACTTCAGTCGTGTCCGACTCTGTGTGACCCCATAGACGGCAGCCCACCAGGCTCCCCTGTCACTGGGATTCTCCAGACAAAAACACTGGAGTGGGTTGCCATTTCCTTCTCCAATGTGTGAAAGTGAAAAGTGAAAGTGAAGTTGCTCAGTCTGTCGGACTCTTAGCGACCCCATGGACCGCAGCCTACCAGGCTCCTCCATCCATGGGATTTTCCAGGCAAGAGTACTGGAGCGGGGTGCCATTGACAGGCTAGGGGGTCACAAAGAGTCCCACTCGACTGAGCGACTAACACTTTCACTTTTCTTTCAACATTGCAAATACCTGATTCAACAAAATGCCATTTGCAAGGGTTTGGGTATGCACCCCCAAGTCCAGCATCCTTGACCTGAATGCAGACCTGGCAGGTGTGGGGCATAATTTGGTGGTGGGGCGGCAGGGCGGGGGTGGGGAGGGGGACGGTGGTTGGAGGAAGCGTCCCAGCAAGCCCAGGAGAAACCCAGAGTCCCTTCCAGGTTCTGGAATGTGCACACTCAAGACCCACCGGCTCCCCTCAGCTGCGGGCCCCAGTTCCCTGCCGAGTCAGTCACTGAGGCAGACAACGGGAGCTGGCAGGGGTCTTTCTGAGTCGGGTGGGGCCGCCAGGGTCTCTAGAAACTCCCAAGCCCCTCCCCCTGGCCATTGTCTCCTGCCCCGCTGACGGTCGCGTCCTTCTCCCGCCAGCAGCCTGGGAGGCACTTCGGCTGGCTGCGGAGCCTGGCTCTTTGAGTGACAGTGGGGCGGGGGGACCGCGGGGCGTCCATTTGTTCTCCTTGGAGGTGGAGGCAGATAAACGGCGCCGCTAACGATCGCGTCTCCACGTCCGCAGGCTTCTGCGAGCCGTCCCAGCGGGGAGCCCGGGAGAAGATGAATCGCTTTGAATGACACAGGACATGGCAGATTGGATGTTTAATTTGGGTATCTATCTAGAACACCCCCACCCCCACCTCCTCGGCTCCCACTTAGCATCCTGCCGGGGAGAGAAAGCCTTGCTCCTTACAAATTGCCTTGTCTGGCGCAGAGAAATATCCCAACGTGACTGATGTCTAGTTGGGTCCCTCCGAGTGCGGGGAAGGGAACCAGCACGATTGCATAACGTTCCTTCCTACGAAGACAAGGCGTTGTGCCAGAGCCGGAGATTTGAGTCAGACTTCAGAAAGGACGGCCTGCGGGGGAGGGCTCCTGGCTGGGGGTGCGGGTTTGCTGAGGCGTCTCTCGGAGGCAGAGGGAGGACCAGCGGACCTCGGCAGGGGTCTGGGAGCTGTGGGGGGCCTGCAGGGTCGGGAAGAGGAGGCCTGCACGGCGTCCTGGAGGGCGGCTTTAGGATGCAGGGCGCGGAGGCAGTGCGCGGGCCCCACAGCCAGCCAGCCTTCGCGAGACTCTGCTCTGGAGCAGAGGCTGATCACAACCTGTCAGTCCTGCGTTCTCTCCAGCCTCACCTGCCTCCACATCTTTCCAAACAAGGAAAGGAGCTGCAAACACGGCAATCACCTTCTCTGGCAGCGCCTGAGAGCTGTCAGGGCTCAGCAGGGGCCAGAGCCCCGCCCAGCCCAGGATGGGGCGCCCCGGGGAGGGGAGGAGGGCCGCCCCGGGGAGGGGAGGAGGGTCGCGGCTGTGGCAGCCCTCCATGCCTATCTTGAACTCACGGGGAAGGCCTCTCAGTGCAGGGATTGTGGGGGTGGGGGTGGGGGGTGTCCACGGGCACCCTTGAGCCAGACCAGGATCGAGTTCAGGGCCCAGCACCCAGGAGCACAGCTGCTGAGACAGCAGTTAGGGAAGGAGCGTGAGGGGTGGAGCAGAGCCAGACATTGGCATCTCTGCTAACAATTGTGTGACCCTGGGGTGGCACTTGGTCCCTGACTGAGATTTGGAAGGGCTGTTTTGCAGAAAGTTTTGCTTTCTTTTTTTCCATTTTGGGGGACTTCCCTGGTGGCTCAGATGGTAAAAATCTGCCTGCAATGTGGGAGAACCGGGTTCAATCCCTGGGTTGGGAAGATCCCCTGGAGAAGGAAATGACTACTCTAGTATTCTTGCTTGGAAAATTCCATGGGCACAGGAGCCTGGTGGGCTACAGTCTGTGGGGTCCCAAAGAGTCGGACAGGACTGAGAGACTAACAATTTCATTTTAGGTTCAAAGGATTCATTAGCAAAAGAAGCCACTTGTTATACACAAATAAACAATGTCAATATTTAATAGAAGATTGTTTAACTTAATTTCAACATTCAGGCATTAAAAGAAAAGAAATAGAAACAATAGCCAGAAGTAACAGTGGTACACATCACCAAAGGGGGCGTAAGTCTACATCCAGACTTGAACAGTGCTGGGAAGTCCCAAGGAACAGCAATTTGGAGTCCCAACTGGGAAATGGACTGGGCAGTGAGTGCTTCCACCCTGGGGTGAGACTTCAAATTGCAGCTTTGGAGGCTTCCGCTGAAACTATTTGGTGGTGTTTTGTGGGGGCTCCGGTACCATAGTCCTGTATGTCTCTGCCTAAATAATTCAGTGAGAGGCAAGGTGATAGATAAGAGGTGATTTATCAGAATAGGATGCTTATGAAACTTACAGGCAGGCAGGTGAGGGAGTGCCATGTCCCAAGAACTTACTGGGCTACATTCTTAAAATTAAAGGAAAAGTGAGGAGGAGAGAAGATCTCCTTTGTCTTTCTTACAGTAGACGTCATGCTTCCATCATCAGCTCCTCCTCTGGCTTGAACAGGGGAGTTTCCTTATTTGTACATGGTCAAGCTAGGTCCACAAATTACTGTTTTCTATGTGTACAGAGAGCATGTCCTAGGGATCATTAACTTACCGAGGTCACTGGGCAGAACGTGGATCTCATGCCACCATTTTTTTTTATTGTTTTGAGGCAGGTCTTGTGCTTCTGTCACATTGTTTTGTTGCTAAACAAGCCTGCTTGGTTTTGTGGTTAAGCAAACCTGCTTTCTTGAGTAATCATTAACTTACAAGGGTCTCCCGTATTTTTTTACTTATGTTCCCCTAGTGGGATTAATTACTTAATCACCTACTTTGTCCCTTTATTCTGTCCCTATCGCCGCTTGTAATCCCAGGCTGCAAACTGATTCCATTATCAATTCGTGTGCAAAAATGCAGCTCTGGTTTTTCTTTAACTTTTACAATGCTGTTTGTTCCACCTTGTGAATTATGAGATTCCTTAGACCCCAGGGAAGCAGCCAGGTCCCCAGGGGCTTAAGAAATTCCAAGACCCACTCCCTTTCTTATTTAAAGTGCCACTTTGGGGGGTTTTCTAGTGGTTAAGCATCTATCTTGCTGTGCAGGGGACATTGGTTTGATCAGTTGGTGTGCTTGCAGGCAGGCATGTAGTCCAGGCAGGGTCCAGGCAAGGTCAGACGTGGGTCAGAGGCATGCTTCCCGACTTCTGAAGTCTGAACAGGACTACCTCTATTTTAATTTCCCTAACAAGGACCTAGGCAATCACACTTTTTTGGCCCCTGTCCTCTCTTCACACTCCCAGAGGAGTATTGAGGTGACTAATACAGGTTCTTTGAAATGAAGAGGCATGTGGATCAGACTCCTCAGGACTTTTCAAGCCCCCAGAAGCCTGGAACTAAGTGGCTGATTGATGGAGGTACATCTGGAAGTGTCTCATTTCCTTCCTGTCAGCCTTGGAGTATTTCTGCACATAGCTTCCCGCACATAGCACATCATTCCCCAGCTCTGGCTGCCTCTCCTGTTCCACGAGCTGTCTTTCTGAGGTTGCGTGTCTCCCTCTGAGTTCTTGAAAGCCTGGGGACAAAGAGAACAGAGGATGTTCTCAACATGAGTATGGGTAATTTGCTTCCGATAAGCCACAGTGTGGATAATTTACCTGGGCAAGTCAAGAGATGGATGCCTTTTCTGTCTGGCCACACTCTGATTTCTTCTCAAGTCAGAAAATATCTACTCTGTAGCCCCCAGCCCAGCTGATGCTGACTGCTCCTCCATAAGCCCCCTTCCCAGCTTCTTCCAGGGCAGTGGTGATGGATCTCTGCCCCATCTTGGTCACCTGGGATGAGAAAGCTGAGAGATGGAGGAGCCTGGAGGAAACTGGAGAGAGAAGAGCCACTTAAAAATGCCCCTTTGGCTTAAAACTTGATGTAGGTGGGGAAGATACCATGATCACAGGATAGTTGGGGTGGCAAAGCCCATCCCAGCACATCACAACAAAGAAGCTGGGACCAGATGCTAAGGCAACCTTCAACAAGCAATGCCAGGAGAACTTTTTCTTAATACTCTTAGCTCCCCTTTCTGTGCCACATGCTTTCCCCACCCCCTCCAGGGGCTTAACATCCTCATGTTTTCTGCGTCTGCACAGTATCTCTATGTGTCGTTTACACCTGCATTAGAAGATAAGTTATTGGGTGCCATCATGTGTAAATTCCTAGGCCATCTTTTCTGAAAGTTTTCTATCTAAGTAGTCTAAGACCTAAAAAATATCTAACACTGGGCTTTGTTCCCCCATCAAATAAGACCAACATTGATGGCACTTGGGGGTTTCAGAGCCTCTGTAAGTAGCAGTCAGGAAGCATTTGCTTTACCATCAGATGAAGTGACACTGCCAAGGTTCTGGCAATGGGACAAGCTCATAGTAGGGCAAGGAAGCCAAGTGGCCTTTTCCTCTCCTACCCTTTGCTCCAGGTTGGTGAGCTGGACCCAAGGGCTAAACTCAGGCTAGGCTCAGAGATTCCTGAGGATTCCCTCCTTAGTCCTCTTTCGGAAGAGCCTGAAAATGGCCTCTTTTGGTTGGGGTGATTTAGGAGAACAAACGACAGAAGCAGAGCCTGGGCTGGGGGGAAGGAGGGAGAGTGTGGCCACAGCCCATTGCCAGCAGCTCTCTCCCGCCAATTTCCAAGTCCATCCTTTTGCAGGGCTGCCGGTTAATGGGAGCACATGCTTTTGAGCCTCTCAGATGGACTGTGCATGGCAGAGGCACATTAATGGGGTTGTGGGTTGGAGTGGGTGAGGGAGGAACTACAGCTCAAGGGACAGAAGGGTGACTAGACGGACTGAAGGATGCTGCCTCTCCTTGCTGGCCGCTCACTGCAGCCCCCTCTATCCTCAGATGAATCATAGCACGACGGGACAGAAGCTCAAGAGGTATGCAGCCAGCAAACCTAAATCCTCTGCATTTGGTGCGTGTGTTAGCCCCTCAGTCATGTCCGCCTCTTTGCAACCCCACGGACTGTAGCCTGCCAGGCTTCTCCATCCATGGGAATTTTCTGCCAAGAATACTTTGGTAACTGCAACCAAAACTTCATTTTGGGACTTCTGTAGTGGTCCAATGGTTAAGAATTCGCCTTCTAATACAGGGGAGGCAGGTTTGACCCCTGGTCAGGAAACCAAGATCCCACATGCCGAGGGGCAACTAAGCTTGTGACCCCAACTACTAAGCGCAAGCGCTGTGGAGCCTTCGAGCTGCAACTAGAGAGTCTGTGCACCACAACAAAAGATCCTGCGTGATGCAACGAAGATCTTGGATGTCACAACTGAGACCTGAAGAGGTCAAATAAATATTTAAAAAAAAAACAGCAAACTTCATTTAGCCTCCATTTTCTCATCCGTAAATGGTGGTAATGTGAGTCCAACTCCCGATTTGAAGATTAAGAGAGATTTGGTATGCGAGACTTGCTAGTCTGCACAGTGGTGTGCTGATGTGAGTTATTATAGTTTTCCTTATGCAGGAAGCGCGCGAGAGCCTGGCCAGGTCACTTTCCCTCATAGCGGCTCAACAAGCCACTACCTACCCCCCACCCCACCCCCGCTGCTCCAGACAGGTGCGTGGTCCACAATAAAAGGCAAAACAACCACCACAAACCACAGATGGGGGCGTGATGCTTACCCACAAGGGTCCCTCCTCATCTTCAGGAGACTTTGACTTGGAGAAGGGGCTCTAGGATCTAAGCCAGGTGAGGACCCTTTGAGCACTCATGGAAACTTTCATGGGCGCCTGCAGAAGAGGGGGAGGTTGGAAGAGGGGAAGTTTTCCTGAATACAAACCAAGCCTACCGTTTTCAACTGACACCGTTGAGCATTCCCTGGTTGCCCATCCTGAGTTGGAAACTGTATAGGACCTAAGAAAACTCTGAAGGGGCTTACAGTTCAATTGAGATAATCAGGGAACCCCTCAAACATGGGAAATCATAGGCAACCTGGACCACCATACCCACAGGTGTAGAAGGAAGGAAGCTGTTGAAGCTGTTGACCCCACCATGGCCTCCCATCAAAGAGTGGTCTTCCTTGGGGAAATGGGGTCATCTTTAGCTGGGCAGGGAACATGTGAGGCTGAGAGGGAGGGACATGGGGGTGCTAGGCATCACTGCAAGGTCATTTTCCATCCTCCAATTCCAGTTCTCCAACACCAGCTGGTTGCCCTATGTGTGGGTGTGTGCCAAGTCGCTTCAGTTGTGTCTGACACTTTGCAACCTCATGGACTGTAAAACCCACCAGGCTCCTCTGTCCATGGGATTCTCCAGGCAAGAATACCGGAGTGGGTTGCCATGCCCTCCTCTAGAGGATCTTCCTGACCCTGAGGATTGAACCCTCATCTCCTGTGTCTCCCGCATTGTAGGTGGATTCTTTACCCACTGAGCCACCTGGAAGCCTGATGTCCTATACTTCAATTCAGTTCAGATACTAGCTACACAGAGTTAGCACAGACCCCACTGGTTAAGGGGCTCAGTACCACAATATTGCTTCCCCTTCTGGTGTCAGCTCTGCTTCAGGTGCCTGCCCCGCCTCAGAGCCAACAATTTCCTGGAATGGCTCCCAGAGCTCATGGAAAGCACTATACTTATTTTTTTAAAGGCAATTTTGATTTACTTATTTATTTATTTATTCTGTGGCTCCAAACAGCTTGTGGGATCCTAGTTCCCTGAGCAGGGTTGGAACCTGTGCCCCCGGCATGGTGGAAGCACAGAGTTTTAACCACTGGACCAGTGTGGAAGTCCCCACTCTACTTAGGATTATTGTTTTATCAGAAACAGTACAATGATTAACTAGAATAACAGGACTATTGAGCAAGGTGTAATGGAATGGACTGAAGCATAAGGGCTTCCATCCTGTGGAGTCAGGGTGAATCTCTTTCCCAGTATATCTACAATGATTGTTCACCAATCCAGGAGGACTCATTGTTCAGAGTTTTTATGGAGGTTTCATTACGTAGGTGTGATTGATTAAATCATCTGCTTCGTGCCTGAGCTCAATCTCTAGCTCCCCTCTCCTCCCTGGAGGCCAAGGGTGGGGGCTGAAAGTGCCAACCCTCTATTCACCTGGTTGGTTTTCCAGACAAACAGCCCAGCCCTCGTTCTGAAACTACCCAGGGACCTGCCTTGAGTCACCTCATTAGCATAAACTCTAGGTGTGGTTGAAAGAGGCACCTGATGACAAAGGATATCATTCGGGAAATTTGAAGAGTTTTTGAAGCTCTGTGCCAAGAGGCTAGGACAAAGACCAACTACATATATTTTTGTTTGATCTTACTCTTGGGAGGGTCTAGACCACGGCTGTGATGGGGAGAGACTCGGGGAGGGTGCTGAGAGTTGGTGACTTTAGTTAACTGGAGATCTGTCCTGCAGAAGGGGCTCTGCCAGGAGCACTTTGGCCCACTGAACCGGAGTAAGAGGGAAGCAGGTTTTAGGCGGAGTTTCCTGGCAGTATGTGGGCTGCCTTGGGAGGTAGTGAGCTCACCGCACTGGAGACATTTCAACAGAGCTGAGTGCAAGTTCATGTCTGCTTAGACCCAGTCAAGTATGAGCTCTGCTGGATACCTGGGGCTTGGATGTTACCTGGCACGGTAAATAGTTGGTAAATATTTATTTGTTGAATACCCATTTGTCAAGGCTAGAGAAGTTAGATTAAACAGCACAAAGGCCCAAATCCAGTTATAAATCTTTAGGTGCTATTACTGTATCCAGCTGGGCTTCCCAGGTGGTGCTAGTGGTAAAGAATCTGCCTGCCAATGTAGGAGACATAAGAGCCTCAGGTTTGATCCCTAGGTCAGTAAGATCCCCTGAAGGGGGGCATGGAAACCCATTCCAGTATTCTTGCCTAGAGAATCCTATGGACAGAGGAGCCTGGTGGGCTATAGACCATAGGGTTGCAAGGAGTCGGACAGGACTGAAGTGACCTGGCATGTCAAGTGTGCTGTTTGCTGGGTTTTTGGTTTTTTTTTTAATGGGGGTCGGGGGGGGGGAAGGAATCTCTTAAGAGGCTCACAGTTAGTGGGGAAACAGTCATTTATGTTCAGAAAGAAGGTCAATAAATAACATACCAGTTCCAGTTAAAGATGGCCAGTTGAAACCATCCATTGGTTTATATTCTCCTCAAACCCCATAAAAATGACAGTAAAGGGATTTTGTTAAAACCGCCATTAGTTCAAAGGTGAAATGCAGATGGAGACTTCCAGGTAAAGATGGTGAACTGAACACACACAGTTAATTTTTCTCTTCTTGATAAACCTACTATAGAGGCTATCAAAGAATTTTTGAAAAACCAGAAACCCACAAAAGGGGAGAGAATGGAGAGGAAGCAATTGTAGCTGAAGTTTGGAGACTGGAAAGTAATGAATGAGTGGACTTTACCCACCCAGAAAAGCTAAAGCCCAAACCCAAAGAGGCGAAAGCTAGAAATCCATCTTCATCCCAAATTCATCCAGAGTCTCAGGCACTGGTGATAGGAGGTATTGAATATTGAGAATTTGGATCCCTGAGACCTTCCTCAAATCTGTGCAGGTAAATACCTGTCCCCTTTCCCATACCAGCAGAAAACTGAAGTTTGTTCCCAGATATGGTAAATAGAGAGCTTCCCTGGTGGCTCAGTGGGTAAAGAATCAGCCTGTCAAGCCAGAGATGCGGGTTTGATTCCTGGGTCAGGAAGATCCCCTGGAGAAGGAAATGGCACCCACTCCAGTATTCTTGCTTGGGAAATCCCATGGACAGAGGAGCCTGGTGGGCTACAGTCCATGGAGTCACAAAACAGTCAGACGCAACTTAGCCACTGAGCATGCAGGCATGGTAAATAGAGGATCTCCACTGGGGATGCCAAGATGGATGCCATACTGAAAAAGGAGGGGAAATGAAATGGACTCATGTATATAAGATGCTAAGACCTCCACGACCCCCTTTCCAGAGTGCTGAGAGCTAGGTCAGGACAGGAGACTGGAAGGGTTTCCTCTGGGGAATCTGACCAGCTCAAGAGGAAAGACTTAAGGAAACAGACATCAGTTTCCCTAGCTCAACAGCTAATCACCCAAAGGAATCTCACCATCAACAAGTCCCATCACCTACAAAATTAAGAGTAGCATTTGGTCCCCTACTCCTACATAGTAGCTGACCCCCAAGGATTACCACTTATATGAGGAAAGTCACTAACATGTAAGACAGAGACTAAAATAAACAGAAAGAAGTAATTTAGCAGAAATAAGTACCATGCAAGAAGAAGAAAACTTCAGAGAAATTATCGCTAATATCCTTAGAGAGATAAGTGAAGATAATTGCTTGAAATAAGAAATGGATGCTATAAAAAAGAACGAAAAAAAGTGTTCTTGGAAATTAAAAATATGATAGCAGAAATGAAAAATTCAACAGCAGCAGTAGAGGATAAAAATCTAGGAGACCTCCCAGAAAGTAGAACAAAGAGAGAGAGAAAATAGAAAAGATAAGAAAATGTGGGAGCTGTCCAGGGGGTCCTCTATGTGAAGCAAAGTGTTTCCAGAATGAGAAAGCAGGAGGGAGGAAGTCATAAACTAACTCAAGAGATGTTCTGGGCCTGACCAATACAAGTTTCCACACTGAAGAGGCCCCCAGGTGTCCAGTAATGGAAAAATAGCCCACACCAAGACACAACATGGTGAAATTTCAGAACCCTGGGAATAGAGAAGCTTCCCACAAGGGATTAGACATTAGAATGGCATCTTCATAGTCATAATCATGTAACTACTGATCTAACAAAAACTACAATACAAATAAATTGTCAGGATGGGAGGTGGGTAAGAAGCGTGCACACGCGCGTGCGCGCGTGTGTGTGTATGTGTGTATGACATGTGACAGGAGGGGAAAGAGGGCCAAATCCTCATTTTGCACAGCGGAAAGTCAACAGATAATGCCCAAAATGGAAAAACAAAGAAGCAGCAATATAAGCACATTTAAAAAAGATGTGCAGGTAAATATATATTGAAAAAGTTAACTAAAAGCATTGAAAGTAGCTGCCTTAGGAGAGTGATTGTCTCCTCCTGGTAGGATAGAAAGCAGGAGATCGTTGTGTTTTGTTTTTAATACCAAACCTGGGGAGCTCCCCTAGTGGTCCGTGGCTAAGCCTCTGTGGTCCCACTGCAGAGTACCTGGGTTCAGTCTCTGGTCAGTTAACTAGATCCTACATGCCACAATGAAGAGTTCGCATGCTTCAACTAAAGATTCCACATGCTGCAACTAAGACCCAGCACAGCCAAATACATAAATAAATATTAAAAAATAATACCAAACCTGGTAGAATTCTATACTCTTCAAACTATGTGCATATATATAACATTGATAAAACATGTAAAACTAAAAAAAAACTAAAAAAAATTGGGTGCATGCATTTTGTTACATTAGTATACGCTTTTGTATGTTTGTAAGCTTTTATAAAATGTTTTAAAGGCAAAACCCCAGGCCAGGGATTTCTGAGGATGGGAGCTGCCAGAGAAGGTTCTGGGGGGAGGGTTCCTCTAACTGAATATTGAGTGCGGAGAGGAGTTGGGGCAGGGGGGGAAGGAGGAAGGGAGGAGAGGGTGGCCAGAGCAAAGGCTTGGCAGGGGGGGGGTTCTGACATCGGTGTGTTTACTATGTTCTTTGCTCTAATTGGGTGAAATGCCCACCTGTACTTGGCTCATAGGAGGAACATACATGGGTCGTGGGGGTTGATTAAAAGCCAAGCAGAGGGACATTACCTGGGGGGCTGGAGCCACTGGGTGCTGCTTCTGGTGCCTGAAGAGAGGTTCACCCACCTCCCAGTGGCTGTGAACAGGGCAAGGCCATAGGAGAAGCTGGAGGCAGGAAGCCAGCCAGTGACTCTGCAGAAACCCGAGTGGTGGCAGAACAGGTGGAAAGAGGGGAAGGAAGAAAGACAGTTGAAGGCTGAAAGAGGGAAACATGGTGGTGACCGGAGGAAAGGGGGTGGAGGGAGAAGCCCAGGGGATGAAGGCAGGCTGTGAGAGGATGGAGTCACGGGGAGAAACATGGGCACAGGAGGGGAGCAGCGGGGGTATCTAGGATGGGTTTCGGAAGTGTGCGGTGGCAGAGGGATAGGCCCGCGAGTGGGAGGGACTTATTGAGGGCTGGGAGGGGAGGAACTGTGGTTCAAATGATGGGACAAAGCCCACTGTGACATCTGAGGTGTTCGTAGAGCTTGCCAGTCTCAAAGAACTTTCTCA
Organism: Cervus elaphus; assembly: GCF_910594005.1. Taxonomy (NCBI): domain Eukaryota; kingdom Metazoa; phylum Chordata; class Mammalia; order Artiodactyla; family Cervidae; genus Cervus; species Cervus elaphus. Next base: position 43,771,196 of record NC_057815.1, read on the forward strand.
GGCTCAGCCTCGTTCAGCCCTGTAAGATGGGGAAGGCAGGCCTCACGATATTTTATCCAGGGGGAAATCAAGGCTCTCAAGAAGTTAAATGACTTACCCCATGAGCAAAACTCTCATCTGCTGCCTCCAAATTCCATAGTTTTCCCCAAACTACCTGGTAGGTGATGGAAGTGAATGTTGCCTCTGAAGAAGTTGTGTGGGGGGATTGGAGGAGAGGGTCCAAGAGACAGAGCATCCCTGGGGAAGGGGCAAGAGAAGCAGAGGAAGTGAAGTCAGGCAAGGGGACAAGAGAAGGAAACACAAAATTCAGATGAGAAGAGCTCGGGCTCCAGGCTGGTGTTAGTGTCAAAAACAACTGCAAATAAGATGCCCTGGGCTCACGCTCTGTGTCAGGCACTGCGCTCAGCTTCTCCTCTCATCCTGGCACAGCTCTTGAAGCAGGGCATGTGCCATTGAGGACAGTGACATTAAGCCCTTGCCAAGGTCATTTCAGGCTGCCCTGGTGGCTCAGACAGTAAAGAATCTGCCTGCAATGGAGGAGACTTGGGTTTGATCTCTGGGTTGGGAAGATGCCCTGGAGAAGGAAATGGCTACCCACTCCAGTATTCTTGCCTAGAGTATTCCATGGACAGAGAAGCCTGGTGGGCTATGGTCCATGGGGTAGCAAAGAAGCGGACATGACTGAGTGACTAACACTTTCAAGGTCAATTCATCAGTGAGTGGTGGACCCAGGATTTGAATTCAAGCATCTGATTCAGACACTGAAAAACTCAACTCGGCCATGTGAAAGATCCTGTGCCTTCAGGTTTAGGGAGTAGGGGGTAGGAGCAGTACTTTTAAACAATTAAAATGCTTTAAAAAATATTTATTTATTTTATTTGACTGCACTGAGTCTTAGTTGCTGCATGTGGGATCTAGTTCCCCGGCCAGGGATAGAACCTCCAGCTCCCTGCATTGGGAGCACAGAGTCTTAGCCATTGGACCACTAGGGAAGTCCCAAAACACCTTTTTCGTATTAAAAGGATAGATTTTAAAAAATCATTTACCAAAAGCAGTGACAATCATCATTTTTTTAAAAAGTAAACTGTTCCTGAAAGATGATGAATGGTACTTCCTCCTTCCTCTCCTTCATCCACAGCCATTTATGTATTCATCCTCAGGGTAAGAACAGAATGGCCTGGGATCCTCAGTTCATGGGACCTAAGCTGGGGACCCTGGGTGGGTTTCAGAAAGGATACGGGTCCTAGCATTGGTGTGCAAATGTTTATGCATCGGTCTCTTTTTCTGTCTGGGGAGCAGCCAACCTGGGGACCCCTCAAAAGTCGAAAAGCTGCCTTGTAGCCTGGCCTTCAGGAGATGGTGAAGGACAGGGAAGCCTGGCGTGCTGCAGTCCATGAGGTTGCAAAGAGTCAGACATGACCGAGTGACTGAACAACGACAAGCCTGGCCTTCAGGTTGGGGCGGTGGGGGGGTGGGGGGGTGCCCTGCCCACACAGCGAGAGAATGAGGAATGTGTGTATCCACGTGTGTTCATGCACATTGGAGTTTCATGGTGTGAATCCCATGTCTGTGAACAGACAGCTGTGTACATTAAATGCCCAAAAATCAAGGTATGTGTTCGGATGTGTGTGTTCTTGTCTGCTGACATGCTGTGGGTGGAGGTGTAAGGATGTCTATGGTAATGAATTGTGTGCTTGGGAGCAGGTACGTTTGTGTGTGTGGGTGTCTGTGTATGTGTGTGTATGTATGTGCACTATTTTGTGGATGGAAGCATTTTGTGACCATCATGAGTCATGTCTAAGAGCAGATGTATGTAAATGCGAGAAAATTATTTGAATATGTGGATGTGGCTGGAAGTGTAAGTGTGTGGGGGGGGGCATTATGAGTCACACGTCTGGGCCAGGTAGATGAGTGTGAGCATGTGTGTGTGTACGGTTCCCTGGGTATGAATGAGAGCAAGGTGCTAGAATGTGCTCTGTGTGTTGGGCCCTGGGAAGGAGGGCCGTCAGAAGTCCTGGCCTTTTCCCATCCCAGCCCCCAGCCCTCAGGTCCTGCTCTCATCTGAGCTCGACATCAAGTTGGAGAGAGATGTGAGCATCCTTTTAGCTGCTAGTCGTCCTGCCCGGGGAGCAGTGATAAGAAAATGTGGTTGTTTATATCCAAATACCTTAATAACCATCATTTTCACATGTGTTGATGGGTGGGAGAGGACGGGGACAGACAGCACTCAACTTGAAGGACACACAACTACTTAACTCCATGTGAAAGTTAATTTGTGAGCTAGGTGAGCGAGTGGGTGCTGGAGATGGACTTCCCTGGTCCCTAAGAGATCAGGAGCACCATTTTCTTTTTCACTTCCTTCTCTCATGCACGCCTTTCAGCAGAGCCTTGGAATAACATTAATTTATCTAATGTGTGCATGCCATAAGTTACTTTTTTAATTATTATGATCAAAATATTGCTTAAAATTGACGCCAGCTGCATGTGTTTCTGTCGGAAATCATAATTGCAATTGTAAATTGGGGAGCAGCTCAGAGCTGGGAGCTTCCCTGAGTAACAGGCCTGATACCATTATGGAGAGGTGGATAAAAATAAACCCGCAGATCGTGCAGCAAAAATACGCCAGCGCGAGTTAAAAGGATAATTAGCAGAGCAGAAAGGAAGCCGGGATGCTCACCCGCTCAGCAGCATGCGGGGGCAGGGACTGGGAACCTAGGGTGGGTGGTGGTGGTGGGGCATACGGAGGGCCCTGCAGAGGAGGGATGGGAGGGGACAGGACAACAGGTCAGGTCCTTTCTGTGGATCCCAGTTTCTCCTTCTGTAGACTGGAGATAGTAAAGACATCTATGGATAATAAAACCAGGTGATGTATGTAGAAGCTTTTTGGAAATGCACAAATCTCATATTTAAGTAAAGGAATTATTATTAATGGGACTAGGGGAACTGGGTGTTTTTCGGTTTCTTCGTTTTCTGTATTTTTACTGTTTTTTTTTACCTTCTGTATCAGGAATTGTTTAGACTGAGTTTAAAAGGAGGCTGCAGGTCTTGGATCAGAAGGCTGCCTTAGAGCATGGTCATCAGGAACACAAACCTTGGAATTCATTCACTCACTTGACAACATTTATTGGGCACTCTGTGTTTTGGATTCAGTTCTAAGCAGTGAACAAAATAGAGATCTCTGCCTTTGTGGAGCTCACATTCTAGTTGGGGAGCCAATAAACACTGCACATAATAAGTAAGCAGTGGGATTATATAGAAGTGAATTACATAGAAGTGAATTATATAGCATATTAAAAGTAGATACATTTTAGTTGTACTACTTGGGGCAAGTTACTTAACCCAGCACTGTCCAACCTTTTGGACAAAATGGCATTGCCATTATCATCATATTAAGAGTACTAATAGAAATAGCTAGTGTTTATGTCGGAGAAGGCAATGGCAACACACTCCAGTACTCTTGCCTGGAAAATCCCATGGACGGAGGAGCCTGGTGGGCTGCCGTCTATGGGGTCGCACAGAGTCGGACAGGACTGAAGCGACTTCGCAGCAGCAGCAGCAGTGGGGGTGGCAGTGTTCATGTAGTGCCCATGATATGCCAGACACTGTTTTAAGCATGGTGTATATCAGGCTATTTAATCTCAGAATTAAATCTTTGAGGCAAGGAGAAAATGATGCTATTTTAAGGTTCGTGGGGGGTACCTAGGAGGCTGCCCTCCTGTGACTGAATTGTCCTGTCCCCACTCCTGCATTCTGTTTGCTACGTGTGTCTCTGAAGTGTATTTCCATATTAGAGAAGTGGAGGCAATAACAGTACCCAGCTTACAAGAGTCAAGAAAATGCCTGTGAAGTACTTAGCACAGTGGTCGGTACATAATCAATATCCAAGATGCTCTTGCTTTCTTTACAATCTAGTAAGCCTTTGCCAAAGACTCCCGAAACTAGTTGGGAGCAGAAAGGGGAGTTCCTACCCATTAACCTTAACCATTTACCAGGTGACCCGCAGAGCAGAGAAGGCACCAAAGTCTCGTGGAGGTAACTGGGGTGGCTTCCTGAGAGGAAGAGGTCTGCGTCCCTGAGCGGACGCATGCTCAGCTGCTTCAGTCATGTCCAGCTCTTTGCACCCACCAGGCTCCTCGCCCATGGGATTCTCCAGGCAGGAATACTGGAATGGGTGGCCATGCCCTCTTCCAGGGGATCTTCCCGACCCAGGGATTGAACCCACGTCTCCTGCATTGTAGGCGGGTTCTCTACCACTGGCACCACCTGGGAAGCAGGTTTACTTTGGCCTTTTCCTCCCAGCCCTTTCCCTGGCTCTGGCCTATGGCAAGAGTGCCATGAATCACCCTGCTTCTCATCCTGGGTACGGGGTGCAGTGAAGCTGAGCTGCTGGTGCCCAGAGGCTGATCGAGGGGCACCCCCTTCATCTGGAGTCTCGCGCACTGGGCCGGCTGCCTCTCACAGCTTGTGCTGTGCCAATGTGCGCTGTTTTCTAGGTGAGATAGGTCCCGCCCCACAAGGAGAGGGCAGGAGAGAAGCCTCACCCGCCACTCTTGCTCCAGGGGTCTCTGCTCCAGCCCAAGCTGGTCCTACCTTCTGCCGCCACTGCCTCCCATCTTCTGGGCCACTGGTGTACCACCCACCCGTCTCCCCATCGCTCAGACTGACTCCCCAGTGACTACAGTCAGTGTGCAATGAGAGGGGAGGGGGCAGCAAATGGAGAGTGCCCCCCCACCAGCCACATTAGTAGGGAGCAGCCTGTCACAGCCAGGGAGGCAGAGGGGGCCCTGGGGCCAGGCCCAGAGGACTGGGGGTGGGGTGCTGGGCAGGGAGCCTCTGTCTTCTCCACCCCTTCTTCTCTCCTCCAATCCAGAACTCCTGCTCACAGGCTCTGCTCTAATTATAAATGGTTTGACAACTTTAGGCCAGGCCCTGCAATTAAAAATAAAGAGGAAGACAGGCAGCATTGTCTTCTAAGGACGCCTTTAATTGGTGGAGTTAATTTTAACGGGCTGAGCTGGTGCCTCCGAGGAGGGAATTCCAGAAATGGGGCTCTGGCCACCTCCCCCTGTGACGCTCACCCAATCCTCTTAGCTGTGTGCCTCCCGTCAGAAAGGAGCTCCTCAGGGCAGGGGCCGTGTCTTTATTTATTTGTTCCCATCCCTGGTGCCGGCACACAGTGAGCACTTAATAGATATTTGGGGAATGAACAAAACTCTAAGTGGCCTGCTGTGTGGAAGGCAGGATCAGGAACTTCTGAGGGTGTTTTTTGTTGTTTTTTTCTCTCAGCGCAGAAGAATCCTCACTCTTAGAATCATGCCTTTGAGCTAAGATGTTCTTCGAGTCAGGGACTGTGACCAGCAAGTAACAGAAACAAAGCCTATCAGACTGGCTCAACTGGGGAGATGAGCTCAAGTGCAAGGAGGGGGTGCGCAGGGACCCCCCAGGGAGGAAGGGAACAATAGCTGAACCGCTCAGCTGGGGGTATGGGACTCCAGGGGAACCTGGAGCCCAGCCTCTCTCCATCTCCAGAGGCGTCCCCCGTAGCTGAGCTTTCCCCCTAGGTCCTCACATTCCCCTGGGGACCAGTCCCCTCCTGTCCATGTCCAAGAGAGAAGGGACAACTTTTACATTTTAACTTCAGCTCAGGCTGAAATGAAATCCTTTCTTTGGGTCTCTGAACACTGCCAAAGACAGGCTGGTATTTTCAAATATCACTGTATCTGAAAGATAGAAAATAGGAATAGAAAACACAAATAGCAGAATCAGTTGTCCACGGGCAGGTTTTGAATGCTAGGAATCCTGGGGGAAATATAGGCTCACTTTTAGAAATTCCCAACCACACATAACCTCACTCTAACCTTTCAAGAGCTGGGACAATTCTATTCCCCGTCCCCTCTCACCCACCCCAAGGTCCCCATGAGCTGCCTCAGGTGGAAGTCACAGAAGCAGAACCATCCCAGTCCTTGGGAGGGGGCTCCCCTTCGAACGCGGAGCCTGGCACAGAGTAGATGCCTCAGTAAATATATGCTCTCCTACCTCTCACCAACTGCCTGCGATGCAGGAGACACAGGAGACTTGGGTTTGATCCCTGGTTCGGGAAGATCCCCTGGAGAAGGGAATGGCAACCCACGCCAGTATTCTTGCCTGGAGAACTCCATGGACAGAGGGGCCTGGTGGGTTACAGTTCATGGAGTCGAAAAGAATCGGACACAACTGAGTGACTGACGCTTTCACCTCTCACCAAGTGGAATCATTTAGCAGGCTGTCTTATTCTCTCCTGGAAGGAACAAAAAGAATCCCCCCAAAGACAAACCTTTCTATAAATTAAGCCCCTTGGGTCTAAGCCTCTCTCATCCCTTATCCAACCAAGCCTCATCCTTAAATCTTACCAGTTTCCTAAGGGACTGAATAATGGTTTTGAAATATTAGACCAATATGTCTTATTGCCGTGGCAGGGAAAGATTTTTTCCTCTACCCTTCTAGGTTTCTGGCTGGTTTAAGAATTAAATTGATGTGAGACAGATTAACAGGAGAAAATCAAGCAAAATTTTCATAACATGTATTCATGGAAGAGACCCAGAAAAACTGAGTGATTCACCAAAATGGCTGAAAACTTCACCTTAAACACCGTCTTCAGCTAAAAACAAAAGAGGTTGTTGGGGGCAGTGGTTTGGGACTTCAAAAAGGAAGAAGGGAATTCACAAGGAGATGGAAAAGCAAATGTTTGGTAAACAAATGGTCTCTGGGCCCTGCAGAGACAATAGGATGAAGAGTGGTCTCTGGTCTCTAAGTGCCCCCCACCCCAGCCCAGATTTTTCTGGTGTTAATGCTATTCTTATAATGGGTCCTCTATCTAAATCTTCCAGGCAGTTAGAGAGAAGGTCAAGATTTCTGTTTCAGTCTTTTGGGCCTGGATTGTTTCCGTTCAAAATAATCCACAGGCCAGAGAGACACTTTGAGATGGCAAGTTTGATTCCCTGACACAGGGTAGTCTGTACCTACTGAGTCAGTGGCATCATCGCCTCTGGGGAGGGTGGCTCCAGCCTAGAACAAACACAGCAATTGAACTGCTGAATGGATTTTTCAGACGCAGATAACAATGGTCTATGAGCAAAGCAATTTTGATTGGCAAGATCTAGCGCTTAAGAGAGAAACAGTTTAGCTTTAAATTCCAAAAAGGCTAAACTTAAACTCAGGACTGATCATTGAATTTTAAGAAGTGAACCGTAGACTCTCTAGGGATGTTGCAGATGCTTAACTGTTGATTGAATTAACCTTCTCCATGTTCGAAAATCTATCTGTGCAACTAAACGTTTATTTTCATGCAATGCTTCTAAAGTTAGACTGAAGACTGAATGGGTAATAGGGTTAACATTGTGCTTACACAGTCACTTACTGTGACAGAGAAACTCCGGTCAATTGCTTAATACTACTCTAATGGTTCAAGAGGGCTTCCCCAGTGGCTCAGCATAAAGAATACCACAATGCAGGAGCCTCAGGAGATACGGGTTTGATCCCTGGGTTGGAAAGATCCTCTGGAGGAGGGCATGGCAACCCACTCCAGTGTTCTTGCCTGGAGAATCCCATGGACAGAGGAGACTCTCGGGCTACAATCCATAGGGTGGCAGAGAATCGGATACAACTGAAGCAACTGAGCATGCATGCAAGCCCTCTAATGTGCCTCTCTCTGTTTATATCCATCCTATTACTTCTATTTCCACTGCTGCTACTCATTCAAGTTCTTTGTCAGCTTTGGGGATCAAACCTCCCTTGTCCTGAGGCTTCTGGAGAGAGGCAATCACTTTCTCTTCCCTGCCACAACTAAGCCTGAACACACTTTGATTTTTGCACTTTATATACGAGACTTTAATTATTATAAATGTTATTGTGTCTTATCGTTTGACCCATCAATACTAGAATTTTTCTCTGTATCTCTAGAATCTGGCAAATCTTGGCATATAGTAGAGACTGAGGATTGACTATGAAGTAAATGGCTGAATGAATGAATGAATGAATGAAAAAACTAACCACAGATCAGGGGCTTGAGGGCAGTTGCTGTACCAGACAAGCAGGCACTCCTCCCTGGGAAGTCGAGGAGCCCAAAGAAACGGAGAGCTGGGGTTCTGATGGGTGTTCTCTGTCCTCTCCACCCTCAGTTTCACTTAGGGACCAGAACCCCAGGGCACGATGGAGACCACCCAGGGAGTCCACCCAGCCCAAGGCAACTTGTGCCCTGTTTCCCTCTGGAACTCCCAGAATGCCCTGCACCAGCAGGGGTTGAACACTGCGGAGCAGAAGGGAGAAGGCCTGAGATACTGCCTCTGGTGGCAGCCTTCCTCTGCTACCCTTTTGGTTCCTGGCCTGTGGCTGGAATCCAGGAAATACAGAGTGGCCTCCAATCTGAGAGATGAGGGCTGGTGGGACAAGCCAGGGCTAGCCGGAGGTGAGCTATTGGATAATCAAGATAAATAATACTTTACTGCAGTACTTTAAAAAAAAATCAAATTGGCAAGTCATGGCCTTGGGGTTGGCTGCCTGGTTTTATGAAGTTTTATTGGAACAAGGGCTGGGATTACAGTGAGGTGATTGAGACAGGGTCATGCAAGAAATGGGTTGGATCTTTTCTCTATTAAACTTTTGATATTTTGTTTCAATTTTCAGCATTCATTTGATTTTAAAAATACTATGATAAAATATTATTGATCTTGATTGCTGAGTTTTGGGGACATTGCCTTAAATTTGTGCTTGAGGTGTGAGTGCCTTAGTTTCCTTACTCTTTGCTGTCCTGGGAGGTGGGGTCTCTGTTAGAGGGATGGGGTGGGGGAAGGCTGATGTCTGGATCTATGCCTTTGTGGGATTTGCAAATAGGCACCCCTTCTAGGAGGATGAATTACCCAAAGCACACTCTCCTCTGGACTGTCTTAGCTTGGTGAGCAGGGCACCGCTGGATTTAAGTTCCCATTCAGCCCCTTGGTAGAACCCTCTGTACAAACACAATGTGTACAACTAACTATAAAACTCCAATACTTTGGCTACCTGATGCCAAGAGCTGACTCATTTGAAAAGACCCTGATGCTGGGAAAGATTGAGGGCAGGAAGAGAAGGGGACGACAGAGGATGAGTTGGTTGGATGGCATGACCGACTCGATGGATGTGGGTTTGGGTGGATTTTGGGAGTTGGTGATGGACACGGAGGCCTGGCATGCTGCGGTTCATGGGGTCGCAAAGAGTCAGACATGACTGAGCGACTGAACTGAACTGAACTATATAGAGTGGCCTTATCTGGGGAACAAGCTTTCCTGGTGGCTCAGCAGAGAAGAATCCACCTGCCAAGCAGGAGATACAGGTTCAATCCCTGGGTTGGGAAGATACCCTGGAGAAGGAAATGGCAACCCACTCCAGTATTCTTATCTGGAAAATCCCATGGACAGAGGAGCATGGCGAGCTACAGTCCAGGGGGTCGCAAAATAGTTGGACACGACTTAGCGACTAAACAACAACAACTAAACATCGGGGAAACAGAAAACAGGTCACCTGGCCCAGAGCCACTTCAGTGGCAGATGCTGCAGAGGCAGAAACCAATGCCCAAGGGCCACAGAGGACAAGCCAGCCCTCAAGGGAGGGCAGGGGAGCCCTTGCTCAGGGCCGTGATGTTACATAAAACTCCCATGAATGAGACATCCTAGGGAGAGGGCAAGAGTAGTGAAAACCAGGAGTCCCAATAGGGAGCTTGAACTCTGAGTTCAGATCAGTTTGAAGCCGAGTGTTGACCCCAAAGAGACTTAAGTTTTCAAAGAGAAGTGACTCTATTACCTTTACTTGGCAAGGTTAATTGTTCTCTGCTCTCAGTAGACATAGGGCTTCAGCACTGTATTGCTGCATAACAAATGATCTCAAAACTTAGTGATTTAGCACAGCAATCTCTTTTATTCTCTCTCACAATTTCAGTGCGTCAGGGACTCAGTGGAGACTGTGGCCACAGCTGGGAAACCCAAAGGCTCAGGGCTGGGATTTTATCTGAGGACTTCCCTGGGCAAATGAGGATCTGCTTCTAAGACGATACCCTCGGGTGGCTGGCAAGTTGGTGCTGGCTGGTGGTGGGAGGGCTCATTCTTGACCATGTGGGGCTCTTCACAGGACTGCTTTAGTGTCCTCATGGCACGGCACTGCCTTTGCCCAGAGCGGGCAGTAAGAAAGAGAGAGAGAGAGCCTTTTATTATGTAGCTTTGGAATTAATGTAGCCTTGCTTCTGCCACATTCTATTAGTTAGAAGTGAGTCACTAAATTTGGTCACATTCAAGGAGAGGGGAACTAGGCTCCACCTTCTGAAGGAATGACTGTCAAAATATTTTGAGGACATTTTAAAAACCACCACAAGAACGAAGTTGAATTCAATTATAAAGAAACTCGTATTTCTGCACATCTCAGTTTTGACTGTATGCTTAAATCTGCTACATCCATCCTAAGTGCTTCTTGGATCTGACCTTTCCTCTCCATCTGCACTATACTTCCTTTGTCTGGGTCACCATTATCTCTCATCAAGACTCTGTAACAGCCTCATAACTGTCAGGATTTCTCTGCTTCCAGTTTGTTTTCTACCCTGTGGCCAGAGCACATTCTTTCCAAAATGCAGATGAAAAATGTCACTTTCCAGCTTAAAACTATTTAATGGCTTACTTTTTTCCCCAAATTGACACATAATTCACATACCATAAAATTCACTATTTTAAAGTATACAATTCAGTGGTTTTTAGTAATTTTGCAGAATTGTGGAGCCATCACCACAATCAAGTTTAGAACATTTTTTATCACCCTCAAAAGAAAGAAACCTCGTATCCATTGGCTGTCACTCTATATCCCCCCAACACCCCTACTCCTAGGCAATCACTCATCAACTTCTCATTTCTGTAGATTTGCCCATTCTGCTTCTTTTATTTAAATGTAAGTTGTGGCTTTTTGTGTGCCTTCTTTCACTAAGCACAGTGTTTTCAAGGTTCATCTGTGTTGTATTGATAACATGTATCAGTACTTCTCTCCTTTTTATGGCTGAGTAATATTTCATTGTATAAATAAACCGCATTTGATTTTTTGGCACAGAGCAGGCATTCAACATTGTTAGTTCCTTTCTCCTCCTATTAGAAAATTCTTAGACTGACCCTTAATCTGTTTCTCTGTGAATTTCAAATATCCGTTCTTGCAGCCACAGGAAATACATCTCTCTTATCCATGATATCTGTCTCATATTTGGAGTCTGTGTCCTTAAAAAACTTCTCTTCTGCAAACCCTGCATGTCCACCTCCATCAGCTGCTCTGCTCCAGTCACCCTCACTGATGGGAGCATCACCTAGACATCAAGCCAGATCCACCCATGGTAATGGCTGAACTATCCATGGGTTTAGCTCATTTCTGTCAGCATGGGAGCCCTGTCTGGTTCACTACACCTTGTAGAGCCCTTCGCACCTGGCAAGTGGGCTTCCCCGGTGGTTCAGATGGTGAAGAATTCTTCTGTAATGCAGGAGACCCGGGTTCAATCCCTGGGTCGGGAAGATCCTCTGGAGGAGGGCATGGAAATCCACTCCATATTCTTGCCTGGAGAATTCCAAGGACACAAGAGCCTGGTGGGCTACAGTCCATGGGGTCCAAAGAGTTGGAGACATCTGAGCAACTAATACTAAGTACTCAATAAAGATGTGTTGACTAAGCCTGCCTTCCTTGGTCAGAGTGAAACCTCTAGCCCTGAATCCCTCTTCCCTTCCTTTGCAGCTCCTTGAGACCAGAAAGTGAGGCAGACAGTAGTATTTGTAGGATAATCAATTCATTCTTTCTTTCTTTCGACATTTACTGACCACATGCTGGTGAACCAAATATCAGGCTAGGGACCCTAATAAGAAATCTGTCATTTCTCTAGGGCTGCAGTAACAAAGTACCACCTACTAGGTGGTTTTAAATAATAGAGATGTGGGACTTCCCTGGTGGTCCAGTGGTTAAGAATCCACCTTTCAATGAAAGGGACACGGGTTCAATTCCTGGTCGGGTAACTAAGCCCTCACATGCTGTGGGGCAACTAAGCCTGTGCACCACAACTACTGAGTTCAAAACTAGAGAAGACTGCTTGCTGCAACAGAGATCCAGCGCAGTCAAAATAATAATAATAATAATAATAACAGTAATAATAATAATAAAATAGAAATGTACTCTTGAAACTTCAAGTGGCTAAGACTCCATGCTCCCAATGTAGGGGACCCAGGTTTGATCCCTGGTCAGAGAACTAGATCCCACATGCTGCAACTAAGACCCAGTGCAACAAAATAAATTAAAAAATAAAATATTAAAAGAAAAAAATAGTAATATGCTCTTTCACAGTTCTGGAGGTTACAAATCCAAAATCAAGGTGATAGCAGGGTCATGCTTCTTCTGAGGTTCAAGAGAAAAACAGTTCCATGTTTCTCTCTTAGCTTCTTGTGGTTCCCAACAATGCATGCTAATCTTGGGTTTGTAGAGTCATCACTCCAGTCTGTCTCTGTCTTCACATAGCTTTCTCTTGGGTGTCTGTTTCCAAGTTTCCCTCTTCTTAAAAGGACACCAGTCACATTGCATTTAGAGGCTATCCTACTTCTGTATGACCTCATCTTAACTAATTGCATCTTCCAAAGACCCTATTTCCAAATAAGGTCATGTTCACAGTTTCTGAGTGGGCATGAATTTTGGGGGGAGACTAGCACAAGAAACAATCCCTCGTTGCAAGAAATTCACTGTCTAGTAGAAGGGGAAGCAGACTAGCAGGAATGATAGGCGTGTTGGAGCAGAGAGCTCATGCCAAGGGGAAGGAGAATGGAAGGGGAAGAAAGGAGAACATGTGAACCAAGCCTCCAGGGGGAAAGGAGTTGGTAAGGGAAAGAATGTGAGAAGGACATTCTAGGCAGAGGAAACATCATGAGTAAGGGCATGGAGGAATGGCCTGGGGTGAGTAGAGAACTATAAGGAGTTGGTGATGCTGGAGCATATGGAGGGGGTCAGGAAGTGATGATGAGAGAAGAGACTGGGGAAGTGAGCAGGACTGGTTGTGGAGTGCTTTGTATATCAGTAACTTTATCCCACAGGATGGAAGCCATCAAAAAGTTTTAGGCAGGAAACTGATAAGGCCAAATATGTCTAGAAAGCTGACTCTGGCATTGGTGTAGGATGAGCTGGAGAGGTGGGATGGGAGGTCACTGCAATAGACTGAATCTTTGTGTCCCTCCATGAATTCATACTTGAAATTCTAACATCCAATGTGATGCTGTTAGAAGGCTAGGTCTTTGAGAGGTGATTAGGTCATGAGGGTGAAGCCCTCATGAATGGGATTAGTGCCTTTAGAAAGGAGACCCCAGGAGCATTCTCTTTTCCACCATGTGAAGATACAAGAAGCCTGTAACCTGGAAGAGGATCTCACCAGAATTCCACCATGCTAGTACCCTGATCTCAGACTTTTAGCTTCTAGAAATGTGACAATTAAATTTCTGTTGTTTATAAGCCACTCAATCTAAGATACACCATTACAACAGCTGGAGCCAACTAAGACATCAGCCAGCTGGTTGCAGGCTGTTGCTAGTCCAGGCCAGAGATGTGAGGCTGTCAGATGCCGATGTGGACCTTGTCCAGTTTGCATGAACTATTCTAGTATTAAACACCATGTACTTGCACCACAAACTCAATTTTTGCAGATAGAACTTGACCTTTGTAAAAGGAAGGAAGAGAAAGGCATCAGAAATCGTTTGCCCAGAGCAAAGTTTAGATTTCTGGAGAATCTGAAGTCAAGGCTGAATTTCTCAATGAGCTAGAAGTGGGGCTCCATTTGGCATTTAGACATCCCAGGGCTTGCTTTCCATTGACTTTCCCGTGGAAGACTCCTCAACATCCCTGGTCTTTCTCTTACATTCTCAGTCCTCTGTCAGGTGCAGTTTCTGGCAAGACCTGAAGCTTTTCAAAGTGCCCAGCTGGTAAAGTTACCCTTGGAGCCTGAGTGACCTGGGGATGTCCCTTTCCTGTAGGACTGCGGCACCTCTTTTCTGGTCTATGGAGGTCTTCCATGGGCCAATGTCAATGTGAGTGGCTAGGGAATTCAGTCATGGCCAGACCCTCCTCTCCCCAGCCCACCTGTGCCCTTGATGTTGGCTATTTGACATGAGAGGCCCTCTGCCTTTTACATTGTGATGTAAAAAACCTACTTTCTCCAGTCTCAACAAAGGAACTATTCCCCAGGCAGCTGTAGATGTGAGTCCGGGATGTTAGTATCACTGTGAGTGGGAGTTGATTGGCAATTGAAAGGCCTAGGGGCCAGGCTGTGAGACCACTCCTTGTCTGGTGGAAATATGGTGATAAAAAACATGTGCAAAAATGCAATCTGAGAGAGATAGGATTAGGGGATGGCTGGGGAGTGGACACTTCTTACAGCAGCCCAGACCACTGCTTTTACTGAGTTATTGATTCATTCTATAGGGAAACACTGTGAAAGACTGAAATAGATGAAAAAGATAATTGAGTGCCCTGACTAGCACGTTCTTGATTTTTTTTTCAACTTTTCATTGTCTTTGAGCTATTTTACAGTTCTGGAAGTGGCAGAAAACTGATAATAATGCAAATGCCTCTTGTCTTTAAAAACATAATTTAATTGTGGTCAATTTATTATTGCTTGTGGACAGACCCATTTTACATCTATTTGTAAATTCATCTCAGCATTCCTTATCTGCATGTTGTTAGCAACTGAATGTTTGTGTCCACCTTCCATCTTCGCTATTCATATTTTGAAGCCCTAACCTCCAGTGTGACTGTATTTGGTGATGAAGACTCTAAGGAAGTAATTTAGGCTAAATGAGGTCATAGGGTGGGGCTCTGATCTATAGCAGTAGTTCCCAACCTTTTTGGCACCAGGGACCAGTTTTGTGGAAGACAATTTTTTCACAGACCACGGGAGGGGAGGGATGGTTTCAGGATGATTCAAGTGCGTTACACTGATCATGCACTTTATCTCTATTTTGTGGCATTCTCAGGATATTTCACCTTGACTTTAGGGTTAGGGTTTGTGCTCATATGAGAGCCTAATGCTGCTACTGATCTGATAGGAGGTGGAACTCAGGCGATAATGTGAGTGATGGAGAGTGGCTGTAAATACAGAGGAAGTTTCACTCGCTTGCCTGCC
Organism: Cervus elaphus; assembly: GCF_910594005.1. Lineage (NCBI taxonomy): Eukaryota > Metazoa > Chordata > Mammalia > Artiodactyla > Cervidae > Cervus > Cervus elaphus. The sequence goes on from NC_057815.1 coordinate 43,786,374, forward strand.
ACTCACCTCCTGCTGTATGGCCCAGTTCCTAACAGATCACAGACCAGTACTGGTGTGTGACCCAGAGGTTGGGGCCCCCTGATCTATAGGATTATTGTCCTTATGAGAAGAGGTACCAGAGGCCTCACTCTCTCTGCCCCTCCCCTGCACAGGCACAGACCAAACCACGTAAGGGCACAGTGAGAAGGCAGCCTCCTACAAGACAGAAATCAGCTCTCACCAGAAAGGACCCTGCTGGCATCTTGATCTTGGACTTCCAGCCTCCAAACTATGAAAAACGAATGTCTGTTTAAGCCACCCAACCTGTGGTATTTTGTTACGACAGTCCAAGTAGTCAAAGACATATATATCTAAGGTTCTTTGACTTTTCCTTTGAACAGCTTGTAACATCTTACTGGTGTCCTCATTAATTAATGAGTTAAGTAGATTTTTGATACAGATTTTATGTTTGTATGTGAGAGTCATGATTTTATTTTTAGGACAGAAATTATTCTTTGACCATCAACTGCTCAGCTTCTGCGGCCCAGGCAAACTGTGCTGATGGTTAGGAATATGAAAATGAGTTTAACACAGTCTGTGTCCTCTCAGGGTTGGTTGTCTGGAACAGGGCAGGCAGGGAGGCAAATCAGAGGTTATCACAGAGTGACACTGCTGAAGCTGTATTGGAGGAGGTGGCTCCAGCAGGGATTTCTGGCAGGGTTGGGTTTTTCTCAGTGGAAGAAGCATATGTTTGGGAATCAGGCTTAGGTCCAAGTCCTAAGTGCACCACTTCAAAGCTTTGTAATTTCAGATTAATTAATGTTCTTATCTGTAGAGTAAAACTAGTAGTATTTCAGTCTTAAGGAGTTGGGAGAGAAATAGAGACGGTGCTGTGGACAAAGTGCTTAGCCCAGTGCCTGGCACGTAATAAACACTTGATATGTGTTTGTCTTTCTATTCCTCCTTGTCTGGGATCGCAGAGGTGTGAGGAAGGCTCCGCTTCCTTTTGCTCCGTGTTAGATGACACCTGAAATTCCTTCAGAAGAGAAAAACCCTTTCATTACACAGCTTGCGAAGGACTTGCAGTGTAAACAGCCTGGGACAGGAAATACAGTGACTGCGATGCACCTTAACGAGTAATTTGCTGATCCCAGGGCTTCTGTTTAGAGAGGGTTTTGGTGAGAATAACCCCTTGCCTGTGAGTGCCTTCGAAAGCACTTTCACATCTCTGACCCCATTTAATCCTCCCAGTGCCTTCTGGAGAGGAAAGGGCCCACAAGATCATGCTCATTTCAAGGAGGAGGGGATGTGGGCCCTGAGTAGAGAAATTAACAACTTGCTCCAGGTTTGCCAGTTAGATCTGGGACTCAAAACAACTCACCTTTTCCTCCAAGGAGCACAAGAAGGGAGAGAAGGAGGGAGGAAACAGAAGGAGGGGAAGATGTCAATTTAAAGAAGCAAACTGGGAGACTCCAAACGCAGAGAACTTGGGATCAGCTCTGCTTGGAGAAGGCAGGGCCTCTGAAGATGGCAGATCAGGGTTCTGTGACCTACTTGCTGTTTAATTTTTAATCACATTGGACCTCAGTTTCTTTCTTTTTTCTTTTTTTTGGCTACACTGTGCAGCATGTGGGATGTTAGTTCCCCAACCACAGATTGGAAGTGCTGAGTCTTAACCACTGGATCGCCAGGGAAATCCCTCAGTTTCTTTTTTTGTAAAATGGAGGTAGTAATGTCTATTTTGCAGGGTTGCTATGAGAATAAATAGGATAAAGGAAGCCAAGTGTCAGGCACAATGTTAGGGAAGAGAGCTGCAAGCTGCACAAGGGCAGGGATGAATCTGTCTTGTTTTCGGTTGGATCCCCAGTGATCAGTGAAGCGTGGAGTACACCGGGGTGCTCCATGAGCATTAAGCGCATGAATAAATGAACAGCATGTGCTCAATAAAGTTACATTTTTCTACCAAGGTAACTGCAGAGAAACAGGGTTGCCTGGGAACTAACCAAGCCTGGGGACATGGAGGGGAGGCTGGAGAAGCTGGGGTGTCAGGCACCTCCCAGGTGGCTGTAGGAAGGCAGACTCAAGGAAGGACTTGAATCCTTTGGGCACCAAGGCTCTGGGACACCACTGCTTTGAATCGAGAGGCCAGGCACTAGGATACTCTGCACCCAGGCAGAAGTTGTAGGCACACACATAAGCCCCAGAGGGCAGAGGGATACAGAAGCCCAAGTCCGTGCAGCCCAGCAGGGGCAGCTCAGGCGGGTGGTCCAAGGGCCGTGTAAACAGCCCCTGGCTGGGGGAGGTGAGCGGACTGAGAGAGCTTGGTTGAGGCTCCTGTGTTCAGGGCTGGGGGAAGTCACAGAGGGACCTGAAGGACCCAAGCCACAGCCACGTTCCCTGAGGACTGTGTCCCCTCCTCCAGCCTGGCCTCACAAGGGGCCAGGATGTCCCATCAGGGGCATCTCTGCTCCTTCCATCACACTCCTGGGACTGTGGATTCATGCCCAGATCTCTTACAGATTTCTGTGGATTCAGGTGCTTTTGACGGGGCCTGTTTTCAGGAGAGGTTAGTGGGACCCTCTGTCCCTGAGCCTCAGAAGTCTCTGGTCTGTCCCCAACTGCATCTTCCTTTCTGCCGTATACAACCTCCTCCATCCAATGGCCGGCTCCTTCCCTTCATCATTTACCCTTGCTCACCACCCTCTTAATGCAAAACCAAGCAAAACCCTCTCTCCCTCGCCCCTACCGGTCTCTTCTGATAGCATCTATTCCTTCCCCTCCATATCTTGCCACCTTAGGTTCTCATCTCTCCTTCACTTATCAGATGCTATTTCTCTGAGGGGAATCACCAGTGGTCTCTGAAGACCACCCTCCCAATTCTCTGTACTCTGATTACAAATCCATCCAATGAACGATGCTTCTGGAGCAGCAATGGACAACATGGACCTCTGCCTCCAGGAACCACCGCCCACCTCTCCCTACCTTGGATACCCTGACACGGAGCCCTCCCCGTCCCTCTGGCTGCCCAGCCTCCCCTCTCCCGGTTTCCTCCTCTTGTTCTCCCTGGGCCCCACCCTTCCGTGGGACGCTCCTGTCCAAGGTCCTCGCCTCCTCTCTCTCACGTTCTCCCAAGGTGAGCTCATCTTCCCGTGGCTTTAATTACCATCTAGAGGCCCATGACCGCCTCTCCAGTGCGGGCTTGTCTGGAGCCAGAGACCCATACGTGGAGCAGCTTGTGAACGTCTCCGGGCGGAAGCCTCACGTGCGCTTCCGTCTCCACAAGCGCTTCCGCCTCCACGTGCGCACACTTGACTGAACGCATTGTGAACACCGGCCACTTCCGGCCTTCCCACCGTGGTCACCACCTCGGTGAGCATCCGGAAATCCGGACATGACCCTTGGCGCCTCTCTCTCCTTCACCCTCCAGACTCCCTCCTTCTGTTTGATTTGACCCCCTGCTATTAGCTCTGTCCCTCCTAATTAGCTCCTCCGGCTACTCCCTCGTCTCCTTTCCCGTGGCCCCCACCCTGGCATGGAGGCTGCCCTCTGTTCCAGCCCCTTCCCGGCTCCCTGCCTCCAGGGAGCTCTGCCTGCTCCCCTCAGCTCAGCAGGTCTCAGCTCTGCCTCAGGTGTTTGCCCGCTATCAGTCTCCTTCCCTCAAGGTTCCCTAAAGCCTCACCTCTTTAAGATTACCTTCATAGTTAGAAGGGGCGGTCTGGAACCTACACAGCTGGTTCAAACCAGACCTCACCACTCACCAACTCTGTGGCTTTGGACACATTTTTAACCACTCCAAGCTCAGTTTGGATGGCATCACCGACTCCATGGGCATGAGTTTGAGTAAACTCCAGGAGTTGGTGGTGGACAGGGAGGCCTGGTGTGCCGCAGTCCATGGGGTCGCAAAGAGTCGGACACGACTGAGCCACTGAACTGACTGAACTGAACTGAGCTCAGTGTCCCCCTGTGTTAATGGTGGTCAGTGGTAGAGATAAGTGTCCTTGTTCAAAACAAAGATCCCTGTCTCTCTGCCAGCCATTGCTACCTATCTCTAGAACGCAAAGCAGCTCAAGACGCTTGATTCACAGCCCTCTGAAATATACTGACCGCCGTTAACACAGGGAAAGTGAGCTCAGTTCAGTGTGGTGCCACCGACGAAGCTCTCCAGCCAGCCTTCTCCAGTCAGAGTGAAATCGGGGGAGAGGGGGCCAAAGCCGGCAGGTGTGGGGAGGGTCTGGCAGTGGGATGGAGGGCCGAGGCTGAAGGGAGGAGTTGGGGGATCTGCTTGGTGGAGGGGGAGCTTACAGGAGTAGAAGGTCTGGTTTTTTTCATTTCCAGCTGTTTGCTGAGCTTTGAAAAGTCGCATCTTTTCCCAGCTACTCCCAACTTTCAGTAAACTTCTCTTTATAAGTTTTGCCTTATGTTAGTAATGTTTAGAGGGAAATTAAGGAAAAGGCAGAGCCACCCCACCTTCCTTCCGAGGTTCTTCCCATCCCCACCCCAGGTTCTGGTTAAGTACCCCACTTCTGTAGATCGACAAGAAGACAAAAAAGGCATGAACTCCAGAACTGAGTCAGAACAGGATTGAGAGAGAAGAGCACATAGGAATGAGAGAGAATCATGAAAATGCTAAGTCCTGGCGACTCTCAGGGATCTCGGAGAGCAGGGGGAGGGGAACCATATTTATCTGAAGGTTAAAGGAAAGGGTGAATCTCAAAGCCTTAAAAGGACTTCAAGAGAGCATTTGGATCATTGAGAATTAAATTAGATAATTTACTGAAAGCTTCCAGCACTGAGCCCAATACCTAGGATACTTTTAGAAATTTGGGAGTTATTTTTCAGACCCATGATAATGTCCTATTTCTTATTTGTCAAGGATACAAAAATCTCATCAGAACTGAGGTGGGCATACATCTACAGAAGCAGGTGTGGCATGTCTCCTGTATCTTCCCTTGGCACCCAGTCTTCCTGGTGGGCATGCGCAGCTGCTGGTGACAGTCTCCAAGCAAGGACAGTCTCACTGTATTTGGAAATGTCCATTGTGGTTGCTATCGTCAGCTACTATTATTTTTAATAACACTGCTCTTCTTCCCCTGAGTTCCCTGAACATTTATTGTCTTGTCGCTGTCCTCTGTTGCTGAGTGCTAATCTTAGATTACTATTTTTCACCTTACATATAAGAAACCTGGCTGGTTTTCAGGTGTGGTTTATGAACACAGAATGACTATTTTTTGGTCCCATGGTGTATTATATCTCCTGCCTCCAATTATACTATAAGCTCTGTGAATCTGAAATTGAATGGACAGTTTTCCTTTCATTCCTTTTGTCTTACACACAACAGTGGCTCCACAGGTGTCTGTTGCTACTGTGGGTGTTAATTCCCTCCCTAAACCCTCTTACACTGTTGGTGGGAGCGCAAACTAGTACAGCCACTATGGAGAACAGTGCGGAGATTCCTTAAAAAACTGGAAATAGAACTGCCATATGACCCAGCAATCCCACTCCTGGGCATACACACCGAGGAAACTAGATCTGAAAGAGACACATGCACCCGAATGTTCATCGCAGCACTGTTTATAATTGCCAGGACATGGAAGCAACCTAGATGCCCATCAGCAGACGAATGGATAAGGAAGCTATGGTACATATACACAATGGAATATTACTCAGCCATTAAAAAGAATTCATTTGAACCAGTTCTAATGAGATGGATGAAACTGGAGCCCATTATACAGAGTGAAGAAAGCCAGAAATATAAAGACCAATACAGTATACTAATGCATGTGTATGGAATTTAAAAAGATGGTAATGATAACCCTATATGCAAAACAGAAAAAGAGACACAGATGTACAGAACAGACTTTTAGACTCTGTGGGAGAAGGCGAGGGTGGGATGTTTTGAAAGAACAGCATTGAAGCAAGTATACTATCAAGTGTGAAACAGATCACCAGCCCAGGTTGGGTGCATGAGACAAGTGCTCAGGGCTGGTGCACTGGGAAGACCCAGAGGGATGGGATGGGGAGGGAGGCAGGAGGGGGGATGGGGATGGGGAACACATGTAAATCTATGGCTGATTCATGTCAATGTATGGCAAAAACCACTACAATATTGTAAAGTAATTAGCCTCCAACTAATAAAAATAAATGACAAAAAAAATTCCCTCCCTAGCTGCAACCCGGAAGCCCACACCTAGGCAGAAGGTTGAGATTTGGTGCCTGCTCTGTTTTCGCCTGTTTTTTCACTTCAGCCTTGAGATAGCCTGGGGTGCCCAGATGTGGTGATGGAGAGGAGATAAAGAAGGGGAGCTTGAGAAGGGTGAGGAGTACAAAGTGAAGGACACCCCTGGGAAGTGGAGATTGTCTTCAGTCTGCTTCATAGATCTCAACCAGAGATGTGGGCCTTGGTTGGGGAAACGTGTATACTTGTGAGCCATGTGGAATTATTGAATTATGCAGGATTGACATCTTCTAGACAGGAAAGGACCTCGAGGTCATCACATCCAACTCTGACCCACTACCAGAAACTCCTCTAATATCTCTGGCAGATTTTATTCAGTTTTGAACATCTCTATGATAGAAAGCTCATTGACATCAGAGCAGGAGCTTTTGGTTACATTATTATATCTCTTCTCTCTGTCCCTTCCTTTCTTCCTTCTGAACTCAGAATTTGTTTTTGATCAAGTATCCACCCTCCTCCTTGTGTCAAAGGGAGAATCATAACTGGTTTAAGGAGTTGTGGTGAGCCCATTTTCCTTCCCAGTGAGTGATTTTGACAAGGGCATGATAATGTGACATAATTTTAGCTAATGAAGTGGAGGAGAAATTTGCTAAGGGCTTCCAGGAAAGGTTTCTTCCTTTAAAAAAAAAAAAAAAAACAAGAGGACCTGGTCTTTTCTATTAGAAACTTGAGCCTAGATGTAATGCCTGGAACTGTGGCAGCTATCTTGTGACCATGAGGGGAGCTAACTTGAAGGTAGAGTGGAAAGACTGAGGCTAACAGAGCAAAAACATTTAAAAATAAAAGAAATTAAGTAAACCAAGCAATCAAGTAAACAAACAAACAGTGGAGGAATTGATATAGTCATTGAACAGCTCAAATGGCATTGGGTTGTATCTACCTATTTAAGCAAATCTCAAAAGCTGGTAACTCATGTTAGACATGAGAAATAGTTTACATAAACTGCAAATAAACCAGGGATCTCTCAACCTAAATGTACATGACTGAATTTTGAACCTAAATGAAGGAGTTTACATTTGTCTCTGTTAAATTTTTTTTTATTTCTGTTAAATTTTATTTTTTTGGCTTTGATTTAATTGATCTAACCTTTTATCTTTTACAAACCTTTTTGATTACCAATTTAACAATACAGACTATTCCTAATTCCTTTCAACTGTATCTCTTTTACTCATAAAGTTTCAATGAGCACATTTTCTTCATTCAAAGAAATGATGCGAGCTGAAATAAAACCAAAGAGAGAGTCTATAAAACTATACTTGAACCTCAGGGCACCAATGTGCAGACATTCTGAGCCCACCAGTCAGCCCATATTTCTCTGTCTTGTCCACACTTGGAAAAAATTGCCTTGGTGAAATCAGGATGTAGTAACTATGATATACCAATACACTGACATCCTGGCCCAGTGATCTGGGGACTGGGACTGCCAGGCCCTGCTGCCCCCTCCCAGCTCTCCAGGGCCTGCTAGCCTGTGGGCAGATGTCAGTAGGGAGGGCAAATGGCAGCTCTATAGGGCCCAGCCCAGATGTCTTCAGGGCCCTCTCAGTCAACATACTTCATACTCTGGAGGTGCATTCCTGCTCCAGGGCTGAGGACTTGAGGTGGCTGGAAGGCGGGAACCTCTCAGTGGCTTTCTGGGTTGGCTCTTTCCCAACTGGAGAAGAGCCAGGTTGGAACAGAAACTGCGTAGCTCCTGCAGGAGCAGGATCTCATAATTTGGGAGCGCCCAGATTTCCTGGATCTCTTTCCCTGGAGGTGGGGGAGGGGACCTGGCCAGACAGACATCCCAAACTCTGTGTGGCCAGCAGAACCTGTGGTTTGATCTGGGTGAAACTGGGAATTCTGGGAGAGATTGATCCTATCCAGGAGAGGGGGGCTTTCCTGAGCTGCCCTGGGGGTGATCCACTCCTGTTCTCTGGCTTGGCATTCTTAGGTGTTGTTGTTCAGTTGCTGCCATGTCCGACTCTTTGCAACCCCATGGATAGCAGTACGCTAGGCTTTCCTGCCCTTCACAGTCTCCTGGAGCTTGCTTAAACTCATGTTCATTGAGTCGGTGATGCCATCCAACCATCTCATCCTCTGTTGTCTCCTTCTCTTCCTGCCCTCAATCTTTCCCAGCATCAGGGTTTTTCTAATGAGTCAGCTCTTCATATCAGGTAGCCAAAGTATTGGCGTTTCAGCATCAGCATCAATCTTTCTAATGAATATTCAGGACTGATTTCCTTTAGGATTGACTGGTTTGATCTTGCAGTCCAAGGGACTCTCAAGAGTTTTCTCCAACACCACAGTTCAAAAGCATCAATTCTTTGGCGCTCAGCCTTCTTTACGGTCCAACTCTCACATCCATACATGACTACTGGAAAAACCATAGCTTTGACTAGACAGACCTTTGTCAGCAAAGTAATGTCTCTGCTTTTTAATACTCCGTCTAGGTTGGTCACAGCTTTTTCCAAGGAGCAAGCCTCTTTTAATTTCACTTCTAGGTGATTTGCCTACAATGCCTGAACTGGTGAGGAGTGGGAAGAAGGAACTTGGTATTTGAGTTTGGGGGTAATTTAGTGGGTGCTGGGGAGCTGGGGGAGCCACCTCATGGGGTCAGCTCTGCTGTCCTTTTCCTGTGACCCTAATAGTCAGTTCCCCAGCAGCTGAGGAAGGATGGCTGTCTTGGGCCTGGCTTCAGGGATGCTGAAGTGGGAGTCAGGGTTCAGGCTCTGTCTGGAAGCATCAGAGAGAAGGTGCGGAGTGTGTAGTGGAGGGGGAGGTACACACTCAGGCACGCCCACTCACCCAGACACCACAGTGCTCACCCAACTGTGTGCTGGAAGGAAGAAGAATCTGAGGGCTCTGTAGGTCTGGGTGGTAGGGCCTGGGATGCAGGACGAGGCTCCTCTTCTGGGCTGGCCTAGAGCAGCATCTGGGGGTTGGGGTGAGTATGGGGTGGGGGGCGGCAGTGTCCTCTACATGGATGGTCATTAGAGGTAACAGACTCTGGGGAGGTCAGTGCAAAGAGGCTGGGGGAAGTGGCCTGGGGGTGACAGATTGGCAGCCAGCTCCAGGTAGTGGTCCTCCCAGAGGTAAGGGTAGCTCTGGAGGGCCAGGGGCCTGACAGGTCTCATTCTGGAGCTCCAGGGAAAGAGAGGAGGGGAAGAGGGAGGGCTGGGAAGAGAACAGGTGGTGATGGGGCCCGCAGCCCACCGGGCACCTCCCAGCCCACCCGCTCCCCCCCTGCAATGGGGGAGGGGGTTGTTACTCTCCCTACAGCAGCACTGGAGTGAGTGGAGTTAACCCACTCACCCATGGCCACTGGCAAGTATTGGATTGGCGAAAAAGTTCATTTGGGATTTTCCATAATATTTTGTGGAAAAATCTGAACAAACTTTTCAGCACGTGGGAGAGCAGGGTTTGAACTCAGGTCTGTCTGTGGCTGACCTCCCCTTGCTGCTGAGAAGAGTCTAGAGGAATGGTGGAGAGGAAGGAGAAGTGGAGGGGTCTCTCTGGGTAGGTGCAAGTAGCAGTGGGGTGACTGGATCCTGAACTGACCTTCACTCTGCTCCCCATGACCCTGAGCTCTGACCTGGAAGTCTGGGGGTCCCCAGTCACTTCATCCTGTTCCCAGGCGCACCGGAAGCCCTCCAGGGGCTTCCCTGGGAGGGGCTCACCTTGGGGCAGAGGGCTCCCTGGCTGCAGGGCCTGAAGGCACGGGCACGTTTCCAGGACTTCCCAGCAGGGGGAGCTCCTCCCCACGTGCCCACGTCCCTGGGTTTTCCTGGATTGGAGGGGCCAAGGCAGCAGCTTCCACACTGCCCTCTGAAGACCACTGAGGCCAATGAATGCAGGAGCCCGACCGGCCCTGGGAAGGGCTCCCTGGCCCTCTCCTCCCTGGCCTGCCTGGCTTCCACGACTCCTGACCTCCCGCAAGGTTGGACACAAGACTTGGGCCATTTGGCTCCCAAGCCCCTTCCAGGGGTCCTCCCACCTCCTCCAGGCCTAGAAGGGAGGAAGAACATGTGAGATGGTGAGGGGTCCCAGGAGCAAAAGCCGTCCTCAGGAAGGGAAGGAAAAACTAATTAGGGCCTGGGAGGGTGCTCAGGCTGCACACCCCCTGCAGGGATTTGTGGGGGTGAGGGGTGGTGGGCATCACCCCACCCTCCACCTCCCACCCTGCCCACTCTGGGCGATGGCCACTCGGAGATCAGCTGAGGAGGCTGGCCTAGCATGGGGAGCCCAGGTGCAGGAACTTCTCTTGGCCAGCTCGCCACCCCAAACGTCCCATGAACCCACCTTCACAGTCCCCGCTGCTGAATGTGCCTGTGGAGAAGAGGGGCAGGGGCCAGGCATTTGGGTGGTGCCTCTGCCTGTGCCCTCTAGGATGGCAGCCCCTAGCCATGTGTGTCTGTTTAAATTAAAATGAAAAATAAGAACAACTGACATCCCAGCGTGTGGCTGGTGGCTGTGCTGGAGAGCGCAGAAGCAGAGCTCTTCTTTCATGCAACAGTCCCTACAGCGGCGGGGGGTGGGGGGGGCTGGGGTGTGTGTGTGTGGGGGTACTGAGCCAGGGAGCAGGTAGCAGCAGGTTGCTTTGCTCACAGTGTTGGGGGCAGTGGGGGATCTGGAGGGTGGGTGGGGTGCTGTTACCCAGAGCCCTGGGGCTAGGGCGCCATCCAGGGGCTTCGGAGGAAGGGGGGCAGACATCCGAGGGAGGGTTCAGTGGGCCCCCGCGGGGAGGGCGGGGAGGGCAGGCCAGCAGTGTTGAGCCCGGCCTGTATACCTTGGCTCTGAGCTTGTCAATGTGCCCACTGACAACCTGGGACGGATAAGCCCCATCAGATGGTGTAGAGAGAGGGGCCTGAGAGAGGCCGGGGCTGGCCGTGTGGCCTGGAGGCAGGTCCCGCCACTTCCGGAGCCTCAGTCACCCCCAGTAAAGCAGGAGCAGCTGAGGCTCCAGTGAGTGGGCGCTCGGGCTGCTGGCTGCTGGAAGCAGTGCAGACTGGAGATCTGGGCCTGGTCTCCCCGTCCGAAGGGGCCTCAGAGGGCCTTGAGTTCTGCCTCCTAGGTTCTTTAAAATTATAATGTATGCGGAGTCTGCTGCCAAAGGAGGATTGGAAGCAGCTAACCCCTTATTTTACAAATGAGAAAACAAGCTTTGGGAGGTTTAGGGACTTACTCAAGTCACGTCTTCCTGAAGTTCCCTGATGTTCGGAGCCAAGAAAAGTTTCATAAATGCAGCCTGGACCTTCCAGCTCCACCTCCCACCCCATCGAGACGCCATCGTCCCCCTGAGGGATGGGGCGCTGGGCTGAGGCTGAGGGTGAGGACTTGGGGGTCAGAGACACAGTAAGAAAAGGCCGCAGGGGCAGGGGAGCCCAGGCTGGAGAGAGAGCTGAGTGTCTGGTGGGGGCTTTACATCCTGGTGAGGATCAGGTGCAGAGGTCTGGGTTCAGGTGGAGCCTGTGTGCCGAGTGACCCCTTGGGGTGTTAAGACTTCTGCCCTACAGGCAGCAGTAGGCCACACTCCCTGGACACCTCTGCCCTCGTCTCTACACACTTCCAGCCCTGGGAGTAATATTACAATAGCAATAATATTAAGAGCAACTACTTATTGCTCACCAACTATAAGACAGGCATAGTACTAGATATTTCACCCCCATTTTCTCCTTTAATACACTCAACAGTCCTATAAAGTAGATTATAGTCCCATTTAACACGCAATGTGGCTATGGGTCAGAGAGGTTCAGTGACTTGCCCAAGGTCACACAGCCAGTGAGAAGCTGGCTGTATCGGTTTTCCAGCTTGTTCTTTGAATCCCAAGTTCTGGGAGCTTTCCATCAAACAGCGTGGCCTTTCCAGCACCAGGCTCTGGCAGAGAATGTACTTCCCGGGGTGCTGGGATGCGGGACTTTGGCCTGTCAGGGAGAGTTACAGTCTACACGGTGGGGGTGGGAGGGGGTTGTGGGGGGACGCTCCTGGCAGAGTCTGGTCTTTGATGGGGGAGCACAGCTTTGATCTCCTTTTGAAGTTCTGGCCTCTGGAACCGGCAACTTCAGTGGGGGAGGGCTCGGGGAAGGGGGGAGATGAAAGGGTAGAGGCAGCCAGGGTGGGAGAGAGAAGGGAGGGCGTGGGGACCCGTGAAGACACAGGAGAGAGAAACAGATGTGAACCAAGAACAGGGGGTGAGGCAGCTGGTGAAAGGGAGAGTGAGAGGCGGGTGGTGAAGACAGACTGGAGGACAGGAAATGCTGCGGGCAGACAGATGGGCTGGCCGGGGCAGAGAAAGGGGACAGGGCTGCGAGGGGCAGGGAGGGAAGCGTGGGAGAGGGTGGCCTGGGGGCCCAGGCAGTTTCTGGGGCCCCAGCTTCCAGCCTCCTCTGCTCGGGAGTCTGGGTTGTGTGCCGTGGGGCCCATGGGTCCCCCCTTCTGGTCATCCTCTCCCGTCCTCCCAGGGGGAGGCATTTCTCTGGTTAGTTCTGCCGACGGTTGGTGTCTAATGGTCTGGAGGTTCCAACAAGTTTCTGGCCAAGGCTTCACTGAAGGCATCAAATGGCCCAAGGGATGGGGTCAGGGGGAGGCGAGCAGCTCCCATCCTGAAGTTTCTTGGGGTTTATGGCTCAGCCTTGTGCCCAGGCAAGGGGGCGGGGGGTGGTGAGGGGAGGGTCTGCCCACACCCACCCCATGCACCTGCTCCTGTCAGACATCCTCCTTCCTCCTGTGAGGCTGCTGAGAGCCGGGAGGTGAGAGCACGTGGTGGGAAGGGGCCAGTGGCGGGAAGCCAGCTAATTCCCTGCTCTGCAGGCAGCCTCCTTCCGCTCCACCGAACCACCAGCTCGGAGCCCCCAGCCCCCAGCCCACCCCCACCCCGACCCCTAGCTATGCTCCCATCCCCCACACTGCCCAGCTTCCCTAGAAGCTGTCAATTCCTTGCAGCCTCTCCTCTGTCTTGGGCACCCTAGTCCAGCACCGTTCAGACACTGGACCCAAACAGAGGGCCTCCTTGGGGCCTGGGATGGCACCCTTAGCTCTGCTGATGGTGGGAGTGTTGGACCAGGTTGGGGAGGGTGGGAAGGCACACAGTGAAAGCCTGCAGGGGGAGGGGGCTGAACTCCTCCCTTTCCTGGGTTTCCGCCAGCAGCGCCCAGGATTATACCCACCCCAACTCCTTGCACTTCAGAGAGGCCGGGAGGGCTTCCAAATTAGGATTTATGGAATTAATGGCTTTTTTTCTGCCTTCCCCCAGCCTGTCTCCCTCACTGCAAGCCTCAGGCCCTCCTCCCAGGGGGCCCCTCCCCGGGGCCCAGACCTCACAAGAAGGCTCTGCAATATCTGAGTTGCTTCCCTTGGTTGGGAGGGTAGGGAGACCAGAAACCCCACCTGGTGCCCAGCCCCTTCTTCAGGCCCGCAGCACCGCTTCCTTGGTGAGGGAGGAGGGCCCGTCAGGTAGGAAGACAGCTGATTCCAGTGGCAGGCTCCCCAAGGGTGGCTGCGCAGGGCCTGGGGTCCTTGTATCCCTTTGGGTCTCCACTCCTCCATATTTGCGGCAGGGGCGGGAGTTGAGGCTCAGCCAAATTCTATCTGCAGGGGGATGGCAGGTTGCAGGAGCACAGGGGTGGAGACCAGTGGGATGTGGGGGAGCAGAGTCTTGGCCCTTCTTGGGTCCCAGGATCTGACTGGCTCCTGGTTTGGGGGGACAGTCTGCAAAAGCCACCCACTGAGTCCCTCCTGGGTCCTCCCGCCGCGCCAGCCCTCACGGGTCTTGTCGGACTTTTCTCACGCTCAGCACTGCCCTGTCTCTCCTGGCTCATTCTTCCCTCCTCCATGCTGCCCCTTTCTCTATTCTCTCCCACCCTGCTTACCCCCAAATCAGCTCAAGTACATGCCCCGAGGTCCAGTTTCCTCATCTGTAACTTGTAGGGGTTGGGGGGAGGGGTGGACCCTTAACCAGAGTCTACAGCCCTATGAGTGTACCTTCTCAGATTGAGGGGGCTTCTGCTTCCTCTAACCCCTCAAGGAGGCTCACACATTTGTCGAAACCCCTCCGACCTCACCATCTCCCGAGTCAATATCTGAGTTCTCAGCCCTGTGGCTTCCACGTGACTCAGGACCCATCCTGCGGAGAGATCCTTGCTCCCCACCCCCTGCAGCGCCTAGCTGTCCATTTTCAGCTCAGGGGCCCTGGGTCGTCACTCTGCTGGGAAGCTCTCAAGGGGCAGGAACTTTGACTTGTCCCTCTCTGAACCCCGAGCCTCAGCACAGTGCCTGGCACAGAGCAGCTGCTCAGCGAAGTTGGTTGAATCAAACTTTAGCTGAGCCAAGGGAGGTCAAGATCAGGAGGAGAGTGGGTGTACAGCCTTGACCTGTGGTGGGAAAATAAAGTGTGGCACCCAGGTGCCTGTGAGGGCTCAGGGGCATCAGTGTTGCAGGGAGTGAGGCCCCTCCTGGGAGACACATGTGCCCGTCGGAGCCATAGAACGATAAGCGGGGACGGTAGGAGGAGGAAAGAGCCCTAGAGATGATTTCTGACCTCCTTGTTTCACAGGAGGAGAGACTGTGGTTCTGAGAGGTGAAATGAAGGTAACACAGTACACTGGTGGCAGCAGCAACTATATTCCAGACCTCTGGGCTCCTGGTTCCTTCGGGGTGTACCTGTGGTCCACAGGCAGGCTGGGCCACTAGGGGTCATGCTCTAGGGTGGGCTCAGCTGGATGGTGGCATATTCCACAACCTCTTCAGACCCCAACATGATGCTCCGTGGCCCGGACGTGAGTTCCAGGGCTGATGTGTCCAGCTCTGCATAATAGATATCGGTGTCCTTAGGACCAGAGCTCTAGGAATGAGGCAGAAGGGAGACATGGTAGGAGGTGGTGAGGGAGGGGAGTAAGGACCAGAGGAAGCATCCCAGGGCCAGGAATTGGGATGAAATGGGGAGGAGTGGGAGTGAGGTGCGTGAGTGAAGGAGAAAAGGGAACCAGGAAGGATTGTGTGGTATGGAGGGAGGGAGAGAGAGAACCAGAAGAAAAAAATCAATCAGTGACAAAAGAGAAGACATGGGTTCAGAAAGGTGTTTACCAAATCGGCCACACGCATTTGTGTGCTCTGCTAAGCTGTATCCCCTTGGACTGCTGTGGGGATGGACAGAGGAGCGTGGACCCTGCTCCAGGCCCACTGCACTTGGCTCTCAGAGACCATTTGGGCCAACCCTCTCCTTTTGCAGAGAGAAGAGACTGAGGCCAAGGAAAGAAATGTGATGTGGCCTTCCCAGGTCACATGGAATAGCTGGCAGGACATAAAGTCGAACTTGGAGTCAGAAGACCTGACTTTGAATTTCAGCCAGGCCATGTGCTGCAATTGGTCAGATTATTCAACCCACCCGAGCCTAGTTTTTCATCTATAAGATGGGGGAATAAAACAATCTGTTACATGAATGATCACTCTTAGAATGCAGGCTCCAACTTCTGCCCTGCTCTTTGGTGGCTCTGTATGACTTGTCTTGACTTGGAAATTACTAGATAAGAGTGCTCTGAGGGCAGGGGCTGCCATGAAGCTGAAAAGGCAGAGACACTCCCTGGCACATATGGACATTAGCTCTGCTGATGACCCCTTCTGTGGCTGTGCCCAGCTCCCTCCCCTCAAGGGGCCTCAGCTTCCCTTTCGGCAGAGTGGTCCCTGATCTCTGAGGTGCTGCCAGCTCTCATCCCTGGATCATTCCTCATACGCTTCTCCTCCTCAGCTCGCTGCCCATGATGGACCTGTCCGCAGAGCGGGGGCCGCTCCTTGCCATGGGAGGCATTCCCCTGTCTGCCCCTTGGTGGGGCTGCCCATGCAGTGGGAAGGTCGAATGTCCTGATTTCAGCAGTGTCTATCTGGTGTCCATCAGTGACACTGAAGTCAGTGTGAAAATCGAGTTAGACTCTTTGCGACCCCATGGACTGTAGCTCGCCAGGCTCCTCTGTCCATGGGATTCTCCAGGCAAGAATACTGCAGTGGGTTGCCATTCCCTTCACCAGGGGATCTTCTCAACCCAGAGAAGAAACCCAGGTCTTCTGCATTGCAGGGAGAATCTTTACCATCTGAGCCACCAGGGACACGTGGTCCTGGTAAGTTTAGTGCAGTTAGCTCCTGATTTCTCAGACGTGAAAGTCACACCCCGAGGCCTTTCCTTCATCAGCCCCCTGTGCTTTTTGAGCCCGTCAGGAGAGCGTGGAGGAAGCACTTTCTCTCCAGGTGGAAGGGGCCTAGGGGAGGAGGTTGGAGGTACAGGAGGCCAGTGACAGAAGGAAGGGGAAGGGGGCTGAACAGACAGGTGGGGAGCAGTTCCTGGCTCCCTGGCCATGAGCTGGAGGGCCAGTGAAGGTGGCCATGGGTCAGGGAGGTAGGCACAAGGCCAGCAGGGCAGTGTGCAAGCAGGAGCTGTTGAGGGCAGAGGCCCAGACTCTCTTCATCCCTGTGGGGCCCTGGATGGAGCAGCCAGAGTGTGGATTCCACAAGTCAGGACTCCCGTAAGGTGGGAGGGTGGCTGGCACTCTGGGATGGGGTAAAGACCATCCTGTGGAGGCCAGCAAAGGATGCACTGACCATGTCCCCATTCCACACACCCAAGGTGTGGCAGGATGAATGGATTCCACCTCTTGACCTTCCCATCATCACAAGGATGTCTAGAGATAGGTGCGTCAGGTGGATGTGAGGCTGGGGGTATCCTGGAGCTGCCAGACTCAGGCAGGGACCCCAGTGGAATTCCCACTGAAGCTCTCTGCTAAGAGACCACCAGGGTCCAGTAATTTTTCTATGTGGGCTCTTCCCAACTGAGTGCCTTCTGGATGGAGCAGGCTGGGCTCTGACCCCCACGGAGGGCTGGGAGATTGTGGGCTGATGGCAAAGTTGGTTTGGGACCATCTCATGCAGTTGGGTGGAGGGGAGTTCTCCAAAACAGGTGGGGCTGCCCTGGAAGCCCTGGCACTTTGCCTTCTATCTTAACGGAATCCATCACAGAGACAAAGGAGCAATGCTCTGAGACTCCTCCTTGGACTGGGGGAATCCTTGGCTAGAGATCAGGGAGCCAGCACCCCATAGGCCAGATGTGTCCCTGGCTCTGGGCACCAGCCTTACCAGCTGGTCCCCATCTCATCCCAGGAGGCTCACACCTCTTGGCCCAAGTTTGGTGAATGGGTAGAAGTCTCATCCCGGGCAAACCATTAGTTCCATCCCAAGCTCATTTTTGCCCTGGACTTCCCATACTCCTTGCTTTGTCTTTCGCTGGAGCAGCCATGGAAACGCACCACTCAGACCTGCCGTGGGGAGTGTGGCTGAATGACAACTCAGCTCCTGCCTGGCTGGATCCTCCAGGGCATTTGCAGAAGCTGCATGTCCCCCGGCTGCTCCTGCCAGGGACTGAGCACCACCAGTGCTAGTGGAGCTCCCTTCCTGGGGACAGGACTTCTCTAAGGCTGGCCTGAGGACTCCCCGTTGGCCCAGCACAGACTTTCCCAGAGCCACATTGCCATCTGAGGCTCCCCCTTCCTTCCTTCCCCCCTTCTTTCTCAGGCCAGACCTGTGTCTGCCCCTGCCTTCTCCTGTCCCCTCCCCTTTATCTGTCAGCGCTGGTTTTCCCCAGTGAAGCTCTTGGACATCAAATCTTGTCTTCCTGTCTCTTCTCGGAGGCCTCGAATGCACACAAGTGGTGCCGGGCAGGTCTGAGAAAACAGGTGTAAAAGGGAAAGTGGACATTTGGGCCTGGCTTACTTACTGCCTGGGGGCAAGGAGGCCCTACCCTGAGCGGAAAGCAGGGCCCAGAGGGTCTCTGGCACAACTTGGCAGCCCAGTGGTGAAGCTTCCACCATCAGGGGCCTGGGAGGGCGTGCTGGTGGACGGGATGCTCTTTCAGGAACAGCGACTCAGGCTTTGAGATGCCCAGGAAGTGAGGCTGGAGGGACAGCAGAGTTGGCTAGTTATTATTTTAGTGATGTTGTCACTTATGGAGGGTTCATGAGGAACTGAGGGCCCCCAACAGGTAAAAGTTCAATATAAGAGCCAGAGACCCCTCAGGGAGCTTGCACAGGGCTCCATCTCCTCCTGCTGTGGAGCAGTGGACACAGGATTTGAGTGAGAATCATAGGCTTTGGAGAGGCTCAGCCATGCCAGCTTTGTTCTCCTAAGTGCAGGCTCAAGCTGAAAAAATCTGCAACTCTGAAACTGAGTTGGAGATAAATGGATAGAGGTCTGTTAGGGAAATTACAAGGGAGGAAATCTTGTTCAGGCTTCAGAAGCAGGAGAGCAGGCCTCTGACTTGACTTCTGACCCTACCTGGACCACATGCCTGCCTGCAAACACACCAATTGTTTCCAGCAAGTGAAGTGGCACCTTAGACAAGAGGGGGAGTGGGTCTTGGAATTTGCTGAGCCCCTGTAGGCCTGGCCAGCTCCCTGGGGTCTGGAAAATCCTGTGACTCACAAGGTGAAAACCAATAGTATTCTAAAAATTAATGGAAAACCAGAACTGTATTTTTGTGTGCAAACTGATGATGATGTCTGTTTGTGGTCTGAGATTATAAGTGGTAGCCCCCAAAGCTGCAATTTGAAGTCTCACCCATGGGGTGAACATACTGCCTGGGACCTTTTGCCAGTCGGGACTCCAGATTGCTGTTACACAGGACTTCCCAGCGCTGTTCAAGTCTGGACGTGGGTTTTCAGCCCGATTTGGTGATGTATGTACTGTTCCTTCTCTCTGTTGTCGCTATGTCTTTGCTTTTAATGACTGTATATTGAAATGAAGCTTAAAAATCCCCTATTAAAAATTGAAGTTGTTCATTGTGTGTGTAATGAGAGGTGTCTGTTGTTAATGAATCCTTCAAACCTAAAACGAAAGTAAAACTTTTGGTAAAACAAGGTCTCCGGACTTCCCTGGTGGCTCAGCGGTAAAGAATCTGCCTGCCAAGGCCGGAGACACGGGTTCCATCCCTGGTCTGGGAGGATCCCACGTGCTGCGGAGCAACTGAGGCTGTGTGCTGCCATAGGGAGCCTGGCAACAGCAACTACTGAGCCCACACCTGAAGAGCCTGTTGCCCCACAACAAGGGAAGCCCCCGAAAAGCCTCCACCTTGCCACAACTAGAGAAGGGCCCACGGGTGGCAATGGAGGACCTAGCACAGCCAAAAAAAAAATATATCAATAAAAGTATTTTTAAAAACACCCCCAACACAAAACAAACAAACAAGGCTCTGAGGACGTGTCCCTTGGGGCACACGGAGGTGCCCAGCCTAAACCAGTAAGAGCTACCATCATCCCAGGCTCACCCCACAAGGCGAGAGGCACACTCTTCGAGAGCTTGCCCCCACCCGCGTTCCTGGCTACCAGGCTGATAACTAAGTTTAAAGCCCAGCATGACCCAGCTGGGGCCAGCTGGACCTGCTGAGGGAGGAGAGATGACGTCCAAGGAGCAAGGAGTGGCAGGAATTCTCTAGGAATTCTCGCAGAAGCTGGGCGGGCATTTGTGGGTGGGATTTGGGGGAATAAGCAAGACCGCACTGACCTGGGGGCACTTTCTCAGGATGTGGGATTCAACAGCCTGGCAAGGACCCCAGAGAACAGGGCGAATTCACTGCTGGGGAACATGGAATTTCCCAGTGCGGGACTGGGATGGACATGCTGACGCCACAGTGAGCCCCTGGTCTGCGGGACACAGCTGAGTGGAGCCCTCCGAGACTGCCCCCAGCCGCTAAAACAGTAAATCAAAACTGATACCGCACCTGAGGTCAGAGTCATCACAAAGCCCTAAGGGTCACTCGGTGCGGGTTCCCATCTTATCTGCATTTAATCCCTCAATCTGGTCCCACAGGATGCTAGAGGAGGACTTCCAACCACCACAGGCTCCATCAAGCGGCAGCCGGACTGCAGCTCCCGATGCCCTCCGTGCCAGCTCCGTGGCAATACTCCTGTAGGCCTCTGTGTGGCGCTGTGCCCCCAACAGGAAGACGACAACGGATGAAAAGAGGAGTGGCCCCAGTGACCCATGGGGGGATTTTGTGCTTGCCGTCCCCGCCACTCTGGGCTCTGCGGGGCGCACTTGGACTCCTGTGTTCTGGGCCTGCAGGCAAGGAGTGGCATCTTGGAGGGTGTGACTGGCCCTGGCCCGCGGGAGGAGATCAGGCTGCTGCCACACATGTGGCGGGGAGGCCGCTCTGGAGGACACGGGTGACTACCTGGGTCTCCTCTGCTCTAGACGTGAGTGGACACATGTGGCAGCCCTGGCTTGCCAAGGGTGTGATTATCAAGGGCTCAGAGGCCTCAGGAATGAAGGCGGGGGACAGCTGAGAGAGAGGATTTAGAAGGGTTATGGGAAGGAGAGGATGAGCACGGCTGTGGGTCTAAAATTTACTGGAGCAACGAGGGCTACACTCTCAGGAAGAGACCCCCAAATCACAGAGGTGCAGCGTCCTGTGGTGCCAGGGTCACCCGTGGTGGCTTGTGGACACGCATGGCTTAGATCTCCGCCCTGGGCAGCCCCTCTGGATCTACCGCAGCTTCTGTGCTGTGCCCACCCTTCCCAGGCTGCTCCCACCCACGGCTGGACGGGATGGGGTCCTAGTGCAGTTGGTCCCTGCGGAATGGGAGGCTCCTCTCATGGCAGCTGTGGCTCGAGGTCTGTGGCCCGCTCAGAGCTTATGCAGAGTGTGTGGTCATTCAAGGCTCTTCCCACGCAGCCTTCCTTCCTCCCCCATCTGCCCATCCACTCCTCCATTTTTGGTCCTTCACCAGTGCCCCTCCTGCCATGGCTGTGTCTGATCCCATCTTGGTGTCTCCTTCCGGGGGAACCCGAACCAACACCAAAGCTTTGGAACTGCATCCCTCCCCGGGTCGTTGCATCCAGTCTTCTGCTTTTAGTCTGGGCTGTCCATCCTCCCAAGACTGAGGAGATGCGAGCCCCTCTCCCTAAAGGCGAGGCAGTGCTTCCTCCTCCCACTTCTTCTAGGCATCTACCTTGGAGCCTCTGGAAGTCCTCCCCAAGATCTAGCCCCAAGCCAGCCAGCCTTTCAAATGGTACCTGCCACCGGAGTGGACTCTTAGCCCAGAAACCTCGACAGAAATTGAGAGAAGTGTCACACCTTTGCTTAATGCCCTTGAGTGTGTGGGCAGCATGGGACCTGGCCCACACAGACTGGGGCCAGTAGGCTTGGAAGGGGGAGTCTCTACTTGTTGGTCCCTGGGGCCCCCTGCAGCTTTCCCTCCAGAGCCCCGCCTCCACGAACGGTGCATGCTCTCTTCTTGGCTCCCTCTCACTACTTGTTGGGAAGGAGAATTGATGACAATGTCAATAATGTGACTTGTATACAAGCTGCACCGCCAACAAACCCGAGTGCTGGGAATAAATCCTCTCCTGGCCCCGTAATTGCTCTGTAAGCCGAAAGGAATTACACCGCTCTTGGCAACACCGGCGCCTCCCTGGGATGCTGGAGGTGACCTCCGTGTACCAGCCCACAGGCCGTTCTCATAAGCGTCCAGCCACCCAGGAGCCCTCATCTCACGGCCTCTGGGTTCAAGACTTAGAGTGCGCCCATCACCTAACGCATCCTGCCCATGGCTGGGTGGGAGAAAAGCGGCTCCCTCTTCTCTCCCTCCTGAGTGGTCTTGAGTCTTGAAGGCTTCAACTCATTTGAGGTTTCTGCCAATCCACCGCGAGCAAAGCCTGGGGAGGGAAGGCTGTCGGAGAGGGTACAGCATAGGAGCCACGTGCTTAGTCTGGGGTTTGTATGAGAGGAGAGACAGAGAGGTGGGGGCCAGGAGGAGGGGGCTGTCCTCAAGCTGGAGCTGCCAGGTCTGGCCCCCCGGGAGGGCTGCGCCTGCCAGGCTGAGGGGGCAGCAGTCGGAGAGCGGGGCCCAGACATGAGCGGGGATTAGGGCCAGATGCAGCTGTCCCATTACATCACGGCCATTTTTACGCCGAGCCTGGGCCCACTCTTCAGGACAGCCCACAGGAGTCTTCCATGACTTTACAAATCGCTCCCTTCCATCATCTTCCCTCGCCTCCAGGCCTCAGGCCCCACTGCCCGCTCCACCCCTGCTTTTTTCTCCTCCCCCCCGCCCCCGTTCTCCTTCCGCTCGGGGCTCAGACAAGGTTACTGACTCCTGACTTGGGTCCACGCTGAGGGAGGAGAAGGCTGATTTGGAGGATCCTGAGCTTTCTCTCTTCTGGAAACATTGGCGTCTCCGCGTGCCCTCCTTCCTTACCCACTTTTGGACCTGGAGATACTGTGCTTCCTCATTGTCCTGAGGCAGGGGCAGGCGAGATGATGTGCTCCAGGTGGGGGATTCCACCCTGCCCGCTGCTGGTTACGTGGCCCAAAGTGACATCTGACTCAGGACTCTAAAGCCAAGCTCTTGGAGCTGGCTGCCTTGCAGCTCTCAAGGCCTCTGGAGCTGATGGGCAGCCAGGAGGCAGAGCTGGGCGTTCCGCTGCATGCAGGAAGCCCAAGGCTGCGGATGCTCTGTATGAGCTGGTGGCCACCCTTCAAACCTCTTCAGGTAAACCCCCCACAGGTCTGGTCGTCACCGTGACTGCTGCGTGGTAGGACCTGGATTTGGGAGCCAGAGGACCAGGGGCTTGAATAATGCTCTCCCCTGTTACCTGTTGAATGATCTCGGGCAAGCCCCTTTATTTCACTGAGCCTCAGTTTTCTCATCTATAAAATGGGGGCAAGAATAAGACTTACCATGCTGATTGCTGTGAGGGTTAAACAGAGCTGTGTTTGAAAAGTCTCAGCAAAGTGCCTGGCACACAGTCGTGTTTAGCACTGTCCCTAGGCCCGCTTGGAACTGGCAGGGCCAGGCAGTGCAGCCTGGACACGGGGGCGTGGGCACTCTCATACGGGAAGAGGTTGTCCAGCCACTGTCTAAGGAACGGACTTTGTGTCCACCGTGAGTTTTAGCTCACTTCAAAGCCTCTAGGTTGACTGAGACATGACAGATGGCTGGTGGTCTTCTTACCCCCTGCGTGGAATTGGAAGGTGGGGGCTGGGTTGGTCCTCTGGGCTGAGCACCCGGGATAGGAACGCTGCCTCCCAGGGGCAAGATTTGGCATCTTGAGATGGATTCTCTTTGGCCCTTTCAGCCGAGCGGGAGGATGCCAAGGCTGTGGAGACAAAGGCCTGGCTCTCCCTGCAGTGCCAGGAGAGGGTGTGTTATCTTTGGGCCCAGGCGGTCTGGCCTGGGTCTCTGGGCTGGCACTGTGATGGGTACTGCCCCAGCCCCAAGTCTGCTGAAAGGAGTGGGCTCTGGGCAGAGGTGGCAGGCATTCAAGTGGACACTGGCCCTCGGAGTGGCTGGGAGCGGGGCCAGGAGGAGGGGCTGTGGCTGGCTTTCTGGTGGTCACTGGCAAGTCCAGGGACTGGGGTGAGGGGTACAGAGCTGGGGGTGGGGGTGGGCAGGGCTGCAGGAGGGAGGGCTGGGCACCAGGCTTGGGCTCTGTCCTCACTGGAAGTGCCACCATCTCGCCCTGGTCCGCAGTGTCCAGCACCCGCTTTGCCCTGAGGTGCCTGCAGGGGTGTAACTGTGAGGGACCCCCTCTGTTCCCCTTCTGTCTCAGGCAGCTGGGCTCATGGCCAGGCTGAGTGGAGCTGGGCTGGGATCAGGATCCTCAAGGCTCAGGGGTCCTTACCAAGGGGTGGTAGGAGGGGGAGGCCCCCAGATCGTAGTAGGGGGGCTGTGGGGGCAGCTTCTGCGGTTCATCCTCTTCCTGCTGTAGCTGCTGCTTCTCCAGCTCCAGGCAAAGAATCTGGAAGAGAAGGTGGCTGAGTGGCTGCATAGACTCTAGCACAGCCCTGCTCCAGGCGGCCCTCTTGGCCCTTAGTGGGTTGTAGATTCTCCTCCTATGTTCCCATGCACCCCCTGTCCTGCATTCAGTGCTTTGGTAGCATCCAGGAGGCATGCAGGCAGCCTGAGTCTTTTGCTTTGTGGGCTCCCTGTGGCCAGCCATGGGCCAGGCATCAGTTTTTTTAAAAAAAACTTTAAATATTATATTGGAGTATAGCCGATTAACAATGTTGTGATGGTTTCAGGTGGACAGCAAAGGGACTCAGCTGTAGCATCAGTGGATTTTTTTTAATGAATGATCTGAGAGGTAAAGAAAGAGGTTCCCGTGGAAAGCAGGGATGTTGGGTAGGAAAAGCCCTAGCTTGTTATTTCTCAAGGTGGGAGAGGGAAAGACCCCGACCATGGTCTCTAGCCTGAACCTGGCCTTGTGGGAACTGGCCAGGACTAGTGGCACTCTGGGGACCGTTCAGGGGTTCGGGGAGTTGGGAGAGCTCTGCCTTCAGGTTGGGCCCCCTCCCTGAGGTTCATCTCCCATTTTTTCTCCCCGTCCCCTCACTCTAGGGACCCAGGCCCACCTGGATGTCCTCAAGGGCAAGGTGGCTCTGCCTGCTGGGAGAAGGCTCTGGCTCCTGGGAGAGAGGCAGGGCAGTCCTGGGGGGAACAGAATTAGGCTCACATGAGGTCTCTGTCCCAGTCAGGCCACCTGACCACTTCTGGTCCCCGAGCCCCACTCACAAGGGTGGCCTGGGCTCTGCTCCCGGGTTGCCTCCTGAGTAGCCAGCGCGTGGTGGAGTGGAGGCTGAGAGAGACCCTCCCATCTTCCCAGGTGTCTCTGCCTCCAGTTCAGCCCAGTCCAGCCCAGGCTAGCCCTCCCTCCAGCCTGGGCCTAGGAACCAAGTAAATCTCAGATGCCCTGGCTTGAAGGACAGTGGGAAATTCACACGGGCCCTCAACTGGGAGCCAGGATGCAAGGGGTCTGAAAGCTCGGGTGCAAAGCCTCTGGGGACATCATAAGTCTTAGTCATCACAATAAAGAACATTTCAGTGTAACATTTAAAAATCAAAAAGAATGCAAAAATCCATAATGAACAAAATATCAACATTTTAAGTAAAGACAAGATCAGTAAGAGGGCTATGCCAAGCTATATCAGAGCCTGAGGCAAAAAGAAAAATCAGTAATACTGAGCTTGTCTTTAAAGTGTTGATATTTCGTTCATTGTGGATTTGGGGCATTCATTTTGATTTTTTAAGAACGTTGCATTAAAAATTATTTCTCATGATGATGCAGGTTTTTGGTGCCTCATTGAACTTGATATCAGAGGCAAGGACCCCACTCTGGTCCAGGTCATGAGAAGGTGAATTTGTATGTGGTATTTCACCTCTATGCCTCAGTTCCCTCACTGTAAATGGTGGATTATAATTATATACGAACTTCTCAGAGTTGCTGAGAGGATAAAATGCATCTTTGTAACCCAGCGTGAATGTTGGGTGGTGCCTGCCCACAGCCAGCCCTCTAAAGGCTTAGCTCCAGTGCAGGAGGGTTAGGGCCCCCTCCCACCTCACAGGTGACTGTGTGTGTTGACTCTTTGCGTGTCTGACTCTTTGCGACCCCACGGACTGTAGCCCACCAAGCTCCTCTGTCCATGGGGATTCTCCAGGCAAGAATTCTGGAGTGGGTTGCCATGCCCTTCTCCAGGGGATCTTCCCAACCCAGGGATCAAACCCAGGTCTCCCGCACTGCAGGCAGATTCTTTACCGTTTGAACCACCAGGGAAGTTAGGAGGAGGGAATGGGGCCTTGGGGGGGGGGCAGTGAGGTAGCCCTGAGCCCCTTACAGGTGCAGAGGCTTAAGCAGCAGCCCGTGGGGTGGGGAGCAGGAGGGGGCAGTGTTGGGTGGGCAGAGGATGGCTTGTTCACACTCACCCGCCCCCATCCATCTCTAGCCGGTTCGTCTGCTGCCGGTGATACAGAAAGAAGACAGTGACAGCCACACTGAGGATGAGGACCACGGCCACGGCACACCCCAGGAGCCTCGCCATAATTCCTGGGCCCCCCTGGGAGAGGGGCTTTTCTGGAACCAAGAGACCAAAGTGGAGAATGAGAGAGTGGGGCACAGAGAGACAGAGAGAGAAGAGAGGGGGAGACAGAAAACTTCTGCAGGCAGAGAGGTAGGCAAGAAGTAACAGCATCAGAGCCGGAGGCAGTGTCCTGCCCTGACCCCTCTCCCCAGCATCTCCCCTCCACCACCATGCTCGAGTGCCAGGAGGAGCTGTCCCGGTTAGGGTAGGACAGACCTCATGTCTGACTCTCCAGGGCCCTAGAATCCCAGCCTCTGCTCTGATCTTGGGATCTGGGGCATGGAGGTGGGGATGGGGGTGGGGAACATAGGGAAGGCCAAGGGGGTGCTCAGAGGTGGGGGTCCTCACCGCTCTTTCCACCTCTGGCCCTGCCGGAGACCCCTGTTGAGGAGTTTAATTTCCTTCCCCTTCCTATCCAATTAAACAAGCAAATGAACTAATTGGTGCTCTGCCTTCCCAGCTCTGGAGAAAGCATGAGGATTCGGAGAGGGAAGATGGGAGCTTGAGGTTGATGGGGATCCTTGGGGGAAATCTAGTCTGTCCAGTACTGAGAAGGTGAAAAACCCACAGGGCCGGGGTCAAAGGTGAGGGGGATTAAGCCGCCCACTGTCTGGACCCACCTGGCCATTGCCCAGGGATTGCTGGTCTCATGGATGGGAAGTAGGGTTGGGGTAGGCTGCAGTCCCTCTCAACTCACTCAGTGATGACCTGGGCAAGTGACCCAGCCTCTCTGAGTCTCCGAAAGTAAAGGGCCTGGGAGGTGGTGATGGTCTGTTGAAGGATTTCTCAGCCTGAGCAGGGGCCACTGTGGTCCCTAAAGGCGAGGACACCATGAAGCTGTTGGGACTAAGCCCGGGGCCAGGGGCACGTACTGCTTTCTGGCTGGCCCTACTGGCCCAGGCTTGGCATGGGAAGCCAAGCACAGTGCCAGGCCTTTCTCTTCCCTCCCTCTGCGGGGCTCCATTTCTCACCTCTGACCCTCCCAATGCCCAGGGAGGAGGGGACTGAGGAGAAAATCACACACACTTCCTTCCTTCCTCCCTGCACCGTCCTATATGTAATTAAACAGGAGAGCACCTGAATAGAGATGCTAAATTGCAGTTTGCAATAAACATCATGGAGCCAATTTCCTGAAGTGGGATTGACAAGCACCTGCCTCTCTGTCTCTCTGCTCCATCCCAATGCCCTGAAGGAGGAGGTGTCTGGCAGAGCCCTCAGTACCAGATTGGCTCCCAGTGAATCTGCAGCCCCTCTGGCCGGGCTCCTCAAAGTAATTGGAAGGCAGACACTTTGCAAAAGCTCTGGCGCAGCATCCGTCCATCCACAGCTGGTGTGCTGTGGTCCTGTTGGGAGGGCAGTGTCTGCTTCTGTGTGTGTATTACAGGAACTCGGGAGCTCCAGACTCCTCCATGGACCCTTACGCTCCCCCAGCACTGTCTTCCCTCTCCTTTCTCAGACTCTTGGGCTGGGGCATTGCAATCTATTAAACAAACCTTGCCTCTTTTTCTCTTAGCCTTAGCTTCTTAGCACTCACTATCATCTCCTCCCTGGCCCCTCTTCTTTATCCTCAAGCCTTCCTGCCTTCATACTTGCACCTTCTGACTGTGCTTCTCTTTTGGTTTAGCAAGCATTTATTGAGCATCTACTGTGTTCCAAAGCACTGTTCTGACCCTGGGAAACAGAGATGCCTAAGTGCAGATACCCTGCCTGGCTCACCAAGTTCAGGTTTTTTCTCCTGCCTCAGTTAGCTCAGCTGGGTGGGCCAGGCCTGTGTGGGATCCAGGCTGGAGGGAGAGACAGCTTCATGTCAGCCCTGGCCTCGCTCCCTGCTTCCCAGTGCCCTCTCCCAGGGCCTCTCACCCATCACCTTCTCAGTGACTCTGGGGCCACTTCAGCAAAGGAGGCAGCTGTCCTTCTAAGGGGCCTTATAACATGCTGACAGAGCAAACAATAACATAGGCAAATGAGTTTGTAAAGGCACGAAAGCTGGTTATTGCAGAAATTAAGGGCCCCAAAAGGTGGGATGCTGCAGAGAGGGGCCTCAAGGGTAGCAGGGCCAGAGTGGAAAACTGACTTTGTCTCTTCAAATTGCCCTCTATCCATGTCCCACTCTTTCAAAATATAAGTGCAAGTTCTCTTGGAGCCCCTGGGCCCTGCCTGCTCTACCTGGAGGGCATCACCCTGGAAGGAGAAATAATAGTGGAGGGAAAATGAGAGATGGGGATGGGAAAAGGAATAGGCCAAGAGGAGAATCGACCTGAAGTCTCCAGCATGCCAGGCACTGCCCGGCGCCTTGGCTGACTTGGGGTTCATTTGATCCTCACATCAAGCCTGCAAAATTAGATCATGCTGTTCCCAGTGAGCAAAATGAGGCTCAGAGAGGTTAAGTGCTTCTCCAAATGTCACCCAGCCAGTCAGTGGCAGAGTGGGCACCGGAACCTGCATCTGTGTAACGTTCTCTGATCAGTCCACGGGGTCTTCTCAGCCATCCTAGTCCCTCACACACATGGAGCCGCCATCCCCTCTCCCTCACCAGACGCCCTGTACCCCCTTGCCCCTAGGAGCTTTGCCTCTGGGTCTCCTCCCCTTGACAGCTGGGAGGTGGGGGCCTGGTGCTGGCCCCAGCCGGAGCCCTGGCACTGTGCCCCCAGACACTCTCTGGTTTCACTGGGACAAATCCGTCCTCCTAGCCCCAGCCCCCAGCTCCACAGGCTTTAGGGCAGGACTGTCACCTGCAAACAACTGGGCTGGCCAGGGCTGGAGCTTAGGGGTTGAGAGAGTTGGGAATCAGGGTGTGAGAGAGGGGGACGAGAGGCCTCCAGAGAGCATCTCCTGTGAGCCAGGCTGGGTGCTGGGCCAGGGCTGGTTGTATAGGCCTTATTCTACTGAGAAGGCTCAGAGAGGTTAAGTCCGTTGTCCAGAGTCCCACAGCTAGGAACTTAAGGGCTGAAATTGGATCCAAGTCGACTTCTGAAGTCTTTTTCCTCCTGTGTGAGAACTACCATTTGAGCCACCATTTTCTTGGGCTCCAAAATCACTGCAGATGGTGACTGCAGCCATGAAATTAAAAGACGCTTGCTCCTTGGAAGAAAAACTATGACAAACCCAGACAGCATATTAAAAACCAGTGATATCATTTTGGTGACTAAGGTCCAAATAATCAAAGCTATGTTTTTTTCCAGTAGTCATGTGTGGATGTGAGAGTTGGGCCATAAAGAAGACTGAGTGCTGAAGAATTGATGCTTTTGAACTGTGGTACTGGAGAAGACTCTTGAGAGTCCCTTGGATAGCAAGGAGATCAAATCAGTCAATCCTAAAGGAAATCAGTCCTGAATATTCATTGGAAGGACTGATATTGAAGTTGAAGCTCCAATACTTGGGCCACCTGATGAGAAAAGCCTGTTCATTGGAAAAGACCCTGATGTTGGGAAAGATTGAGGGTAGGACAAGAAGGAGACAACAGAAGATGAGATGGTTGGATGACATCACCAACTCAATGGATTTGCAAACCCTGGAAGATAGTGGAAAACAGGGGAGCCTGGTATGCTGCAGTCCATGGCGTCACAAAGTTGGAGCAAATTAGCAACTAAACAACAACAATAACTGTGTCAGCAAGGCCTGGCCGCTGTATCCCAGAATCTCCCCTCGCTAGGCAGAGTCAGCATCTATCCTGGCTCATGCCCCAAGAATGACCCCCAACCAAGTCCTCCTTACCTGTCTCTGGGGTTACCCCAGTGACATCCTCTAAGCCTTAATGTTCTCACCTGTCATTCCTGGTTTTTGGGTCTCAGACTGGGAAACTGAAATCCCCAGCCAGGAGATAAACACAGACCTAGGTTTAGTCAAGGGGCCTGCAGGCCAAAGACAGTCCGGGACTTGGTTCTTCTTGGAACCAGATCTGCCTGCTGCACTGAGGCCCCACTGTGGGGGGTGGGAGGGGCTATGGATTCCACCCAAGTGTCCAGCAATCTCAGTCTGCTTCTCCCTGCCAACCCTTCTCAGTCAGGCCTCAGTGGCCCTGAGCCCCAGCGTTTGCTTGGTGGTGGAAAGTGGACCCAGACATCTGCTTCACAGGACGCATTTGTCTGCCCGTTGCCCTTTGCTCAGTTCCATAAACACATCCTGACACCTTCTCTGTGCCATGGACTGTGTCAGCTGCCAGGGGGCAGGCCCCCTGGCTAATGGGGGGATCAGAACTGTACATAAAAAAACACTCTATTTTATGATTCATTCCTCAAGAGAAGTCTGTCCAAGGTCCAGGACAGGTGTAAGGAAGAGAATGATTAGCTCTGGGAATTCATGGCTTCATAGTTGAGGGACCTTGTGAATAGGGTTTTGAAAGTACAATAGGAACTTTCCAGGAGAATAAAGGGAGAACAACAAGGTAGGCAGGATACGGAGTGTTGCAGGGACATGTGTATCAGATGTGGGGTATATAAAGGAAATTCCAAGCATTGGCTATGGCTTGGAAATGGGGTGCAAGAGGGGATAGACAGGGCAGGAGTCTGGGGAGAGGTACATAGCAGGTGGACCTGGCTCAGACAGAGGTCCGCCCTCTCTCCTGCTGCCCCTGCCTCTGGACAGAGACACTGCTTTCTCAGGAGCTGGACTGACCTGGGCCCTCCTGTGGGTTGCCCTTCCAGGACTCCTTGGAGAGCACTTGGCCACCCTGCCCACGAAGCTGTCCTGGGTCGGCTGCCTTCTGCTTGCCTCTGTGGCACAGGCAGAACAGGTGTTTCTGGGGTACCAGGAGCTCAGAGGCAGTGGGTGTCTGGAATTGGTGTAGATGCTAGCAGGTAGGAATGCCTGGGGGTGGGGCTGATTACACTGCCGAGGGCCCGCCCACAGGGTCAGAGCTCCACTGGCCCTTTCTCCAGCCCAGGGCTGTTGGAGTGGCTCCCAGAACCCTGTGTTCAGCTTGCTCTAGCTCTGTCTCCCTGTCTCTCTCTCTCATTTCAATGCTTTTTTCCGAGGACCCCAAGCTGAGGCTGCTCTACCATCACCCTGGGGGGTTGTGGGAAATATCCTCTCTCCTTGCAAGGAGGGGGTCACATCTACCCCCTCCCACTCAGTCCATACAGAAGGGAACCCTTTCAGGTGCTTGCCTTTGACCCAGGTGGTGAGGAAGTCCACTCAGAGACCTGTAACTGAGGGAATTACAGAGCTGTCTACTCTTACAGAGCCCCATACAGCCAGCATGACCACCTGGTCAGCATGACTCGAACTCAGCCAGGCCTCTGCCTTCTCCTTGCCTTGGGCTACAGATCTAGGAGGCTGACCTTAGGAGCTGGAGCTGCTGGGAGACCTGCCTTCCTCTTCCCTGGGGTGGGCTCCTGATCTCTCTCTCTGCCCTGGGCTTGGTTGTACTTCATCTTTGCCTCTGCCCTGGTGTGTTGGTTTTAGAGAAAAAGTCTTTTATAATTGCCCACAGAATTTGCTGTGGTTCTGCACTCATGTGAAGATCAGTTTGCAGTCACCTTCTTTAGCGCCTCTGGGTGGAGGCTGGGGGCTCTGAGCTCTGCAACCTCATCCTCTTTTATCCCTTGCGTCCGACTCCCATTCTCTTTGTCTGGAGCACACATGAATTATGAAAAGTGTTTAGCACAGTGTCTGGCACATAGTCAATATGTAATAAATGGCTGCTATTTTGTTATTAGCTACTCAATAAGTGCATATTGATCTTAATGATGTTGGTGACGTTGGTGATAATGAGGCTGGTGGTGATGATGTTGGTGATGATGACGATGGTGGTGATGATGTTGGTAATTATGATGATGTTGCTTCTCCCCTCCCTGGAGTCCTGGCTTCTTCCCTAAACTAGCATGCTGGGCCAGATTACACTTGTGGCCACCGCAGTATGTTATCATATGTAATATGGAAGTGAAAGTGTTAGTCGCTCAGTTGTGTCCAACTCTTTGTGATTACATGGACTGTAGCCGGCCAGGCTTCTCTGTCCATGGAATTCTCCAGGCAAGAATACTGGAGTGGGTTGCCATTTCCTACTCCAGGGGATCTTCCCGACCCAGGGATTGAACCTGGGTCTCCCACATTGAAGGCAGATTCTTTATCATCTGAGCCACCAGGGAAGCATATATACATATGCTTTTACTTAAATTACCTCACTTGGTGCCTTTGTCTCTGTTGACAGATGGCTAACTGGAGGCTCAGAGAAGTTTAATAAAATGCCCAAGTTCACACATCTCACTGACAATGGAAGTGAGATAGGCACCCAGGGGTCCAGGTCCTCAGTACAGAGCTCTGAGTGTCCTTGATGAGGGAAGACAGGCCAGCTCTCTCCTGAGTTTGTCATTTACATAGCTATAGAATCTTGGGCAAGTCACTCAAATTCTCTGAGCCTCAGTGTTCTCATCTGTAAAATGGGAGTCACAACAGGGTTGTTAGGCAGAGATGAGCTAATTCATGTCAGAGTCCTCAGCAGAGGGCCTGTGCCCACTCAGTACTTAATAAGCATTGGTTCCAGGAAGGCAGGGGATGTGTCTGCTCCTTGGGCAGCTCCCAGGCAGCTGGGCTGGGAACCCTGCTTTAATCCTGCCTGTGGCCTCTGTTTTCCTTACCTTTAACTTTCCTTAGTCCCTTATTGGTCACGATCTGCAAATCCAACTTGTCTAGGTCTGTGAGGACCTTAGGACATCGTGTGTGTGTATGTGTGTGTGTGTATGTGTGTGTGGGTATATGTTTATAAATGTGCATGTGTGCATATGTGTATATGTGTGCATATGTATGGGTATATGTGTGTATATATATCAACATACTTGTATGTGTGTGAGAGAGAGACTGATGCTCCTTGGGGAAGGTTGAGGACAGTCACTTCCCACATTGCACACAGGCTTCCAGCCATCTGGAACGTCCTCCTCAGTGTCTGCAGGCTCCCAACCCCTCCCACCCAGCCCTGCTCACCTTGAGTTTTCATTAGGAGGAGAAAGGAGCGGGGTGCGGGGGGTGCAGCTAACTTTCCCAGGAGCCCACCCCTTGCCGCAGGGTTTGCTCTTAAAGCCCCCTCCAAAGTCAGGCCCAGCTGGAGAGAGTTACTGGGATTTCACACACATTCCTGTGGGGAGAGGGACTATCTCCCTGTTGGGGACCCTGCCAGGCAGGGAGCTGACCCCCAGCCCTCGAAGGGGGAGGAAGATGAGCACGGCTATTGCCCAGCCAGGTGGGGAGGGCTGAGGGGCACAGGGAAGCAATTTGTCTGTCACACACGCTTTATGCGGACACCCCCTCCCGACTCCCTGGTGCCTTCTCCCCTCACCCACCAGCTCCTAACTCCTCCCTGCCTCCCCTCCTCACAAAGGGCTGCTTTGAAGGAGAAAGTAGGGCCACATCTGAGAAGCTGCACCACGCAGGGGGAGAAATAGTGGCCTGGATGCTCCAGTATCTCTAATGCTGTTCTGAGCCTCAGTTTTGTCCTCTGTGAAATGGGAAAATGGTGGACACATGTGAGATAGCGCACATGGAACTCCTGGCGTGGAGCGGCCCATGCGAATCGTAGTGTTGTAGCGTCAGTGGTATTCTCAGTCTTCCAGCTCTGAAACTCAGTGTTGGTTCTCTCCTTTGTCTGGATGGCCCTGGAGGAACCAGCTGCCTGAGGTGAGCTCAGGATTCTTCCAGCCCCAGTAGATCCTTGCCCATCATCCCCCCACTGCTGTCCTCTGGAGCCCCGGTCCAGCACCAAGCAGCAGGAGAGCTTGGTAGAATAAGGCCACCCCCACCCCAGGCTTTGTTCCCAGGGAAACCAAACCTCACTGGCTTGGGGTTGGGGTCACCTGAGGTCTCAGCCAGGCTCCCCAGC
Source organism: Cervus elaphus (assembly GCF_910594005.1). Lineage (NCBI taxonomy): Eukaryota > Metazoa > Chordata > Mammalia > Artiodactyla > Cervidae > Cervus > Cervus elaphus. The sequence goes on from NC_057815.1 coordinate 43,820,265, forward strand.
CACCTTCCCACTCTCAGCGGCCGGGCACCGCGCAGACTTCCTGCACTGATGGAGCCTCTGCCTCAGGTGGGGGGCGCTCCAGTGGGTCAGGGTGGCCCCAAGGGAGCCTCCTCTCTCTTCTAGTCTGCTTGCAGCCCTTGCATCTATGGCCTGCCTCCCTGGGGTTGGCGTGAGCTGGCGCCAGTGACAGCATTAAAGCAGTCAAATCTGACCCTGCCCCACTGGGGCGGTGATATCAGCTCTCTGCATGGAACAGAAAAATGTGAGGTCAAGGGCCGTTGAGACAATCCCTAGGGAACCCGGGGTTGGATTGAAGGCTGCAATAGACTGTGGATTCCAGAGCAGGCTGAGCCACAAGCCACGGTCGGGGTGCCAGTGGTGGGTGAAGCCGCAGCCTGGCTGCCCCTCCCCAACCCTAACATACACACTGCCCCAGGCCTCAGAGACAGCCACTTGTCCAGGCCCTTGCTCTCTGTTTTGGGGACCCATCTCTCCTCCCAGTCTTGGTGGGTGCCCAGAGGAACACTTGCATGCGTGCATGTTATGTCTCTTCAGTCATGGTCAATTCTTTGCCACACCATGGGCTGTAGCCCACCAGGCTCCTCTGTCCATGGGATTCTTCAGGCAAGAATACTGGTGTGGGCTGCCATGCCCTTCTCCAGTGAAAAGGATCCTTACCTACCTACAAAGCCCAGGACTTTGCCTGCATGATTTGAGGGTTGGCTGGGGAAGGGCTTGCCCCTCCAGCCCTTTCAGGTTCTTCCCCTCCTGGTCTCCCTCTCAACACGCTCTGGCTCTTTTCAGGGGAGGGGTCCTCACAGCCCAAACCCCCTCCCCAAAGCCTAAATTTTCTGCCACAACAGTCACTACCTATGGAGATAGACTCCTTCCACTCTATTTCATCTGGGACAAGATGAGCAATTTCCAAAAGGCGTGCTACTAGGAAAATTAGAAGAACAGGAAATATAAAAACACAGGATGGTCAAGATCATGGAGGACCTACTTCTTTTCCTAGTGTAATTTACAATCTAGCCACAGACCTGCCAGAAATCTCTGAAGGTCAGCGCTGCTAGCAGGAAACTTGGGCTGCCCAGGGAGGAAGTAAGGTCTGTCACTGGAGGTATTCTAGCAGGGCCTTGATGCCTCCTCCATGGGGAATGACCTTGAAAGCTCAATACATAATGGTGATCCTTCATTTCGGCCCAGAACTTCATGGTTTACAAAAGGGCTTTTGCTTGCATTTTTGTGTCTTTCATGTAATCTTAGGAAATAGAGCAGGGACGGACATCACAGTTTCATAGATGAGAAAACTGAGGGGCTGGAGAGTAGTGGCTTTTCCCAAAGTCACAGGGAGGTGGTGACTGCATTTGCTAGGATCCACGTTTTGAGCCCCCCGGGCAGAGCTGATCTGCCTGTGGTTCCTTCCCGATTCAGTCTCTCAGAGATGCCTATCCTGCCCACCTGCATCTCCCTCCAGGTTGGACCACATTTGCAGGGTACATAGGAGATAGTTGGAGGTGATTCTGGAGTTCATGGGGACTCAGCAGGGCAAGCAGAAGCATCTTTACAGGGACACCTTAGCCAGATAGACTGGGGGTGCTGGAGGCTGCCAGGTGGGGCTGCAAGGGGAAGGGGACCTGAAAAGGCTAGAATTCCGGAAGCAAAAGAATCAGAAACTAAAGGGCTATCTCTGTCTCCTTGGGAGTCGGGGCTGTTGATGGTCTAGCTGTCTGTCCATCCTGGGCAGGGGCCCTCTCCTTGTGGCAAATCCCCAAAATCAAGTGTGTATTGACAGTAATCCCAGCGCTGTCTGCAGTCATTGAAATCAGGGGATTTAGATATGGAAATTCTTATGCTAAAAATGCCATGAAATTCAATGGTGCTTCTCGGGGTCTCCTCCAAGGTGGAAGGCACAATTGCACCTGCTCAGAAGGAGCTCAGGTTCTCAGAGGGTGTACATTGGGCCGGGGAGAGGATGAGCTCCAGTGCCCTGGGGTTGGGAGTGGTAGTGCCGAAGACGTCAGAAATCTGGAGGGCATCGGGATCTTGACACATTTGCGGAGGGGCGAAGGAGTGCATGGGTGCGTGCAAAGTTGCTTTTCGTGTCTGACTCTGTTTGACCCTATAAACTGTAGCCCACCAGGCTCCTCTGTCCATGGGGATTCTCCAGGCAAGAATACTGGAGTGGGTTGCCATGCCCTCCTCCAGGGGATCTACTCAACCCAGAGACTGAACCTCCATCCCTTAGGTCTCCTGCTTTGGCAGGTGGGTTCTTTAGTACTAGCGCCACCTGGGAAGCCAGAGAAGGAGTGGGGTAGCTTAGTTCTGGCAAGTTCTCTGAGTAGCACTATGGGAAGACTCGGAGAGAAGATTTAATTTGTTCACATCTCTCAAGTTGAGGGGAAAACAATCTCGAGAAAAAAAAAAGTGGTTACACCTGCACTCTGGGTCCTTCTTGGGAGAAATATTGGAAGAAGTCAGACTTGGATGGGGCGTGGGCATCTGGGTGGGGGCATGGAGGGTGTGGGTTGGGGGCAGTGTGGGATGGGGTTTCCTGTCATGGGCCACAGGCATCCTAGTACCTGCCCTCGTAGTAGGGCTTATTGTCTCCATTTCATTCCACTTGCCCCAAATCACCAAGCTCTTAAGAGACAGGTTTGGTGACTGAACCTGGGCCTATATGACTCCCAAACTGGGCCCATCCACCTATGTTTGCATGCACCTAGGCTGGGTTTCAGGAATCCAGAATAACCTCAAAGAAGACCATGTATGTTCCAGCATTTTGTAGTTATAAGCCAGCGTAAAGCTATGACCCTGGTGGCATTTTGTCTCCTCTCTCTCTCTATTTATTTATTTGGCCGGGTCAGGTCTTGGTTGTAGCGTGTGGAATCTTTCACTGTGGCACATGGACTCTCCACTGTGACTCTAGCGTGGCCTGCAGGCCCAGCAGCTGTGTCTCGCAGGCTTCTCTCTAGTTGTGCCTCATGGGCTTAGCTGCCCTGAGGCAGGTGGGATCTTGACTCCCTGACCAGGGATGGAACCCAAGTCCCTGCTTTGCAAGGCGGATTCTTAACCACTGGACCACCAGGGAAATCCTGGTTTTGTTTCTTTTTAAGGGGAGGTTCAGTATAGAGCAAACAGCACTTGACTTGGAGTCAGAAGGCCTAGGTCCAAGTTATGAGTCTACTACCTACCACCTGTGTGACTGTGGGCCAGACATTTAGCCTCTCTGGGTGTCTGGTTAATCATTAGCTAATTGAAGCCACTTGCTTATCTCCCCAGCTGGCTGCAAGGATCCTGGGATGCAGACTTCCCTCCAGCTGCCCAAGGCTCTTGGTCTAGTCTAGTTGATTCTTGCTACAAACATTTATCTGGAGATCCTCCCTATGCTGGATATTCTACAACTTTGCCAGGTCACTTCCATTTTTACAATGTCATCTCTGATACCATCTTTTCTAGGAAATCTTTTCGCATGAGCACTGCCTGCCTCTGACGACTCCATCTGCTACCAAGCATGGTTCCCGCAAGCTCAGAGGACCGCACCTGGGACACTTGCTGCTTTGTGTATTGAAATCTGTGTCAGGCCCACAATCGCCCCAGGAGTTAGGCTGGTGTGACCCCTTCTGCGCTCTGCTGTCCGGACATGGCGCTGCCCTTTAGGAGAGACTGTGGGCAGGATAGTTCAGCAGTTACAGCGTGGCCTCTGAGGCCAGACTGACTGGATGTGAAGCCCAGTCCCCCACCAGCAAGTTCTATGACTTTGGGTAACTCTCTTCATTTCCCTGGTAATAGTGATAATAGTAATTCTAAATCTGAGGTAAGGATTTAATACCATAAAGTAACTTAAACAGTGCCTGGCACTCACTGAGTGATAAGTCTTAGCTATTATTAAAAGATCTCCATTCACTTTGTAATTTCCGAACATTATATAAATGTAAGGAGTTCTTACTGTTGTTAACTTTCTGGGACTCAGTATAGCCATTTGTGGGTTGGGGCAAATGATCTTGAGGTTGCTCTGGTTCTCATGGTCTGTAATTCTCAAGTAGGTAGATAGATGTTTTGCTTGGAATCAGCACATGTTGTGCTGTAGGGGCAGTCGGATGGGGCACATGGCGCGGCACTCTGGGACCCAGGCTCAGGAGGGGAGAGGCTGATACCTGGGACGTGATGGCAGAAAACACCCAAGAGGAGGCAGCGAGTGTTGGAGGGTGAGCCTTCCCAGGCAGGGAGGCCCTGTGTGCCATTTTCCCCAGAGCCTGCAGGAGGAAGAGTCCCAACCAGCTTTGGACTCCAGTTCCCTTGCAAGCCTGTGATGTCTCCTGAAAGATTTGAATATAAGGGACTCACACTTATCATTGATCAAAACTCCAAAGATCAACTCTTCCTAGGGTGAACTTCATAGGAAAACCCTGGAGATAGAGATAGCAACTGGTACTCCCTAAGTGTGCTGCCAGAGGAGACATGGGGAGCCCACTCCCACCATGCTATTCCCGGTGGGGACCCCTTCTCTGCTCAGCTCTTGTAGAGGCTTGGATCTCTGCTCTACTAGCAGAGCAGATCAGTCACTTCTCTGCAGAGGAGGGTGGCGGGGGGTATTCTCACCAGTGAGGGGGCTACTGCCTACACTCCTCCGTGCTCCCCTGCCACAGCAAGCCACACTCCTCTGGAAGCTGGCCCTGCCCACTATCACCCCAGACACCTGGCCTCAGGATCAGTTACAGTGGATAGAGGCGATGGAACGGGGCACAGTGATTCATCACTGTCGGGGCTGCCGGGGAGCTGTCACCCCAGCCCAGCTTTATCTGCAGGGATTGCCCAGGAGAGGCCACCAAGCTCTCATCTCCCCGGCTCCTTGTTCCATGTGTATAAAGTCATGGAATCAGAGAGGTGAAGGGTGTTGCTCAAGGTCACTCTGTGAGAAGCGGCAGAAAGAGGAAGCAGAGCTCAGCCTCCTGGGTCCTAGACCAGGAGTCTTTCTAGCAGGTTCCTTGCCTCCTGCTTGTGGTCCAGCCCTGACCACCTGCACTTCCCTGCCAAACCATTATAGTCATCAGTGAGAAGCCCATCTGTGTGTGGCTCACGGTCCCCACCTCCTTTTTGGTGAAACGCCAGGAAATCTGCACTGCTTATGAATCGATTGTGTGGAGTGAAGGAAGGGCTCTCAACTCATTCCCCCTGGCGTCATCCTCATGACCCTTCAACAGCTCATTTCAGTCACAGGGCGTTGCTTTGTGTCTTGTGTCCGAATTCCTGATTCCTGGCGCTTTCCCCCGCTGCTCTGGGACTTCTCCTTTCTTCCTCCTTCTCTGGTTCTACTCATCCTGTCCTCACTCCCCAGTGCCCCCCAGGAACCCAAAACAGGGACCTGACCTCAGAGGACCGCAGTGTGGCTGGATGGACACTAACCTCTCCTCCAGGGAATGCATGACAATTTATTAAAACAATTTTTTTAAGTCGAGGATCCTTACAAAACTCCAAACCTCTGATAGACATATGGAAGTGTCGACATCCTTAGTCTTCAGGGCAATTCAAATTAAAATCACAATGAGATACCACTATGCCCTTGGCAGATGGCTAAATCTAGAAGGGCAAGATGATATCAAGTGTGGGCAAGGAGGTGGGGACATCAGAACCCTCTTACACTGCAGCATACATTGGCACAACCACTCTGGAAAGTTGGCTGTATCCGCTAATCCTAGTGGGCTTCCCTGGTGGCTCAGGGGTAAAGAATCTGCCTGCCATGCAGGAGCCTCAGGAGACACAAATTCAATCCTTGGGTTGGGAAGATCCCCTGGAGGAGGGTATGGCAACCCACTCCAGTATTCTTGCCTGGAGAATCCCATGGACAGAGGAGCCATGGGCTACAGGCTTTTGGGTTGAAAAGAGTCAGACACGACTGACGTGACTTGGCACACATGCCCGCACTGATCCTAATTCCACTCTTGCATACACACAAAACAGAAATGAGTAAGTGCCCTAAAGTTACATGCAAGATTCTTTGTAGTAATTTTACTCATAATTGCCCCAAACTGGAAACCACATATATATCCACTAATATTAGAATAGAGGGCTACCTTGTGGCACATTCACACAATGGAATATTACACAGCCAGGAAAAACACACCACACAGATACATCTCACAGACACTGGATTGAGTGAAGGAACCCAGACACACACTAAGTACACACGCTGTATGATCCCATTTATGTGGAGTTCCAGAATGGAGGTGTTGCCTGGGAGGGAGTTAGAGCGAGCCTCTGTGACTTGATCTGGGGCTGATGACAAGGGTGTTTATATATGATATGTGTGCTTAGTCACTCAGTCATGTCTGTCTCTTTGCAATGCCATGGACTGCTGCCTGCCAGGCTCCTCTGTCCATGAGATTCTTCCAGGCAAGAATACTGGAGTGGGTTGCCATGCCCTCCTCCAGGGAATCTTCTCAACACGGGGATCAAACTCAGGCGTCCCGCATTGCAGGCAGATCCTTTACCATCATAGCCACAAGGTAAGCCCATATGTGACATGGATGTATAAATATAGAGCTGTTCCCTTAAGATTTGACACTTTGGGAATTCCCTGGTGGTCCAGTGGTTAGGACTCCATGCTTCCACTGCAGGGTTCGTGTCCAAAAATAAATAAATACATAAAATAATATGAAGAGCTCGAAGAAAATAGTACACACCCCAGGCTCAACCCCACACACCACCTTGCTGGCACCTTCCAGACCATGGCTTTAAAAAAAAAAAAAAAAGACTTGACATTATACTATTTGTAATCTTCAATAAACATTTTTTAAAGCTAAGAATTTGTTTAGTCACTAAGTTGTTCCAGCTCTTTTGTGACCCCATCGACTATACCCTGCCAGGCTCCTCTGTTCATGGGATTTCCCAGACAAGAACACTGGAGTGGGTTGGTTGCCATGTCCTCCTCCAGGGAGTCTTCCTGACCTAGGGATCAAAGAACCTGCTCTAGAGAAAATGTGGCATCATGTTCTCACAGCTGGCCCCAGTCCCCCACCACCAAGAGATGTCTTAGCGCAGGGATCCCCACCAAGGCCATGGCCGTGAGGGACACATCACAGTCCCTCCATGCCTGTGCCCCTCCCACCAGCTAGTGGCTAGTCATGTAAGATGATGCAAATCAGAGAGGAAGAAACTCAGGGGATGGGGGTTACCCCATAGCCAGGAAGGCGTAGAGCTGGGATTCCACTTGAACTTGGTGAGAATCCTAAAGCCTGAAGTTTCCACCACAGGTTCTCTTTCCCGGCTGCAGTTTGCTGCTGCTTAGGGAAGATGCACAGTGGTGAAAACAATAGTAAAAGCTAATATTATCCTAGCTTAACTGAGCACTCACTCTGTTCCTGGCATTGTGTTAAGTACTTTACAAAGGATGTGAAAGTGTTAGTTTAGTTGTGTCTGACTCTTTGCGACCCCATGGACCCCCCTGCAAGGCCCCTCTCCCCATGGAATTCTCCAGGCAAGAATACTTGTCATGACCTTCTCCAGGGGATCTTCCCGACCCAGAGGTCAAACCTGGGTCTCCTGCACTACAGGCAGATACTTTACTATCTGAGCCAACAGGCAAACCCAAAGGATGATTCTCCTTTAATCCCTACAGCAGCCCACCGTGGTGGGTGCATCTGCTTTACAAATTTCTCTATATACAGCTATCTTTATTCATCCCAGAATTCTGTTTACCTGGATTGAGAAATAAAGTCCAGGGATGGCAAGCGACTTGCCCAAGGTCCACACAGCCCACAAGTGGTAGAACTAGGGATTGAATTGAGGTCAGTGGACCTTAAAGCCCTGCCTCTTTCCTTTCACCAGGTTTTCAATAAATGTCTGCTGTGAACTAAACTGATGATAGAATCAGCATCTGAAAGGGTCACAACAGGCTGAAATGCTGCCTCTGTCATTAAGATAAAACACAGCAGAGATACATGAAAATCACCACATTTAGGGGGAAAAAAATAGCGCAAGTACAGGATGAGAGAGAGATCTGCTTAGAGGCAGCACACACGAAAAAGACTCTCAGGTTTACTCATCCATCTATCCGCCATCCATCCAGAGATTTAGCCACCAGAAGGAAGCCCCTCTGTGTTCCATGCCACCACCATGAGGTCAGCTGGGTTGGCTGTGCCCACAGAGTAAGAGAGAGTAGACCAGGTTCAGGGAAGACATGCAGATAACCCCCTACCCCTCCACCCCCACCCCCTGCTGGTCAGATCGGTTCCAGGAAACCATATTTATTCCCTGGCCCTCGGAATGGGAGGGAGCCTGTAATGGGGGTTTTTTTTTTCTTTTCTTTTCTTTTCAGGAACAGCTGGAGTGCCTGGGATTTTTTATTAAAGGCTATTTTTCAGAGCACTTTTAGGTTTCTGGCAAAATTGAGTGAAACATACAGAGACTTTCCCTATATCCCACTGCCCCTCAAATAGTCTCATCCACTACTACCCAAATCCCACACCAGAGTTGTGTATTTGTTATAATCAATGAACTTTTATAGATAGATATGCTCAGTTCAGTTCAGTTCAGTCGCTCAGTCATGTCCGACTCTTTGCGACCCCATGAATCACAGCACGCCAGGCTTCCCTGTCCATCACCAACTCCCAGAGTTTACTCAAACTCATGTCCATCAAGTCAGTGATGCCATCCAGCCATTTCATCCTCTGTCGTCCCCTTCCCCTCCTGCCCCCAATCCCTCCCAGCATCAGAGTCTTTTCCAATGAGTCAACTCTTCCCATGAGGTGGCCAAAGTATTGGAGTTTCAGTTTCAGCATCAGTCCTTCCAATGAACACCCAGGACTGATCTCCTTTAGGATGGACTGGTTGGATCCCCTTGTAGTCCAAGGGACTCTCAAGAGTCTTCTCCAACACCACAGTTCAAAAGCATCAATTCTTTGGCACTCAGCTTTCTTCACAGTTCAACTTTCACATCCATACATGACCACTGGAAAAACCATAGCTTTGACTAGATGGATCTTTGTTGACAAAGTAATGTCTCTGCTTTTTAATATGCTATCTAGGTTGGTTATAACTTCCCTTCCAAGGAGTAAGCATATTTTAATTTTATGGCTGCAATCACCATCTGCAGTGATTTTGGAGCCCCCCAAAATAAAGTCAGCCACTGTTTCCACTGTCTCCCCATCTATTTCCCATGAAGTGATGGGACCAGATGCCATGATCATAGATATGCTATGACCACACAAAGTTCAAAGATCACAGGCATTTTTGATGCAGGTTTGAGACTTTCTCTGTGCTGGGAATTGTGATAATGCTTTCCCACAGCTGTTGGTCACTCAGCCAAGACTTGAACCCAGGTTTCCCCGACTCCTGAGTCCGGGTTCCTAACAGATGTGTTGCGAAGTGGCCTGATGACTAGAGCAGAGGAAGAAACCTACGAAAAAGACGTTTGGCCAGGAGTTGTTGTTGTTGTTTAGTGGCTCAGTCGTGTCCAAATCTTTTTGACCCCATGGACTATAGCCCGCCAAATTCCTCTGTCCAAGGGATTTCTCTGGCAAGAATACTGGAGTGGGTTGCCATGCCCTCCTCCAGGGGATCTTCCCAATCCAGGGATCGAACCCGGGTCTCCTGCATCGGCAGGTGGGTTCTTTTCCTCTGAGCCAACTGAGAAGTGAAGGACTGTCTTAGGAAGGCCAGGCTATGTATCTTCTCCAGGAAATACCTAGACTCATGGGTGAAACTTAGGGGAGGGAAATTTCGTCTGAATAGAGAAGTTGCCCTCTGATGGTGGGGCTTAGCTCCAGAGGTAGTGAGCTGCCCATCTTCAGAGGTACAAGGGATGCCTGGGGACAGCCCTGCCTTGGAGAGTTTGGGCCATGCCCCCTGCAAAGCCTCTTGACTCTCACTTGGATAAGTTCAGTTTGTTGAATGTTTATTGACCACCTGTTCTGCCCACCCTGGGATGGGTACTAGGGATGGATAAGTCAGGATGCCTGGCCCAAGGGCATGCAGCCTGGTGGGGAGGCAGCTGGTGTGGTTCCATCACTTGCTGACTCTTTTCTCATCCATGGAGGCTCTGTTGTGGCTGAAGGTCCTATGGAGATGAGCTGGCCACTAACTGAGGGGACAGTGGGTGCGAGGAGCTCAGGCTGAGGGCATCCCAGCCTGCAGGCCTCTGAGTCAGTCATCCCCCCAAGGTCTGTGTTCCCTATGGGATAGAACACCTTCCCCAGAGAAGGCTCTGTGGGGTCCTCCAGACAGTCCTTGGGCAGAGAGGAAAGGACTTCTGGGGTACAGGTGTGCTGCCTCCCCCCTCTACCTCTCTTGGAGGGTCCTCCCTCATCTGCTTCACCAGGCCCTAAGGGGGCTGTCACTTTTCTTCATAAACTTCATTCACTTCTTCTAAGGTGGTAACACTATGGAGCAAGGTCTCCATTCGGGATGGACCTGCAGGACTGCCTGCCTAGGCTTTCAGGATCCCACTTTGCTTTCTGACAGGTGCCCAGAGGCCAAGGGCTCAGAAATGTTCTAAAACCAGAAAATCTGCTTGGTTAGCATTACAAGCACAGCTCCATCCTGGCTCCTCAGTTTCCTCCAGGGATTGGCCTCTATTGCAATCACTGTCACCTGGATCCATCTCAGGCAGGATGAGGATGATGATGATGAAGATGACTGATGGTGATGATGGCACATAGCATATTTGGTACCCAGACTCTTCTGTGCCTTAACACACTGAAGTGCCCAACTCCCCACCCTTCAGTCCCAGTTTCTCAAGATTTGCCTCTTCCTAATGATTGACACCTCAGATGACCTCTGCCTCTACACTAGGGGCTGTGAATCTGGCTGTCCATTGGACCTCCTGGGTGCTTGTCGAAAATATACCTGTTTGGGCTCCACTCCAGAGCTCTGATCCTACTGGCCTGGGATGGGGCCTGGATTTTTTAAATCCTTAGGTGATTTGGGTTGTATGACCAGGATTGAGTTTTCTGGCTCAATAGAGCCTGTGATATGTGTGTTGATGATGCTCTGGGGCTGATTCCTGAGCCAAGCAAGTCCATTTCTAGATGTTTCCCTGCTCAAGAGGAGCTTGGATGCAGCAGGGCCAGCGGGGCCAGCGTAGATGAGGCCCCAGGGAATGAAGGGAGGGCACCCTCCAGCTGGGGAAGGAGTGGCTGGCAGAGAGGAGGGGAGGGGGAGGGTGGTGCCTGCAGTCTCTCATCTGGGAGTTGATGGTGGGGAGTGGGGGGAGTGGGATTTGACCAAGGGTCTGACATCAGGACTGTCAATCAATAGAGCAAGTAAGGTTTGGGGGTCCTTTAAGCCAGGACCAAGGTGGAGCCCAAGAACTGCTCCCCAGAAGCGTCTGGCTATGGGGACAGGGTAGAGCGGTTTGTTGAGGAGTCTGGCTGGGAAAGCTCTCCTCAAGTTTTTCCAGAGTCCCTTTCTCCTCCACTTTCCCACCCAACTGTGTGCCTCTCTTCCCACAAAACCATCACAGATACCACCTGCGATATTATGACTTATAACAGGGAGTATATATTTGACCTTGATCCTGTTCCTGGTACAAATTCTAAAACTTTTGGAATTTCCTAAGAAATAGGATTTCTGAAAGAGATGGGCATACCAGACCACCTGACCTGCCTCTTGAGAAACCTGTGTGCAGGTCAGGAAGCAACAGTTAGAACTGGACATGGAACAACAGACTGGTTCCAAACAGGAAAAGGAGTACGTCAAGGCTGTATATTGTCACCCTGCTTATCTAACTTATATGCAGAGTACATCATGAGAAACGCTGGGCTGGAGGAAGCACAAGCTGGAATCAAGATTGCCGGGAGAAATATCAATAACCTCAGATATGCAGATGATACCACCCTTATGGCAGAAATTGAAGAAAAACTGAAGAGCCTCTTGGTGAAAGTGAAAGAGGAGAGTGAAAGAGTTGGCTTAAAGCTCAACATTCAGAAAACTAAGATCATGGCAGCTGGTCCTATCACTTCATGGCAAATAGATGGGGAAACAGTGGAAACAGTGGCTGACTTTATTTTTCTGGGCTCCAAAATCACTGCAGATGGTGATTGCAGCAATGAAATTAAAAGACGCTTACTCCTTGGAAGGAAAGTTATAACCAACCTAGACAGCATATTAAAAAGCAGAGACATTACTTTGCCAACAAAGATCCGTCTAGTCAAGGCTATGGTTTTTCCAATGGTCATGTATGGATGTGAGAGTTGGAGTATAAAGAATACTGAGTGCTGAAGAATTGATGCTTTTGAAATGTGGTGTTGGAGAAGACTCTTGAGAGTCCCTTGGACTGCAAGGGGTTCCAACAAGTCCATCCTAAAGGAGATCAGTCCTGGGTGTTCATTGGAAGGACTGATGCTGAAACTGAAACTCCAATACTTTGGCCACCTGATGCGAAGAGCTGACTCTATTGAAAAGACCCTGATGCTGGGAGGGATTGAGGGCAGGAGGAGAAGCGGACGGCAGAGGATGAGATGGTTGGATGGCATCACCGACTCAATGGACATGGGTTTGGGTGGACTCTGGGAGTTGGTGATGGACAGGGAGGCCTGGCGAGTTGCGGTTCATGGGGTCGCAAAGAGTCAGACACAACTGAGCGACTGAACTGAACTGAACTGAAGAAATAGGAGTGATAAAGTTGTCTTGATTTTCTTAAGACATCCCTTTCAACTACACTTGAGTCTATGTTAGTGAGTTGACTTTGGGAAAGCACCTAGGATCCAGATTGGTTGCCAGGTGAACCAATTGCGTGATTAGAGGCTGGGAAATTTCAGCCCCATCCCTGACCTCTGGGGAGGGGAGAGGGGCTGGAAATTGAGTTCAGTCACCAATGGCCAATAAGTTAATTGATCATGCCTATGTGATGAAGCCTCCATAAAACCCCAAAAGGACGGGTTTGGAGGGACTTTTTGTGCTGGGAGAGGGTACTTCCTGGAGAAGGCATGGGAGACCCATGCCCCTTCCTATATACCTTGCCCTTTGCATCTCTTCCATCTGGCTGTTCCTGGTTTGGATCCTTTTACACTAAACCTAGCGAGTAAACCGGTTTCCTAAATTCTATGAGCTGCTCTAGCAAATTAATCAAAGGTGGGGGAGAGTCATGGGAACCTCTGATTTCTTAGCCAGTAGGTCAAAAGCACAGGAAACCATCTGGACTTGTGATTGGCACCTGAAGCAGAAGCAGTCTTCTGAGGCTGAGCCCTCAGCTTGTGAGATCTGGTACTACCTCTGGGTAGGTTCTGTTAGAATTGAGTTGCTTGTTCAGTGGCGTGGGAAAAAAAATTACATCAGAATTGGGACCAGAGTCACTTTGCCTCTTCTAGGAAGTCATCCCCATGGGCTCTATCAGGCTTTGACGGCTCCACTCGACACCAAGCATGGCTTCTGAAAGCCCTGTTTGTGCCCTGTGGGTGTTCATACTACACTGGCGGTGGGGAAATGAGACACTAGTGCCTGCTACTACCCCTTCCCCTGGACTCCTCTTGCTCCTACTGGACACGGTCTTGCCCTTTAGCATGCTCAGCACATGCTTTCTGACGGTCTGGGTGCCAAACCTTAGTTTCCTTTCTAGGCTTCAGGTCTCCATGTGCCAAATGAGCGTACTGAACTAGAACGATCTCTTTTAGAACAATTAATATAACAATTAATATAAGATGCTAAATTCCAAGTTGGCCTGGAATACTCTTAATACACCTCTGGTCCGGAGAACTCCTACACATCCATCAGGGTCCAGGGGGACACGCGACCTCATCTACAAGCCTTTCAGACCTTCCCAGACAAAATTAAACATTCCTGTTCAGTGCAACCATGGCACTTTGCACATAGCTTTGTTTCAGTCCGTGGCTAGCATGGCACTGTTTGGGGGTTTAAGACCCTGGAGGATCTGAATTCTTTGAAACCAGGGATTCTGGGCGGGACTATCACAGTGTGGCACAATGCCTCGCTCAGGGTGGCCAAATGAACGGATTTCATGAGGATAAATGAATCCTTCAATTTGCCAAGTTCATTCCTTTAGCCATCTGCAGAGGGTAAGGTAAGGAGGATGGGAGAGAGGCTGCCATGATTTCCAGAGAGGAGCTCTGGCCACCCAGATATCTACATCTTAGTCCCATGGTTGAGGTAGGGCATATCCCAGGGGAACCTTAGCCTCTCAGATGAATCCTGTCTCCAAGCCATCCGGGGTCTGGTCCTCTGCTCTGCTGAGGGTGGGGATGGGGTAGGGGATGGGGGCAAGGGTTGAGGTTTGGGCAGAAGTAGCCTAACTACCTGGATATTCTTCCAAAGCCTAGCTCGACTTGAAAGCTAGGTATGTCCCCGCCTTCTGGTACCCTGGGGGATGCGGCTGGGTCTGGCTTCTCCAACCTGGAGAGGCTGTGCCTGGGACTAATCGGCTTGCCCTCCTTCCACTGCCGGAGAAAGTCTTGGCTAATTTGCCGGAACGTTCTAGTTAAATGCCAATTAGGACATCCTGTCCATTGCTATCTTACAATATATTAATAATGTAATTAAGCATTTATTGCCTGCACAAATTAAAAATTAACTTAAACGGACAGCCTGAAAAACTGAGGAAGTGACCGCTTAAGCGACCAATTTGCATCTCATTCAAGTATCAATATCCAAACACAGCCTGGGGTGCTGGGTTTGGCCTTTGAGTGAGGGGCCCAGCCAGCTGCCAGCAGCTGCTGGCTTCTCCTACTCCCGCCTCCAACTCCTCCAGCCCCATTCCTAGGTGTGGAGGGCGTGGTCTTGCCCCAGAGGAGCCTGAGAGCTTGCTGCTGGGCCTCCGTTAGGCTTCCAGCGTCCCCACCCGCTTTTCTCAGGGGTGGGGTATGGTGTGGATTTCACTGAAAGGAGATGCCGCTGGGGTGGCTGGCAGGGGGGCAGTCACTGAAGCCCCTGCCACTCCCACCCCAGGATCGATTTGTCCTGCATTCCAGCCCAGGAGATGGGAAGCAGATGGTACTGGATGGGGGTGGGGTGGGGGGAGGTAACCAAGGAACCAGGAGACCTTCCTCCAATCAGCCTCCTGTGGGGGGTGGGGGGGATGCGGTGGGGATGCAGCCAGCAGGATCTTCCCCAGAAATGAAAGGGTAAAGCGCTTGTCTCTGTCCTGTCCCTGGGGATCCAACACGACAGGTGTGACACTCCTGGTTCTCCTAACAGCCACAGGAGGGGACTCGGCAGGAGGAGCGGGACAGTGGGAGGTGGGGTGAGGAGGGGTGTTGAAGGAGCCCGAGTAGGAGCTCTGGGGCCGGAGGACAGCGCAGGCCCCTCTCTCTGCACGGTTGGTCTCCCCAGTCTCTCAACCTGCAGGTCCTCACTGCTCGTGCCTCAACAGCCAAGCTGTCCCGAGGCTGCGGGCCACTTGCGTGCAAGATGGTTCAGCAGCAGCCTGTGAGCTGCGGCGAGGACCCAGGCGGGACTCGCATGTTCGCTCTTGGGGCTCCTCTGGCCTGTGTAGGGGGTCCTTCAGGGTACGAGTCTCTGTCCCAGAACCACAGGACCCGGGGCGTGGGGTGGGGGCTGCCTTCCTTGCTCTGGGGCTCCAGCCTCAACCCAGCTGTACCCTGCCCTCCCCCCACAACAGCCGTGGGGAAGGGCCCAGCTCCTGAGTGACGCGAGGCAACCAGGGTTGTTTTAAAGACTTTATTTATAAAAAAGTACATTTTTTTTTTCCTCAGTACATTTTTCAACCCATCATTTTTTTTTTTCTTATACAAGTAAAAGGGGGTGACGCAAACACCCCCTGGGTTAGAACCAGGAGAATCTGCTGGGCGGTCCCTGGACCAAAGACGAAAACAGTGACTAAGAAATTGAAGCAAAGGTAGTGCATCACACTCTGGGGGGAGGGGAGGGGCAGCTTCTCCTGGATTTTCTTTCCATTTATACAAAAAAAAAAAAAAGAAAACCACTTTTGTTTTCCTGGCCAAGAATCCCATTCCTCACAGCGGGAGTCGGAAGAGCAGCAGCACCGGTGGGATGGGGGCTCCTCTGGCCTCACAATTGGGGGGGTGGCAGCGGCAGCAGCAGCAGCAACGAGGTCCCGGAAGTGCCTCTCGGCACAGGGACCCCTGGCACATCTCCCCGTGGGCCTGGGGCCTGGGGGGCCCACCTGCAGGCTCCTGGGGGCAGTCGGCCCAGGAGGTCTCTGTGTGGCCCCTGGGAGGCCTGGCAGCCCTCCCCACCTTCCAGGCGAGCTGCCCACATCACCTCACTCGATCCCCAATTCCTCTGCTCAGGAGGATGGCAGAAAATTTATTGCACCAGTGACTTGGGCACATGGTGGGGGTTGGTGGGTGCGGGAGGCAGGGCGGGGGGCACGTGCCTGGGAGACAGGGCCCGGGTGAGTCTTTCTTATGGTCCGAGCGCTGGGACATCCGTTTTTCCTGAAGGGCTTTCAGCAGGGCCAGGCCAGCCCCCTGGTGTATCTGTGGGGTTGGGGGTGAGCTCCCGTGTGTGTGCTGGGCACCTGTGCAAACTCGTGCACGCGTGGACCGGGCCTGACGTGGCTGCACGTGCATGCCTGCGTTCCCCGATTCTGTGCTGCTGCTCTTCAGATCCTTCTGATCAAAGGGGACTCGGAGGGTTGTTACACATGAGAACAATATCAAAATCTTAAGGAAAGGGGGTTTATCGGTGGAGTGGGGGAGGGGGCGGGCAAGGACCATGAGGGTCACAAGAGGCAGGATGACAAGTGGGGAGGCCTTGGCACAATGAAGACCAAGTTTATTTCATTTCCAGCAAAAGGCAGAAGCTCAGTTCATGCTGGGGTCATGGAGGAGAAGCAAGACGTCCTGGTCTCTGCTGGGCCAGACCCCCTCCCCCACTACCCATGCCAGCTGCCTGCGGGCCCATCAGTAGTACCCACCTCCCCACAAACTTAGGGCACACAAACCGCATCTCTGCAGGCCCAAGTGCTGACCCCATGAGACCCTGGCCTCATGCCCGCTCTCGGCCCCAGGTAGCGGCACCCCGGCTGGGCATGCTGCTGCTGGGCCTCTGGCAAGTCTGGAGCCTCCCACATGGCCCACACATGTGGCACGGACCCCCAAATTTGTGCTTTGCTGGAGGGGAGGGCTGGGAGGTGCCTTAAGGGGGACTCAGTGCTTTGGCTAGGCCTGGGGGCCTCCTAAGTCCATCACAGAAAGAGGAAGAGAGAGTGGCAGTGCAGGATAAGGGAGACACAAGAGGAGTCCTTTCGGTCTTATGATTTCAAGGGGGTGGAGAATGCCTCTATCAGGCAGGCCCCTGGGATTTCCTCCTGCTAGGGGGCAAGGAGGCCAAGCAGAGGGGCCAGAGTGGTATCAGGCGGGACGGGGCAGTGATGTAACATGGAAAAGCTCCTCTGCCCTGGGGTGAGGGGACACTAATACTGCTGGGAAACGCAGCCCAGCTCCTCTACCCTCTCTGCCCTGTGACTAGAAAGACCCCAGAATTTTCTCCCAACTCCACCCCATCCAGTACCCCCAATGCCAAGAGAGGGGAGCACCGCCCCAGGGTTGGCATGGCTTCAGACTTCTGCTACGTGGCTACTGGGTGGACTGGGCTGGGGCTAGGGCAGTGGGGGCTGGGCGAGAAGGGTGACCCAGCTGGTGGGTCCAGGGTTGCCAGGGCAGAGATGGAGCTGGCTAGGGGTTCAATAGCAGCACCAGGGAGGGGAGGAGGAGGACAGGGGGCTGGGGGCTCCCTTGGGAAGCCTATGGCAAGGGTAGGTTGGTGCCCGTGGGGCACAGAGTGGTCTGCCTCCCTCCCCCCAACACTTGCCATCCCACAGAGCCTCTGCACCCTGGGCTGAGTTCACCAGAATCCTTGCGGGCAGACACGAACCTGCCTCTCCTATCCCAGGGTCTCTCCCATCCGGAGTGCTGGGGGGGACGGGCTGGGCAGATGGAGGAACTGAGGCACTTTGAGCTGGGGGAACAGAGAGGGGGGCCGGAAGGGGCCTTCCTCCAGGAAGACCATCGGTCTTGGGTGATTGACAGGAACCCAGAGCCCCATTCAAGAAGGGAATCTACAACTCAAAGGGAAAGCATCTCCAGGGTTCCCCCGCCACCCACCGCACCCGCACCCGGTGGGGACCAGGGAGAGCTGAGCAGGACGGGGCGGGTGGTGAGCAGGAAGGGCTGACTCAGGATCCTCGACCCCGCCTCCCCTCACGCTGTCTGGCAGGTCCAGGGCCGCTACACTGGCCTTCTCGTGGGCGAGGAGCTCCCTGCACCCTACAGTCTCATCAGCCCGCGATCGCGGAGCTCCTTCAGTGCTCGCTGCCTCCTCTAGTGCCCTCCACGTGGATACACCTCCACTCTCGGGGATCACTCCTTTCTGGGATCCCAGCTCTGACTCCCAAGAGAATCAAGAGTTGCTTGCACTTGATAGGCAGGGAGAAATACAAGAAATTTCCATGCGGTTAAGAGCCGGCCTGAGATGCCAGGGTGGAGGCACCTGGGGGGCTTGTCTCAGCTCTCCCTGGAAGCTTCTGAAGGCCGCCTGCCCCCATCCTCCGCTGGAAGGAAGGGGAGAGGTGGGGCAGAGAGGCGGGCCTTGGGCAGTGTCCAGCCTGGGTAAGGCATGTGACCCCAGGGGGAGCACAGGGGGAGACACGAACAACATGTGTGTGCATGTAGGTGTGGGTATGTGTTGGTAGAGGTGTATGGGAAGTGTGGGCCAGAGTGACCTGCAGTCCTGCTATGTAGGGTGCAGATGGGCGAACAGGAACCACCGGAGCTGTGCCAACTTAACTCTTGGGAGGCCGATGAGGGAAAAAAAAGGAAAACCAGCCTTCAGGAAAACACACTGCCCAAGGCTCCAGGTAGAGACCTCAACTTGATTCAGGTAACGAACAAAGACAGCCCTGCGTGCTTTGGAAAAGCTGCCCCCACCCCCTACCTCTTGCGTGCCATGGCTGCCTAGACCAGGGGTCCAAACACCCACTGTGTCAGCTCGTGGTGGGATGGGGAGGTTGCTGGGTTCCCTCTCCCAGGGAAAAACGAGCAGCATCTCGGGTCCAGGGGAGGGGGCTCTTCCTCTTGGAGCCCCTTCAGCCGTCCACCAGCAAGGGGAAGGATACGAACAAATTCCAGTGTTGGGGGCAGGGGAGGGCTGGCTCCCCAAACCCTGGAGGGACGCCCAGGTACACAAGACGAGAACAGGGCTCCCCGCAGAGGGCGGCAGGGGGGGTGTTGGGAAGGAAAGGTACAGCAACACCGAAGCCACAGTGAACACGACACCATGGGGCAGGGCCGGGGGCAGGGAGGAAATCAAAACCAAGCCAGGTCGTGTGCCCTGGGCTCCCGGGTTCCCCGGGCAGCTGCGTGAGTCTCTGGCGAGCTCCTGGAGGAGTGGGCGGTGGGGGCGGGCAGGGGGCGTGCGGGTGGGGGCTGGGACGGAGGCTCTGGGCGGGGGTCTACACGTACCACTCCTTCTTGGAAATGAAAGACCCGTCGTTCTGAGAGACCATGTTCTCGGCCAAGTCCAGCTGCTCGGGGTCGTATTGGTAGCCCAGAGTCCGGTCCCCGTAGCCGTCCTGACGGGCCTCAGCCTCGTCCACCGTGAAGTAGGGCCGCTTGGCGTCCTCGTCGTACTTGGGGTGGGGGCCGCCCACCTTGCGCTCGCCCCCTCCGCCCTCCTCCTCCTCTTCCTCCTCGTAGCTGCTCCCGCCCAGGGGGCCGGCTTTCTTGTCGTCGTCCGAGTCCTCCGGGTACTGCAGGTTCTGGGCCATGGGCGGGTGGTGCTGGGGGATGCCCGCCTTGCTGTAGCCGTTGCCGTACACGTGCTTCTTGGTGCTGTAGTCGCCCTTGAAGGTGTGCCGGCGCCGGCGCAGGGCCACCACGATCCCGCCGACCACAATCAACACCAGCAGGATGCTGCCCACCACGCCCCCAATGATGGCCGTGGGCACGGGCCCGGCGCGCCGCCCGTGTTCGGGAGGAGACGGGGTGTAGGGGAACTCTGGGTGAGGAAAAGAGAAGGAGGGGGACAGTGTCAGTGTCTGCTCCGGCGGGCGGAGTCAGCAGGGGTGGCAGGGAAGGAAGGAGAGAGGGAGACGGGGAGGCGAAGGCAGGAAGTGAGCCCAAGGCCAGCTCTTGTTCCAGAGGCGCCCCCGGCACCCCCCTCCCCATCCAGGAGACCGGCGAGCTGCGCTGGAGCTGGAGAAGACAGAGAAGAGACAGTCCCGTGGCCCCAGAGCCCCCACACTGACTTTCTCCTTGAACGTGGAGCCAGCCCAGCCACGACCCAGTGTCCACACCAGCTGCATGACATCCAGTGTTCCTGACACCCCGTAAAGTAGTATGCTATTCATTTCCATCCGGCACACGACGAGACAGGGCTTACAGAGGTTAAGTAATTTTCCCGAGGCCACCAGCCAATGACACATCGTTGGTTCTCTTGCACGGAAAGCCTGTGCGAAGGTCACCACTGCCCCTCTGCCTGACACCTGCTGGTCACTGTGCCCGAGCACCACACCTTGGCTTCTGAGACGCCGAGCCTGGAGCAGACGGGGTGCCCCACGCCTGACTTCATCTGCTCCCAGGGTACAGAGAGGAGGACGGGCGCCCCAGTGCTGGCCCTGTAGATGCCCTGTGTGTGTGCCAGAAAGCTGGGCTGTGGTTCTTGGCTGAGGTCTGGCCCTGCAGGGCAAGGTGGGGGCCGGGGGTGTAGCCAACGCGGGCTACGAGCAGGAGACACTCAGCATGACGGTGCAGAAAGGGGGCGTGAGAGCACGTGAGTAGCAAAGATGACAAGTATACACAGGCGAGCACGTGCGCGGGCACACGCCCTAGCTGTCACACCAGCCCACATACCTGTGCTGCTGTGATGAACGTGTGTGTACAACCATGTGCATGCTAAGGATGGAGGAGAAACTAGAAGGCAGAAAAAGTGAGAAGAGAAAGGAAGAGGGTGGGTGGGAAGGGAAGGCCGGGTGGGTGCCCCTGGGGCCAGGCCAGAGGCCGAAGGGGTCCCCAGGTGAGGCTGAGGGAGGCGGTGCCCAGCACCACCACAGGGTGGCGCTGGAGACCGCAGCTGGCCTTGGACAGGAGGAGCCGGTGGGCAGGTCTGGGGCAGGTCTGGGGCAGGCCTGGGCGGCTGACCCTGGCTGCTCTCAGCCCTCCTCTCTTCCGGCCAAGGGAGAGGGTCGATGTGGGCCCATGTTTTGGCCTCTGGGAATCGGTTCCTGCCAGCTCACTCCCTGATTCAGCATCACTCACTCCGTGGGAATTCTGTTCCTCCTAGGAGGCCAGTCCCTCCTCCCAGAAGTGGAGCTGGTCTGGGGTGTGAGTGTGTGGTGTGCTGTCTGCAGCGGGCGGGAGCAGGGCAGGATTTTAGAAGAGAAGATGAAGGGCTGTCCAGGAGCTCATGCTACAAGGGCCAGTGAGGACATGGGGACCAAAGGAAGGGGTCCATTTGCCTCAGTAAAGACAAAGCAAAGTGGGTGATTAAGTAGTTGATCCCACTAGGGGATCGTAAGTAGAAAAAAATGTGGGAGACCCCTGTAAGCTAATGATTACTCAAGAGAGCAAGTTTGCTTAACCACAAAACCAAGCAGGCTTGTTTAGCAAAAAAACCCCGCGACAGAAGCATAAGACCTGCCCCCAGGCAATAAAACAATGGTGACATGAGACCCACATCCTGACCAGTGAACTCAGTAAATTAATGATCCCTAGGACAGGGTCTCTGCACACATAAAAAACAGCAATTGGTGGACCTAGCTTGACCATGTAGGGACAAGGAAACTTCCCTGCTCAACCTGGAGGAGGAGCTGATGATGGAAGCATGACGTCTACTTAAGAATGACAAAGACGTCTTCTCTCCCTTCCCACTTACTTATTTATTTTTTTGGATTAAAAAACTGTAGCTCAGTAACTTCTTGGGGTGTGGCACCCCCTCGCCCACCTGCTTGTAAGCCTCACAAGCATCCTATTCTAATAAATCACTTATCTATCACTTTGCTTCTCGCTGATTTCTTGCTGCACTGAGACCTATAGTACCGGGACACTTCAGAGCCCCCGAAATGCCACTCGATGGTTTCAGAGCCACCCAGAGGCTCCTGCGCCTGGCCTCTCGCAGGGGGGAGTTGGTAGAAAGAAGTGCATCCACCGAAGACTCAGCATCCCACCTGTCACTGTGTCCTCATTGCAGGTCACTGAGTGGCTGCCCAATAAATGTTTACGGAATATCTGTCCTCACCGCCCACTTCCAGAACAATCTCCCTGAAGCTCAAGCGTCTTCTCCTGGTTCTCCAGGTCCCATCTGTCTACCGCCTTGACAAGGGCTGCACACCTGCTCCCTGCGAGGTGGGAGCTGCTGCCACAAGAAATGCCCGAGAGGCAGCTGGCAGGAACCTGACCGCCTCTGTACTTTCAACCTGCCAGCTCCCCCTTCAGTTCTTACCCCATACCTGCGTACTCTCGCCTCTTGCCACCTGCCTCATCATCGCTCCACCCACCCATCGACTCACCCATCCACTCAGCAAACACGTACCGACCATCTATTTATTTCACTAGTCACAGGAAACAAAGAACTCAGGACCCAGCTGAGGAACCAAATGACACTCTTAGGCAAAGCAGCATGCAGACATCAAGGGCGCTGGTGGTTAGGGGCTTCAGGAGTGCAGGGCAAGACAGCATTGTAGCCTGGCACTTGGAAAGGCTTCTTGGAGAAGAGAAGACGAGGCCAAGCCTTGAAAGACGATGAGGACTTGGAGAGGCCAGCAGAATAAGGAAGGCATCAGGTAGAGAGACCTACCCTTCCTTTCTGACATGTTTCCCTTGCCTTCCGATAAATACAAGGAATCCTTGACTTTCTGTTTGGAGCATTCTGTGTGCAGACTGTACTGTGGGGCCTTCTCTCTGCTCCAGGAGCCTGGCTGGGGGCTCCATCCTCGGACCTTACCCCCTGCTCTCCGTCCTCGGGGAAGTCCTGGCCTCAGGGTCATGAGTTACCTCGATCCTGCTGGCTCTCCAAATCATCTTGGGTAGCTAGCTCTCCCCACAACTCTGAGGCTTTAACTGCAAAGGCCTCACAGACCACAGTTCCCCAGCCATGGCCGTGGAACCTTGAGCCATCGGCTCAGATGGTTGGCAAAAATACTGGGTCAAATGCTTTGGGAGATGTCGCTGCAGACAAAGCATCAGAGCCCATCTTCTCATGCACACTGTGAACTGTAAGAGGAAGATGCAGTGCTTCCTAGCCTACTGGAACACAAACCCCACCCTTCCTGACTCAAGGACCATTCACAAGACAAGTATTTGGGGACATGCTTTGAACGTTCTTCTGTAGCACATCCTCCTTTGGAATCCTCTCCACCCCCATCCTCCCGCAACGTGTCCACCATCTTTCCTCAAACCCCCTCCACTCAACACCACAACTCCACCACCATCTGTCTACTCTTATGGCTTGGAATTTCATTCACCTTTGACTATTCCTTCAGCATCTCTTGGGTCAAAATCTGCCATCAAATCTTGTTGACTCTTCCTATTGAACAGCTTCTCTCTTGACACCATGTTTTACTGTTATAGCAGATCCTTGAATCTCCCACCTTCATTTGGTCTCTGCCCCCCTTTAGTCACTCCATCCATAGTCACCAGGTTAATTTTCACTGTGTAGACACCATCACTCCCTTTCTCAAAGACTCACAATGACTTCCCCATTGCCTGTTGAGTCACGCCAGTCTGGTTTTCAACACTTCCATCACACGACTTCATCTTGGGTCTGGCCAACTTGCTGTCCACGTTGATTCTTTACTGCTGATCTTGTTCTTGCTGATTCCCCTGCCAGGAATTGCCCTGCCTCATCCCCTTCTGCTTATTTTAGTGCTTCTGTCTCTTCTTTGTTTTGCTTTCTCATCTCCAGCTCACACTTCTCTTTTTTCTTCAGAATTTTTATGTACCAGTGGTCTGTAGCTCTCATTCTGGTATAAACAATAGCTCATTCCATTTTGTTAATCATATACTAACATATTACAGTAAAGCCTGATAGAACAACCTGCAATAAATGCAAATTAGGATCTACCATGATTGGCTCTGGTCCTTCTGCCAGTTTTCAAGAGGCTAAAATTCTTCTCTTCTGCAGAAACAGGGAAGGGGGTGGAGGAGGTGGCAGCATCATGATAATTGGGGACTGACAATTCAATGTGTTACAGTTGTGTACAACATTAGTTCCACTGTATTTACTTTTATGCTTTCTATAGAAACAGAAACCCAAGAAAAGCAAATCCCTCCTACTTTTCACTTGACTACATTGAATTTTGGAGGGCCTACTCGTCATGGTATGGTAAAGTTGACTGTATTACCCATTTCATGAGTGGCTGGTGTCCCAAACTAGCTGTAAATCCAAATTCAAAGTAAATCTTGAACCTGACCTCTTCTCACCTTCTCCATCACTACTACCCTGATCCCAGCCACTGTCATCTTTCACCTGGATTATTGCAATAGCTGCCTAACCGGCTTCCCCGATTCCCTTTCCTCTATAGACTATTCTCAACACGGCAACCACAGAGAGGCCATTAACTCTAAGAGCTGAAGACACTCTCCATGATCTGTGCCTCTGCCTTCATCTCTTGCTTTCCTCCCAGCTCACTCCGCTCCCAGCTTCCTCAGGGCCTTTGCACTGGCAGCTCTGTACCCTGGAAGGCTCCTGCCCCAGAAGTCCTAGGCTCACTCCTTTGCCTCCTGCTCATCGAGGTCACCTCTCACAGAGACCTTCCCTAACTTATTGCAAATCACAGCCTGCCCCTAGCACTGTGAATGTCTTACCCTGCTTTTTTCTTTTTTCCATATCACCTTCAAAATGACCACATAATTTTTCAAATGTATTTTATCTGTTATTTGTTGTCAGTCCTCCTTAAGCTAAAGCATAAACTCCACGGGGACGGTGGCTTTGGCTCACCGATGTACCCTGAGGCACATAGGCTGCTTGGCACATGGTCAGAGTTCAAGAACATTTGGTGAGTGAATACTACAAAGGCAAGGTCATGTCTTAGAGGTGAGTCTCTAGCTCTCTTTCCCCTCTAGAGCCTTCATATAATTCCCCCTGCCCTAAGTCCTACTTCTTGCCTGGAGAATTCCATGGACAGAAGAGCCTGGCGGGCTACAGTCCATAGAGTCACAGAAAGTCGGACATGACTGAGGCGACTTAGCATGCATGAGTGCATATATGCAAGCATGCCCTAAGTCCTAAGCCAGCTTATTCTTCCCTGGAGATTTCTGGGACCAAAGGGAACCTTGGCTATTTTGCCAACTTGAGGGTCAGCCTGCCTAGAGGCAGAGGACTGGTTAGGATGCCCTTCCAGTCTTGCAGGCTTCGACGTGAAGATGCTGAGTGAGGGTGTGGAAGGAGTGGATGGGGGGACCTAACTCATTTGTAAGCAGAGGTGGCTGTCTGGCGTGGAATGGAGAGCCCCCCCCTTCCACCCCTCCAGCTGTCACATTCAGCCAGTAGCTCCTGTCTTCGTGCCAGGAGCAGAGCCTCAAAGGCCGCAGCTGGCGGGAGAGAAGAGTTGGGCCGTGGGGGTCTTGTGCATTTCCTGGTGGGGGCCTGCCGGCTCCCCTCACTTCCGCTAACAAAGGGGCAGCCGGGCCCCATTGCTGAAGGCTGGCAGCCTCCCCTCTGGGATCATAGGCTGGCTGGGACCCCCGGGGCAGTGGGGGATCCACATTTCCTTGGGGCTAGGGGTTTCCTGACTGAGGTGGGTGGGCTGGTATGTGGGGGCCTTGGATGGCTTGGAGGTGGAGTGAGGGTTAGGGTTTACTGTATGGTTCTAGGATTCAGAGGAGGTTTGGGGTCAAACAGAATGTCTGGGCTTCTCAACACCCGCTGCTTCTTCAGGAAGACAGGCAGGCAGGCAGGCAGGCAGGCAGGCAGAGCGCGGGCCCCAGAAGCCTGGGCCAGGGAGGCTGTGAGAACTACACCTCCCAGCACGCAGCGCTGCTGGCCCGGGGGCGGGCGTGGGGAGGCCTGAGGTCAAGCTCTGGGAAGCCCTTTTCCTGCAGCTGCAGCAGCTGCACACGGCTCAGAGCAGCGGGCAGGGCCTCATCGCGGCGGCGCTGGAGGAGAACTGAATTCTCCCAGGGGTGCGGACGCAGCTGCCCACCCCACAGGCTCCCCAGCGGGCTGCCATGTGTGGCCTGGAGCAGGGCACGAAGGCCCTCGGCCCTCTGCACACTCAGCACTCAGACAGCGCTTGCCTGCTTGCCTGTGCACGTCTACACGCTCAGAGGCACACGCCTACTCACAAGCTCACACAGCCTTCCCCTCCGGAGGGACCTCCAAGCCCCACCAGCCCTTGGTTGGAAGGACTCCCAGCCTAAGGTGCAGACCTTGTTGCCTTCACCCCCTCTTCCCACCCCGATGGTTGAGTGGGCTCTGCATTGGAAATGGAAATTGGGGACCCCCTGCACTCCAGGGGCTTCCCTGCCAGCTCCTGGGAGGGCCCTGGACACTCTTCTTAGGACACCCCTGTCCCATGGACCAGACCGATGCCGCCTCCTTTGGCCTCTTTAGTCTGGTCAAGGCCGTACCCTGGGCTCCTTCTGCCCCCAGCATTGCCCCCAGAGGGTGGAGGAAGGAGAATTCACAGCTTTGTTTTATGGCTATGGGGCCAAACCCAAGAAACTGCTCCTGGGAAATGGGCTTCCCTGAGGGCCCCGTGAAGCATACCCGCAAACTCTGCTGTCTCCTCTGCTCTCAGCTGCACGGCCACTGCCTGGCCTGTGGTTTCCCTCTAGCCTCATTGTGCACACAACCCCTAGCTGGTTCCCAAGTGCCATCCACACAGCCCTGCAGGTGCTTGGTCTCGGTCACCCTCCTCATCTCACTGCTTCTCTGCTGAGCACCCTTCAGGGGCTCCCCGTGGCCAAGAGAGAGGAGGCTCCCCGCTCCTCTGTTCCTGCCCACTTGCTCAGCCATTGTCTTTCCACATGCTCCCCCTGCCGGGGAACCCCCACTTTCCCCATCACCGCCCACCACTCATCCTTGGAGGAACAACTCAGAGACGACCTTTTCCAGGATCTGGGACTCCCCCAAGAAGTCAGGGATAAAGTGGGTCTGTCCAGGCGATGTGGTGACCCTGCACACACATGTGTCTCTGGCACATACCCTGCTGCACACCTTTCCCTGCCCTGCTCTTCATCTCTCCCTCTCCAGATGAGCCCAGGGCAGAACTATTACCAGGATGGATGGCCAGAATGAAAAATTAAATTTCCACTTATCCATCTCGTTCATGCATTCCCTCCAGACCAGAGGGGCTTGGAGCACAGGGCAAGGCTGTGTTCCCCCCAAAGACCAGTCTACAGGGATGAAGGCGGGTGGGGTTAGCGACTACACAGATATTGCCCTTGAGTATGAGAACAAACAGCTTTGAAAAGGCTCAGGCCGCCTGGTTGAGTCTTCCTGAGTGGCTGAGAGACCTTCCCTCAGGGACAGCTAGTCACACAGCTCCTGAGTCCATCAGTGATTCCGCGAGCATCACATCTCCCTGGCTCCTGCTTAACTGGGTTGTCAACAACAGAGTCCCCTTATACAAGGCCCGTCTCGCCCCCAACGTGTGAATCTTTGGTGACCACCCCCATCCTTCTCTGTACTCAGGGAGCACGAGGGGACACGCTGCGTGCCTCTTTCAGCTGGAGCCCCGTGTGACCCCGGCCTCGTCCACCTTTCCCTGAAGACCACCCGGCCTGACCATAGATCCCACAGAGGGTGTCATTGGCACAATCATGTCCTAGGAGATGGCTCACCTCCACGCTGGTTTCCCTTGCTTCCTTTCTGTTCCCAGTCTGGACCTGGGAAGTTGCCCTCTTTTCTTCCCCCTTGCTCCTGGACCTGAGGACTCCCTCTGATGAGCAGCCCTGCCTTCACGGTGGTCCTGCGTCCCCCTGGGCTTTGGGAGAAGGGAGGCCCTGACATTCCTTCCTGGCCCTGTCTCTGGGATAGGGCACACCATTTGGCTCTGAGGCCTCTGGCCAGTCCGCTCATGCTGGGGAATACGATCAAAGAGATGTCATTGCTCTGGGGTTTCTTGGCCTCTACCCTTGATTTCCCAGTCAGCAATTTCCCCAGAAAGCCTGCCTGCTTGAGGGGGATGCAGTGATGCAGTGATTGTGTCAGTGGTCCTCTGCTGGGGGAAGGTACCCCATGCAGGGCATCCACGCTGTGCGCTGGGACATGGAAAGTGGACTTGGTATGAGCACAAGAAGCCCGAGATAAATATGCTGGTCTCCATATTACAGAACAGGAAGCTGAGGCTCAACAAGGTGAAGGCCACACAGAGCCAGGAAGAGCCCATACGCAAACATAGTCAGGCCAAGTCTGTGCTATCCCTCACACGACCTGCCTCCCCGCAGGGGAGCATGTTCCCTTATGACTAGTGTTCACCCCTCTGTGCTGCATGGCCCCAGGGCCAGAGCTGATGCCCCCAGGAGGCTCTTACTGAGCTTTCCTTTGCTCAGACTTTCTCCAGGGGGTAAGAAGTGTGTGACTCTAGCCTTTCCACCCTTGCCAACTTACGGGAACCCCCAAATCCTAGATTGCCTCAGCTTTCCTCAGGCTCCACCTCTGACACCTCTTTTTTGGGGGAGGGGGTAAAGTAGAAAGGAATAGCTTTATTACTTTGCCAGGCAAGGAGGGACAGAGTGGGCTCATGCCCTTAAAAACGGTGTGTCCCTCTGGCACTTCTACAACCTTAATCAGTCCGAGGGCCAAACGCAGGGAGTTGAAGAAAAGAGCAAGTGACAAGTGACCCTCCTCCTGACCCCTGGCTAGAGAGGTGACAGAGCAGCCCCAAAGACAGGTAGGTACAGCCCCTGGACAGCTTTGGGAGGTTCTATCAGCAGCTGAGCCTTCTACATACCCCTAGATGAGGTCTCCTACTTCTGAGAAACAGGTTCAGAACCAATGAATCCTCAGAACTTGCTCAAGCTCTGCGCCTGGAGCCCAGTAACCACCACCCAACTCCCTGTATCCCTGAGCCTGGCTCAGGTCTCCCTGAGGTCACTTCCTGTCCAGCTCTGCAGCAGCATTACACTTTCACAGGTTACTTCCTGTCCTAAGAGTTTTTTTCTGTCACTTTCTCACCCTGCAGCTAGCTCAGGTACAGGTTAAAGACACCCTGGTTGCAAAGTTGTGATGGTAATTTACCCCTCTATCAGCTTGTTTTGATCCTTCCATTAATAATGATAATGACAGAGCCAAGATAATAACCACAGAACACGGGCCATTTATTGACAGACTGGTCTGTGCTAGGTGCTGGGCGTACATATGTAAATTCTGACAACAAGTCTTCCAGGCACGTCATATTATGCCCATTTTACAGATGAGGGCTTGTGTGCAGCTGTCTGACAATGAAGCCCACACTCCTTTCACGTCCCATGTGATGTCTCCCCCAGAACATCCCAGCCCTTGTGTTCTCTTTGCCCTAAGAGGTCAGGAGGCTGAATCTCCCTCCCATCTGCCCTGACAGAGAAAAATGCAGGGAAAACAGCAATCCACTCGCAGCACACACAGACCACCATGACTGTGGGCTCACTCCTGGCCTTCCCCTCTGTATCCCTGCTTGAGGTAAGCCCCACCCTCCAGCCCACGAGGATTTTCTGAACTGCAGGAACAGAACTCAGAGGAGATACGGTCCTCCCTCCAGCCCACTCTATCAAGCCAGCATCACAGGTGTGTGGTCGCAGATCCAGGAGAAGGCTCTTACCAGCCCCCACCACCCCCGGCACTGCAGTAAACAGCACTTCCTCCCTCCCTCCTGGAAACTCTGTCTCGGTCGCTCTGATTGAGGAGGGGTCACCCTGTTTCACACACAGCCTTCATAGAAGAAAGAGAAACGTAAAATGAGGCCAATGGCCACAGCTCAAAGGAGAACCAGAGAAGCAGGAACAGGAGAAGCAAACTTCCTCCGATGACCCAGCCCTAAGGTGGGGGACACTGGCAGTGGAGGAAGCAGTGGGTGGGGAGAGGCAGGGAAGAGTGCAACTTCCTACCTGTGATATTGACCTCCACCTGGCCTGAGCGGGTGCCGATGGGGTTGGTGGCCTCACAGACATAGGTTCCTGCCAGGCTGTAGTTGATGGGTCCCCTGAAGAAAAGAGTTCTGTTCTGGGCCTCCACACCCTTGGGGAGGGAGCCATTCTGCCTGCAAGGGTTGGGAGACAAGGCAGAGGGTTATGATTCTCCAGCCCCACGAAGCTACCCCTGTGTCATCCTCCTGACTCCAACACCATCAGCCCTTTGGCTGAGTTAACAGGCAGCATCTGTCTTGGAAGGAGTAAAAACAATAAAAGCAACAGTAATCTCTTGCATGTGGCAGTTTTACATTATTCGGTGTCTCACATTTGCTCATCACAGCACTGAAATGCAGATGGTACAGGTAGATACTGGCCCCACAGTATCTAAGAGATACTACGTAGGAGAAACCAGGTTCAAGGCCAAGGAAACATAGCTAGAAACACAACTGGGGATCTCACCAGATCTTTGGACTCTCAGCACAGTGCTCTTTTTACTACACTGGCTCTTGGTAGTTAGTTCTTGGTTCCCTAGGCAGTTGGTTAATAATCTAGAGTCCTAACACTGAATCTGAGGTAGGAAATGGCAACCCACTCCAGTACTTTTGCCTAGGAAATCCCATGGACAGAGGAACCTGGTGGGCTACAGTTCATGCAGTTGTGGGGAGTTGGACATGACTTAGCGACTAAACAACAATAACCTCAAATCTACTAAAGCTGGGGTCCTGGCCTAGAATTGTAACAGGCTACTTGGGTAATGAGATATGACCCGTGTTTAGGAACTGTGTTCCATTTCACCATCTCCTTTCCTTGCTGGGCATGTCACAAGTCTTTTTTATGCCGAGAGAGTTCCAGAAGTTTCCTGGACCCAGAAGACCTTTTTCCTTCCTCTTGATCCTCAGTGCCACAAAACTGTTGGACCCAGAACTGAAACTGGCAGGGAGGCCCTGCCCATTCACACCTTCAGAGCCACTCCTGGTCCCAGGAAGTGGATGGTAATAAACAGCGAGGGTGTGCCAGTGCCCTCCATTTCTTGGAAAAAGAATGCAGACACAGTCTGGGCAGCCATCCTCTCTGGCCACCCAAGTCAACCTACTTCTTGGCTTCCCCATGCCCCTCTCCTTCTGTGTGTTCCATCCAGCTGTTCTCTGGGAAGAACCCTGGCTCAGGCTGTCACAGCTGGCTGGAGGGGGAGACTAGACCCTGAGAGGTTTAAGCCCAAAAACCACGAAGCCAAGAATGGGATTGGCCTTGGGGCAAGCACTCCATGAACACAGGCATTCTGGGCTGACTGCTGCCTCTCCCTGAGAATCTGAGGGTGCTGGAGAGAAGGAAAAGGAACAAAGAGAGATCTGAGATGCTCCAGAAAGCCAACCTCCCTGGGGACACCTTGATAAAAATAAATACTGGGGGCTGGGATGGGAGTGACTCAGACTGAATCACCAAAGGAGAATGACAACGTTTTTGATTAGGGAGCAGAAAGGAGGCAGATCACGAGGGAAGCCCCCCTGGCAGAATGGTTTGTTCTGCTGACCCTAATGCAGTCAAACATGGGAGGGTGCCTGTGTGTGTGTCTGTCATGGCCTTTCTCCTCACTGAGAAACCTGAATCTAGACCTTCATTTCCTCCCTGTCCAAGGCTCCTGGAGGTGGAGTGGGTGCAGCAAGGTTCCTTGCAAGGCGACCAGCCAGCCCCGCAGCACTTACGTGGTCCAGTGGTACTCAGTGGCTGGGGGGTTGGCATCGGCTTTGCACGTGAGCTTCACATCCATCCGCTGCAGGTACCAGTTGCCATCAAACCCCTCAATGGTCACCTCGGGCTCGTCTGTGAGACAAGGGGCGATGTGTGGAAAGGGTGAGGTCGGGAGAGCAGGACTTAGGGCGTGGAGGGGGGAGCCTCAGAGGGTGATGAGCCTCAGATGGGGAAAAGACAAGGAAAAAGCCAGAAGAGGGGGAAGAGTGCCAGGGTTGGGAGGTCGCAGGCCCTCAGAGTAGGAGCAGCAGGGAACAAGGCCGGGGGGGAGATGGTGGACAAAGGGAGAAGGGGGGAAGAGAGGACAGAGTGCCCCCAGAAAGGGAGGAGGAAGCGAAAGAGGAAAAAGGAAGCACAAGCCAGCCAGCGAAGAGGCGGCGGGGGAGGGCTGGTGAGAGTGGGGCGGTGGGAGGGGACAGTACGCGCCCCGCCCCCGCCCGGAGGCCCCACCCCCAACGGAGGGAGGGCTGGTGAGAGTGGGGCGGTGGGAGGGGACAGTACGCGCCCCGCCCCCGCCCGGAGGCCCCACCCCCAACGGAGGGAGGGCTGGTGAGAGTGGGGCGGTGGGAGGGGACAGTACGCGCCCCGCCCCCGCCCGGAGGCCCCGCCCCCAACGCCCTGCCGCGCTCACACTGCACGTCGAGGGTGAGGCTTTCCCGGAAGCGGTCCATGTGGTAGTTGACTATGCAGGCCAGGGACTGCCGGTGGGCTTCCCGGCTGGGCACCAGGCGGTAGCGGCTGATGACGGTCACCGTGCCGTTGGGGTTCCGGATCTCCTGGTATTCCGCCTCGCCCTTCAGCCGCGTTTCCCAGGACACCACACTGGGAGGTTTCCCATTGGCTGACGTGCAGGTGGCCACCAGGACCTTGTCATCCTGCCCCTTCCTGGCTCGAAGCACTGTGTGGGTGCCCTCTATCCAATTGGTGGGTTTGGCTGCCGGGAACAAGAGAGCTCCATGGGTCTGGCTCTCCTGCCTCATCAAGGACACACAGGCCGGGAGGGCAGGCACCTGTCAGGCCTTGCTTCAGGTTGCCCTGGGCATCCTTGCCACTCAGCTGTGCTTCACCAAGGCCCCTCCCAGCACTTCTAACAGGGACCTCCTTGGGTCTCACCCATGGTCTTCCTGCTCTGTTCTTTGTATGAGCTTTTGTCTAGCGCAAGTCTTCCTGGAGTCTCGGCAGGCTCTCTTACCATGGTGTCTTCCTGCGCCCCACAGTGGGGCTCCAACCTGAATACTGATCCTCAGCTCTGCTCACAGCTAAGGCCAGCCCCCATCCCTAGTGAATGGGGACAGTGTGGCGAGAAGGGACTGAAAGTGCCACATCCAGAGCTTGGGAGCATGCCGACCCAAGGAGAACCTCTGCATCCACTGAAGATGGCCCAGCCCCCAGGCTGTGCCCAAGCAGAGAGGCGCGGTTAGGTCAGCTTACCCATCACAGTGAGATTGAGCTGGCTCTCTCGGTTGCCCGCAGGGAAGGTGGCAAACTCGCAGATGTAGACGCCCTCGTCCTTCAGCTCCAGGCGGGAGAGGCGGATGGTACCGTCTGTGAAGGAGGGCCGCAGGAACTCCACACGCTCGCGGTAGGGGGCCAGCACCGAGACGCCCATGGCTGGGTTGTAGATGGCCACGTTCTGCTTGGAGCCATTGGTGGCCTTCTGCCATGTGACCTGGGTGATCTTCACGCCCGGCAGCGGGTTGGCGAAGCTGCAGTGAAGCACCACGTCCGTGCCGATGAAACCATACATGGAGTCGTTCACCTGGACCATCTGTGTGTGGGCTCCTGATAGAGAGAGAGGGCGGAGGGTGGTCAGGATCAGCCAGAGCCCCCACCCCGATTCCCTGTGTGCTGGTCTTTTATTTTCCAGCAGTCATATTTAAAAAATTCTGACAATAAAAATCATAATTGCCTGTTTTTAGAAACACTGTGGGGGATATTGAAAAATACTGAGAAGAAAATGACAACCCATGATTCCACCACACAGACGTTATCATTGATCACCTGATGGGAAGTAACCTTTTGTTCGGGCTTTTCAGGTGGCACTAGTGGTAAAAGAACCCACCTGTCAATGCAGGAGACAGAAGAGATTCGGGCTAGATCCTGGGTCGGGAAGATCCCCTGGAGAAGAGCATGGCAACCCACTCCAGTATGCTTGCCTGGAGAATCCCATAGACAGAGAAGCCTGGCAGGCTATAGTCCATAGTGTTGCAGAGTCAGATATGACTAAAGTGACGTAGCATGCACGCACAACCTCTTTTACATTCTTCTCCGTATATCTTGGTAACCATGTGTTTTTTTTTAAAACGAAATCAGAGTCATAGTGTACACACTAGTCCTTAAGCTGTACTTTCACCTAGTGATATTATTATCGATGCTGCTCTGTGGCAGTAAATATCCCTCTGCACCCTTATTTTTGATGAGGGTTGAATGTGCTGCTTTTTTGGGCAGAGGCCCAGCTGAGGAGCCACCAGCTTCTTCACCTTTCTGGGTCTCGGCTCCCTCGTCTGATAAATGGGGTGGATAATCCAGTCCTCTCTAGCTCACAGGTTGCTAAGAGAACCAAATGGTATGATGGATGAGGACGTGTCAGGAGGCAGGAAGCGCTAGGGGATTCCCGGGGGCCCCATCAGTAAGGCCACACCCACTGTCTTCTCCCCGCAAAGGGCTGAGTGCCTGGGCCCTGGAGTGCACTGGCTCAGCCCCCCTACCCAACCAGGCTGAGAGATGCAGGCACTGCATGAGGCTCAGCCTCTCTGGCTCACGTTCGCCTTCACAGTCACGTCTGGCTGTCATAACTTGGCATTTGACGTCCTCATCATCTGGACCCTGCCTTTCTGTCCACATCACTCTGTACACGAGGCCTTCCGACCAAATCCGACTGGACCGTTCCGCGGAATAGGCCACATTTCTGTGTCTCCTTCCTCCCTCCTCCCGTTTTTGTGCCACTTTTTGAGTCTGTTATCAGAACTGGAGTCACGTCAATGAGTCCCAGCCTCCAAGGAGCACAGAGCTGTAGAAGCTACACATCTAATTTTGGGGGGAGGGGGGCCACACAGTGAGACTTGTGAGATCAGACTGGGGCCCTTGGCAGTGAGAACACAGAGTCCTAACCACTGGGCCCCCAGGGAATGCCTGATGCTACACATCTAGACTCCTGTTCCTGCGGTTCCCTAGAAGGCCTAGGCCCTTTTCCACCTATGGCTGTCCGACTCAGGCCACCTCCTTTGGGAAGCTTCCCCGATCCTCTCACCCTATTGTGGCTCTTTTCTGCCTGGGAATGTGGTTGTTCACACCTCTGGCTTCTCCTCTGCCAGATGATGAGCTCCTCAGAGCAGCCTCTGAGTCTTTTCCATCCCTGTATCCCCGGTGCCGGGCCCAGCCTCCGGTCATAGTAGGTGCTCAGTCAACATTTGTGGCCGGACAGATGGCAGTGGAAGATGGAGACGAGAGACTTGCAGGCAGGACAGAGTGATCAGTGGCATGGAGTGATCGGTGGCATCAAGTGAATGAATGAACACCCTCTAGTCTCCCTGCCGATTTTGCTTTATTCCCTCTCGAATGGCTTTTGTCTGAGTTTTTCCCTAACTCTGAACTTGGCTCAGCCCCCTGATCTACCTGGGCCCGCCATGCCCTCCAGTGGGCTCACTCCTGAGTTCTGTCATCAGCCATCCTTGCTTTCTTATTTCACTCACTTTATTGAGCACCATCAGTTAAGATCAACATCAGGCCCTGGACTGACCCCGAGGCAGGGGATGGCTTAAATGGGCCCCCAAGGGAGTCTGCTTTCCAGAGTGGGAACTCGGGGCTACACTTGCCTCTGCATGATGGAGGCGGGAGCAGAGCGTATTCCTCTGAAGGCTCCTAAGACTATGGTCAGTGAAGTATGCTGCCCTTCACACCTCCCCTAAGAAGGTACCAGCCAGGTCTCTCTAGGTCAGAATGGCATCCCCAAGTTTGGCACACAGCTGGCACTCAGGACATGCCTGCTGAATAAACGTATCTTTGGCCCTCGAAGCCAGGCCCTTGCCACATTCTGAAAGCTTCCCTATGCTCACCTCCTCTGCATCCAGTCACATCCACACAGCCCTTCAAGGTCCACCTGGGGTACCGCCACCCCATCCCTCCAGCCATCCCCTTGGCCGGTCTCTGGGCTTCTGACTTGTCCCCGACAGAGAACACTGTGGGTGGTGGGGGAATCATGGAGGTGGCACTGAGCAGCAGGTCAGGGGTGCTGGCTTCTAGCCCGGCTCCATCTAGAGCTCGCCTTGGCACCTCGGCAGGTCACTTCCCCTTTCTGAGCCCTATTCTCCTCCCCTGGGAGGGAGCAGACTGGACTTCAGCATTTCCTTGGTCCTTTCTGGCCTCCACTGTCTGATTTCTCTGAACCACAGCCCAGCCCAGTGGTGCCCCACCCCAGACACCGTCCCACAGTGAAGTCAGTGGGCCAGTCAGCCCAGTTCTCCTGCTGACTGGCCAGTTGGCGAGGACCTAAGCCCTAGGCCCTCCCAGCAGAGTAAGTGGGTGCTCCCTCCCCCACCCCCAAGCCTCCACTCCTCAAGTCTGCTGGAGGCTGCCCAGCAGCTGAGATAATGTGGGTATAATTGGGGAACTTTCACCACACAAAGCCGGGAACAGGAAAAGCCAGTTGGGAGGGCTCGGGCCACTGGGGGGTTGGGGGGGGCGGGGTGGGGATGGCAGTGGTAGGACGGATCCACCTTGGGATTGGTGCCAGGGCACGGTGGTGGGACCTACAGTAGGACACAGCCCACCAAGCCTGCAGCGACCCCATCTCCTTTCACCTACTGGGGTGTGGGGACAGGTGGTGTTCAGTGCCTGGAGCACAGATTGACATTCATTTTTCACATCTTCAGCAGTGACCTCACCCTGCAGAGTGCCAGCAGGGGGGAAGGCGGACAGCGGCCGGGGCGTGGGGCGGGGAGGCCGCTGCAAGGGGTTCCGGTGCCCCGGGGGTGCTGCGTCTCACCCATTATCGCCTCACTAGGCTGGGGTGGCCCTGCCCGCCTTGCATGTGTTTTGGGATGAGGCTGCTGCCTCCCGTCCCGTGTGACTCCCCCAGAAGCAACCCCAAGGCGGGCGGGGCAATGAGGAAGGTGCCTGAGTGCCCCCTCACTGGGCACTAAGTGGGTGGCCTGGGCCCCTGCTCCTCTGCCCCGTGATGGGCAGACAGGCAGGTGGGAGGACTTCCAAGGAGCAGGCAGGGGCATCCCGACCTGGGCCTCTCTGCCCACAGCCCACTGTTAGCTTTGTCCGCTATTTGCACCTTAAACATCTTTGCCACATTTTTGCTGTGTAACTAATTGTCCTTAAGGCAATTTTGCCGAAAAAGATAAAATAATAAAAAAGAAGAGGGACATTAAAAAGGATGTAGTGAAACAGGAGAAACAAAATTGTTGTTGTTTAGTTGCTAAGTTGTGTCTGACTCTTTTGCGCCCTCATGGACAGGCTCTTCTGTCCATGGGATTTCCTAGGCAAGAATACTAGAGTGGGTTGCCATTTCCTTCTCCAGGGATTGAACCCACGTCTCCTGCATTGGCAGGTGGGTTCTTTACCACTGAGCCACCGGAGAAGGTGTGTGTGAATGCATGGCAATACTGTGCAGAGAACTGACTTTGTTTTGTGGGTTGTCCTTGTCTAAGCAGTAAGCACTTGCCTACCAAGTCTTTCATTCACAGTATTTTATACTTGTTTTTTCTTTGCTTGTTGATTCGTCTCCTCAGCTGGCATTGAGCTTTTTCGTTTTTCACTGAAGTTTCTTCCTTTATTGAGAGAGGTATCAGTTTCCAAACATTAGGGTGCGTGTTTGTAATTGACCCTTGAGTTGCACTGGGAAAGCCTCCACACTGTAGTGTTTTCTTAGCGCATTGCCTCATGTCTGTTGATAGACTCAAAAAAGTTTTATGGGAAATGCGGGCTCAACTCTGTACCTTGGAGGACCTTGGCCTCTTTCTCCTCCAATGTAGTGTGTTTAAAAATATAAAACCAACTCTTAGGGCAAACTGTCATCTTCTGTCAGCTTAATAAAGCCATCAGTAATATCACTAACTAGAAGAAAAGCACCTCAACCAGATGAAACCAAACTGTCAACCAGTTATTTCATCTTTCATGGCAAAATTGCCTCATAGCCAATTCATCATGTGGCCAAGTGTTTGCAGTAAAAATGCTTTCGGTGAAAGTACCTAGAACTGCTGTTGTTAGCAGGGTTGGGTAGGGCATAAGGGAACCCTCGGAGTTTGGGGTTTGGGGTCACTGAGAACAAGGATCCCAGAGGTGAAATTGGGAGGGGGTGGGAAGACTGATAAGGGTTGAAGACCCTCTCTTACCTTCCCCCCACTCCAGGCTCAGGGACTTAGAACCCAATCTCCCCCCACCTCCCATCTGTGGGATCCAGATGGGATAGAATGTTCCTTGTTCTTTAGATTGGGTGGATTGGGAGGTTTTTCAGAGAGGGGGGCACACCCCACCCCAGCAACTCTGGTAGCTGCAGGCACCACCAAAAAGGAGGAGAAAGGGCTAGATGGGGGTGCGGCCCAGGAACAGGGCCCTTCTCTGTGCAGAAGAGGTGGGTCGGAAGCCTTCTCTGGGTTTCATCACCATCACAATCATCATCATCACCATCATTTCTCATTTATGAAGAAGGAGGCCTCCCTTCCTGGAACTTCACTCAACAAATGCTTATTGGGCACCTACCAGTACTAGGCATGGTGGGGGTGCTCCTAGTTCCCCTCTTCCAGGAAGCCCTTCTGGACACTCATCACCTCTTACTCAGCTGACACCTCTATTCTATTGCCCAACTGCATATTACTTGAGTCTGCACCCTTTTTTGTTTCCTGACATGTGTGTTTAGCATGATTTCTATTGTATCCCCACTGTCTCTAAACAGACCACAGTCCCCTTGTGGGAGAGGGAAGGAGCCAGGTTTGGCTTTGGGTTGAGCTGATCATGTCATGGCCGAGTACGCTACAGACTCTCTCTGGTTCCCTTAACAACTAGGGCTGTTCCATCAGCTATCTGGTGGGCAGAAGGCACTATCTCTTCTTCCCCACAGGCTCCCTCTTTTCTTCTATGAACTTTTTATTTTGTGTTGGGATGCAGCCGATTAACAATGTTGTGATAGTTTCTTAACAGTGAAGGGATTCAGCCATACATATACATGTATCCATTCTTCCCCTGATTCCCCTCCCATCCAGGCTGCCACCTAACATTGAACAATGTTCCCTGTGCTATACAGTAGGTCCTTGTTGGTTATCTGTTTTAAAGATAGTAGTGTGTACATGAGAAGCAGAGGGTGCCCCAGATATGGGAATCAGGACCACCAAAAAGGTACCATGGTGGAGCTCAAAGGACCAGGCAACACATCATTTTACAAAGGAGATGAAGGTCCAGAGTGGTTGGGTCACTTGCTCGGGGATACAGAACCGTAGCATCCAGCCCAGTGCTCTTGCCACCCTGCCATAAAAATATACCCAGGTTCTCCAGCTAACTCCCCAGGATCTCATTCTGGGTGGTGTCCCTCCTGGAATGTAACCTCAGTGTCTCCATTGACACAGAAACACCAGTTACAGTCCTGCAATCACCGGGCCTGCGGGCTAGCCTACACTGGGCTTGGTGGGCAGGTAGGTCAAGGGACTGGGGGCAGGGATGGAGTCCATTGATTGGGTGTCAGGTGCTCGGTCAGGAACAGGGACTTTTAGGAACCCAGGTTGGGGGCACCTGCAGGGGGCTGCTATGTGCAGAGCAGGAAAAAGCCAGGGAGGTGGGGAGTGAGGGGGGAGAGTGCCCGTGTCCTTGGCAGAGGGGTTCTTGCATCCAGGGGATATCAAAGAATGAGTCCGTTGCTTTTCCTGACCTTGAGCACTGCTTTTTTGTCCCTGGTCATCCTATGAGCTCTAGGGTCTGGGATCCAGGTCTGCACCCGTGCCTCAGTTTCCCCACCGGGGCTGAGGTTGGGCAGTTTGGGCCTCCTTCACGGCTTCTCAGAAGTGCTGAGCCAAGAAGGCAGGCGTCGGGCCGGCCTCCGAGACGTCATGGACCTGCAAAAGCCCCAGCTCAGCAACAAAACACAAAGGCTCCTCAGTTGTGGCCGACAAACCTGCTCCCCAAGGCCCTGCCCTGCCTGCCATTGAGCTAATCCAAGGCTGGGGCCACAGGTTCCCACGCAGTTGGGTGTGTCTCAGTGTGTGTGTGTGTGTGTGCCGGGGGGGGCGGGGGCGCTCTTCTCCCCACACCACCTGGATCAGTTTCTCCTCCTAACCTTTGAAACCTCAGACCCCTCTTCTCCCTAGCTGAGCAGGTGGGACTGGGCCTATGTGGTGGGTGAAGGCCGGGGATGGGGCATTCAGAGAATTCGGACATGGGCTACGTCTTCTTCTGTGCCCCACTCCTTTCTGGAGACTCTGCCCTGGTGCCCTCAGTCAGGTGGGCAGAAGTGGCAGGCCTGGGTGGGAGACTCTGGGCTTCCCAACAAGGCCTCTCTGAAACTGGCATCCTTTTGGATCCATCTCTAGGGCTTTCCAGGGATGCTCCCTTGCTTCCTGCCCTGGAACTGACAGAAAGGAACAGGACATCCGGGGAGAAACCAGCTAAGTGGTAAGTGGGGATGACTCACTCACTGTGGCCGCCAGATGAAACCTTGCTGAGTCAGCACAGTGACCTAAAGGTTATAGGTCCCCTCCTCCCAGCCCTGCTACATTCTCCAAATGTCAGCTGCCAGGGCTGGCTGGCTGGCTCTTCTCTTTCTGGTGTCACGACCTAGCCTCCTGGGGGACAGGCTGGTGAGGCAGAGGAGAGATGTGAAAGCAAGCCCCATTCTGGGGTCATCTTCTTTGGGAAAGTCTTGCCAATCAGTGTCACCTGGACCCAGTCGTTTCTGTCAGCAGGAACCCGCATGAGCAAGGCTCTCACTGAAGTCCTTTGAACTTGTCCTATCTTGTATCTACGCCCCGGGCATGTTTCCCTGTTGGTTCGGGAACTTTCCAAGAGCCCAGGCTACACTCCCAGCCTCCAGCCTCCCTGCTACGTCCAGGATGGGGTCCAGGGTGACGAGGGCAGAGGGCTTGGCAAGGAAAACGGAGAAGCAGAAGCTGGCCCAGCTCTTGTACCTGCAACCCCTAGCACCCCTCACCTGGTCCGGGGGCGTGAGGGCCCGAGTCTGCCCCGCGGCGCCCCTGTTAGCTCAGCATGAAGGCGTCCCTTGCCTCCTGCAGCACACGGCCTTTGCCTGGTGGGCTTCTCTCTGGGAGCAGTGCCTCCTGGGGTGGCCCCAGGCTGTCCTGGGTCCTTGAGTTCCCTCCACATCCACCTTGCCAGCAGAGGTGATAACTTCCCATGATCCCACAGTCGGCGGCTAATTGCTGCTGTCCAAATCCAGGCGCCTCCGCCCTCATTTGGGGTCACAGAAACTGCCGATGTTTTCCTCTTGGTTGATGCACCCCCACCCCCAACTCCCCACACGGGGCTGTCTAATGATGGGCTGTGGATGGCGCCCGGCGCCTTGGGCGGATCAGCACAGTGCGTGGGAGAGGAGGGGGCGCGGCAGCCTGGGAAAAGCCCAGAAGGAGCCGGAGTGGGAGCCCAGGATCTTCCAGGCAGGCCTGGCCAGCCCTGCGCTCTGGCAGTCTGAAAGCCCCGGGGGATTGGTGGTGGGGGCTGCTCCGGCAAGTCCCATCTCTCCCTGAAAGCCAGCAGGACGGGTTGGGGGACGGGGATGAGCCTGGGAGTGAGCCTTTGCCTTCTCCCACTGAGGAGCAAGTGGCCAGGGACGCCTGGACGGCTCTCCTACAGGCTGATTCATGCTGGCTGCCCATCCCCAAAGCCCAGGGCAGGCTGGTCCCGGGTGGCTGCTGACTCCCCTCAGCATCCCGGGAACAGGAGCCTCTCTTGGTTCTGCTCCCTCCCTCCATCGCCAGCCTCCAGGGTCCACCTCTCGGTCCTGTCTCTTCTGCTCATCGTGTACCTGCCACCTCTTCTCTGACCAGGTGGTGGGAAGAGAGGGCTCCTACTGGAGATTGGGAGAGGCGGGCTCTGGCCCCCATTACTTGGCCCTTTTTTTCTGTATGGCCTTAGGTAGGGCAGTTAGCTTTTCTGACTTTAGTTTCCTTTTCTGTAAAATAAGAGTTGGACCCCCTGACCCTGGATGACTCGACTTTGGATGTCACCTGTCCAGCTCTCTCTCTGCCCCAGCTCTGCACTTGGCCTTGGATCAGCCTCTGGAACTTCTCTACCAGGCAGTTGCTCTACCTCTGTATA
Organism: Cervus elaphus; assembly: GCF_910594005.1. Classification (NCBI taxonomy): domain Eukaryota; kingdom Metazoa; phylum Chordata; class Mammalia; order Artiodactyla; family Cervidae; genus Cervus; species Cervus elaphus. The sequence continues at coordinate 43,862,264 of NC_057815.1, forward strand.
CTGCCCAGCTCCTCCAGGAAGACCTCCCGGATTAAGCGGCAAGCCAGGAACATCCAGGCTGCGCAACAGCAGAGCTGGGTGCACAGGTCTCTTCCAGGGACACGTAATCACCAAGCACAGCCGATACTGGCTCCTAAATGCCTTTGATTTCATCTTTGTTCTCCATCCCCTCTGGCCCCAATCTAGACTTCTAAGTCTCCTCCCCCCAGCTCAGCCCCTTCCCTGCCCCTCCACCTCCAGCAGAGTCTCACTTCCTTATTTTCTCAACATTCCTGGGCTGGGAAATCCCAGTTAAGTAAACCCCAACCCCTTTCCTTTGAACCTAGCACCTGCTATCTCATCCCAGGTGCCTTGACCCCTTCTCCCCAGGCCTTGCCCCTGGGGCAGGCCACAGTCATCTCTCACTGCTGCCTACTGTACTACTGTGACAAAGATACATACCTGCCTCCAGGCTTGCCCCTTTAAAACATAAAATCATGATTTAAAATCCTTCCATGGCTTCCTGCAGTCCTGAGGATCAAGTCCAAAGTCCTTTTGGGCTTTGGATCTCATCCTGGGCATTCCAGTTTCCAGCAGCCTCCTCCTGCTCTTTCTCTCCCACCACACAGGGCAAGACCACCAGTTCCCTGCCATGTTCTTCCCTCTGTTAAACACTTGCCCTAGGGACTTCCCTGGTGGTCCAGTGGCTAAGACTCCCCGCTCCCAAGGCAGGGGGCCCGGGGTTTGATCCCTGGCCAGGGAACTAGATCCCACATGCCTCAACTAAGAGTTTCCAAAGTGAAAGTGGAAGTCACTCAGTCGTGTCTGACTCTTTGTAACCCCATGGACTACAGTCCGTGGAATTCTCCAGGCCAGAATACTGGAGTGGGTAGCCTTTCCTCTTCTCCAGGAGATCTTTCCAACCCAGGGATCGAACCCAGGTCTCCTGCATTGCGGACAGATTCTTTACCAGCTGAGCCACAAGGGAAGCCCAAGAATTCGGAGTGGGTAGTCTATCCCTTCTCCAGTGAATCTTCCTGGAGGTGAGCTGGGGTCTCTAGCATTGCAAAAGGATTCTTTACCAACTGAGCTATCAGGGAAACCCAAGAGTTTTTATGCCACAACTAAAGATAATGTAATGTGCAACTAAGACCTGATGCAGTCAAATAAATAAAAAACAAACAAAACACACGCCCTTCTACCTGCCCACACCTCTTCATCCTTCCTGAAAGCCCTTAGCCATGACTTCTGGGGAAGCTTTCTCCCCTGGATCCCGTGAGTGAGGTGTTCCTGCACCCTGAGGGCCCTAGGATCTCAGCTTTCACCGGTCATGGCATTTCCCCTACTGAGTGGAAAGACCAGGACTTCAGCCCTGTGCCTGGGGTCTAGAAAGCATAAGGGGCCTCAAGGGGTTGCTGGAGAAGACTGTGAGCCAGATGGGGTCCTGGGCCAGGCTTCGCAGTTTCTCAGGTCTGACTGCGGCTTCCTGCAAATTCTACTCTGGTTGAGGGGCGGGGCCTGTATGGGAGGACACAGTTTGGTGTGGCCAGTTAGGGCCAGAGGACAGAGGCAGAAGGTGAGGCCTCCCATCTGCCCGGAAAGAAAGCAGGCGAGGGTGTGAATCTCCTCCTTCTAGAGGCAACCAGGAAGCCACACCCTAAAGGGTGCAGGTCTGCCTGACCTCTCATAGGTCTCCCAGCCCCACGTCCTCTGCTTGCTCCCTGCTTGCCACTTCCAGATTCTTCCCTCTGTCCTCTGCCCCAGTTCCTAGCACCCAGCCCCACTTCCTTCCTCACTCCAGACCATAAGGTGAAAAATATTCTTCTCACCCCAGTGAGCTGTGGCCCTGAGGCCCCGAGGCCCTGCTCCCCAGGTCTCAGCCCTGCTAAGCCGGCACGCTCCCCAGCTTCACACCACCTCCTCCACAGTCTGGATTTGTCCCCACCTGGCCAGGCTTTTTCAGGCTCCAAGGACCTGGAACCACCTGGCTCTCAGGCTGGCATTCGGACAGGTCCCTTCTCTACGGCTGACACCAGCTCTCTCCACCCCAGTTGCTGCAGACGACATGTCTCCCAGCAGACACGTGGCAGCCTGGATTCCCCTCAGCAAGTGTGTGTTTTTGACACATCTTGGGAAGTGTAGGCAGCAGTCTCCTTGGAAGGCTAGTGTGGGGGTGGGAGAAGCTGGGGGCCGCAAGAAAACACAGGGAGAATCCCCAGACGTCCCAAGGAGAACCTTCTAAAAGCTCAGGGGTGACAGATGCATTGGGTCAGCCCTTGAGCTCTGTGCCAATGGTCACCACCTGTATAGAAGTAGAGGTCTCTTGGTCTGCCTCTTACTGGGAGGGGCCTGTCAGACCACCCCAGGGCCCAGCTCTGCTTAGCTCTGCAGAAGCCCCATCCAGCTCCAGGCAGCTGCCTGCTCCAATGGCTGGGGGCTGGGCCTGTGCGGGGAGGGAAGGTAGTCAGGTGGGTTTATAGTGCCAGCTTCAGGGAAGGTTCATTCTAAAAGGTCAGGGTTGGGGAGACTGATAGGGGAGGGGTTAAGAGGATATGGGGGTGGAGTATATAAGTAGTTCACCTAGAGCCAGACATTCTGGAATGTGAAGTCAAGTGGGCCTTAGAAAGCATCACTATGAAAAAAGCTAGTGGATGTGATGGAATTCCAGTTGAGCTATTTCAAATTCTGAGAGATGATGCTGTGAAAGTGCTGCACTCAATATGCCAGCAAATTTGGAAAACTCAGCAGTGGCCACAGGACTGGAAAAGGTCTGTTTTCATTCCAATCCCTAAGAAAGGCAATCCCAAAGAATGCTCAAACTACCACACAATTGCACTCATCTCACACGCTAGTAAAGTAATGCTCAAAATTCTCCAAGCCAGGCTTCAGCAATACATGAACCGAGAACTTCCAGATGTTCAAGCTGGTTTTAGAAAAGGCAGAGGAACCAGAGATCAAATTGCCAATATCTGCTGGATCATCGAAAAAGCAAGAGAGTTCCAGAAAAACATCTATTTCTGCTTTATTGACTACGCCAAAGCCTTCGACTGTGTGGATCACAATAAACTGTGGAAAATTCTGAGGGAGATGGGAATACCAGACCACCTGACATGCCTCTTGAGAAACCTGTATGCAGGTCAGGAAGCAACAGTTAGAACTGGACATGGAACAACAGATTGGTTCCAAATAGGAAAAGGAGTACGTCAAGGCTGTATATTGTCACCCTGCTTATTTAACTTATATGCAGAGTACATCATGAGAAACGCTGGGCTGGAGGAAGCACAAACTGGAATCAGGATTGCTGGGAGAAATATCAATAACCTCAGATATGCAGATGACACCACCCTTATGGCAGAAAGTGAAGAGGAACTAAAAAGCCTCTTGATGAAAGTGAAAGAGGAGAGTGAAAAAGTTGGCTTAAAGCTTAACATTCAGAAAACTAAGATCATGACATCTGGTCCCATCACCTCATGGGAAATGGATGGGGAGACAGTGGAAACAGTGTCAGACTTTATTTTTTGGGCTCCAAAATCACTGCAGATGGTGACTGCAGCCATGACATTAAAAGACCCTTACTCCTTGGAAGGAAAGTTATGACCAACCTAGATAGCATATTAAAAAGCAGAGACATTACTTTGCAAACAAAGATCCATCTGGTCAAGGCTATGGTTTTTCCAGTGGTCATGTATGGATGTGAGAGTTGGACTGTGAAGAAAGCTGAGGGCCGAAAAATTGATGCTTTTGAAATGTGGTGTTGGAGAAGACTCTTGAGAGTCCCTTGGACTGCAAGGAGATCCAACCAGTCCATGCTAAAGATCAGTCCTGGGTGTTCATTGGAAGGACTGATGCTGAAGCTGAAACTCCAATACTTTGGCCACCTCATGGGAAGAGTTGACTCATTGGAAAAGACCCTGATGTTGGTAGGGATTGGGGGCAGGAGGGGAAGGGGACGACAGAGGATGAGATGGCTGGATGGCATCGCCGACTCGATGAACTTGAGTTTGAGTAAACTCTGGGAGTTGGTGATGGACAGGGAGGCCCTGCGTGCTGAGATTCATGGGGTCGCAAAGAGTCGGACACGACTGAGCGGCTGAACTGAACAGACTGATATAAGTAGTTCATTCATCCATGAGCACTGACTTTGGACTCAGATAGACCCAGGCTTCTATCTGCTCCTATTTGCTGGGTGACTGAGCAAGTTGCATCAACATCTCTGTGCTTCAGTTTTCTCTCGCATAAACTCAGGACTTCTCTGGGGTTCCAGTGGTTAAGAATCTGCCTTCCATTGCAGTGGCTGTAGGTTCGATTCCTGGTTGAGGAACTAAGATCCCACACATTGCAGGGCAACTAAGAAGACCCAGTGCAGCAAAAAAATTAAATAAACCATAAATAAATAAAATAAAAATTTAAAAAAGGGGGGAAGCATATAGGACTGTCTCATGGGATGTATTTGAAAATTAAATAGTTCACATCAGCCCTTAGCACAGTGCGTGGCATAGTTATACTACATGAATGGTTGTACTATTGTTAGTATTGTGGTCTCGGGGAAAGAGCGCGGAGGAGTCGGGGAGGCTGGTTTGCATCCCAGCCCTACCAGCCCACCCCGTGATCCTGAGTGAGTCCCTGTCGTGGTAAGACCACTCCCCTTGGCACTGCTGACACTCAGGGGCTGATAATCCCTGGTGGTGTGGGCTGTCCTGTGCACCGTGAGGGCATTTAGCAGCGTCACTAGCCTCTATCTGCTCCATGCAGTAGCAGCCGCCCTCAGGTGTGACACATTGCCAAGTGTTCCCTGGGGGGCAAACCTGCCTCCAGTTAGGACCACTCGCCGAGGGGAAGGGGCATGGAGCTCAGGCAGGGGTGCTGGAGTGTGGGGTGGATGTTCAGGGCAGAGCTACCTGGGCGAGGAGGTGGGGTGGGCACAGGGCTGGGGGCACTCTGGAGGGGATGTGTCCGCATCTGTCCGGGGCAGAGGACTTCAGGCTCCAGTCTGGAGAGGAGGTATATGTTTGGGGGGCAGGGCATAGGTGGAGAGAACCAGAGGCCCAGGGAGTTTGGATCCGACTGCTGTTTGCTGTCAGAACACAGGTGACGGAGGGGCACGCAGTCCTAAGAGGACAGGAAAGCATGGGGAAGGGAGAGCCGGGGAAAGAGATGCAGACAGGGGGACACGTGCTGCAGAGAGGCCACGAAGACGAGAGGGCTGTGTTTCTAAGAGAAGGAACGTGGTCGGCAGCATCCTCCTTCGGCTGGTAAACTGCTATCATTTCGGAAGGATTTTCACCTCATTTGGTTCCTGCTTAAGTGAAATCCACAACATGTGTTCTCTGCATTAGTGGAGTGTTTGTGCTTAATTAGTGGCAAATTCTTTCATATTAAAGTCATTACGTTTTGCTGTTTGCTCTTCTCACCCCAGGCCTGGCTCGCCTCTGTCTTTCCTTTTAACGCAGGCGGCCTGAGGGCTGCCATGCAGGTTGTTCAGCCTCGAGGCCTCAGGAGATGAGCTCGTGTACACACTTATGTACACACACACACACACACACACACACACGCACACACACTCTCACCACCCCTCCCTGTGGCATTTAGACCCTCCAGCACCAGCCCTTGTGCCCGTCCCACCCTGGGCTGGCATTTGTGGCTCCCAGCATCTCTGTCCACACCCCAGGCTCCTCCACGTGGGCGGGCAGCTCTGAGTCCTACCCCACTCCCCAGCTCCCGCCCCTGGGGGCTCCTCCTAGGAAAGGCTTTAGGGTCAGAATTCTTCCTGCCGGGAGGGACTCTAGGGCTGGTGTGAGAGGGTTCACCCGTCCAGGCTGCAGGGTGGGGCCTGGGGCACTGCTGGTCACAGGACAGTGAGGAGGCGGTGGCCCTGCGACTCAGGAGGCCATGTCCACTTAGGCCAGGGCCACACGCCCAACAAGGGGGCAGGATTGCGCTGGCCTCACCCTGCCCGTGCAGCGGTGAGGGTCCTGGGAAGGATGCTGGGGTGGGGGCGGGGGAAGATGGGCTCTTGACCCTGCTCTGCAGGAAGTCCTGGATCTCAACTGTCTCTAGCGCTGAAATGCAGCAGCCTCTAGGAAGACGCTTTGTAGCCAAGACACAGTGGTGACCCTGGACTCTTGGACAAGGCGTGAGGGTCAGAAATTAGGGCCCAGGGCAACCTCTTCCCCTCCACCTGCTTCTGATGAGCCTTAAGAAGGAAAAGGGGCCTGAGAAGGGAAGGGTGGCTGCTGCAGCCACCACCAAACCTGCTATTTCATCTATGGGTAGGAAGTACTGGTCCAGACCAAATGAATGATCCTGTGGCCGCATTGCAGCCCGAGGTTTAGCTCAGACATAACATTCCCAGGCAGGGCAGGAGGGGCCGGGTCTCTGCTGGGCCCCCTCACTTCACACATGGTACAAGGACTGAGCTGGGCTCCTGGGACACTTTCTGCAGACCATGGGGGCAGGGGATGGGAATAGGGTGTTCAGATGGGGCCTCCTCTAAACCTGGACTCGGGTTCAGGGAAAGAGTCTTGGGTGCAGCAGGAGGGCCCCTCCCTGGATAATCACTCCTGGATGTCTGGTTGCCTCAACCTGGCCCCAGACTCCAGCAGATCAGCCTCTCTCTTCACACGTCTTGGTTCAGGACTGTCTTCACCCCTCCAAGAGACTTTCCTCTCAGCCTATAAGATCTGCTCCCAGGCTTTGGGCAAAGGGAAGGGAGAGTCTTTTTAAAGGTCCTTCCATTACATTCAGACACCCTCCCTTTTTCATACCCCTACACTCAACCTGCTCTGGTTCAGCCACCACCCTCAGCACTGCTCCTCTCCCCAGTCCAAGGCTCAAGTGAAAGTAACCATTTCTCCTTCAAACGTAAGCTGTCGGTGCTGGATCCTCAGGGTCTCTATAACACCCCTTAGCTGTGAAACCCCAAATTGACCGTACCCACCTCAGGGTTAACCCAGAATAGCATCCTCCTCAACCACCAACGTGAACCCCAATACCAGCCCCAGCCAAGTCTCCACGTCGGTGCCAACCTAGACCACAAGACCTGGGTCACGACCCTAACACGCGTGCTAACCTCTTCCTGGTTTTAACCACAGAATGAAGCAGAATCCTACATGTGAATCTAACCTCAGGTCTGAACTCAGCCTCAGCTCTGCGGCGTCCGGGAAGGCAGGCAGTCACGGCTCATGGCTTTCTTCCTACCCAATAGTTCCCCCTTGGGGCGGCCAAAGAAAGGGGGCTCTTCTAAGGGTCCTGACAATCGAGTTTCAGGGAGAGGCCAGCTGAGCTTGAAGGCCTCCCTATGGGGTGGGTCTGTGTCTGACTGGTGGCTCATTCTGTTTTCTCCCCATGCCACCCCACAGCCCAGGACCTTGTGGATACACCCAGTCCCTGGGTTGTCCTTTCCCCAGCACTCAGGAGGCTGAAAGGGGTGGTACATGTTACCCAATTTTTCCCACTGCAATTTCAGCATCATCGATCACTAGCATAGGGACCTACAATCGCGTCCCACAACCTTCCCGAAGCCCAGCCTCTCTCACCCATAAAATGGGCATAAGCACATGTACCCCTTCGGCTGGAGTAAGGATGGAGTGAGGGCCTCTGTGTAAAACGACCTCCGTGGTCCCAGGGTCCTGGGATCCCTCCTGCCTGCCCTGCAGTGCTCCCAGCACCGGGCTGCCATCTGCCCTCCTTTGCCCTTCTCTTTAGCTCCTTTTCCTGGCCGCACTGAAATCATCTCCCCCTTCTTGGCAAAATGCTGAGGACAGGTCCCTGCCATTGTCATAGCCTGTCCTCTCTCCACCCTAGTGGGCAGGTGGGGTGAGAGGGGACTCGAGAGGCGGGAGGAGAAAGCCCCAAGCCCTGTCATTGCCGCCCCTCCAGCCCTGCGCGCTCTGCCCTGCCACTGGCAATGCCAGAGTTTCGAGTGTGTGTGGGGGTCTTCTTTCCCATTCTCCCCACCTCTCTTCCCCGCCATCCCTCTGCCCAACATGAATCTATCAGGAACCTCGCCCAGTCCCACTTCCAGCTCAGACTTGTTGGGGTTTCAGGAGTCGCTGGGTAGGGGCTGGCATGCCGGGACCTGCTTCTCGTCCTGCCTAGTGGAGAGAGCGAGCACGTAGGTGGCAGGGCACAGTGCCCGGCTGCGAGGATGCAGCCCAGCCTCTGTGGCCACCTGCCTCCCTTCCCTTCCCCTCCCTCCCTCTCCTTCCCCTCCCTCCCTCTCCTTCCCCTCCCTCCCTCTCCTTCCCATTCCCATGCCCTCCTCGCCCTGCTCACCGCTCTGCCAGGCATGGTCCCTGAAAGTCCAGCAGGGGCCCCCGGAGGGAGCACGTATGCGCATGGGGGAGGCGCAGGCCCCCATGTTCCACTAAGTCTGGGAAGTGTGTTGCCCCCTACCTGCTACCTCCCCAAGAGTGAGCCCCTCCCCTTAGCAGCTGAAGCCTGGGGTCCCGTGTGATCCCCACCTCCCGAGGACCGAAAGGATGAAAGTATGACGTTCCCTGCCAGGGTCCTGCCAATGGCAAGAGCAGGTAACACATGTATATTACCTGTCTGTGCCAGGCCCAGGTCTGAATGTTTACAGATATTAACTCACTTAATCCTCACAACAACTCCGGGAGCTCCATACCATTATTATCTCTTAGAGATGAGGAAACAGAGAGGTCAAGTAACCTGCCCAAGGTCACATGGTGGGTGAAGCCTGTTTGGTGTGGCAGTCTGGCTCCAGAGGCTCCTCACCACTACACCGGCTGCTCGTGGCCTCCTTCTCCCCGCTGCATGAAGTGGCTAGCGGCCAGCACACATATACTGAGGCCCAGAATCATGGGTGAGGGTGCACGTGACGCTTGGGACCCTTGCCTGTTGGCAGCCATGGTGATGGGGCTGGGAGGGCAGACGCCATCCCCTGTCCTCCAGGCTCTGGGTGAGGCTGAGCCCCCTAATCCCACTGCTATCCAGACCACAGGGCTGGCTAGGCCCAGGGCAGCTCTGGCCAAAGGGATAATTCTAGGCACCTCAAACTCATTCTTCCCCTGCACTCTTTTCCTCCCAGTCCGGGAGCTAAGAAACTTGACTTCCAGTCTGTTCTCTGACTGTGGAGCTTCCTCTTTCTGTCCCTGGGACTCCCTACCTGTGAAAGGCTGGTGGCCACCTCTTCCCCCATTACCTCTGTGTCTGTGGGGCTGGGAGGACCAGGCCTGCAAAGGGCTAATGCTGGTCACCATTAATTAAGCACCTGTGATGTGTCAGGCATTGACATATATAATCTCAATCTTCACAGCCATCCTGGGGTGGTGGTGGGGTCTCCCCAGCCTCGGGCCCAGAGAGGAGAGTGCTGACTTCTGCTTTTCCCAAGGCCCCAGAAACGTAGAGTTTTTCTTTTTCTTCCCTTTTTTCATCCCTGCTCCTCCCATGTGTCCTGCACCACCCCCAGCTGAGCCCCACCCACTCTGGGTTATTCTCTGCCCTGAAGCCCAAGAAGTGGGCAGCAGGTGCTAATGAAAAATGGGCAGACTCTTCATGTCCCTTCCCGAGCAGGCGTCTGGAGGGGGTGCTGGGGGGCCCAGCTCAGTCCCCAAGATGAGCAAGAAGCTTGGACACATCTCTCAGCCGGCTCCTCCTGCGGCTTCCCATCAGAGGCTGCTGGGTGGGATGGCAGGTCAAATTAGCTTAATGAGTGAGGCCCCAGTTTTAATTGGGGCCCTCTGCTCTGCCGTGCCGTCTCAGGCTTTCATTTTTAATGCTGGGAAAGGGTGGATTTTCTTTCTCTCTCATTCCCATGCATTTTCACCCTGGCTAATGGCTCCTCACTCAGAAAGGCCCCTACACCAGCTAATTGGGTTTAATTACTGGGGTAATTAATGATGCTATTGGAAAACTGAAATGTTGTGGGTGAATTTTGTGTATAAATAGATAGGAAAGTCAAAGGGACAGAGAATTCAGACAGACACAGGGAGGAAGGACCAGTCTAAGAATCCTTCAGCTGTGGTGGGTCCCTTTGCTGGGGACCATCTGGCCTAACCTCCCCAGTTATAGGTGAGGAAAGAGAGGTGCAGAGAAGAGCAACTCATCTGAAGTGGCCAAGAAGTTGGTGGGAATGGGGGAAGGAGGAACTGGCAAAGCTGGGTCCTCAAAGAAGAGCAGTGGGAAGGTGTAACTTTAGCAACCTGAGCTCAGTACTGTGACAATGAACACGAGAGCACCTGAGGACGGTTATCAGCCAGACACCAGCCCTTAGATGTACTGTGGGTGTTTCTCTTGTTGTGGTTACAAGGGCCCTGCCTCTGGGTCCTTAGATAAGCAAACAGCTCATCAAGCCAGGAGGCAGTCAGGTGTAGAAAGAGTGGTGGGCGGTAGTGGAAGGCTACCACCCCTACACCTCCTCTAGCTGGGTTCTCTCTCCCCTCTGGTTCATATGGAAAGGGCTGGATGGCTGTCTCCTCAGCCATCTCTGAAGGCATCTCCTGTGTCTTTCCTACTTGGCTCACACTCACCAGCCTCATCTGGATGTGATGGGAGGATGATGAGGTGGAGAAGACACTTGCCCCTGGAACCTCACTGTGACCTAGATGTTTTATACTACTATGGGGAGGGGAGAAGGCTGAAGGAAGGAGCATGAAGTGAAGAGGGGAGAGGCCAGCTGCCTGGCAGTGGATGTTCAGTCCACTCTAGGTGGGCCCACGTGCCTCTGTAGCCTTGGCGATGCCTCTATGTAGAGGGCCCCCAGCATCCACCTGCCATCTGAACTCTTCTCTCCAGCTGCTCCACCCCTTCTAGGCCCCACCACATCAGTCACCTCATTACATCCACTTGACTCTCCTTCCTCTGCATTTCTAGAGTAGAGCCCTTGACCTTCTGATCCTCATGCTAAGTTGCTTCAGCCGTGTCTGACTCTTTGTGACCCCATGGACCATAGCCCGCCAGGCTCCTCTGTCCATGGGATTTCCCAGCCAAGAATACTGGAGTGGGTTGCCATGCCCTCCTCCAAGGGATCTTTCGGACCCAGGGATCAAACCTGTCTCTTATGTCTCCTGCAATGGCAGGTGGGTTCTTTACCACAAGTGCCAATTGGGGAGCCCTTCTGATGCTTACTGAAGCTCAGTTGGGAATTTAGGCCTCTGCTATTTCTAATCTGGAGTCCTGGCACAGATTACACCAAAAACAGCCCACCTTTAGTGAGTGCTCACTACCTAAGAGGTAATGTTAGGTGGTGAATCTCATTTCATCCTCACAAAATTCCTCCCAGAGAAGTCTTCCCATTCACGGTGGGAAACTGAGGCTCAGGCTGGTGAAGGGGTCCGTCTAACCCACAAGTGGATTTGAACACAAAGCAGATCTCGGCACACTGGTCCCCGCCTGCTATCCACTGCCTCGGGGGAAATCTAAAGCAAATCTGAGCTGCTTATCAGCCTTCACAGTCTGTCCCTGCCTGTACTCCCAGCTCCTTCTCCAGCTCTCCCATGTCCCCACCCTCCGCAACAGTCAGGTCCCCTGTGCTCCAGGGCCCGCAGCACCTGCTCTCCCTGGGGAGGGGGGAGGCAGTACTGGTTGTCTCTGAGTCACTCTGAAACCCCCGCACCTGCATAAGGCAGGACCCCCATCCGCATTTGCTTCATGAGCTGTGAGCCCGGCTAGCATCAAATCTCAGACAACAGACTCTGGGACGGGGCGCTCTGCTGACTGCTCCGGTCACCAAGATCTTTTAATCAAGAATTCTTAGGGGGCTCACGATCAAAGGAGGAGCAGTATCCCTGGAGAATGCCATGATTATGTATAAAAAGGAAGAATTCTCTATAAGAGAAAGGCTGAGAGGCCCCGTATGTGAGAGATGCACCGAAATCCAGGTCCCAGTGGGAGGGTGGGAGGCCCCCTGGTAGGGACAGAGTAAAAGGACAAAGTAGGTGATTAAATAGTTAATCCCACTAGGGGACTATAAATAGAAAAAGTGGGGGAGACCCCTATAAATTAATGATTACTCAAGAGAGCAGGTTTGCTTAACCACAAAACCAAGCAGGCTTGCTTAGCAAAAAACCTGTCCCCCAAACAATAAAACAATGGTGACACGAGACCCACACATCCTGCCAGTGAACTCAGTAAATTAATGATCCATAGGACATGCTCTCTGCACACATTGTTGCTGTTGTTCAGCTGCTAAGTCGTGTCCGACTCTTCGCGACCCCATGGTCTGCAACACACCAGGCTTCCCTGTCCCCTACTATCTCCCTGAGTTTGCTCAAATTCATGTCCTTTGAGTTAGTGATGCTATGGAACCATCTCATCCTGTCTGCACACATAACAACAAGTTGTGGACCCAGCTTGACCAGGTGAGGACAAGAAAACTCCCCTGCCCAGCCTGGAGGAGCCAATGCTAGAAGCATGACATCTACCCAAGAATGACAAAAGTTCTTCTCTCTCTCCCCACTTTTCCTTTGATTATAAAGCTGTAGTCCACTAAGTTTGCGAGTGAGGCATCCTCTTGCCTGCCGGCTTATGAGCCTTACAAGCATCCTATTCTAATGAATCACTCCTTATCTATCGCTTTGCCTTTCACCGAATTCTTTCTGTGTGGAGACATAAAGGACTCTGGTACTGGAGCTCTTCAGAGCCCCTGTAAACAACACCAAACTGTATAACCAGTTTGCCCCCCACCCTTCCTTTGCAATCCAGTTCAGCCTGCCAAGGCTAATCCTATCACTTTGCTTTCAGACCCATTTACCCTGATGATCCTAGATTCTGGAATGATTCAGAGGAAGGTGCTGCCCATTTGGTAGACTTTGAAATTGAGACCCAGAAGGGTGAGGTGATTACTCAAGGCTATACAATAAATTGGGCTTCCCAGGTGGTGCTAGTGGTAAAGAACCTGCCTGCCAACGCAGGAGATGTAAGAGACTTGAGTTCGATCCCTGGGTCGGGAAGATCCCCTGGAGGAGGGCACGGCAACCCACTCCAGTATTCTTGCCTGGAGAATAACATGGACAGAGGAGCCTGGTGGGCTATAGTCCATAGGGTCGCAAAGAGTCAGACATGACTGAAGCGACTTAGCATGCACATGCATGCATGTATACAATAAATTAACTGAGAGCAGAGAGTGAATCCAAGTCTCTTGATGCTCCTTTTATTATCCTGGTCCCAAAGGGATGAGGAAGAGAAATGGCGTAGACAGCACCGGGCTGAGTGAAGGCGTCTGGCTGAGTGAAGGCGTCTGGGTAGGAGTCCTTGGTGGGCAGGCTGGAGCCCCATGACCTGTTTTCAGAGACCCAGGCTGGCCCAGATCCAGGTGAAGGTGGGCATCTCCCCTATTCCCCTCGGTGGCTTTAGGCTGGGCCCCTTAAGGCTGCAGTCAGGAGGTGTTCTGGAGTTCACCCCCAGCCTGCCCCCTCGGGGTGGGGATGGAGGAGGGAGGAAGCCTGAAGAAGCAGGTCAAAGCAGATCCTCCCCACGTGCCCCACCCCCACTGAGAGCAGGCAGAGTTGGAGCCTGTAGGACCAGAACCCAGGTGCCCTGTCCCAACACGTCCCAGAGAACAGCTTGAGTGGGAAGTGAGGCGGTGAGTCAGGGCCAGGGGAAGGGGGAGGAGCCAGGGGAGGAGGGGAGACCCAAGGGGAAAAGAGAGGGACAGGCAGGGGGCTGGGGGGTCTGCCCCATCTCAGGAGACATGGGGACTAGGAACAGGCAGGAACAAGGGGAAGGGTGGGTCTCCAGGGTGGTAGGGAAACAGAGCTGGCTCAGCGGGCTTTGGCCCAATGTGCCTGCTTCCCCAGTTACAGGCTCGGACAGGCCCGGGGAGCAGGACTGCTGGCTGTGTGGCCAGGTAAGAGGCAACATCTAGCCGCTGTTGTCTGGGGAAGAGTCTGGCGAGGCCTGACCATAGTGAGATAGCTGGGCCACTTCACCTTGACAGTGAGCTGCCATCAACAGGAGGCTAGCAGGCAGAGGTGGGAAAGCTGCCTTTATCTCCTACCTTCCATCTCCACCGTCCCCCACCCCCCGCCCCTTCTCCCATCAGGCCTGACAACTGGGCGCTGCCCTCCGCAGCGGGCAGGGGGTGGCCTGGGGAGGGGCAGTGCCCACGCTGCTCTGCTCGGGGAAGGGCCTCCTCGCCCACAGTAGTTGTAGGGGGTGGGGAGGTCGGGGTGAGGATTAGGGTGGGGAGACGCTTTGAACCCAAGACAGACTGGTGGGAACTGGTTCTTGACTCATGGCAGAGAAAGCGGGGGACGGCCAGGGCTTGTGATTTTTTTTTTTCTTTTATGAGATGTGAACTTAAGCAATTAAAAATATGCATTTTATTTTACACAACCTGCCTTGCTGTGTCTCTTCATCTTTGCTTCAGCCCTCGTCCCATCAGAATGGTTGGCATTTCCCAGCAACTTTTCATTTTCCAAGTGATCAGACAGATTGCATGTGTCCCTAAGTTTTCATGAGGCCCAGCCCCTCTGCTTTGTAGACTCCCTCACCCCTGAAAATAAGTACTGGTATTTGCTTCCTGCCTCCCAGAATTCTTGCAGCAAGTTATTTTATTTCCTCCAATACTGACTGAACCCCTCCTATGTACAGGGAAGTGTTTTCCACTGAGGATCTCATATCATTCTCACTTTCGTTCTTTGGAGCAAGTATTGACATACCCATTTTACAGAGGAGGAAACTGAGGTCCAGTGGTTGAGAAACTGCCAAGTTGCATTGCCAAATAGTGGTGTGTCCAGAACTGAGCTGCTGTCTGCTGGTTTCTGTGCACTTTCAGAATGAGACTGCCCTGTTTTTCTTTCTGTTCAACTAGAACCTCTCCCAAGACTAGATTCCAGCTTTCTAGGAGGGCAGTGCTCAACTCGCTGGCTGACTTTCGGAGGTTTTCTGCAGATTTGCTGAAATGAATACAATGGACTTTCCCAAAGGACAGGGCGGGCATCAGAGGCTGAAGCCCTTGGCAATGTGCCCAGTCCGCGTCTCCTGCCAGCCCAGTTCTGGGAGCAGGAGAGGGAAAAGGAGCAGAGACCGGTGCTTTGGAGTGGCTGAGCTCTCCCCACGGAACTAAACGGTGCCTGGACAGAGAGCTGAGTGCCACACCTACCCAGGCCCTACCTTGCCCATCCCCGCCTGCCGCCTCAGGCGCCGGTTGGCAAGGGCTCCAAGTGGACTTGGGCAAGAAAGCATGTCCTGGGCAAGGTGACATCCATGCCTGACCCTCTGGGCCAGGTGGCAGCGGCAGAGGGCAGTCAGCAGACAGAGGTGGAAGCCTGAACTTCTGAACTCCCCAACCAGAGGTCAGAGGTCAACTACCCTCTGCCGCTGACAAACCTTGACCCCCCAAAACTCTGCCCAGGTGACTGAATAAATTTCTTCCCATTCTTTCAAGGTCTTCATTGGAGGAGGTCCTACATTTTCCCTGGGAAACTGCTAAAATGTACTAGACACTTTGTTGACAGCGAGGATCTTTGTGAAGTCTGTCCTTAATCCCTCTAACTGCAGAGGAAGTACACTCTGTCCCTTGGTGGCTGGGGCCTGGATCTGGGGCCAGAGCTGGAGATCAGGCAGGTCCTCCTCTTACGGAGAGAACATGAGAGGTAGGCAGGGGATGCAGGAAGCAGACAGACCTGGCTTGAGCTCTTCCACTCACTGGCGGTGAGTCCTCATAAGCCTCAGTTTCCTTATCTGTAAAATGAACTTAATATCTTATCACAAAATGGGCTACAAGGATTCAATAAAATAATGTATGTTCAGAGATAGTGTGACAAAGAGTAATTGCTCAGGAGGCGACTGCTGGTCTGTAGGTACTTTAGGGTCACAGACAGAGCCAACAGGCTGAAACAGTCCCCTGGGGTTGCAGCAGGCTCTTTCTAGCACCCCAAAGTAGACTCTAGGTCCTCCCCAAAGACCAAGGTTATTCCTGTTTATCTTGATTCTAGAAGCTGCCCCGTGCCCTTCTGCAGAAAAATGGGCAGTCCTAATGCTGTATGACAGATCTCAGATGACTCAATTATTCCCCCCCCTCCAAACTGGCATCTTCAGTCTGGTGGATAGACTGGCCTTGGAGTCCTATGGCGACTGGGCTGGGGACCCAGGAGAGCTTGGAGGATGCTCCCACAGAGGGTAAGGGGCCTCTGCGGGGGGGGGGGGGGGTGCCAGCACAGACCAGTATTCACACTGTGGGCTCTCAAGATGCAGAAGAAAGCAGGACCAGAGGGGCCAGAGATTCGACTTGGGCTCAGGGGCTTCTCCCAAACTCCATGCCCGGAGTCTAAGGAAGTTCTGTGTCCTCACGGGAACTCTGGGACTCCTTCCCAGGTCCGGCCGGCCGACGCCAACTACACCAGCCCCACCCTCTCCCCGCGTCCCTCTCCCACCACCCCAGGCAGGCCGCACCCAGCGCTGTCAGGGCCCAGCCCAAGTCCTGGAGAGCAGAGGCCCCTGTCCAGCTGCCCGCCACACCCCTGCACTCTGGCACCTCGGGCCTCGGGGCTGGAGTCACAGGAGGGCTGGGAGGGCCCTTTCTGACATCTCTCTGGGCTCCCTCGCCACTCACACGTGTGTGAGGGACAGTGGCAGGGGCGTGGCGTAAGGCCTTTGGAAAGACATTGGTGGACTCACCGGGCCTGGGCACTGCCTTCCAGAGCAGGTGTTGGGAGATAGGCAGGGAAACTGAGGCTCAGAGATGCTCAGACCACCAAGGTTGGTGGGCAGAGGGGTGTGGATGAAACCCCCTCCTCTCAAGGCAGAATGAAGACACTGCTTTTCAGGCTCACGAAGACGGGGAAACCTAGCGCCTCTCTGAATCTCTGTTCCCATCTGTACAGTGGGAATTCCAACCACCACAATGCCGGCACTTGTGGGTCAGTTGAGGGCATCAAATGGACAAGCTCTGTAGAGACCGGTGCTGCTGCAAGAGAGGTGTCTGGCTCCTGTGGGGCCATGATCTGAGGGCAGGGAGCATGGCCTTGTGCCCTGTAGGGTTGAGGCCGCTCCTGAGAGTTCTGCTAGGGGGCCTGGAGGGTGTAGAGGTCGTGACCTTGCCCTTGGACCTGGGCCTTGTGGTCTGGCCCGCAGGGCGGATGTCCCCTCACCCCCCAACCTCAGACACGCTGCCCCGTCTTGCTGCCACCAGCCCTCAGCCTGTTCTTGGCTCTGAGGGTCCCTGATGTAATACATTCATCCTTTTGTGAAGCCATTTACCAAGAGCTAACACCTAGCTCCTGAAAGGGCTGGGGCTGGGGGTCAGGAGAAACCCAGGTGCAGACTCTGGTGCTGCCATGAGCCCATGAAACTTGTGACTTTCTCTTCGAGGCCTCACCTAAGTGAAGTTTCCTCACTTCAAACACAGGAGCTGGATATTCTATGCTTCCTTCAGGTACGCACCCCCCACGCCCCCATGCCGGCCCTGACCCTGGCCCGGGCAGTCAGGGAGTCTCTGCTTCTAGCCAGCCCCCACCCTGTTCCATGTGCAGAAGGCATCAAGCTCCGGGGCCGCAGGGGGGATGCTGCGGGTGGGAGGCTTTCACTTCACAGGTTCCCAGGCCCCAGGGAGCTGCCGATTGGCAGAAACGGAACGTCTAGGACGCGACCACAGCATGGCAGGCGAGAGAACAAACTGGGTTTTGCAACCCAGGCGTGGCTGGTACTCAAGGGCTTCTCCTCTGCCTGGTTGTGGAGAGGCGTTTCTCAGAGCTGGTTATTCTCTGAAATGGAGGCGCTGGGCCCGGTTCTGGGATGGGGGCGGGAGGCGAGGGAAGGCACCAAAGTCTGCCAGACAAAATGCCAGCTCTCACCCAAGTCAAGGGCCTGCCTGAAGGAGCTCCCCGGCAGGATTGGGGGGCTCCTGGGCTGAAGACCTTGAGCTCAAACCCAGGAAGTGAGGCAGCGATTAGTAAGTGAGACTCCGGCAGTGAGTCAGGTCTCTGCAGAGCCCAGGGGTAGGGGTGGGGGGGTGGGGGTGAGACAGGTCGGGGAGCAGAGCAGGTGCCCAGCTGAGTTCTAGTTCTGTCTCCGCAGCAATTCACTGTGTGGTTTCCATAAAGTTTTTAACCACTCTGTGCTCCCTTTTGGACATCTGTGACATGGGAACACCAATTAACTGTTTCTTAACACCTCTTGAGGTTACTGTTAGGGTCAAACTAAAAATGACCTTGAGAAAATGAAGGAACTTAGAGACCCTTCCAGTACTGTACTTAAGTTCCGTCTCCCAGAGTCACATGGAGAGCTGACTTTGCACCAGGAAGGTACTGGCTGCTTCATACCCTTCCAAGAGCCCTGAGGCACTGACTCAGTTTCTCAGATGAACTGGCCGAAGCTCAGAGAGGTGGAGTAGCTGAGACCTGGTCCTGGGGGTTTTCTGGGGCTCCACCCCCCGAGCTGTATCACCCTCAGTGGGACTCAGGACCCCAGGTAAGGGGACCAGAGAACTTGGTGGGGTGCCTTTCAGCCTGCAGCCCCAGAATAGGACCCCGAAGCCCAGATCTGGCCTCTCCCAGACCCCTCCCTCCCTCCTGCTCAGGGGGGCAGCTGGAGAGGAGATGAATCTGGGGGAGACGTTAATTAGTTCTGACAAATTAATAAAGAAAGCCTCATTTATTCTCCAGATCTAATTTCCTTCCCCGTGCTTTATTTTCCTGCCCAACAAGCTGCTGCTAGGGAAATGGAGGGGAAATGTGCTGGCTGGTGGGGTCAGTCTGAATGGACGCAGCCCCATCACCTTGCCGCCTCCTCAGGGCGGGCTGCCAGCGCCCACCCCACCCCGCCCCTTCAATGCTCCAGGAAGCCAACCCCAGACATTAAGCTGTCAAACCACTCCCAATTATCTCCCTCCGTGCCCGCCGGCTCCAGGGGCGACAGTTGTAGCAAGCTGGCGTTGACTCATTCTGTCACCGGCCTGCCCTGCTCTGGGAAAATGCAATTTAATGAAGTCCGATGGCAGGCCTGGGGCAGACAGGGTCCCCGGAAAGAGGGTGGCACCAGCTTGGGGACGGCGGAGAGCCTCTTTCTGTGGGACAGTGCCTGCGACCTGTCTGACATCATCTCACCTTCCAGACGAGCGGAGACCCAGCAGGAGGGGTCATCCCATACCTCCCTTGCCTCCACTCCCCTCTTCCGCAGCTCTGAGTGACCAAGACACTGACCTTCTCCACCAGGGGCCTCCACCTCCCTCGGCTGCCTGTTTTCATACTGTATGCTCATGACAGCTGGGAAATTCTTCCTGCTGTTTCCTCTTGATCACTTTCACTAAACAACAAGGGCATTTCCCCACGCCTTCTGATACAGAGCCTGGGAGAAGGTCAGCCCCTGCCAGACCTCATCCAGGCCAGTCCTGGGTTGGGGAAAGAGGCTGTCTGTAGACTGCTGAGTCAGCTCTGAGCTGCAAGAACATGTGGCTTCCCTTTTGATTCTGGCTGCGCTGGGCCTGCCACTGGCCCCCGTCCTCGTCCTACCTCATCAGGGGCATCTGCTGGGGACCCCAGGTTCTCTCGAGTTGAATAGCAGAGAGGCTCTGGCTTCAGGCTCCTGGGTTCAAATCTCAGCCCTGCCACTGGCTGGCTGTGTGATTACATGCCTTCTGTATTGTACTTGTATCCATCTATGAAGATGGAGCTGCTGCTGCTCAGTAGCTAAGTCATGTCCGACTCTCTGAGACCAGATGGCCTGTAGCCCACTAGGCTCCTTGGTCCATGGGATTTTCCAGTCAAGAATGCTGGAGAGGATTGCCATTTCCTCCTCCAGGGGATCTTCCCCACCCAGGAATCGATCTCACGTCTCCTGCGTTGGTAGGTGGGTTTTTTTTTTTTTTTTACCACTGAGCCACCTGGGAAGCCCCAAAGACACAACACTTGCAGTTAAAGGCTGGGGGGCGGAACTCAGCAACTGACACGGGGATTTGGCTATGTGAGGTAAAAAAACATGGTAATGTGTCCTCAGGGAAGTCATCCTCTGTATGGGTGTTTAACAAATCAGAAGACATTCATGTATGATCAGCAGATCACACAAGGAACAAATGCCGCTGACTTCCTCACAGGCTGTTGGGAAGATGAAATGGATTTCCGTAAACAGAGCCCTGAGAGCAGAGCCTGTCACAGTGCTGCTGCCCATCACGCCGACTGGCCCCCAAGGGCACCACGCCTGCTCTAGATGCAGGGCCCCCCTCCTCTTTTTCCTCTCTCTCTGGTGCTCATCCTTCAAGTCCCCTCAGACTGGGGTAAGCCCCCTTTCTGTGTGCAGCCGGGCCATCCCATTTGGCCACTTCCCCATCCACAGTGACCTGTTCGCTGTCTGTTTTCCACTAGACCATAAGCTCCATGAGAACACAGATGGCGCCCAACTGCTCAAGGCTGGACCTGCCAAGACCTGCCTGTGGGCCTTAGTGATTGGTCATCGAGAGTTGACCAATGCCTGACATGACCCAAGGGAGCCAAGGCGCTGAGCTTCCCCCACCCCAGTGGAAAGAGTCTGGGACCCAGCAGGTTTGAGAAATTCTGGCAGAGACAGAGGGGGCCTGGTCCTGCCTGGCTCCATTCTGAGGCCCAACAGTAGTCAGGAAGGGCCTTCACACCAGCTGCCAAAGGGACAGAGAGATGTCTGATAGAAAGGGCACTTGGACATCTCCAGGGCTCAGGGACCAGCCGACCTATGGGAAGCCCCAGCGCCACACTCTCCTACGCCCTTCTTGGTCTCTGAGGGCCACGGACTTCCTCAAGTGGTGAAGTCTGGTCACTGGTCACATCCTGGATCACTGGTCACCGAGTATGGGCCAGCAGGGGCTCACAGGGACACCTGGTCTAACCCTCTCACTGTGGTGGTCATGGGTTAGTTGTTAAGTCATCTCAGACTCTTTGTGACCCCCTGGACTGTAGCCTACCAGGCTCCTCTGTGCATGAAATTCTCCAGGCAAGAATACTGGAGTGGGTCACTGTTTCCTTCTCTGGGGATCTTCTGAACCCGGGGATTGAAACTGCATTTCCTGCATTAGCAGATGGGTTCTTTACCACTGAGCTATTAGGGAAGCTCAACCCTCTTGTACAGATGTGGAAACTGAGGTCATAGAGTGCCCTTGGTGACTCAGCCAGCAAGTGGCTGAGCAGGACTCTTACACCAGAGGCTAGTGCTCTTTCCCAGAAAGCTCACAGCCCACGTCAGCAAAGCCACTTCCAGTGAGACTTCCACATTTGATTCCTGTCACCCTGCATTATTGTCAAAGTAACTCCCACCTTTAACACTCCAAGTAAGATTCCCAATGGATCAATTACATATGATGCAAGGTAGCCTGCTGCCAGGTTAATCTAATGCATGCTTGGTACTTGCCTCTTCTCCAGGACCAGTCACCACTCTTTTCAACCCTCTGGGCTCAGATACATCAGGAACCTGCTCCCACGAGCCCCTCAAGCTCCCAGCTCAGGGACCCACCTTAGCACCAGGGACATGGATCTATGGTGGGAGGAGTACCTTATCCAAGGGCACACAGCGGGTGTCCCTGTGTCCCTGCTGGTGCAGGGCTGGCTGTCTCCCTCTCCTCCTCCTGGGTCTTTCCCAGGGTTCCCCCACTGTTTCTTGACATGCAGAGAGCCCAGAGCTGCGAGAGAAGGGCTTCTGGAGGCAGAGAGCTGACCTGAGCCCAGGAAGAGGTCCTCCTGAGGCCTTCCCAGCGTCCACCTCTCCGTCCATAACTTCGAGTACTAAGCGCTGTGAGGGCTCAGAGGGTGCCTGATTCTCCTCCCTGGAGTGGAGACAGGCCTGCCCCCTCCCAGGAAGGTCTCTCCAGCCAGGCAGATAGGTGCAGAAAAATGGCTGAAAGACCATTTGGGCCTGTGCTCATGCCAGAGAGTAAGGGGAGGAGGCAGGAGGGGACCCAGATGAGCTGGGCCCTGGGGTAGCAGGCGCTGAGCCACTCCCAGGACAGACGGCCTGCCTCCTAGGCCACTTGTCAGGCCTGAGCCTGGGGGAGTGCTCGGACCTTCATCCACTCAGCCCAGCAGAAGCTTCTATGAAGAATGTGCATGGCTCTGACTAAGAGCCTGCCACTCACAAGTGGGGTTCTCCAGCGAGTCCTGGGCCTCTCAGAGCCCTCCTCAAGGATACATCGGGGTGCCCACCTTGACCCGCAGAGGATGCTGGGAGAATGAGGCGCGCGCACTCTGTAGATGCTATAAAACCCTGCAGGAGGTGGGGCACTGTCGGAGGGGCAGGGACGCACGGGTCAGGGACAGCTCCTGGAGAAGGTTGTGGCGAAAGGACTTTCAAGGGGACCGTGTGGGTGTGTCTGCTTGGGTGTCTGTGATGGCTGCTTCACTTGAGATCGACGGTGGCCAGTGAAGGCCTCACTGAGACAGGGGGCATCTGAGGAAAGAACCAAGGAGGCAAGCCCGCTGACCGACCGTGTGTCCGGCTGGGAGAACAGCATTTCAGGCGGGAGGAGCGTTGCAAAGGCCCTGAGGTGGGCGTGGATCTGGTAAGCTTGGCGGGCGAGTCTGGAGAGGAGAGGTGCAGGGGCCGGATGGTGGAGGGCCCAGGCCTCCCCTCCGAGCGAGATGGGGGCCGCTGGGGAGTATGAGCGGGAGGGGCTGGGGAGACACATGAGTTAGGGTAAGGCTGCTGACAGTAGGGCATGCAGGCCGAGGCACTGGTTAGGAGGCTCCTGCAGTCACCTTAGACATCTTAGCGGCCTCTGCAAAGATGGGGAGGGAGAGCTGAGGCCAGAGGCAATGTGGGGCGGGTGAGGGGTGCACTCAGGTGTTGGGAGTCCCCCTCCCACCTCTCCAGGTGAGACAGCTGGCAGCCCACTCCCTCTCCTTGCAGACAAGCTGTCTTTCCCTTCCTGGGCCTGAAATGGAGGCTGGGAGGGGCAGGGGTGAGGAAGAAGCCTGCACCAAACAATGGCCTTGAGCCAAGACAAGAGCGATGCTTGTTTCCCTTTATTTATGATTGTTATGGGGAGAAATAAAGCCTCAGGTCGGCCAGGAGCCAGCCCCTCGTTCCTCTCTCTCCTCACCTTCCCTTCTGTCCCACCTCTTCCCTGGGCACAGGCCTTCCTCTGACGCAGAGATCAAATAACTTCTCACTCAAAGGGAAAGATACTATCTCCCCTTACAATTCAGCACCGACACCAGCAGACCGACATCCCCAAATTAAAAGGCAATTAGGCAGCTTTGTTTTTGCAGGGGCAGAAGGTCTGCCTGGCACCCTCCTTGGGAACTGGATCCCACTGTGGGGAGGGCCAGCGGCTCTGCTGACTCCCCGTGGAGAAGGCTGTGAGCCTCGCTAGGTCCCAGCCCACTCCGGCTGTCAGCCCCTCATTGTTCCCCCAGCAGCAGGAAGGACCGTCCTCCCTCAGTTGCTGGTGTCCAAGAAGAGGAAGGGACCCGGGACTGCCCCCCCCCCCCCAGTCCAGCCCATTCTCTTTTTCCTACAAACCCAACTCTTGGAGTAGGGGTGGAGGCTTAATTTGTCTCTCTCACCACCCTCCCTTCAAGAAAATCCAATTCTGATTGCTTTCCAGCCTATTTCAAATAATAATAAACAGCATGGAACTGCTCCATCAAGGTTTCTAATCTCTTGGAAAGGACATAAAAGACAAGCAAAGAGAAGCAGCCTTAGTGATTCCTTCACACCAGAGACCCTGGGCCGCCACTTCCTTCTCTCAGTTAATCTGTGCTGATAACACCCTTGAGAATAAATAAATGTGCTCCCCCACCCCAGACCTTTCAGAGCATTTGTTTGCCCCCTCTCATTTAATCCTCAATTAAACTCTCAAAGATCCATATTATTATCATCCTGCTTTTATACTCACTTGACCAATATCTATAGGAGGAGAGAAGGTCAGAGAGGCCCCTCAAGGGACTTCCCTGGTGGTCCAGTGCTTAGGACTCTGTGCATCCACTGCAGCGGGCAAAGGTTCAGTCCCTGGCTGAGGAACTATAGACTCCCGATGCCCCGTGGTTTGGCAGAAAAAAAAAAGAGAGGATTTTCAATTCTTTCCCATGATACTGGTAAGGAGCAAGAGGGTTTAGAATCCATCATTTGCCTTCCAGTAGTTTCCTTCTACTATAACAAACCTAGACAGCATGTTAGAAAGAAGAGACATTCCTTAACTGACAAAGATCCGCATGATCAAAGCTACGGTTTTTCCAGTAGTCAGGTATGGATGTGAGAGTTGGACCATAAAGAAAGCTGATCACTGAAGAATTGATGCTTTTGAACTGTGCTGTTGGAGAAGACTCTTGAGTCCCTTGGACTGCAAGGAGATCCAACCAGTCCATCCTAAAGGAAATCAGTCCTAAATATTCATTGGAAGGACTGATGTTGAAGCTGAAACTCCAATACTTTGGCCACCTGATATGAAGAACTGATTCCTTGGAAAAGACCCTGATGCTGGGAAAGATTGAAGCCAGGAGAAGGGGATGACAAAGGATAAGATGGTTGGATGGCATCACCAACTCAATGGACATGAGTTTGAGCAAGCTCCAGGAGTTGGTGAAGGACAGGGAAGCTTGGCACGCTGCAATCCATGCGGTCACAAAGAGTTGGACATAACTGATTGACTGAACTGAGTTTCTATCTAGTAGTTTCTGTCTGACCAGGACCATAGGACCACTGATACCCCTGCAGGCTGAGGTAGTCAGGGAGAGTTCCTCCATCCTGAAGGGACCCTTAAAGGATGGGGAGGTTTTCATCAGACACAGGTGTGAAGGCTACCATCCTTACCTTGTCATAAATATCCCTGGGCAATGGGGTTCCTGCTCACCCCGCCAGGCTAAGCCTCATGCTGCCCTCCCTCTTCCTGCACTGGCTTCTCTCCTCTAGGATATTTTAGGCACTGGCCCTTATGTGCCTGTGAAGTGTTACGGAGCACATCGTGTGTGCCAAGCACTGTGTTAGTTGATTGGGTAGAGGCCATGGTGATAGTGGCAAGAGACAGGAAGGTAGAGGGATAAGAGAGGAGAATAAGACACTTTCTTTTTCTGTGCAAGTTCAGTCTAGCAGCGGACCAGTTCAGTTCAGTTCAGTCACTCAGTTGTGTCCGACTCTTTGTGACCCCATGGACTGCAGCGTTCCAGGCTTTCCTGTCCATCACCAACTCCTGGAGCTTACTCAAACTCATGTCTATTGAGTCAGTGATGCCATTCAACCATCTCATCCTCTGTCATCCCCTTCTCCTCCTGGCTTCAATCTTTCCCAGCATCAGGGTCTTTACCAAGGAGTCAGTTCTTCACATCAGGTGGCCAAAGTATTGGAGTTTCAGCTTCAACATCAGTCCTTCCAATGAATATTTAGGACTGATTTCCTTTAGGATGGACTGGTTGGATCTCCTTGCAGTCCAAGGGACTCTCAAGAGTCTTCTCCAATACCACAGTTCAAAAGCATCAATTCTTTGGTACTCAGCTTTCTTTATACTCCAACTCTCACATCCATGCATGATTACTGGAAAAACCATAGCTTTGACTAGACTGACCTTTGTTGGCAAAGTAATGTCCCTGTTTTTCAATATGCTGTCTAGGTTGGTCATAACTTTCCTTCCAAGGAGCAAGCATCTTTTAATTTCATGGCTGTAGTCACCATCTGCAGTGATTTTGGAGCCCCAAAATATAGTCTCTCACTGTTTCCATTGTTTGCCCATCTATTTGCCATGAAGTGATGGGACCAGATGCCATGATCTTAGTTTCCTGAATGTTGAGTTTTAAGCCAACTTTTTCACTCTCCTCTTTCACTTTCATCAAGTGGCTCTTTAGTTCTCCTTCGCTTTCTGCCAAGCAGGAGACCAGACATGAAAACAAATAATTACTGAGTGATAAGCGCTATGTTTTGTTTGTTTGTTTTTTAAAGTATGAACCAAAATCCACAGGAGCTCATACGAGGAGCGATTCTGAAGATGGTGGAGGATCATGGAAGCAGTGAGATTGTTTAGCTGGGTCTTACAGTATAAGCAGGAGCCCCTCAGAGAGAGAAGAGGGAATGGGATGAGGGAAGAGGATCTTTAAAAGCCTGGCTGTGGGTGCTGGCTGTGTGCTGAGGAGGTGACAGGAAAGGGAAGTGAGCACCAGTTTATAGACAGCTCTGTTCCAGACAAGGGTCTGCCCTTCAGTCGGCTGGCACCTGAGAGCCACTGGTGCTGCTGAAGCAGGGGGGTGACATGGAAAGAGGCATGTAGGATGCTCAGTGCAGGGCACCACCACAAAGGCCACCCCGTGTGTGCTCCCACTGATGCTAACTGTGGTGAACAGGCGAATCCAGACACAGAAGTTGACAGTGATTGCCACGGGTTAGGGGTGGCTGGGATCATGGGGAATGGCACAGGGGCACAGGGCTTCTTTTTGGGGTGACAAAATTGTTCTGTATTAGGCAGTGGTGATGGCTGCACAACTTTGTGAGTATACTAACCTCACCGCATCATACACTTTAAGAGGGTGAATTTTATGGTAGGTGAATTACATCTCAATAATAAAAGAAGAGGCACATGAAGAATGATGCATGGCAGGGAGCTAGACCCCACCCGGATAGAGGAAGGCTGGCCACTAGGAGACCTCTGCAGGACGGCAGCATCCCCCAAACGTGGGGGTCCCTGGCTCAGCCCTGCTTCTCTAAGCATCGACTTGCTGAGGTCTCTCTTCCTTCCCGGCCCTGGGCTGATTCTGCTGGGGTCGGGGGGCACTAGAGATCCTGGGACCCCACCTCTGGACAGGCTCCCCACCCCGTCTCCCCGCCCCGCATCCAGGAGGTGTGGTGGCTCAGCCCGTTACACCTGGGACCAGAGTGACAGACAGGTCACCTGACAAGCCACACCACTTATTTTTGAAGACAGGCGGGTCCCCTGGTAATAGAGCAGGCACGGAAGCAGCTTTGCCGTAGACGGGGAAATTAGGGCAGAAAATAACACCGTGAAAACACAACTGTCTGTCCAGAAATAGGAGAGAAAAAGCCTCACCCCCCCATCCCAGTGTGTCAGAGCCTGTCTGAGCTCCTGGGAACCCTGGGGCCATTCCCCCCACCCCCATCCCCACTAGGCTCAGAGATTTTCCGTCTGAAATGCACTTGCTGGGGCCACCCTACTCATCAGGGTTGGGGGGTAGGGGGATGGGAGAGCCCTGGGCACAGAGGCTCTAACAGAGTCCTTTGTGTGGGGGCCCTGAGTGTTTCTAAGGTGGCTGAGGAAGCACTCATCCCCTTGGGAGGGAAGTCCTGTCATCTGGAAGGTTCGTGGGGACTGAGGTTCCCTGGACACAGGCCGGGGAGGGGAAATGTACTGTCCATCAAAGTGGGTTGAAAGTTCTGATGCTTGTAAATGAGGGGGGTGTGTGTGTGCCTGTATTTGATCCTTGGTTGTAGGACATTTTAAGATGCCTGGATGGGGTGAGGCAGCGGTTTGGAGGCAGGGGTGGCTGAGACTGAAAATCACAGGCAGAAGCTGCAGGCCTTCAAGCCCCCAGATTTCCCTTCCAGCCCCATATGTGGGTAAAAGGGCAGGGCTATCTCCCAGCCGGAGCTTATGAATGGAAGCGGGAGGGAGCCGTGTGTGGGGAGCCCAGAGGAGCCTGGGAGAGAGCAGGGCCGGCAGGGCTGGCAGAGGGCTGCTGGGGGACTTCACGCCCTGGCAGGCAATCGCTTTATTTTTACTCTGGGCTTGGGGACGAGGGCAGGGCAGAGAGGAGAAGGCGAGGTGGAGCCGGTCTGAGGGGGAGGACCTCGCTGATTTTTCCCAGCATCCCCCAGGCCACTTCTCTAACCACAAACCTCAGTCTCAAGCCACTTGGTTGTCATGGAAACAGGACGGAATAGAACAGATGGTCTCCACTAGCCAAATTCCAATTAAACAGGGCAGAGTTGGATCAGAAAGGGGGTGTGATGTGACTGGGCCATAGAAGGCTCTGCCCTCCAACCCCACCTGCCCATGCTGGTCTGCACAGGATGGACAGGAAGTCCCTGGTCACTTCCAGCAGACCAGGGGTGGGGTCAGAAGGGAATTCTGGAAGGAGCCTCTCAGAACGGGCAGAGAAACCTCCTGGAGGGAGTCATCCCCAGTCTCCTGCACCCTCACTCTCTCAGTTCCCAAATGTGAGCGGCTTGGAGAAGGGCTGCACTGGGGGGAACACACATTTAAACCTACAGAAACACTGAAACGAAACACATGCCTGCCTGCATATATGACCAAGTACACATGTGTAATTAAACGGTGCTGTATACATACACATGTGTGTTTGTGCACATTTGCAGGCACAGAAACACATAAGGGCACATGCAAAAAGGTTAAGCAAAGTCATTAATCAGAGACACATTCTTACAACAGTACAAAGAAAATGCTTTAGGAGACGAAATACGCAATTTATTTCAATTTACTTAATAAACATGTATTAAGAATCTATCAAGTGCCTGAAAGAAGGAATTAGATACACACACTCTTACACACACACACACACACACACACACACACACACGAGTAAAGGAGTGATATGGTCCTGGACTCAAGGGACGATGGACTAATATTGCGATCAGGTGCCATGGTAGAAATGTTTACAAGTGCCATGACAGTAACAGGGAGGAAATGATGAACTTGGGAGGGGTGTTTAGAAAAGAAAGGGCCTTGAAGGATGAGTGGGACTTTGCCAGGCAGCGAACTAGGACCCCTAAGTAGAAAAGACAGTGCGATCCAAGTCCTGGAGGAATGAAAGGTGAGGGATAGGGAGTAGAGGGGGTGAGCCCAGGGTGCAGCAGCTAGTGGAGGAGCAGACCCCTTACAAACTTGCACTCAAACACAAACGTGCCTAGTGATGCACCAGCTCACACACTGGGAAACCACATATCCATGAACACCTTCACACACACACACAAATCAGAGTCCCCTGCTCCCCAGGGCTCCATGCATGGGAGGTACTTAGTAAATGTTGACTAAGTGGGAAAAAGATGCTTTTGTTTGCTGCAAACAGCACGAGGGGAGTATGGGAAGTGTCAGGAGAGAGGGAAACATCAGAAGTTTTAGCATCTTGGTTATGTTCTTGTTGTTCAGTCACCAAGTCATGTCCAACTCTTTGCAACTCCATCGACTACAGCATGCCAGGCCTCCCTGTCTCTCACTATCTCCCAGAGTTTGCTTAAGTTCATGTCCATTGAATCAGTGATTCTATCTAACCATCTCATCCTCTGTTGCCCTCTTCTCCTGCCTTGGTTTTAGGGTTAGACAAAGGGCCAGGAAAACAGAGAGGTATGCAGAGGAAGGAAATCTCTGAGCTTACTGGGCTTGAGAAGGAAGGCAAGCCAGTAGCTCCCATCGGCGTACTGCACGTTTATGGAACACCTACTGTGTTCAGAGCACTGAGCTGGGGCCTGAAGACATTGTCAGGTTCAGTCCTCCCCTTCAAAGACCTCAGGGTCTAGGGTGAGGGGTGGAGAGAAAGTTCCAGACAATGTAGTCCCAGAGACTGGTGAAGAACTCAGGGGGTGGGGCCCTTTGGCAACCAAGCATTTCACAGCAGTTTTCACATGGGGGGCTTTGGACTGACCCAGCAGTAGGAGCCAAGGCCCAGGGGCAGGAGTGGAGGAGCTGAGAGGGAGCAGTTAATTCCTGCTGGAACCTTGAATGGGCTTCCCTGGTGGCTCAGAGGGTAAAGCATCTGCTGCAATGCAGGAGACTTGGGTTCAATCCCTGGGTTAGGAAGATGGAAGACATGGAACCTTGAATGTGCCAATGGCAGGCCGGGGGAGATGGCTTTGGAAAAGTAGCTTCTGGCTACAGCAAGAGCCTAGGCCAGTGGTTCCTAACTGGGGGTATCTTTGTCCCAGGGAACATTTAGCAATGTCTGAAGGCATTTTTTATTGTCTCATGGAGGGTGGTGGGAGGACGCCACTGGCATCTACATGGATGGAAGCCAGAGATGGTGCTGAACATTCTACTATGCGTGGAATTACCCGGCCCAGGACGTCAGCAGTGCCAACTGTGGGTGAGAGCCCCAGCCTCAGTCACAGAGTCTGTGCTTAAGAAGCAGCACTAGGTGGGGGGGCGGGAGGGAGCCACGAGGGCTTCCGGTGGAGCAGGAGTGTGACGTGCCCCAACATCTCCTTGCTCTGTGTGTGCAGGCCACACGGGAACAGGGAGAGCCCCCTGCACTCCCAAGTTTCAGAGGGTGGCAGCGTTGAGACTGGGGTGGGGATGGGGGTCCTGTAGAAATGGGACCAGTAAGAGCTGACAACAAACCAGATGCAGAGGATGGAGGAGAAAGGGCCCAGCTCCAGTGAAGGCAGAATTGGGGTTCCGAGCACAGAACTGGGGAGAGCCCAGCGAGGGCTGTGTCCTGGGAAGAGAAGGCCTGCATGCAGAGCCTGAAGTGGGACTGTCCAGCCGGCAGTCCGAGGAGCTGACCCAGGGCACAGGGCAGGCTGACATTGGACACAGCAGGTAGAGAAGACCATTCTCTGAGGCCCCAAATCCTCCACCCAGCCTTCCCAGCTCCTTCTGCGGCCCCCCCATCCTGAAGACACGCCAGAAGACTCCAGACTTCTTTCATGTGTGTCCACGGGTGGCTTCTCAGGCGGCCCTGGTCACTCTCCTGGTGCTTCCTCCTCCCACTGCCACTCCGATTCCAGGTCTTAGCATCAAGGTCACATCCCCAGGGAAGCCTCCCCTCGGTTAGGGCCTGGGTGTCTTCCTCACAACCCTGTGTGGACTTTAATCACTTAAGTAATGCTCAGAGCAGGCAAACACCTGTTTTCAGACAGTACCTCATGACTTGGCTCAGCCCCAGCTCTCACCAAAGATTGAGACAGGCAGGAGAGGCTCCGAGGTTCCAGGCATCAGCCCATTGCCTCCTTTCCCTTTCTCATATTCTGCCCTTCCCTCACAGCCTCCTGCTCCCCTGGCCACACAGCTTACAAAAGAAATGTTCTGATAGCCACCAGGATGGGCTGGCACCAAGGATCCAGGAAAAGGCTTGAAAATCTGGACAAATTGCCAATGGGAAGTTTTCCAGCAATTACAAATCAAAAACGCCACCCAAAGGCCAAACCACAAGGACATGTGCCTCCTCTTCTCCCCATCCCATTCTGCCCCCTTTGAATAAAGCCTTTAACCTCAATTTAAATGGCTAAAATTACTTTTTCTTGCCAAGAGGTACCTGGTACTTAAAAGATGCTCAAAGAGCATCTGTTGACTAACTGACCTCACCTAAAGGAACAGGGAAGAGCTACCCACAGGATCACCCCAGGACCCCAACTGGCCAGCAGAACCGGCCAAGTTGACCAAGTGAGTCAGCGGGCACCAAGGAGAGTGATTAGTGATTACAGGGATGCTCTGGGGTGGTCTAAGGGCCTACCCTCCCAGGAGGAAATATCTAGTTGCATCCAAAGAGCCTGTGGGGCAGGCCTGCAGTCAGTCCCTAATCTCTCTTGGAGATTAAACACCATGCTGGCTGAAGAGACCAGAAACCAGGCACAGGGGTGGGGGAGGTGGGGCTTCTTTTCAGAGGCCCAGGGAAGAAGCTAGAAAGAACTCCAGGTTGGAGGTGGGGGAACTGAAAGTGGGAAGAAAACACTAATGATTTATTAACCCAAGTTACTAATTATTAACCAGTTAGACTCTTGGACTGGAGGGCCTAATTTCTGGCTTTCCCCCTTCGCCAGGGTTGAATCCCAAGCACCTCTGGGACTCCCCACCCCCACCCTGCCTGCCGTCCCACCCCCTGCAGGTTATCTCCAGCCCAGCCTTGCTTTTCATCTCTCCATGCCCTTCCTGGTGGCCGCTATCATTGAGTATCAACTCCTACTCCCTGCTCTGGTGGGGTGTCTGGAGAGAGAGGGATGACAGTGATTGAAACTATTATTTGGGGACATGACTGGGTGACCTAGGGGGCAGTCGGGGGGAGGAGCCATCCCCTCTCACTTCCCACCTCCTCACTCCCACCCTCCAAGGGTAGCTAAATGCCTTATCTCCCCCTGCTGAGCTGTAGGGTTTGGTGAGGGGACCAGGGTCTCATGCAGGAGGGATGGGGGCAGCTGGCAAGGAGCAGTAAGCCTGTGAGATGGGGGAGAAGGAACTCCAAGCAATGCCTCCTGGGTTCCAGGGGTGGGGTATTGGAGATGAATAGGGTGGAGACTTGGGGGAGTGCATCCTGACTAACCTCCTCTAGGGGTTCAGGAAGGAGATTTCTGGTTTACTGTTAGGATAAAGGGAAGCTCAGACTCTCCAGTGGCCAAAGACTCATTTCACCACTGGCCCTGGGAATTCACCACCAAGAAACCCACAAGGGTCTGTAGGGTGGGGCGGTAGGGAGTGAATAGTGTCTGGTCGGTGCTGATGGACTGCCTGTTGGGGGTGGTGGTGGTAGACGTGCGGCTATAGAATCTGTATTGCAGATTGTAGATCACCAGGTCAGACGGTGAGGTGCCACACTCTGCTACATGCTGTGGCTTGCTCTCCCAGCCCCGGGACATGCCACAGAGCGGCTGCACCGTGGCAGGAAGCGCCAGGCGACAGGAGAGGCTGCGGGGCGATCATCCCACTGGTGGCATCCTTGTGTGCACCAGTGACTACACCCATTCCACCCGGTCCCCACCTATGCCCACTAGGACACAGGCTCCTGGGAGAATTTGGGGGGTGCCGGCACCGCCTCCTGGTGAAGTGACTGCAGGCAGTCCTCTGCCCTCCCCACTGTCCTCCTTATGACCTGAATCTCTGCAATACGGTCCCTCTCTCAGGCCCCTCACCAGCTTAACTCCTTAATTCCCACAGGAGATAAACAGATCTCTCACTGCAATTTATTATTAATCCAAAGGAAAATAGGCTTTGGGAAGGGGTGAGGTGGAGGTGGGGAAGGGGTGAGATGGAGGTGGGGAAGGGGTGGGGTGGAGGTGGGGAAGGGTGAAGGCAGTCAATTCCCTCTTCCTCCTCTTGGCCCTGGGACAGTGGCTGTGACTGGGGACTCCTAGGCTGAAATCCCTGGGTCAGGAAGCCTGTGTTTGGAGCATCACACCTGTTACTGGGGATCTAGACAACTTGCTTCCCAGGAAAGCATCTGAGATGGAGGGGGTGTCAGACTTGACTGGATGAACTCATGGGAAAGAAGACCCTGCATGCCAGAGGCTGTCTTTAAATGCCTGAAAGACCCCCTGTGCAGAATCAGATGTGTTCCACACAATTCCAATGGGGTAGAAACAGGAGTAACTGGTAGGAACTTCAGGGAAACAGATTTCTGCTCAGTACAAGGAAGAATTTGGGGTAGTCACAGCTGTATCGGCTTCCATGTGGGGTGGTGAGCTCCCCGTCACTGCAGATATCCATGCTGAAGCTGGATGATCAACCAACAGGTAGGATGTGGTTGAAGGGTTTTAAGAAGTGACTGGGTGTTACCTTATTTGACTCCCCTTCCAACGCCAAGACTCTGGGTGATCCATGACCTACCCTTCTGGTCTTCCCTTCCCCTGCAGGGCAGAGGGTACCCTCAGCTGAGAGTCCGGCTGGAAGGCTCTTTCCAGACCTGGGGCTGGGAGGGAACAATCGGGCTCAGATGTGCAAGCTGGCTTGAAGGGTGAAGGAGCACTCAACCTCCTGCCAGTCACTTCTGTCCCTTCATGTCCCAGGAGGGAGAGCTTAGGGAGAGGACAGGCTTCAGTAATAACATCGTGAGGCCCCAGCTCCTCTGCCATCTCCCGGTCAGGCCCCTGCCCCATGGGCACGAAGAGGTGGCACCCTGGGGTGTCACCTGCTGTGTTGGGAGGTCAGAGGGCGGGTGCTGTCCCATGCTGGACTAGGAGCTCCAGGAGGCATGATTGCATGCGAGGTCAAGTGGGTGGTCGACGGGCCCACCACCCCTCTCCCCTTGCACACCAGGGCAGTGGGAACCCCATAAGTGCTGGCACTGGGCTCTCAGGGCAGCTAGACTCCTGCACCTGGGGTAGCTTGGTCGAGAGCATGTAACTCTTGCTTCTAACTACCATCTACGAAGAGCTTCCCTGGTGGCTCAGTGGTAAAGAACCTGACTGCCAATGCAGGAGAAGTGGGTTCGATCTTCGGGTTGAGAAGATCCCCTGGAGAAGGCAATGGCAACCTGCTCCAGTATTCTTGCCTAGGAGATCCCATGGACAGAGGAGCCTGGCGGGCGACAGTCCACCGGGTCACGAAGAGTCAGACATGACTTAGCGACTTAAACAACACCAACCCTTTGAGAAGGGAGCACAGGATGGCATGGGTCACCACATACCTTCCCAGGTGACCATGTGGGTGGTTTTTCAGGAGCCCAGGGGTCTGAGTACTTGATCCTTCCTGAGTTGATCACCCTAGAAAGGTCATGGAACCCTGCAAGGGATCCCCTCCCCCTGCCAGTGTGCTGGGTCATGAACTGCTGGGAGGCTCCTGGGCCTGGCTTCCAGCCCTGGGGAAGGGCCCTCCCTCTAGACCCAGGGTCCTTGGGCAGGCGGCAGCTAATAATAGCTAAGTGGTGTAAAGACTCGCTCTGTACCAGGCACTGTGCTAATCATGTTACAGGCATTGTTTAGCTCTTCTAAACCTCCCAGTATTGCATCCCCGTTTTCCAGTGAAGAAAACTCAAGTTTAGAGAAGACAAGACGCAGATATATACTTGGCCACACGTGAGCAATAAAAGGCAGAGACCACTTGGCTCCAAAACAACCAGTGGGTTCAGTCAGTTTGCTGGAAAAAAATAGTCAAACCAGTTGTTTGTGATCCTATAGACAAAACAATTATCTAAGATTGACCTTCTGCATTCTCCAACTGGCGGCTGGGGGGCAGTGCAAAACCCTGCCTCAACAGTCATCATCTTTGACTGCCCGCCCTTTCCCCCTTCTTCTCCTCACCCCCAGGATCCAGATTCTGCCCTTCTCCCAACAGGGAGCTGGGTGAGAGCCCCCCCACCTCCACGGGAGAGAAGATGGCTATCAGAGGCTGATCAGGAGCAGACACACACACACACACACACACACAGCACGTGACCTCATGTGCGAACACACGCACACAAACACAAGCCATAAACCTCTCTCATACACACACAGAGGACATAAAAACACTTGTAAAGAAACACATAAACCAGCACAAATTATCATTACAGTGCAAACTGTGTACACAAGTGCCGAGGGGGTAGGAGTAATGGAGTGATGGAGACAGAAGAGGATAATGGAGCTCTTTCCTGTTAAGGGTGTTTTTACGCAGAGCTGGGGTCTATGTGTGTGTGTAGGGGGTGACCTGCAGAGAAGCTCCCTGGTGGCACTGTCTGTGCCCTGTCCCGAGCTCCCAGGAGGGAAAGGGGAGCCACCAACACCCTTCCCGGTTATCCCACAAGCAGTGTTGAGAGGTGGGGGCTAAAGAGTGTTGCCTTCCCTCCTCCCACGACTAACACCCCGCCCCATGCCCCCCGCCCCCGTCCCCTGCTTCAGATTCAACCTGGAGGCCCATTATCTGACTCCTGGGAGGTGAGGAGGGTTGGGAAGGGTGCTGAGGCCCAGGCAGGGGTGGGCACAGGGGAGCAGGGGCCGGGGGCTGTCATCCAAGTTCCCCAAAGGCTCATCCATCAACTGAGCGGAGATAATCAGAGTGTGCAGCCGGCCCAGGATGCTGATTACTCTGTAGGCACCGCAAACACAGGGAATAAATCTGGGAAGGGACTGGGGAGGAGGTGTCTCGGTAGCAGGGCCGACCACCCTGCCTGGGAAGCGAGAGGTGGCCCATCCATCATTCTGAGAGATGCAGCAATCTAGGCCAATGAGATCAGGTTGTTTGGGGGCGGGGGAGGTGGGCAATCATCATAAAATAATCTACAGTGCAGTGTGGCTGCTCCACTCTGGTCTCATTTATACTCGAGGAGAATCCTGTCCCTGCCCCTGCTCCAATTTTTCACTCGGGAGCCACTGCAGAAGCTTCTGCCACTGACTCAAAGCCCTTGAAGGAGGCCTGGCCCAGAGGGGACACAAGAGGAGCATCCAAGTGGCTTGACTCAAAAGCACCCATAGGCATCGCAGGCCCTAGGGCAGGCAGGTGCGGGGCAGAGCTGGCCCCTCTGTGCTGACAAGGCAATCCTTAGGTCTGCATGGAGGTCATACAGGTCTTAAGGCCTCCTTGCCCCTATGGCTTCTAAGTGCTTTCCAGGGAGGGTAGGGGGGCAGATCCCAGCCCCAGGAACCATCCCGCAGCTCTGGCCTGGGTCTGGGCCACAGAGGCCACTCTGTAATTCAAGCTAACGGAGCATGGATAATCTAGAACAGCGGAGAGTCTGGGAGGAATTTCTCTTTGGCGTCGAAACGTATCAGATGACTGTTTGCAGCCGAGTTACCTTCCTAATTAAGCAAGGGAGTTTGTGAGGCCTGAGCGCACGTGGTGACCTGCAGGGTCAGGGTGTGGGGCAGGGTGTGGCCCCAGGTGACCCTCGGGAGGACAATCCACAGGTGGGCCATCTGGACTCCCCTCTTGGTCCTTGGCTACAACACTGGGAAAGGGTGTTGATTTTTCTGCTCCCACGATCGTCCTTCCCCGGAAGTTCGCTACCCCAGCTGTGAGGTAGCCAATGCCTCTGTCCGCTGGTTCCCCATCCTGAACCTGCCTGGGGCATAGGAAGCACCAGGCCCTTTCATCCCAGGAGATCAAAGCATCTGGCACAGGCGAACACCCTAAATCCTCTCCCTGCCCCACTCCCCAGGTAGGGGCCCCTCCCTTGCCATCTTTTCAGATCTCTGGGTGAGGGCAAGAGAGAGTGGAACCTTCCAGAAGCTTAGGATAGGTCCTGGCATAGGAGCAGTTTGCTGAGCCGTGGACCCACCCGGGATGTGGAACCAGCCTGGGAACACCTACTGGGGGCAATTCCAGGCAGACTCTCCAAGGGGCGCTATTATACCTGCCTCTGGTCTCACAGGGAAACATGGTGGGAGGCCCTCAGATGGCATCAGTGATGCGCAAACGCTCAGGGGATGAAAGAGCAATAATGTCAAGACATCTCCCTCCAGCAGAGGCACATCAACACTCCCAAGACACAACAGAGATAGTGGCAGGATACACCAGGAGTGTAACAACTGTACTTCTAGTACTTACAAGGTATCCAAGAGATAAAGTAGTAACAACCGCTGAAAATTTCTGATGATAAGCATTAATAAGCCCCCAATGCTCCAGGAAGGCCCCAGGTCATTCCTGCATCATCAAAGGGAGCAGGTGGGTAGGCTCTACGATGCTACACAGGGGTGATAGGCATTCTGGAGGCAAGGTCCTATGTTACCCCAGGCTTAGTAAGGATCATGGACACTGGGCCTGATTTCCTGGATCCGAATCCTGGCTCTGCCACTAAATAGCTTTGTGACCGGAGGCCAGTTATCTAACCTCTGCTCGGGCCTCATTTGTTCATATGTTAAAAATGAGAAGAATCCTCCACAAGAAGTTAAGTATTGTTATGGAGATTGAATAAGTTATTACCGGTAAGATGTTCATAATAGTGTCTGAGTGTCTAAAAACTCTTGATAACAGTTTGCTGTTTTTATTATCATCACTGTCCAAACAAACAAAGATGGATCCACCTAGTAGGTACTATGCAATGATGTATCCACTTAACATTGGACTATGTAACGATGTATCCGCCTACCTGTCATCAGCCCACAGAGTGGCCAACCCTGTGTAATGCCCTGGGGAATCCAAGCCCCCTCAGCAATGGACCCTGTCCTTTTGGAGCTCTGAATCCTATGAAGATAAACCCCAGGCCCAAATAACTAATAGCAAGATGTAGAGTGGCTATTGCCATGGGTGGCATGGATGAGGTGCTGCAACAAGGGGGTGGATCTCTGAGTGAAAGAGGTCATTTCCGACTGGGGGCTTCCTGATAGAAATACTCTCAGCTTCAGTTTTTGGATATGGGAAATAGGGGAGGGTTGGTGGGAAAGGCACATGCAAAGGCCCTGAGGTGGGAAAATGCACAGGATGTGTGGCTGGCTGGGAGGGGTGGTTGGAGCTGAGCCAGGAGGGGAGCAGTCATCAAATGCTTCTGTGCTTGTGAGCATCCTTTTCAGGCGCGGATTAAGTATATTCATCCAAGAGGCAGTGCAGGCAATTTGGAGCTGGAGAGCCAGGAGTCAGGGACAGAGGTGAGCCAGGGGCTGCTGCAGTGGTCCCCCGAGTGAGGACACCACTGCCAGCTTCTCCTGCAGTGGGACCGTCATCAAGAGGCAGCAAGGCCGGTTTGGCTCTGAGGCACCTTGTCTGCTCGCTTTGTCCCAGCAGCTGACAGCATTTGCCCAAGAGAGACCAGGACTAAGGGAGGGGATACCTGGGGTGCTGCTCAGGGGCCAGAGAATGGACCCCATGGGGGCAGCCGACCAACCCCACTTGGGGCTCAAATTCCAAACAAGCTGCAGGGTCTTACAGGGGAGCAACCATCAGGGGCTGGTACAAGTCTCCAGCCCCCTTTTCTCCAGAGCAGGGCTGACTTGCCGACATCTGCCCAAACAGATCAGTGTTCCCATCTCCGCTGACTCATTTGGCGGGCGCTCCTGACCTGAAGTGTGGGCTGGCCTGCGTGACCCCTGCATGGAGCACTAAGAACCAGTTACTCCGGCCCGGACTCTCTTTCCTCTAGAAGACTGAGGCACTAAGATGGGGCAAGGTTTTCTTTGCCCTCATCTTGTTTTTCACGGCTACATCCACTGAGCCCTGGTGATGTTTTGGTGATGGGCTGGTCTGGAGGTGGGAAGAGAGATAAAGCAGAAGGGGAGGGGAGGGCAGAGAAGCTGGCTGTCAAAAGGCACCAGAATTTGCTAAGAATGGAATAATCCTGTCTTTGGTGGGAAGAACCCCAAGATGCAACCAGTGCTCCATCACAGCCATTGTGGGCAAATTAATCTAACTTAGGGAGAGGAGTAGGGCCAGGAGGCTCCCCCCTCCCACCACCCCAAGGCCACCAGATGGTGAAACTGCATCTATAGGGGATGAAAAATGCTTCTGACACGGGGCCCCCAAGTCTCTATCCCCACCTTTTGGACAGAAAGGTGGGCTGCGATTCAGACGTGTCTCTTAAGAGTGTCCCCAGACCTGTGGCTGTGAGTAGGCTTGCTGTCCCTGTCCCCAAAGGCCCTCCTCCATGGAATGACAGTGTTTGGTTGAGCTTCTCAGAAGGCGGACTCCCCTGCCCAGCTCTGGAAGGAGCTGTGTCCTTATCTCCTGAAGGGAGGGGGCAGTGGTGGGGGGTGGTGGGTAGAACTGAGGGTCCAAGTGGGCAGGAGGGACCTCATGTTTCCAGCTTTGGGGAACATGCATTTCAAGAATGCATGGATGGAGGTGGGGAGGGAGGACCCTACTCAAGCCCATAGATCAAACTCAACTCCCAATGGGACATTCCTGTGCCTGTGGCCACTGGCCTGTTTTGCTGCCTGGGCCACGCCTGCAGCTGTGTCCCAATGGGGCCACCAAGCCAGCGGAACTAATGTCCTCTAATGAGATCCGGGCCAGAGTGGCCGGGCGGGTTTTATTGTCTGTGGCTTGGTAATGAGACTCCTCATAAACTGGGAATGAAACTGGGATCTGCGTGGACCAGAGAGGGGTGGGGGTAGCCCAGGAGAGGTACTCAACTCTGCCTACCAATTCTCAGCCCCTCCCACTCTCCATTGCTCCGGTCAAGTCCACAAAGCTTTCTGAGCATTGCCAGCACATTGGCTGTGTGCCCGCCTGTGTCCTGGAGCTCTGTGCTCACACCTTGGGGCCATGCCCACATTTCGGGTCAGATCCTGGGAGTGATGCTTTAGCATTTGGAAGGACATGCTCCCCTTCACCCATTCTGTTATTGGGCATCTGTGCTTTGTGTCATCCTGAACTGTGGTCAGCTCTAGCAGGGCCACCCTCTAACCTATATCTCCATGTATACCTCACTTCACCAGGTGGGGGACATTATAAGCTGGTGGTTGCCAACAAAGCAAATGACTGCCCCACTGGACACATTCTATTGTGGTCTGGCTCAGCCTCTTCTGCGTCTGTCCATCCCAGTCCATCTCACCTTTCCTCATCTACTGGATTTGGAGCAGAAAGCCTGGCGTCTAATCTGGTTGCACTGGCATGAGATGGGCAGCAAGGTACTAGACCTACATCTCACTTTTCCCATCTGTAAGATGGGAGAACTACCGATACCCTTTATATGGGGTTATTGAGAGGATCAGCTGAAGTTATGAGCTGAAAAGAGGATCACAAACATCTTTATTATTATTGGTGAAGGCATCAATCTGCAGCAGGAGAAACTGAAGGACTTTCTGCCAGTGAGAAGGGCATGACCCCGGGAGGGATCTCTACCTCTCTGGCTGTACCATCTTGCCTGAAGAGCTGGTGCATGGACTGCTGGGAGAAGGGCCTGTGGCCTGCCCCCGTGCCAAATGTAGAAGTTTGCAGGGGCTGAGTCCTGGGTTCTCCACGCCAGCCTCAGGCTGCCACCCCAGCCAGTGTTCCAGATGAGCTGCAGTGCCCAGCTGGGTTGCAGCCAAGGAGCGAGGTGGGTGCTGGGGAGAGCCCTTGGCAACAGGTTGCAGAACAAAGGCCACACAGCACCTGCTGCTCGGGCAGCACACGACCACCAAGCCTGGGCTCAGGCAGGTGCCTGCAGCCAACCAGGCCACCTGAGTCCCCACGGCCGCTGCAGCCCTTGCCGTCATTTCCAGGTGGGGAAGTGAGGTCAGCAGTGGGCAGGCAACTGAGTGGCTCTTTCTCAAGAGAGTGTGCAGTTGGCAGTGTCCAGCTGGCAGATACAGAGGGAGCCAGGACCACTCAGAGGAAAGGCATAGAACACAGGAGTAGCTGCCACTATCGCACATTTATCAAGAGCTGGGCAATGCACTGAGCACTTTTCATATTGCCCTAATCTTCACAAACCTTTGAAAGTATAGTAGCAGAAACCCATTTTACAGATGGGAAAACTGAGGCCTACAAAGCCAAAGCAATTTAACCAGGCCCACCCAGTTAGCAATTGGTAGAGCTGGGATTCAAATACAGTCCAGCTGGCCTTGCTTTGCTGTCTCACTCTGCTGGGCAGTCAAAATGGGGTGATCTCCAGGTTGAGGGGAGAGGGACTGAGCTCTCTGCTGCTCCCTCTGGACTGGGCCCTGGCACCATAGCTGCTTTGCCCCTAGAAGACGGTGAAAGGCACAGATCTCATGAGCCTCTGAGAATACATACCTACTGCCCCTCCCCCACCTCAGGATAACCCTTGGGATTACCCCTTGCCCTGAACAGCCTACATACAGTCTGTGATCAGGAAGGCTTTCTTTGTGTCCTTAGGTTTCTCCTGTGGCATTGAGTTAATCTCTCCTTGTCAGGGTTCAGATATTAGGTCCGACGTGTTTTCTCCTATCTTTCCCCTCTCCCTATTTCCCAGTTCCAAACAGCACAGGAGAATCCAGAGCTTAAAGGGTTAACTGGGCTAAGGAGTGTTATCTCCAGCTCAGGGCTTTCCCTGTGCAAGGTGATCCCTGCTCAGATCTTAAGTTACCTCTAGCCCCAGCCAGCACATCTGCTGCTGGCTCTACAGACGAGGTCTCTATGGAGAGGGGCGGACACCACGGGGCAGAAACGCTTGCCAGCCTGACTTGGGCATCGGGACCTGGGCTCCCAGGACTGCCCTCTTCCCCACTGCTTGCCCTTCATTCCCACTTGCCTTTCCAACAAGGGGGCTACTGTCTTCTGCTCTGTGAACTGGGGTGCTCCAGGCACATGTGTGCTGCTGAACTGGGCACACATATGGTTCGACAGGGTTTTTCACAGCCTATGACTCAGAGCTCCTTTTAAATGCCCAGAGTACATCACCTTTCCCCAGATGACCCTTTTCCTCAAGTATTCATGCAGGAAGCAGAGATGCCAAAGTAGTAGCTGAAAACCTATTTCCTGTGGCCCCTCCCGGCTGCTCAGGAATCCTGAGAAGCAGAGGAAAATCTCTCCAGGTGAGCATCTCCCTGTGAGGATGCAGAGGCCCAGCCTGAGGTCAAGGACAGAGCAGAAAAAGAAAGGGGTGTCCAGGCTTCCTACCCCCAAAGGATGTGGCAGCTCAGTCTTAGAAGGAGCTGGCTAAGGGCAAATCCTAGGTCTCCTCCAAAGTTACCCTCACTGACACTCTGATATAAACACAGGCTTCTCACAAAATCCCAGTCGGAAAGCCATAAGAAATCAATTGCATGTGATTATGCATTTGATGTATACTTATGCCTCTGTCCCCACGGTGACCCACAATCCCAGTGCACATACTTCCTTGCCCTACTCCCGGTGGGTCTGTATGTGCACAGTGAATTGTAGATGGCCAACACAAGCACACAGCCTTGCACACATGTGTGTGCACCCACTCTACACTGATGGTGAGGCTGTAAGCAAATTATCAGAAATGTTATAGCCTAAGTCCCATAGCTGGCTATTACCCCTTCCAGCCTGGCCCACAGGCTGACATTCAACATTAGGAAAAAAAAAAAAATCAGCAAAACAGGTAAATATATATAAATACCCTTTCTGCTCCCACAGCAGGTAGGAGACATTCGATTTACCAGGTTAACCAGGAAAGATACAATCAGGAAAATTGAAGGTAAATTTATACCTCCCTTGGGTATTTTCTGTTTGTGCTGAACAATGAACATTAGTCAGCTGCTAAACAATGGCAGTTATCAAGACACAGCAACTGGGGCTGCCCCCTGGTCCCCCACCCTCTCTAGCCTGGCCCACTTGCTCAGTCGTCAGCACTAGGGTTCTGGCCCGAGACCATCCTGGCAGTGTACAACTGGGTCCTGGATCAGGCCAATGAGGTGGATTCATTGTGCAAAATTGAGCAACCGAGAAGGGAATGGACATCATAGCCTCAGCCAGCATCAGGCGACCAGGGGTTGCCTGTCCCATAAACACAGAGAGTCAGGCTCAGAGACAGCTTCTAGACCACTCAGCCCCAGGTGCTGGGCCCAGGCACTGCAATATCTCCTCCTCCCTTCCAGCCTTGACTATTTGGCCTTGAATCTGATTCGGAGACACTCCTCTGACATGGGCACTGGGATTCTTGCTTATATTCGCTTGCAAACCTCAGGCCAGTGGAATAGGTTTTGCCATAATGTCTTGCCCAGCAAGCCTGGACACACCACTGTCTGTGAGTGATGGGGA
The DNA here is from genome assembly GCF_910594005.1 of Cervus elaphus. Taxonomy (NCBI): domain Eukaryota; kingdom Metazoa; phylum Chordata; class Mammalia; order Artiodactyla; family Cervidae; genus Cervus; species Cervus elaphus. Next base: position 43,905,282 of record NC_057815.1, read on the forward strand.
GACAGGAAGATAACTCAACAGTCCTGACTCCCTGGGTTTCAAAGGAAACCATCATGACGGCGAGCTCTGCATAGGCTGCAGAGAAGAGGGTGCTGCTGTGGCCCGACAGGTCCTCCGAGGGTGTGCTCGACACCTGGGGTGTGTGTTCTCTTCCCAGACAAAAGGTTTGGGGAAGCCAATTAGGGAGGGTGTGGTGTAGGTGGGACACCAGCTCAGCGCACCTGCTTCTAAGGCAGTTTCTCTGCTTCCTCTCCTGGGCTTCCCCTGTTCCTCTGGGATGCAGCCCCCGGGTCCCACTGGCTCTTTCCTCTGAGTGATCAGGCAGAAACCCCAGACTCATCTCAGAGGCTGATGGGGCTTCACCACCCTGCCTGGTCAAATCTGTGTTGTTGAAAACACACTTCTGTGTTTACACACTAAGCCAGATTTGGAGTGTTTTGAAGTCAGGAGGCCACCACACTCACCCAGGGTGGGGGGGTCCCCTCTCCCACCTCATCAGGCTCCTCTCCTCATCCCTCTATACTCCCTGCCACAGGGAACCCAGAAAAGAGCATCAGGCTGGCAGGTCCCCAGGGAGAAGGAGCTTGCCTGAGAATGACGGTAGATGGGGTTTGGAAGGCGACTTGCCCCAGCCTCTGTCCAAGTGTCATGTGGGCACCACCATATCCACCTGTCTTCACAGAGGCACCAGGGCTGCGGGCACCAGGTAGAAGAGCTTGGCTGGTCAGGGAACTCCGGCTGCCCCTCTGATGCTACCCAGCCATGACAATTAGTATCAGTCAAGGAGTGCTTATTAAGTGCCCATCTGAGCTGTGATTCCTTATCTGCACCCCACTCCCTCAATCTGGAGTTTTGGTTGGGGGAGGGCAGGTGTCTACACTTGAACCAGGTGAGAGCATCACCTCCCTGCCCCCACTCCCCGAGTGGGATGGAGCAGCACAGGCCTCCAGCCCCTCCAAAGATGGAATTAACTACCAGGGACAGCACCACAAAGCTGGGAGAGAGAGCAACAAAAGGAGGGGGGTGAGTTCACTCCCCCTCCCCAAATCTTCCCGCTCTTTGTCTGACCCAGGATTAGATTAACCCCTAGTACGCTGGACTAGTCAGGCCCCAGGAAAGCTGGTCTTTTGCTGGGTTCTGAGTGTGGGCAATATGGAATTGAAGGGTTCCAGAACCCCGGTGGTCAGACAAATGCTAGAACTGGAGCTTCCAGCATCTCCCGTTGGCTTCCCAGGAGGTCCAGTGTAAGGTGAAGACCTTTCATTCTTACCGGAACCACCCTTGTTGCGAGGGACTCAATCATGCACCTTTGAAATGGGCAGTGACCCCTGTGTGCCCTGGAATTTACCCCCACCGACCTAGCCGGGCAGCACCCCCACACCCCCACCGGAGGCTGCAGGGCTGGGGGCACCCTGGTGCGCCTTTCACAAACCACTTTGGAGCCATGGGCCACTCCAAGACATTTGCAGAGCCCTGGCCGGGAGCAGGCGGCAGACGGGGTATAGAAGTGAATGAGGCCAGGCTCCCAGGAGCGCACCCCAGCCCCACGTCTAGGCAACAAACTGCCGTTTGTGTCTGCGGCATCGAACATATCTCCACATCTCCTTCGCTAGCAGCGAGCGGAGCCCAGACCCAACATTCTTGCCCCACGCAGAGCTGGTCTCTGCACTTTCACCCCTTCTTTTACCACCTAAGGCCAGGGCCACGTGCTTCAACCGAGCCCCCACCGTACCCCGCCTTCCCAAACCCCCCACCTAGCTAGGGCGGGAGGTCGTCTCAGGTTTCTTCCAAGAAGGCTGGAGGAACTCCCCCAGTCTCTGCCCCACCTGCGCCGGTGTCCCCAGCCACCGTGGGAGCCGGGCAGCTTCCCCAGGGACACAAAGGGTTAAACTCAGCCGCGGGGACTCGCTCGGATTTGCCTCCTAAACGCATTTTCCAGTTCATTCCCCAGCACAATACGCCCGGACCAGTCCCAGCCTCCGCCCCTACCCCATCCGTCAGAGGGGCCACCGGGGGCCACCCCGGGAGTCGGGCGTCGGGTTAACCCCTCGGCCGCCAGCATCTCGAGGAAGGACATGCGGGGCATCCTCGGGAAAGTGGGTCACGCAGCCACTTGGCTGGCACGAAGCCCGCGGCGCCTCCTGCGGGAGAGCCCCCCAAACTGGGACCGGAGTTCCAAGGCAAAGCCTAGCTCCGCGCTAGGCGGGGAGGTTGCGATAGCGCGCCGCCGGGCCTCACCCTCCCGGAAAGAGAACCGCAGGTGAGCGAGAAGCCGCCTCTGCCGCAGGAGCCTGCTCCCCGCGCGGGTGGTGGGGCGACGTAGTGCGGGAGGGGGCCCGAGCGCCCGAAACCTCTTGGCAAAGGGGCTGGAGGAAAAAAACCGAAGCCCCCCTTCCATCCGCCAAGCCCACAGCCCACCAGTTCCGAGACTGACGCCCTCCCCCTGGGGCTGTTGTCTCCTACCCTGAGACTGTGATTACGGTGATTATTTTGCGTTTATGTAACATGCAGTGTTTCCAAACTGCTTCCCGAGCTGAGAGCTGGTTATTAAATAAATAGAACGCTATTATATATTATTATTTTTTTGTGTGAAAAACTGCGCGGAGAAAGTGCTTTCTTGCAACACAGAAACGTGCATCCGACTGCTTTCCTGCAGGGCAGGCTGTTGGGCTCCTCAGCCTCTCTATCCGCCGAACCACCCGCACCCCCCTTACCTAAGCCGTGACCCAACTTTTCTGGCTCCTTCCACTCCCTACAACCCAGACGTGCCCGCCATCCAGCTCCCAGCCCCGGGGAGGCATTGGATGGGGGGGTTGGGGCTGGGGGTGGGGGGGAAGGCAGGGGGCGGAACGCGCTCACCTGGGAGGAAGAAGGCGGTCAAGCCGAGAGCGAGCCCCCACCAGCGTCCAGCGGCGCCCGCAAGCCCCATCCGAGCCATCGGGGGCCGGGGGTCCAGCGAGAGGAGCCGCGAGGAGAGCGCTCCTCGCGCTCCAGAAAGCAGCCCGGAAGACGAAGGCGATCCCTGCCGGCCGGCGGGCGCTCCGAGGATCCAGGTCAGCTTCAGCCGTCGGCCGGGGCGGGGTGGGCTGGGTGGGATCGGCGCGGCCGCAATCCGGGCCCCGGGCCGCCGCCGACTCAGAGGCTCGGCAGATGCCCGCCGCAAGTTGCACGAGTCATGCCCCTTCTCCTCCTCCGCTCTCCTCCCGGTGCCGGTCCCCGCCCTCTTCTTCTTCCACGCAGAGCCGGGCAGGGGAGAGGGACCCACCCCCGGCGCGCCCGGCTGCCCGGCGCGGGCTCCCGGCCCCCGGCGCGCTCACACCCTCCCGCTCGGCTCCAACTTGCAGGCGTCCATGGCCGGCCGTCCTCCGAGGGCGGCGGGACGATCGAGGGCGGCGGGCGGGCGGCGCGGTGGGCTCGGGGCCCAGGCGGCGGGGCGCGCGACTCGGCAAGCCGGGGCGATCGGGCGGCGCGGCTCCGCGCCAGGCGAGCGATCCGGGGGCGCCGCGTCCCCCGCCGCGCGGCGGCCGCTCGCTCTGCCGGGTCCCGGCGATCCGCAACAATGTGGAGCTGCCCGGGCGCCGAGTAGAGCCGCGCTCGCTCCTCTCCCTCTCTTTCTCTCACTCGCCGAGCTCCAGCCTCTCAGCCGCTCTCCCCGTGATGTCAGCCCGAGGGGGAGGGGTTAGCGTTAACCCCCTCCTGGATGCCCACGCGCGGCCCGCGCCCGGCCCCGGCCTCCGCCCCGCCCCGCCCCGTACACCCTCCCGCCCCGGGCAGAGGCGTGATCCCCGGCGAGGGCCGTGGGGGTCGCGCTCAGGCCCACTGGCTCGGGAGATGCCCCTCGGTCGCCTTTCCGCCGGGGAGAGGGCCGGAGGGCTAGCCGCCCTCCTCCGTCGCTGACAAAGGGAGGCAGTGACCCCTAGCGGCCGGCGTCGGGGGAGAAGCCGCTCGGTGGGGGTGGAGTTAAGACGGGGTGGATGGGCGGAGTGGGGTGGGGGGAGGCTGTGGAGGAGCGGGCGTGCAGTATGGAGAATCCGGGATCCCGCAGTGTCCGAGCCGAATAGGGCTTCTCCAGGCCCTCTCCTCCAGCCCTAGCCTCGTTTTACTGATGAGGAAACAAAGACCCGGGTGGGGGGCGATTTCCCCAGGGGCACGAGCAGAAAAGTGGCAGGCCTCGGACTCGAACTCAGCAACCAGAGCTCTCACGCCTCTGCATCATGTGAACACTCAACGGGGACCTTCCGGGAATCGGTGGTGGGCATTCGCGGGTGAGATGGGGCCCCTGAGGATTCTGATCTTTTCTAACCCGCTCTCCCTTCAGGAGTTCCTTTTCCAAACACTGAGGCCCTCTCCCCTCCCTAAATATAGCAAGAAGTAGAACTGTGCCCCCTTGGGGGGAACCTCTGTTTTGAACGATTTGCGGGGTACCCGAGAAAGGGACCAGTCCGTGTCCACGCGAAGCAGGAACTCTCCGGCAGATCCCGTTGGCCACCCACCACATCCGGGTGCGGTTGGCTTCCAGCCAAGGCAGCTGAGCCCTCCGGTCCTTGGCAGCCCCAGGTCTGCCCTCTGCTCCTTCCCTCTGGACCCCATCCTCACCCCCGGAGGAGACAGTGTCCCACTATGGAGAAGCAGTTTCTCCTCAGATGCCTGACCAGACAATGCACCCTTTGCCCATTGCTGCCCTTTGCCCAGCAGGCAGAAGCAGAGGGGGCGTGGCCCAATCCTGATAAAATGTAAATTCTAGTTCCTGGGAATAGGAGGAGCAGGAGGATGGGCAATAAGGGCACCACTTTCCCGCTATTTGGAATCTGGCCCTGGAGTGTCTCTGGGTTTCTTGCTGAGGTCCGTAGACTAAAGCACTCCTATGAGCATTCACACTCCTCAACACATCTTTTACACTGAATGAATGTAATTGGGCTTTCTTGTACCAAACATCACATTAGGCTTGGGGGTACAGAGACTTGGTCATTGCCCTAAGAGCACTCAATCTAGTTAGGGGACAGAGGGGGAAGACAGGCAGAAACAGATGTTATAAACAAGCTTTTAATATGTGTGGTGTGTCCCAGAGATGTGCACACATGATTTAATGGGTCTCAGAGAAAGTGCCCTATTCAGCCTGGGGTGGGGATCAGGGAAGGCTTCTCTGTGGAAGGGACACAGGGACTGAGTGAGTCATCTCTCAGACAGAGCCATGTGCTGGAGGAGAGTGGCATTAAGCTGTAGCCTGAGACCAAGACTTGGGGAAAGGAGAGATCTGCAGTGAGCCCTCAGTAGCCACCAGGAGGGTTTTAGCTGAGGAATGTCATATCAACTTGGCTTGTTGTAGTCCAGTCTGGCCCTAAGTACTTTGAGGAACAGGGCTGGATTGAGTTCGTTGCAATGGTTTCAGGCTCTGCCTCGGAATACTTGATTCACTCACCATTGGACTGTCAGCTCCTCCAGGACAGGACCACGTTATAGGAGCTGGACTCCATAGGTTAAAGGGGCAATTCCAGATGGACCAATGCCCACTAGTTTCCTGCTTGTATTCTTCCGTCTCTCCATTCTTGGGTGAGGTTCTTTTTTATTTCCTGCGCTTAAATGGGCTTCCAGAGAGTGTGTGTGTGGGGGTTGGCATGGCTGCCTAGGGATGGGTCGGGTGAAGAAGATGGAGGTGGATTAAACCAGCCCCTGAAACATTCAAAGCGCCAACATGAAATAGTCAAAGCACCAACAGCAGTGTGTGTGTGTGTGTGTGGTAGGTTGCAGTAGATAGAAAATGGAGTAAGGAAGGGGTGAAGGGAAATAAGATAGAACTTGTTTACTAGATAGATGATTCACTGAACAGATATCTTTTTGAGCACCTACTATACTGTGAAGTGAGGATACCAAAGTGAGCAAGAGCCAAGACCCTACCCAAATAACTATATTATAGGATGGAGGTTGCATGCTGCCAAAGAGAACCAAAGGAAAAAAATGTCGGCATCCAGAGGAGAGTCTGAATGCTTCTCATTGTAGAGAGCAGGGAAGGCTTCCTGGAAGAGGTGGCCCTGAAGGGTGGATCAGATTTGGACCCGGGGAGATGGAGGAGAGAATTTTGGTGGAGGAAACAGCTTGTACAAGCACATGGAGGTGGGAGAAGTTTGGGAGCAGCAGGTGGTCCAGTTTGCTTTGTATTTTGAAGATAAAAAGAGAAAGCGACAGGTAGGTTGTCCCTACACACAAGACTGTGAAAGGTCTGGAGTGTATCCCTCAATGGTGGGAAGAAACACAGGACCAAGTTTCTGGTCCTTACTGTTAAACTGGAAGGAAGCCCGGGAGCCATTCTTGCTTCTTCCGTTTTCCCCAACCGTGAGTGCCGGCATGTGTGTGTGCTAAGTCACTTTACTCTGTGTCCAGCTCTTTGCGAGCCCGTGGACTGTAGTCCACCAGGCTCCTCAGTCCATGGGATTCTCCAGGCAAGAATACTGGAGTGGGTTGCCATGCCCTTCTCCAGGGGATCTTCCCAACCCAGGGATCGAACCCGTGTCTCTTATATCTCCTACACTGGCAGGCAGGTTCTTTACCACTAGCGCCATGTGGGAAGCCCCTCTTCAACTACCACATTTCAATTCAAAAGCAGAAGCTGAGTGTGCCTCCAATATATGTCTTAAGTCTGGTGACGTGGCTCCATTTCTCCTGTTATCACCCTAGTCGTCATGCTCATGGTTTCTCCCTGCTCCTTGCAGTATCCTCGGCGGTACAGCCGGTGCACCCTGAGGGATGGGGTACAAGGTAATGGTCAAGCAGATGGGGCTCTGCAGCTAGGCTGCCTGGATTTGAATCCTTAAACTCCCAGCTCTGCCACTCAGTGGCTGTGTGTCCTTGGGCCACTGACTTAACCTGTCTGTTCTCAGCTTCCTCACGTGTAAAATGAAGGGAAATAAAGTACTTACCTCATGGAGTTGGGAGGATTAAATGAGTTAAACACATTAAGTGCTGGGAACAATGCCTAGTGAACAGGAAGGACTGTTTCAGTGTTAGTCATCATTAGTACTATAACCTCTCTCCCTACATCCAGTTTTGCTGCTCTCTGCCATGGTGCCAGAGGGATATATGTATTTTTAAGGCTTTTTTAAAAGATAGTTTTGGATTTACAGAAGAGTTGCAAAAATGGTACGGAGCTCTCATATGTCCTTCATCCAGCCTCCTCTAACATAAACATTTTATATAACCATGGTACATTTGTCAAAACTAAGGAAGAAGCTTTGGTATAATACTACTAATTCAACTACAGATGTCTTGTTCCTCCACTAATGTCTGTCTTACGTTCCAGGATCCAATCAGCAACACCACGTTGCATTTAGCATCGGATTGTCCTCTAATACAGATTATTGGGTCCCAGTGCCTGAGAACACTTCCTTGGCCAGTCGGCCTCTGAGATTAGTGTCAAGTCCCCAGGAGGCTGGAGGGGCTGCACCCTCACCCACTGTTATTCTGCTCCAGGGTGTTGAGTCAGAGCTGCTGGGCTTGCCTGAGATTCTGGCCACCTAACTGGCTTCCCCATCCTTCACCTGCACTGTTCCATCTGCTCCAAGGCTCTTCCACTTCTTCTGACCAGCTGCCTATATGTCCTTTAGGGCTCAGCTTACATGTGCCTCATCCCCAGGTTGGTCCTCTCTGCCCTTCAGACCAGGCGGGTCCCTTCCTAAAAGCTCCCTCACTTTCCTTTGCATGCTTGTGCCCACTTCAGTAGTTCATAATACGCGGTTCACACCCCTCTGGGCTGTCAGCCCCTCCAGGGCAGGACTACTTGGGTCTTGTCCCCACTTAATTGTTAGCACCTAGAATGTACCTGGCATTCAGGAGGCACCTTGTGGAAATGTGTTGATTGACTAACATACTGTGCCACTTTCTACCAATCACTTCTCCTCTCTGGGCCTGTTTTGTCAGCTGCAGACTGAGGAACTTAATTTTCTCAGTGGCTTTCCAACTGTGGCTTGAAAGCCCTAGAATTTCCTGGAAACCCCATCCCCTGCTTCAATAGGAACCATGTTTAAAGAGCATACTGTTTCATTTCATTCTTTCTTTCTATACATCATGACATTTATTTATTTATTATTGGGTATTAGTTGTGGCATGCAGGCTTCTTTGGTTGCAGCTTGCAAGCTTCTCTCTAGTTGTGACACTCAGGCTTAGTTGCCACACAGCACATGAGATCTTAGTTCCCCGACCAGGGATTGAGCTCATGTCCCCTGCATTGGAAGGCAGATTCTTAACCACTGGACCACCAGGGAAGTCCCAGCATACTGTTATCATGCTCTTCAAATATTAGGCTTCTGCGAAAGCTTCTTCTTAATGGATTCTGCTGCTTAAAAAGTTTGAGCCCTAGACATATTATTACCTTGTACATTATGTGTTGCATAGAGCTGTTGGAACTGTGCTTCCAGGAGATGAATCTGGCAATAACGTGGGTAGGACAGACAGATGAGGATTGGTCAGTGAGGGAGGAGGGGAGCAAGGAGAGAGGGTTGTCATGGAAGCCAAGTGAGGAGAGAATTTAACAGAGGAGGTTGCCAACAGCGTCTGTCACTGCAGAGAGCAGGTGGGAATCAGAGGAGGTCATTGGATACAGTGGCAAAAAGACCAGTGACCTTTGGGAGAGTGGTGTTGGGGGCAGAGCAGAACCCAGATCAAAGTGGGAGGAGAAGGGGGTGGAAGGTGAAAAAGCAGAGGCTGCTGGTGTCCACCCTGCTCTTGACAAGTTTGGTGGTGAACGGAATGAGCGAAACCGATCAGAAGTTTGGAGAGGATTAGCACAACAGAGACCAAGGGGCTTGTTTCCTCCTTGGTGATGGGAAATCAGAAGTTCCTGAGCATCTTGAGGCAGGAGGAAGAGAGCTAGTGGATGGCGAGGATTGGCAAAACAAGTGTGAGAAGCAAAAGGAGGTGTGCTTCCGTAGGCAGGTCCTGCAAGAGGCGTGTGTGGTGGGACTAAAGTGGAGAAGGGTCAGCCTTGCAAAGGAGAGGACTCATCTTTCTCTGACCCTGGAGGGAAGGTGAAGAGAGCAGTGAAGATGGAAGTTTTGAGAGTAGAAAGCAGGGAAGTTAATAATAAGGTCATGGCAGTAAAGTAGGTGTTGGAGTTCACCACAGAGAGAGGCTGGAAGGTGGCCTTGGATCTCATAAAGGAGAAGGAGGTGGAAGGGAGGTGTGACTAGCAAGCTTCCAAAATACCGGAGGGGAAGGGAGCAACCTATCCTGTGTGCTTTCACTGAGAAGAATCATGGCCAGTGGGCGCATGTGGTCAGGGAGGTAGATTTCAACTCAGTCTAAGGAAGACTGTTTAGGGAACCCCATCAATGGAACATGGAACCAACACCCCATCCCTTTTCAGACTGAAGCCCCAGGTCCATTTATCAGGGGTGCCCTGGATGAGACTGTTGCCCTGGGTGGGGAGGGACTGGATGAATTTCACCTTCTGTCCTGACTCTGGGACTCAGAGACTACTGGAATGACAACCCCTAAAAGAACTAGCCCTCGGGCTCACCTTTCTCACTTTCTCCACGGCTGAAGGCAACGACTAGGCAGAGACAAGAGGAAGTTGCCCTCCCCAGGAAGCTGTCCCTACTGCCCTCCCTCGGCTTCCACGGGCTCTTGCAGAGAGACAGCTGTGGGGCTTGGGAGAGGCCCAAAGTCAATACAATAAAGACTTGCCCTCCTATTCATCTCCCAGGCCCCTGTCTATCTTTCAGTAATTGACTAATAAAGCTCACTTTGATGTGAGGGGAGTCCCATTAAGAAGTCCCCAAGATCCCCCAACCACCTGAAATCTGTTGATATGACAAGATGAACCTACATTAGAGTGATATGCTGAATGGGAATACCCCTCTCCTGTGACCCAGGTCCCCAATCTGGGGTCATTTGAGGCTGAGGGCAGGGGGAGAGAAGAGGAGGAGGAATCTCATGGAGGAAGTGTGTGGCCCAAGACCCAGCCAGCTCCAGAGAGGAGCCTCTGGCATGGGTGCCCCCTTCCCTAACCTGACAGGCCAGCCTCACCCCAGGCAGTGCTCCCAGGGGGGTGGTTGGTAAAACCACAGCATTTAATTACTGTTATCATCACCCTGGTAGCTGTGGTGATTATGATGGTGCCTCTGTATCCCACAGTGCTTAGCAACATCTAATTATTGTTATTCTTACAGAGATCCCTGCAGAGCCTCTCTATTGCCACGGCCGCCATTGCTCTGGAAGACGACAGATCAGCTGAATGCAGCTGACCCCGCCCCGGGTTCGATGATCTACTGTGTCAAAGTGGTACCTCGATGGCTAACAGGCAGCTGGCCTCTTGGACCATGGTTTCCCGAGGATTTCCATGGCTCTGGGACCTGGAGCTCTGAGTGATGACTGAAATACCCCAGTTCCCTCTTGAACCACCCAATTCTCTAGAAAGACGGAGGTCATGAAGGCAAATCCAGGCGTTCCTGTGAATCAGCACATCTAAAATCCTAAGGAATTCTGGGCGTGACAGCAGGATCATTCCTGATTTGGGGTGGGAATACTTCAAACTCAATTGCGGTGCTGAGAAGAGAGCTTCAGTGAGGATCTGCATGGACTAAGAGATAGGAAGAGGATGGGTGAACTCCAGCCTGGAGCATTCTTGATGCAGAAAGAGGTGAAAGGGAAAAAGACTTATGGAAAGGAAGAAGGCACTCAACCTCCCACCCACAGTCTTTTCCCTTTCGACAGTGCCTTTAGACCTGAAAAAAGAAAGTGTCAGTTGCTCAGTCAGAGAAGGCAATGGCAACCCACTCCAGCCTGGAAAATCCCATGGATGGAGGAGCCTGATAGGCTGCAGTCCATGGGGTCATGAAGAGTCAGACACGACTGAGCAACTTCACTTTTACTTTTCACTTTCATGCATTGGAGAAGCAAATGGTAACCCACTCCAGTGTTCTTGTCTGGAGAACCCCAGGGACGGCGGAGCCTGGTGGGCTGCCGTCTATGGGGTCGCACAGAGTCGGACACGACTGAAGTGACTTAGCAGCAGCAGCGGCAGTTGCTCAGTCATGTCCAACTTTTTTGTGACCCCATGGACTGTAGCCTGCCAGGCTCGTCTGTTCATAGTATTCTCTAGGCCCCTTTAGATCTGGGGTCAGGATAATTATCAGGATGGACTACTCATTGAGAGGAACCTGTTTTTATTTTTTTCTTGAGAGCCATATGGAAGCCAAGAAATGGAACAGAGGGAGGAGCAGAGTTCCTGGGTCAGTCTAAGCCCTGCAGAGAAAGTGCATGGTGGATGCTTACCCTGGGAGTGGATGTGAGTCTGAGTGTTCTCAAGGGTGCTGATCTTTTCAGGATCAGATGAAAGCTGTGTCCCTCTGCCCTGCAAACAGCACACATGCACAAAGACGGTGTTTACATGGCAACCCGCAGAAGCCCAGCTGGGGCCCTGAGTTAGCAAGCCCTGCTGAGAAAGATGTTTTTCAGGAAGGAGGCAGCCCTGAGCCCAGACTCCCTGTGATCTAGGCTAATGGGTGTTGGTGACACGGAAGACTCAGAATGAAGCAAATCTAAACGAGAGTTCTGTAATGTGAAGTGAAAAAAGGAACAAACATGATGCTTGCACTTCATTTCAGTTCTGTAAAAAATACACACTGAGAAAGAGAAAAATGCAAAGGCAATATGGAGAAATGAAAACTTTTTGAGTAAAGTATTTTTATTCTAAAAGTTTGCTTTAATATCATTATGAAGTTATTTTAATAATAGATTTAATTTTTTCTATGTTACATAAAGTGCTTTTCCTCCAGAAATGAGCCTCTCTCTCAATTGTATTTGATTTATGTTAATATTAATGCCCTGCACTCCTTGAGTACCTGCTTCTGAGAAGAGGTGCTCTAGGACAGTGCCAAGTGGCTTGGAGGGGACATCCAAAGGGCAGGTCATTGAATTCTAAGGACCCTCAGGAGGCAGTCAGGGAACAGTCACGTGATTTGGAGTCAGGAGTCCTAGGTTTACATCCTAGACAAGAGGTGTGACCAGCTGTTGTGTTCTGTCTATGACTGAGGGGATCCCCAGGACACTGTCAGTGCCAAAACTAGGAAAGTTCTGGGCAAACCAGAGTGAGCTGGTCCCCTGTGAATGAGACACTTTAATCTCTCTGTGCCCAGTTTCTTCATATGTAAAAGGATGCTGATGACTGCCAAGACCTTTGTAAAAACACTTTGTAAACTCTACCATCTTAAACCCAACTGGGGATGATGGTGACGATGCTGATTGGTGGGGTGGGATGGGGGGAGGCCATAGGGGAAGGGATGATTCTCCCCAGCCTTGAGATCTGAAAGCCCGGGAGCATGTTTATGCACACATTATATACACATTGTGATGTATATACATGGAGCGCTTGAGGCAAGCACTCTCTCTCAACAGGCTTTTAACAATAATCCATTCACTAAGTATTTATGCACCGCCTATGACCAAGTACCATGCTAGGCATTGGAATAAAGCCATGTACATGTTCACACCCCTGTAGAGGCTGGGGCCAAAGTCTAATGTGGAAGAAAGGCTCTACTAGGAAGTGGGACGATAAGGAAATCTAGGGGCCCAGGGGAGTGTCCGGTAAATGGGAACCCTTCCCTAATCTAAGGGCTCAGGGAGAGTCAGGGAAGCTTTCCTGTGGAGGTGAGCTGAGCCCCGAGGGGTGAGGACAGGCTAGCCAGAGATACCCTGTGGAGAAATCAGACAGAAGGAAAGGCAGTTAGATGGCCCAGGAGGCTGGGTGCATTCAGGACTGAGAGTTCAGTCTGGTGGGTGCAGTGCAAGGGGAGGAGGGCCAGGGGGTGGTGGTGCGGCTGGGAGGTGTGTGTGCCCAGGTGGTGTGGGCCTTGAACACTGAAGTTTGGACTTAATCCTGAGGTCAGTGAGGAGCCATGGTGGGTGCAACAGAGAAAGCAAGGATGTTTCACACCTGGTCACCTAGCTGTGCTTAGACACACAGTCGTGTCTGACTCTTTGCAACCCCATGGACTGTAGCCCACCAGGTGTCTTCTGTCCATGGGGATTCTCCAGGCAAGAATACTGGAGTGGGTTGCCATACCCTCCTCCAGGGGATCTTCCCAACCCAGGGATTGAACCCAGGTCTCTTGCAGCGGGTGGATTCTTTACTGTCTGAGCCACCAGGGAAGCCCAAGAATACTGGAGTGGGTAGCCTATCCCTTCCCCAGAGGATCATCCTGACCCAGGAATCGAACTGGGGTCTCCTGCATTGCAGGCAGATTCTTTACCAGCTGAGCTACCAGGGAACCCCATTCAGCATCCCACCCCTATATGGTAAGATCTTGTTTTGGGCCAGGCACTGGGTCTGGCCTGTTATAGCCATGACCTCTGGACCTACGATCTCAGCTGTCTTATGCTCCCACGCCCCCCCAAGTCTGGTCCATCTGCTGAGTGCTCCTGTGGCTTCAAGCCTGGTATATTCAATCTGTACCTTCTGCTGGCAGGGGCCCTCCTGCCTGGCATGGACCTGGGCTCCAGAGAGTACCATGGTGGCCCCCTCCCAGGCACAGCGGGAGTGTGTGGGTTTGATAACTGCACGTCAATGAGCTCAGGGTGTGTGTGGGGCTCCGGCAGCCCAGACGCCTGATAAATCACGAACAGTTAACACCATCGACCCAGGAACAGGGAGGTGTACCTGGGTGTGCAAGCATGGCTGTGCACCCATAAGCATGTACGTGCACACCCATACTTGTGTGCACACACTGATTCGCTGAAACTCACACAAGCACACAGAGAGATTCCCCGCTGTGTGCATGAGACGAATAGGTACACATTACATGACACTCACCCAGCACTGACGTGCCAACGTCACAGTTGCTCCATACCCAGCCTCACATCGATGCCTGTACACCTACCTACACGGGCCCAACCCCCACATCATGTGTTCAGTGAAATGCCTGGCACATAAGATTGTTACATTGCTACATTTGATGTGATATTACACTAAGACACTTGAATGTGTGCTTGTGTACCAATACACTTACAGCCACATACTTTGCCCGTAGGCATCTTTAAAGGCAGATGCTGACACAAGAACTCCATCTTTCCACGAACCTGGTACATAATACCCCTGTGCCCACAAACAAGCTCCCTCTCAGAGACACACGAGTTGCCATAATTGACTTTCCCAGCTGCACCTACTCACAATCACAACAGCAATAATAATAATAGCCAAACCAGGCTGGGTGATTGCTTTATGTTTTTCAAAGGCCTTTCAGGGCTATAATCTCATATGATCCTCACAGCGGCCCGGTGAGGTAGGTGGGTGGAACAGGTATTATTACCCCAGGTTTACGGCTGAAGAAGCAGAAGCCAGAGAGGTTAAATACACCATCTGGGAGGCAGCCTGGAACCCAGCTCTGACTTCTCCATCGAGGTGAGCTTCCCATGGCCCCCGAGGCTTGTTTGACAGCTTCTAGCTGTGGCTGTGGAAAGCAGTACTCAGAGTGGGGGGTTGGGGGGGTAGTGGGGGGCCTGGTGCTAGATGCTGGATTCCTGGTCAGAACACTTCCCGGAGTTGACCCAGGCTGAGGAGTGGGAATTGGAGGCTGATAAAGGGAAACCGTCTTCATTAGCAGTCCCATAAAGTGTCATTTACAACTCCTGTCAGATGAAAGGAGCAGCTGTAAGAGCTGTGTTGGAGGGAAAAGCAAATGCTGATTTCCTGTAGGATTGTCCCGCCACGGACAGCCGATCCCGGAGGGCCCAGAGGTCCTGGGTGGGGTGGGGGGCTGTCCCATCTGGGCTGCCCCAGCTCCATGCACTTCCTCTCATCTCTGTCTGAGCTGGCCCTTGGGTCCTTGAGCTCTGGTTCTATGAGAAAGGGAGAGAAAAAGGACAAAGAAGCCACCTCGGCCTCCCTCAGACCCCTCTCTCCTGCCACGCTGCAGCACAAGCCTGTCTCTTTTGCCCTGTCCTAAGCCTTTAGGACCCGTTCAGCATCCTCCCCAACCTGGCTGGGACAGAAATGCAGAACAGACCGCCAGCCCGACACCTGGCCTGTCAAGTCCATGGAAGCCAGGCCCTGAGGCCTCGGATCCAAGGACTTTGAAAGTGATGAGACAGCTTTCTTCAAAGGCCCATGCTCCACAGCCTCCTGGTGAAGCCTCCTGGTGGCCTCCTGGTGAAGGAACAGGCAGTGTGATCCTCCCTTCTTGTGCTTCCAATGGTGCTGTTGCTTCACTTCGGCTTCATCATTTTAGTTTCTGCTTTAGTTTTTGCATCTGTAAAATGGGCACCATAAGACCACCCGTAAGATGCTGCCATGAGGATGAGATGAGATGAGGTGCGTGAGCCCCTGGCACCGTGCCCCACTGTGGAAGGAGGTCCTCCCTTGCTGGGGCTGGAGGAGTGGCGTGGCAAGAGGCGTTCCCCAGCCTCCTGGGTGTGCCGGCTCTGGCTGGGAGGGAGGGAAGGAGGGACAGGGCGGGGACATCTGTTTGACACTCTTGTCAGCATCCATTACCTGGTGTGTATTTTCCCAGGAGCTGATTACATTACAGCATGTGTTGATAAACATTTGGAATCGGAACGGAATGGAGACTGAGCGGAATGTTAAGCGGGTGGTGCTTTGGTCAGGATGCTGAAAAAGGGCTGGCTATGTGAACAGGAGGTGATGACAGGAGCCCTGATCTGGTGACTTCCTAGCCTGCCAGGCTCCTTTTTCTTTCTCTCTCTCTCCCCTCCCCGGTACTCTTTTTGTTGGCCCCCAGCAGGGCATCCAGACATGGCCCCAGAGGCAGCGTGTTACAGCAGAAGAAGAGTGGGATTAGGACCCGGGTAGTTATGGATTTCAATCCTAGCTCCTCAGACTGGCTTTTGGCAAATTGGGCCAGTTCCTTAATCTTCCTGAGCCTCAGTCTCTTTTTCTGTAAAGTGGGCTTAACATCCACTCCACAGAGTGAAGTGAAGACTAAAGGAGAAGACATCAAGCGGGCTGGTGCCTGGAACTAAGCCCTCAGTAACACTGGTTCTCTTCCCCGTTTACCCAGATGGGAAGTGTTTTAGCCTCGATTGTGCTTTGGATGTTAGGCAACTGTTTCCCGTGTCTGCTAAGAGGGAGTGGCCTCATGTTCTTTATAATGTAAACTTTCTGCTTCCAGCCCTGGTTGGGACTGGAGCAGGCAACCCAGGGTGAGAGTGGAATCTTCCCCCCCTAAATCTCTATACACTTGCGTGCATGCCAAGTCGCTTCCGTCGTTTCTGACTCTGTGCGACCCTATGGACTGGAGCCCGCCAAGCCCCTCTGTCCATGGGGATTCTCCAGGCAAGAGTACTGGGGTGGGTTGCCCTGCCCTTCTCCAGGGGATCTTCCCGAGGCACGGATCAAACCCACGTCTCTTACATCTCCTGCATTGGCAGGCAAGTTCTTTACCACTAGCGCCACCTGGCAAGTGCGCACCTGATCATGTATGACAGTTAATTATTTGTGTGGTTATCTTTCTGGTGTTTCTTTTTCTCACACATCTGCACACTTTCTGAGGACAGGGACTGTGTTACCCGGTCACAATCGAATGCTCAGGGTCTAGTGCCATGCTTGGCCCTGGCAGGGATGTATAACTCTCACCCATCTGATTGGTCCAGAGCAGAATGGTCAAGATAACCCCTACCAGAGCTCTGTTCTGTCTCTTCCCACAGCTGTTTCTGAACTCAGAGCACTGGCTGTACTTCCATTTGGCCTTTGGCACAGACTACCTCGGATTCACATTTCCTGGATCTCTTGTCTCTCTGACGGTGTGGGCTTCTGGAGGAGTGGGGCATTTAGAACTTCAAGAGCAGGACATGCACGATTGACAGATGAATGGACAGAGATGTGGAATACATATATATATATATGCACACATACAATGGAATATTATTCAGCCATAAAATGATGAAATTATATTATTTTCAGCAACATGGATGGACCTAGAGATTATCATACTAAGTCTGAAATAAATCAAAGATAAATATCACATATCACAAATATCACTTATATGTGGAATCTTAAAAAATGATACAATGGAAACTTATTTACAAAACAGAAACTCACTCACAGACTTAGAGGACAAACTTATAGTTACCAAAAGGGAAAGGGTGGGAAGGGATAAATTTGGAACTGGGGGTTAACAGATACACACTACTATGTATAAACTTGATAAACAACAAGGACTTACTGTATAGCACAGGGAACTATATTCAATACCTTGTAATAACCTATTACAAGAATCTGAAAAAGAATATATATATATTCTTCCCAGGTGGTGCAGTGGTAAAGAATCTGCTTGCCAAGGCCCAAGAGACTTGAGTTTGATCCCTGTGTCGGAAAGTCCCCTGGAGTAGGAAATGGCAACCCACTACAGTATTCTTGCCTGGGAAACCCCATGGACAGAGGAGCCTGGTAGGCTACAGTTGATGGAGTCACAAAGTCAGACATGACTGAGCCACTGAGCAGGCAGACATATATATGTGTATAACTGAATCATTTGTTTGTATACCTGAAGCTAGCACCATATTGTACATCAGCTATGCTTCAATTTAAAAAAGAGAGAAGGGCATCCTCAGTTCCTGAGTACTGAGGCCTTATAAATTCCTTGGACATGAATAAATGAGAGAGGGAATGGGGCCCCTCTCTCCCTGACCCACCTCGATGCACCAGCCACCCCTGCTCACCTCCAGGCGTCCTGGGGCCTCCAAAGTTGCTGGGGCGGCTGGGGGGATGGGAGGAGCACCACTGCCCAGCGCCACCTAGCGGGCGTGGGCTAGGGAGCGCTCGTCTTCCCGGGACTGAGGGACAGACGACTGTGCCCAGAGTCAGGGAAACTCCAGCCACTGGCCCTGGCTGCCCTATCTCGTAAGTCCAGAGGTGTGGAGACCCTTCTTGGGAGCCCTGGACCTGAGGGTAGCAAGCTAGAGTCGTGTGCTCCCAGGTGCATATAATGTGACTTCCCCCCACCCACACCCTCCCCATACCTTCTCAGCCACAAAGAGGCCATTGATTGAGAAGGGTAGCTGGGTTGTGGCAGAGAAGCTGGAGGGGATGTGCAGCAGACACACACACACACACACACACACACACACACACACACACACACACACACACACACACACACCCCGCCTCCTGCAGAGTGGAGAATGGTGCACTGGTCCTCAGGGAAAGCTCTCTGCATCCTTGGGAGGCTCCTTGTCCCCCTCCTGTTCTGCCTTCTCCTCCCTCCCTTCCCCCACCTAATTTTTGCATCCACCTTTGGACCAGCGCAGGAGCAAAAGGTTGATCCCAGGCTGACCCAGTTCCCCATTCCCCCCAGTGTGTGGTCTCTTCTCCTGGCAAAGTGTTCCTGGCACTTAGGGGCCCTTTTTAATACCAAGCAAAGCCAGTATTGTTTGGAAGGAAGAACTGCTGTTGCAGCTGCTGCAGACAAATAATATACAGCAGTGCATCCCGGGCTGATAGGAAGGTTTGAATGTGCTGCTGCGCTGATTTATCTGTACTTGGCCCTCTGCACAGAATGGCTAATGGATGGCACATAGTACCCAGGGGAAGTGTTGGGGAACTGTGTGAGGTGGGGTGCTAGTCAGAACAAGGCAGGGGGAGGAATAGGTTTGGCTGGAAGGGGGTTGCTAATCTGTTGTTGTTTAGTCACTCCGTCGTGTTTGACTCTTTGCGACCCATGGACTGCCGCACACCAGTCTTCCCTCTCCTTTACTGTCTCCTGGAGTTTGCTCAAGCTTATGTCCACTGATGCCATCCAACCATCTCATCCTCTGTTGTCCCCTTCTCTTCCTGCCCTCAAACTTTCCTAGCATCAAGGTCTTTTCCAATTCTAATCTGACCCTCCTACAAATTCTTTCTTCATTCCTTCTGCAATAGGGAAGACCTTACATCTTGTAGCATCTGAATTTTGTGGTGTTGGAGAAGACTTGAGAGTCCCTTGGACTGCAAGGAGATCCAACCAGTGCATCCTAAAGGAAATCAGTCCTGAATATTCATTGGAAGGACTGATGTTGAAGCTGAAACTACAATACTTTGGCCACCTGATGTGAAGAACTGACTCATTTGAAAAGACCCTGATGCTGGGAAAGATTGAAGGTGGGAGGAGAAGGGGACAACAGAGGATGAGATGGTTGGATGGTATCACCGACTCAGTGGACACGAGTTTGAGTAAACTCCGGAAGTTGGTGATGGACAGAGAGGCCTGGCGTGCTGCAGTCCATGGGGTCACAAAGAGTTGGACACGGCTGAGTGACTGAACTGAACTGAACTAACCTCTTGTAGCATTCAAATTCTGTACACTCTGGTGCTTTAGAGGCCAGAGTTCCCAGGACTGGCCTAGGTTCCAAATCAGTCCACCTACATCAGAGGTAAAACCAACACCCAGTTACCTTGTCCCATGCCTGGTCACCTGCTCCACGCGCTGTCTTGGAGCTGGCCTGCTGTGGGGGCGGGGAGCTTGGCAGTGGGTGCCTGTAAAAAGATAACTGGGAGTGGTAGAAAACAGGTTTGTTGAATTCCCACTCAGCACCTCCCTGAAAGGTCCTGCCTGCCACCTGGCTGTTGTGTGTACACAGGAATAGGTCAGGTGCCAGGGGAGGGGCTGGCTGGAGACGCTGGCTTGCCTGGTGTGAAATACTTCCTTCTGGTCCCCAAAGTCAGTGTGGAGAGTGCACCCTTGAATGTGTGCCCTCATTTGTAGGCAAGGCTGTGCCCATGTGGGTGACAGGAGATGCACATTTATTCATATATTCATAGTCTACTGGTCTTGGAAGGGACTTTGGAAGAGACCCCTCCACCCCCACCCTACTTCTGCCACATCCACGCCAAATATTCATCTAGATTCCACTTGATTTTTCCTGGTGACAGGGAGCTCACTACTTCTTAAGGAAGTCCATCTCTGCTTAGACGATTGGAATACTGAGTTGGGAATTGTTCCAGGCAGCCTGAACAATCCCCTCCCACCCCTGCCCACCTAACACTGTAGGAAAACAGGGCCAAGACAAGGTGTCAAGAAACAGCACCCCAATATAGATGTTATAGCCAGTGTTTACTGCATACCTGCTGTCAATGAGGCACTCATTAAGTGTTGCTCATCAATTCACCCTTACAATCTTCAGAAACTTCTTTGAGGTCAGGTTTGTCGTTAGCCCATTTTACCGAGGAAGAAATTGACACACAGGAAAATTAAGTCTTCTGCCTGAAATTTCACAGCCGGGTAGTGGCAAAGCCAGGCCTCAGAACCAGGAAGTCTGGCTCCACCTGAGGTCAATCACCACATTATACTGCAGGGAGCAGCCAGAGAATGAGAGCAAGAGGGAGCGCGCTCTGCACACACACAGGTGTGTATCTTCACCACCATTTCCCTGAAGCACAGCTCAGTCATATTACAGGCAACTGGGATCCCAGGACAGGGAACTAATGCATTAGGAACTGCTCTTCATCTTTTTCTTTCTCTTCTTCTCCCAACCCTCTTCCTCCTTTCCTCCTTCATCACCACTGCCTTCACCTTGGTCTAAATTAAAAGTCATCTTCTGAGCCCTTGTATGTGTACAGGAGTTCTCCGGAAGCAAGAAATTCATTTGGGAGTTCCCATGCCAAGACAGATGTACTAGCCTAGACAGACATTCAGGGACATCCGGACAGTGAAGTAGCCTAGGATAGATGAGGTTGTAGACAGGGAATAACTGGAGAAGAGCTATATTCACGTTGCACACCAGCCAAGGGTTAGGTGGTGCATGGTTCAGAGAGTTTTATGTTCAATTTTATGTCTAGACAGAGTTTGGGATGAGGTTATCACTTCTCCTCTAATTAGTGCAAGAAGGCTTCCCCAGGCGCTGCTTTCAGGAGCTCTCCTGCTGTCTCGGCTCTGCCATCTGTCCCCAAGAGTGAGAATTGGATAGAGTAGGGGGAGGGAGAAGCCCTAGATTGGGAGCTGGGATGCCTGGATCTTTGCTCTTGGGTCTGCCTCCAGTCTGGTGTGTGACCTTGGCTCTATGACCCTTCCTTCCCGGGTCTGTACTTCCTCACTTGTGAAATGAGGGGTTGAGACTTGTCTATTAGGCTCCTTCAGTGGGTGTATTCCCTGAAGTCTAACAGCTCTGTGCGGGTGGGCAGGTTGTACACTGTGCAAGGATACCCAGTTAAGAGGTGGACAGGGGCTGAAATCCAGCGTATGCTCGTCTCATGGTCATAGACCGGGGCGGGGCCTGCGTCCGTTTGGAGAAAGAGACATCTTTTTTTCACATTTGTGCAGAGGCATCATACAGATCAGCAGGAACCCAGCAAGAGTGGGCTCAGGTGAAGGACTGGGTTGTCCTGCACCCCGAAGGACTCTGCTGTACTGGCCCAGAGCCCCTGGGAGCCAGCTCACCAGGCCGACTATTCCTGCCATCCATCACAGTGGGGAATGGGCCCTTGGTGAGCCTGGGACCTGCAAATCATGGAAATTAAGATCAATTAGAGGGGAACCAGCAGCCCCTTGGCAGGGCTTGGGGCCTCAGAGGCGGCTTGGGTACTTTATGGATGTTTCCTCCTGTTTTGTGGTCCAGCTGGGAGGTAGAAACATGCCAGCTCAGCGCAAGGCTTCATCTAGATGTTTCTAAGCCGCTTGGAGGGAGGGCATGCCCTCAGTAGGATCTGCAGCTCCCACCCCAACCCGCACAGGCCCTGCTTTCCTGTCCACGGGGACCACTCAGGTCAGTAGCTAGTCCATGGGGTCCTCTCTGCCTCACGCAGCGGCTCCTTCATCTTCATCTCTGCTCTGTCCTCCACACAAGACCTCTGGAGACTCAAGCCCGGGGGCCGGAGGAGGGAGAAACAACAGCAAGTCACCTTGCAGGGCCGTGGGCAGCTCACTGCCCTGCCCCTGCTCCTCTCCCTCTGTGCTCCCACATCACCCGGCCCTCCTGCTGACAGGGCTCCCCTTTTCCCACTGGGGTAACCCCTGATCGAACCCTTCTGTCTTCAGGTGGCTGAGCTCTCAGAAGCCATGCAGAGCCAAGTAGGAGGGCCCCGTGGCCCTGGTGGTGTTGGCAGGATGGTGCCACAGATGCAAGGACAAAAGTAAAATGAATTCTCCAGCTCCCTAAGTCCTTGACACCTTTAATCCATGCCCTGGTTCATCACCCCATGCTCTTCCTGTGATGAGGATGGAGGAGAGCTTGTTCCCCGGGGGAGGGCTGGCCCTGAAGGGCCTGAGAAGGACAGAGATTTAGCTGGAATGGGAGGGAGGGGTACCCAGGAACAGGAAAGCTGGTTGTCTGAAATTCCTCAGGCTGGGAGCTGTGACATTGCAGGGGACAGCCTTTGCAACTGCTCTGCCTGGGGTTTGGTTTCTTAGGATAGGCCCACTGCACTGGGTTGAGGTCACCTTCTGGAGGAAGAGACCAGAGTGGTGTGGAGGGGCCGTCCTGCCCTGAGGCCTCTGAGCCGGCCATCAGCTGACCGGCTCTGTTTGCTTCTTCCATCACTGTGGGCGGAGCAGCCCTGGACTCTCAGCCTCACTGGACTCAGCTGCTGATAGAGCTCTGTGACGGGGGCCCGGGGCCAGGTGGTGTGTCCCGTGCACAGAGGGAGATAGAGTTGGATGGGGTGGTGACCACGCCCTGGCTCACACGGGTGAACCAAGGAGAGGGGAGGAGACAGCCGGGTCCCAGGGGAAGCCTAGACATGCATCCCTGGAGGCAGGTGGGTGAGAGAGGCTGCAGGGGGCAGAGACGCAGGCTCTGCCCAGGTACCAGCGGCTCTACCACAGCCGTGAGCTCATCCCTTCCTCCCTCAGGCTCCACGAAAGGCTGCTAAGCTTGTTACACTCCACCATTCTGCGACCCTCACATGGTTGACTTGACCTTATGACTCATCTAAATGGACCTGGGCACACAGCTTCACCTCTTTGTGCCTTGGTTTCCTCGCCTGTAAAATGAGAATAACCATAGCATCTTCCTCATAGGATTATTGTGAGGGTTAAGTGATTTAATGACATTAAGTGTATAAGAGGGTACCTACTACATAGGAAGTGTTATATAAGTGTTAGCTATTGTATTATTACTTATGCTATTGAAAAGATCATACTATGCTTTTGTAAGACTTCAGATCTGGAGTCAAGCAGACTTAGGTCAGGGTCCTAGCTGTTCCAATGAATAAGCTGTGTGACCTTGGGAAAGTGATTTAACCTTTCAGAGCCTCAGTTTCCTTTTCTGTAAAATAGATCTAATAATAATAATACCAACTTCATGGAGGTGTTGTGATGATTAAAAGAGACAACTGAAATACATTTGCTAAATGGATTGTAATGTACCTAGCACAATACTTTGCTTCATCTTCCTGGCTAGATATTAGATTTAGGACAGTTTCTAAGGGAGCAGGTGTTGTTTTCAGTGGCTAAGTCCTGTTTGACTCTTTGCGACCCCCATGGACTGCAGCACGCCAGGCCTTCCTGTCCCTCACTATCTCCCGGAGTTTGCCCAAGTTCATGGCCATTAAATCGGTGATGCTGTCCAACCATCTCATCCTCTGCCGCCCTCTTCTCCTTTTGTCTTCAATCTTTCCCAGCATCAGGGTCTTTTCCAATGAGTTGGCTCTTCACATCAGGTGACCAAAATACTGGAGCTTCAGCTTCAGCATCAGTCCTTCCAATAAATATTCAGGGTTTATTTCCTTAAGAATTGACTGGTTTGATCTCCTTGCTGTCCAAGGGACTCTCAAGAGTCTTCTCCAGTGTGTAGGACCCCTGACTGATAGTCATGACCTTCTGAGCAATTGCTCTTGATTGGACACTGTGAGCACCCAGAGCAGGACTGTGGCTCTGTTCAGAAGCAGGTCCAGAAATGGGGTGGTGGTGGTGGTGGCAGGCAAGGTGATGGGGACTCAACCTACCTGGGCTTCTCATGCGGAGAATGAGTGGTAGGCATGGTTGTGGCCAGAACCGTGAAGGGCACAGATGAGCTTTGTCCTTAATGGGGGCCTGCCGATGGCGATGGCAGCCCCGCAGGATGGTCAGAATGAGCAGGGAAGAATGAGAGAAACATCAGACCCCAAATAGCAAATTTGTTAGGTCCCATGTTATATGCTCTCAGAGCTCTCTATCTTTGTTTTTAACGTCTCTTATTGCAATTTGTAAATATGTAAAGTTTATTAGTGATTATTGAATGTTTGTCTTTACCACTAAAATGTAATCTCCTCAGTGTAGGGACCACATCTGGATGGCTCATCATCGGATTCCAGATTTCAGACCAGCATCTAGTACACAGTCAGTGCTCAATGACTTTTTGATGCTTGAATAAATAATACTTTGTACTAAATACACTTGTACTAAATAAGTACAGTTAGTACTTATTTAGTTTTTCTTATGTATTGGCCGTTATCCTAAGCTCTTGACATTTGTTGACCTGTTTAAACCTCACAATGTTCCTATGAGGTAGTTATTAATAGCCTCACTTTGTAGGTGAGGAAACGAAGGTACAAGGAGGTTGAGTTACTTGCCCAAGATCACACAGCCATCAACTGATCAAGCCAGGCAGTTTGGCTCCAGCCAGAGTCCTTGCTTTCAAGGACTACTACTTTCTTCTCTAAAGAAATTAATGAATGAAACACATTAGATGTTTTTCACGTGTGTTATACTTGGACAAATGAGTTTTGGAGAAGGGAGTGAATGGTGTGACCCTGAAGATTAGGCTGCATGGTCCTGATGAGTAGGACACAAATGGCCTGTAAAGACTCCTTGGAGGAAGTCTCCTTTCCATTGCTCAACCTCTCCCCAGCCAGCTGCTGAAGGGCAGGCGGTGACTGTGCACTCAGAGGTCTCTAACTTGCCCTGGTTCCTGGCTGCCTCTCTCTAGGATTAAGGAAGTGCAAGAACAGACCTGGACTCAGGAACCTGAATTTCCTGTCCTGAACTCCACCTCCTCCCAGGGCTCTGGTGTCCCTCCTGCCGTTGGGTAGGGGTGGGGGTCTGCTTTGTCACTGTAGGAGGGGGTGAGGAAGGTGAATCTGGCAATGCTTCTACTTTTTGGTTCCAAGTTCCTGCCACATGGGTTCCCCAGCGGTTCCCCGTTCCTGGTTCCTGCCACATCCGTCCCCCCCCCGACCCCCACACCTCCTTCAGCATTTCTCTCCCCCCTGGCTTACTTTCCAGCATGCCCTGCTCTTTCTGTGGACAGAACTCACCTTGCTGCACCCACCTCCTGCCCATGCACTAGCCTCTCCCAGGAGCCTTCCTGTCCTGGGTGATGAGCAAACACAAGGAGCATGACTGCTGCTGTCCTCTTGGGAACCAGCCTTCAGCTCCTCCCCTGGGAGTCCGGTCCTCCAGGGAGGGGGCGTGTTTCAGCGTAATCCTATCTCCTCAGCTCTGGGGGTCCTTATCATGAGAAGGACACAGAGCCAGATAAAGAGACAGATGTTGGGCTATTTTGTGGAAAGTTTCACTTTTGTTTCAGGTTCAAAGGATTCGTTAACAAAAGAAACCACCCGTCACAGACAATAAACAGTTTCAATATTTAATAGAGGATTAATTGACCTAACTTCAATATACAGTCATTAAAAGAAGAAAAATATAGAAACAACAGTGAAAAGTAACAGCACATACATTACCAAATTGGGCCAACCAACATCGAGACTTAAACAGTGTCCTGGGAAGTCCCTCTTTAACAGCAATCTGGAGTCCCAATTGGGACGAGGTCCCAGGCGGTGTGTCCACCACACGGATGAGACTTCAAATTGCAGTTTTGGGGGCTCCCTGCTTATAATCTCAGGCTACAAAGTGATAACATCATCAGTTTGTGTGCAAAAATGTAGCTCTGGTTTTACTTTAACCTTCTTACAATGATGCTGTGTGTTTCACCTTATGAATCATAGGATTTCATTAGATCCCAGGGGCTTGGTCAGACCCTCAGTGGCTCAAGAGTTCTAAGATCCACTCCCATCTGTCAATGCAGGAGACATAAGAGACACAGATTTGATCCCTGGGCGGGGAAGATCCCCTGGAGAAAGGCATGGCAACTCACTCCAGTATTCTTGCCTGGAGAATCCCATGGACAGAGGAGCCTGGCGGGCTACTGTCCATGCAGTCGAACAGAGATGGACACGACTGAAGTGACTTAGCATATACACATTCCCTTTCTTATCTAAAGTGTTGCCTAACTTGCTGCACTTGCAGGCAGGCATGGAATCCAGATAGTGTCCAGGCAGGTCAGAATCAAGTCAGAGGCCTGCTCTCTGACAAGTCTTCCTCCACTTTAATTTTCCTAACAGGGGTCTGGAGAGACAGGCAGCTGCCTGGCATTGTGGGTCTGTGCTACAGAAATATTAAGAAGTGGAGAAGCCTGCCATGACCTTTCAAGGAGATGTAGATGGAAGAAATCCTTTGATTACTTACAATGGATGGGGGGCAGTTAACCCCCCAAGGGACCTCATGAGACAGATCATGAAAGCTTCTTCTAAGTGGCAGTGAGGGAAGTGCTGAGGGGATCCAATTCTTTCTAGAGCTTTGGCTTTGCTACTGGGGATTGCAACTTTGGGGCCAGAGCTGTA
Source organism: Cervus elaphus (assembly GCF_910594005.1). NCBI lineage: Eukaryota > Metazoa > Chordata > Mammalia > Artiodactyla > Cervidae > Cervus > Cervus elaphus. Next base: position 43,931,797 of record NC_057815.1, read on the forward strand.
TTGCTCAGGATTCGAGGGGGACATGGCCCTGTCCTGCAGAGCCATCTCTCTCCACCCTCTGCCCCAGCTCACACCTCAGGGCTCAGGCTCACCTCCAAACCAAGGGAGTGGAAACCTTCCAAGAACATCACTGTGAATTTCCTCTGCTCTGGCTGAAGGGAGAAAGCTGAAAGTTGGTGGTTGTCAAGCAGAGGATCTGTGTTCTGGTCTCAGTTCCATTATTAATGTAAGTTACATGTCTTCAAGCCTCGTGTTTTCACTTACAACAAGGGAGGAGGTGCTTAGTCCACAAGACTTCTAAGGTCACTTCCAGCTTTAGGGTTTCAAGGCGTTGGGGCTGCTTGGGAAGGCCCTGTGGCTTTGAAACAAAACCCTTGACCCTGGGAGCATGCATTAAGTAGCTAGAAAGAGAAGGTACTTTGTGGTTGGCACAAGGCAAGGGGCTTCACACGCATTATCTCATGTAATCCTCACAAGAGCACGATTCTTTTTTTTTCCTCTTCTAAACAGAAGAAACTAGAACTTAGAAAGGCCTAAGTATTGCTCAAGGTCACACAGTATAAGAGGCAGAGATAAGATCTGAAGTCGAGGTTGTGTAACTGGAGGTCTGTGCTGGTTGCCCTGCTGGGAGACAGAAGTGGGTGGGAGTGGGGGGTGGGTTGGGTGTGGGCAGGGATTTCATGGTTGCTGGCAGAGAGCAGAGACTTGTCCCAGACTGGAGACTATCATTTTCCGGGGACATTAACTCCTGGGGCGGAAGGAGGAAACTCCCCAGCCGAGGGGTGGGGTGCAAGCATGGGAGGAAAGGCGGGAGAGGACATTTACAGCAGCTGAGGGGGGCCATCAGCAGGGTCCCAGGGAAGGGGACCCGGTGCGGGGGCTGCCTGGCCCCCAGAAGTATGAGCGCACGTGTGTGCAGGGCGTTGGGTGCTGTGGGCTGCCCGCCCTCCCCTCTCCCTCTCCGGGTCCCTGGGGCGGGCTCCACCCTGTTCACATGTACAGACGTGCCCTGACATCCTGTGTCACACACTCCATCGCAGACACAAATGGCCTGCATGCTGGCTCGCTCCAACAGCCCTTCACCTCCTGGCCTCACCTCAGCTCCCCTGTTCCCAGCCCCACCGACATCCAGTCTCTGTGTGTGTGTGTGCACGAGTGCGCATGCATATGTGTTCCTCCTCAGCCTGCAGAACACTCTGCTGTCTGTTGATTTCTCTTGGGTTTGCACAAACACATATGCACAGTCTGATAATCTGTTGTGTGTCTTCTTTACACGTGTGCACACAGACACACACTTCCACACCCTCTTTTTGTCCCTCTGCTTCTCAGCTGCTTGTCTGCTGATCTTTAATGTCCCTCCAATCCACACACAACTCTGAATCCCAGAGAACCCTATGAATCTTTAAAAGGCCTGGGTGGTTTCTTCTCATGTTTTCCTCCTCTGTGGTCTCCTCGAAGGCTCTCCCAGCCCGGCGGCAGGGTTGGGCAGTCGCCCCCTGGAAATGGCATCTCCGGGAGCAGCTGGCCGGGGACAGCGATGTGGGTGGGGGCAGGCAGGGCTGGGAAGGGATTTGTTTGCCTTGGAATCCTTTCGGTGAACATTTTTGTCCATTTGCCATGAAGTTTCATTGGTTTCGGCTGACATCATCCTGGTGCCTGAGAGAGGCTTGACATCCTTGCAGACCATGTAGGTGGGGGTAGGGGGGGTGCAGAGCACTGACCCAGGAGCCAGGAAACCCTGGTTCTAGCTCCAAAAGAACCTCAGTTTCCTTATCGGGTACACAAGGGGTTTGGAGCTGATGGTCTCCAGTGAAGTTCTGGAAGGCTGAGATTCTAGGAGACCTCTGCTTTATTTAAAATCTGTCCACACCCTGATCATTCCCCATCTCTCTCTCTGTAGCTCATTTGTATGCACGGGCATCATCCACGCAAACACACAGATACAGGCATGCACCCCATCCGAAAAGCAGCTCCACTATGTTTTCCAGGAACTGGCCCCAGGCTCCTTTTCAGGGTGGGGGTTGTAAGCAGAGGAGCATATGTGTGCGTGTGTGTGGGCTTGTGAATATGCATATAAATGTATGCACATGCATGCACACACTTGCACACATGTGCACACACACTCACATCACTTTGAGGTGCATCTCTGTGTTGAAATGTTCCCCCTCCCCAAGACAATGACCTCGAGATCACAGCCTCGCTGCCCGTCCCCACATCCCCCGCAAGAGTAAAGACCTGAATCTATAGTCTTGTTCTTACTGTGCTCCCCACCCCCCTTTGACTGTAAACAAGAGAAATAGGTGAGAAGCCCAGGAGAGGTGTGGAATGAACATGGGAGCCTGGAACATCGCAGCTGGAAGGGGCCACATTGACCACTAGTCTAGTCCGCAGGTTCAAAATATTTCACTTAAAGCATGAAAACTTGCTTCTGGTTAAACATTACCTGTATGTACAAACAAACAACACTGGTTAGAGTCGAACTACTGGGGCTGGGGGCTGGGGGCTGGGGGCCAGCCTACTCAGCATCCCCCACCCCCAATTCCTACTCCTACTGTCTCTTGAGCGAGTGAGCTTCCTGAAGCTCCATGGAGCTTTGACAAATATAACTTAAAACCCATCCATCCAGCCCACTGCTTCTCCAGTATGGGCCTTGGACCAGAAGCAGCAGCAATAGCTGGAGACTTAATAGCAATGCAGGTTCTCAGGAGCCCCCACCCCAATTCTGCTGAGTCAGAGATCTGGGGTGGGCCCAGTGATCTATGCGTATACCCTCCAATGATTCTATGGCAGCTGTAGTTTGAGAAGCACTGGGCTAGTACAAGCCCTTGTTATTCACGACGAACAGAGGCCCAGAGAGGAGCCTATCTTATCCAAAGTCTTGGAGAGTACCATGAGGTCAGGTTGACTCTTGGCCAGATGACCTGTCTGTGGACATCTATGTGGGGAAGCCCTGAAGGTGCTTCCCTTGTGGCCTCTCTTCCCCATGGGGTGGGTTGGGGCTCTTTCCTGCAGGGGCGCTGTGCTGAGTGGTAGGCAGCGAGCGAAGCCTGGCCTGCTCCCATGAAGAAGGGTAAATGTAATGCCCCGCTGAGGGTGAAAACTCAGGGTGTGGCTGGTCATCATGTGTGCGGTACATTTGGGGAGGCTTCTTGGAAGAGGCAGATTCCAGAAGATAAGTCGTGTTTGACACAGGCCAATGCAAAGGAGTGGGGAGGGTGAGCCCAGCCACAGGGGAGACCCCAGAGGACCCAGGCTGGCAGGGGTGGGGACTGCCTGGGGGAGAGAGTAGGGGGAGTGGAAGTACTCAGCTCGCCAGCCCAGCTACGAGTTCCCTGGAAGCCTGGGGACTTCTCCAGTGAATTAGGGAGCATTTAACATCTCCAGCTAATTAGCCACTGCCTGCTACCAAGGAAGGAGAGAGGAGTTTGGAGCCAGGCAGCTTTGAAAGGCAATGCCGCTCCTTGACAAAGCCGGCCTGGGGAGGTTTCAAAGGCAACTTCTGAGCGGCCTGCACGTTTCATGTTCATTAGATCCTTGCTTCCCAGGCTCCAAAGACAAACAGTGGGATTTAAGGGTTTTCTTTCCTTTTTGGAGACATTGCATTCTGAGCTGTGCGCTTTCAGCTGGGGAGGAGGCAGAGCCGGCTGAGAGTCTTGCTCCTCCAGATCCAGAGCCTAAGCAGAGCCTGGATCCATCTTCTCTGCATACTGGCAGCTTCCCAGGGGTTCCAGAAACTCCACAACATCCCCATCTTGCAGCCTAGTTGAGCAGGTATCCATGGCCAGCCGGCCGTGGGCCATAAAGGGGTGCAGTCCAGGTGTTGCTGGACACAGAATTCTTGTTTATCATTCATTATCTCCTCAGCACCTAGGGATTCCCAGGTGGCTCAGTGGTAAAGAATCTGCCTGCCAGTGTAGGAGACATGGGTTCGATCCCTTGGTTGGAAAGATCCCCTGGAGAAGGAAATGGCAACCCACTTTAGCATTCTTGCCTGGGAAATTCCATGGCCAGAGGAACCTGGCGAGCTGCAGTGCCTGGGGTCACAGTCGGACACGACTGAGTATGCATGCACCTATGTGCTCAATGAATGTTTACTGAGTGAGTGAAGAAATGAATGAGCATGCTGGTCATTTCCTTGTTGCTCCCAGACACATGTCCAGCCTTTCTCTGCCCTGATTTGCGGCACAGGGAACTACATTTCCCAGGTGCCTTTACCTACTGGCTTCTGGATGGGTTCAGCCAATCAGAAGTGCTGGAGGAAGGTAGAATGTGGGAGGAGGGGGAAAGCCAGGATATTTTGCCCCTTACTCTGTTTCCAGCCAGATCTCTGCGACATCCATGTCTCCTCTTTGGCTCCTGTGGAAAAACCCCTTCTTGCATGGCCCAGCTCCTCCTGGCAGGCCAGCAGCTGGTCCAATTTCTGCTTGGAGGCCTTGGCTCCTGGGCTCCTGAAACACTGCCCCCTCTATCCAGGGCTAGGAAGGTGGTGGCTTCTTGTTGATCTCTGGGTTGTCCTACTCAGACAGTAAAGAGTCCACCTGAAATGCAGGAGACCCAGTTTGATCCCTGTGTTGGGAAGATCCCCTGGAGAAGGAAATGGCAACCCATTCCAGTCCTCTCACCTGGAGAACCCCATGGACAGAGGAGCCTGGTGGGCTACAGTCCACGGCGTCGCAAAGAATTGGACACAACTGAGCAACTAGCACTTTCACCTTCACCTGTTCTCCAGCTGCACAACTAAATCCCTAATTTAAATCCCTCCGCTTGAAAGGCCTGGTGTGATTTCTGTTTTCTCAGTGAGCTGAGCAGGGTGCATGAGTGACTGTGCTGAGTATTCCTTGCAGGGAAAAGGCTGTGTACCAGCAGCAGGTCTCATTGGGTTGATTGGCCTGGGACCTGGAGGCCTACAGACGTGGCTGCCTTATTCTGGGCAAGCCACCCCATCCCTCTGCCAGGGCACGTGTCCTGGTGCTGCCAGAGCCCAGGGCTGCCTCCCTCCTATCCCAGGATTGTGCATTCCCTCAAACTCTGCTGCAAAAGCCTAAAACGTGGCACAAAGGAACAGTGAGATACAAAGAGGAGAAAGCCTTCTACCGCCTGCCAGACCCCGTGTGAGCCTTTAGTCTTTGCTCTGAGAAGGCTCACAATGACCCTGTTGGGTAGATCATCTTATCCTCATTTGATGGTGGAGGAGGCTGAGACTCTAAGAGCTTAAGTGACCTCTTTCCTCAAATGGTCACTTAGTCTGTTCATTCGGTCTCAATTTTATGCCTTTCGCCTCCACGCCCAGCCTCACTGGTTCTGTCACTTTAAACCCTCACAGTCCTTCTCCAGTCTCTGGGCTGAGACTGGGCTGCCTGCCCCAAAGCTCACCATCCAGAACATCCTCCACACCCTGCCAGGGCCATTTTCTAAAATGAATTGAACCACGTATCCCACTGCTTAAATCCTGCCAGAATCCTTACTGCTTAAGGAATAAGGTCCGATCTCCTTGGCACAGCAGCAAAACCCTCTGAGGTCTGGTCCAGTCCCCTCTCCAGCTGTCTCTCTTGACTCCCTCTCACTCACACCCCACCCATAAACCAGCCTCACAAAGCCACTGGGAGTTTCTCTAATAAAGCTGATGGGTCATACCTCTGTCTATTCCAGGCTGTGCTCTCAGCTCTAAGGACTTCCCCACATTGCCTCCCTCTCCTCCAGCTCCCTGGGACGCTCTGGCTCTTTCTTCAAGACCAGGCTTCCCGGGGCTTCCCTGGTGGTACAGTGGTTAATAATCCACCTTGCAATGCAAGGGACACCGGTTTGATCTCTGGTCTGGGAGGATCGCACATGCCGAGGGGCAACTGAGATTCTGTGTCACAACTACTGAGTCTGCGTGCCTAGCGCCTGTGTTCCACAACCAGAGAAGCCCCCGCAATGAGAAGCCCATGCACTGCAACTAGAGAGCAGCCCCTGCTCGCTGCAAATAGAGAAAGCCCGCATACAATGATGAAGACCCAGCACAGCCAAAATTAAAATGAATAAATATTTTTTAAAAAGACAGGGCTCTTGCATCTCCCTTTGTGGGACACCTTGCTAGCTCCCCTGCTCCAGATGTGTCTGTTCTTCCTGCTCCCATGCACCTTTGTCTTCTGGTTCCCGTCTTGCATCCCTCCCACCGCATTGCAACCGTGGGTTCACATCTCCACTTCCCTGGCTAGACTGCAAGTTCCCTGAGGGCAGGAACTATGTTTCATTCATTCACTTATTTAAAAATGCTTACTGAGCACCAACTTTACATTAGGCACTGTGTCTGATGTTGGGACACTTGGCTAGTACCATGGAGTACATGGTCTAGTGTGGAATAATCCATCACACCAATAACACTAATAATATTTAATAAATGATCACACCAATGCATAGGTTATGATAGAAAAGTAAAGGATGTGATATCTCTGGTGTCTGATACCAGGAGGTATTCAGGAGGTGCTACTTTTCTTCCCCAGTTCCATTGCACAAGGGTGTATATTTATTGTACATGTAGCCTGGCTCCCACAGTATGGACATTGCCCACCCCATGGGTTTGCAAGCTTTCTGGGGGAGGGACACTGTCTCTTCAGCTCCTGTCTCCAGGAGCTGGCACATAGTAGGTATATGATATATGTGGGTTGAGTTTAAAGTGGAATTACATCTCTTTGTGTGAGTCAGGGTGGCTTTACTATCCAGAGGAGCCCAGGCCACTGGGCAGTGAGGTCAGGGCTCTGGATATGGCTGCCTTTCCTCTTTGTGAAGACTACCTCCCCCATGGCAGTGGAAAACGGGAAAAGGAGAGTCCTTTCAGCTCTGTTACTTACTAGGACGTATGACTTTGGACAAGTCACAGAGCCTCCTGAGCCTCAATCTGCTCACCTGTATAGTGGAGCAAACAATAGTACTGATGTCGTGTTTGCTCTGAGGAGGCTTCAGTTAACACACAGGAAGTATGAGAGCCGTGCCTGACATAGTGCAGTCTGGAGGGCTGTGCCATTTTTATTATCATGACCATTCCTACTGCAGAACCGCAGAGAATGGCTGACTGTCGCCTGCATGCCTCTCCCCGCCAGCTCACACACCCAACCCAGCCCCCTCTGGCCTGGCACTTGACTGGAGTCCCATCCTTTCCTCTTGCTAGGAAGCTGTGGGTAACTGGGGCTTAATTAAGCATGCTTGACTGGGGTGTGATTAGCGGCTGCTGTGAATCAGCGTTGGGCCAGAGTTGTGGAGAGGACCAGGGGGATGCAGATAGAGCGGAACAGAAGGCTGCTGGTGCCCGGGGCTGGATTTCCAGGCTCAATCAACTTGCTTTGTTCAACAATTGAGGTGGACAGGGTGAACGCTCCTCAGTCTCGCCAGCCACCCCACGCTAGCACCAGAGCTGTAGCTCTGTAGTCACTGCTACTCATTCATTCATTCAGCAAATAGTGCGTGCTTACTACTGCCAGACATTGTCCTGGGTGCTGGGCTGGCAGGGTGGACAACGTGGATGGATACAGGTCCTTGTCCCCAAGTAACATACAGACTAGGAGGAGGAGCAGAGAGAAGTAAATAGAGATTAAAATACACTGTGATGTCATGAGGAGGGGCAGCCAGGTGACTCCAGGAAGAGGTGGATGGTTTGTCTGCTCTGAGTACTTATCCTGTAGAGCCTCACATCATGCCTTGAGGTGACCTTATTTCCTCACCTATCTACCTCCCCACCAGCTGTAGGCAACCTGAAGGCACAGACTATATGACATCATTCTCTGTACCTCCAGCTCTTGGCATAGTGCTTGGAACTTAGCAGGTGCTCAAAAAATTGTTTAGTTGAATGAAACCCAGCTCAGGAAGCAACTGGTTGTAGGATCCCTTAGAACAGGGACTGGCCAACTATAGCCTGTGGGTCCAATCCTGCCTACAGCTGGGCTATTTTGTATAGCCCTCAAGCTAAGAACAGTTTCTACATTTTTTAAGGGGTGAATTGCTTAAAAAAAAAAAACAACTCAAAGAATCATATGCTGCAGAGACATGTGTGGCTGCAGAGCCTAAAATATTTACCCTGGTGTTTCACAGAAAAAGTCTGCCACCCCTCGTTCTAGAAACTTCTGTCTTCCTTTCTCCATCTATGGAGTGAGGAGCTTGGGTTAGATCCCACAAGGCTTCCTGATGTGAAGTCATGGGATTCTGTCCGCCATGGCTTTTGTCTCTGGCTTTGAGGGTCCCATGTGGCATCATATAACCAGTGGCCCCCAAAGTGCCTGCACCTTGGTGGCTACACAGGTGATGTCACCTGGATGGTGGTGTGGTGTCAGGAAAGAGAAGCCGCTCAGAGCCTGGCTCTGTCGCCACACAGCTGTGTGAGTTTAGGCAAGTTATTTGACTCCCTGAGCCTCGGTTTCCTCACTTGCAAACGGGGATAATAACTTAGCACCTGCTTCCTAGGGTGGCAGTAAGGTTTAAAAAGGAGGTCATTAGAGTGGAGTTGCTTTATAAATTCTACCATACTGTTCAAATGCTAGAAGCTATTGCTACTCTTGGGGCTTCCCTGGTGGTTCATTGGTAAAGAAACCACCTGCCAAGGCAGGAGATGCAGGAGACGCGGGTTCCATCCATGGGTCAGGAAAATCCCCTGGAGGAGGAAGTGGAAGCCCACCCACTTCAGTATTCTTGCCTGGGAAATCCCACGGACAGAGGAAGGATCCTGATGGGCTACAGCCCCTGGGGTTGCAAAGAGTGGGACACAACTGCCTGACTGAGCATGCACACACATGCACATTGCTACTGTTACTATGGGATATATATTCTTACTTTGTCCCACTTGATACAGTTTAACTCATGGACTGGTTTCTGTAAGAAAGATGTTTAGGCTTTTGAAGGTCAATGTGGGTTCTAAAACTGCCCATCAGAAAGCCCAGGGTGAGTGAGCTCAGTTGGAGTTATCTGTGTTCTTGGGGGTCCCCAGTCTGATCTTCAGACTGTGGGAAGGGTTAGTTGATTAAGACTTGGGTAGGGTGAACCCCCAAAATCTTGATCCCTGAGGATTCCCTGGGGCAATGGATGAAGCCAGACCCACACAGCAGATCACCTCTGTTTCCAAGAGGGAGAACTTGACTTTCCTGCCTATCCTGGTGGCCCACCCTGCACTCACTGCCAATGGATCTAGCTTCATCTCCCCATAACCTTGATTGATCTTTGTTCAGCATTTTCCTTTCAATGAGCTCCCCTATATGTATCCACTTTGTTTTCTGCAAGATCCCTCTGTAATAGAAATATTGCTCTCCCTTTTATCGATGAAGATACTGAGGTTCAGGGAGGTTAAGAGACTTGCCCAAGTGAGTGTCCCAGCTAGGATGAGACCTGGGTGTCTTATTTCCAGGGCTCTTTCCATCACACCAAACTGCTTTTATTCACCTGCCTCAGTTGTACCAACACATTTGTCTTCTCCCAGCCCCTCTTCCACTCCTAAACTGCTGCTTCATCCTAGCTGACTCACAGGCCAGGGAGCATCCCCTTCTATCCACCTCCATGCTGGTGTAGGGGCAGGCTTGCCCTGCAGTGGAAGCCTGTTGTGATAACAGTGGGGCTTGGGGCCCTCCCTGGCCTGGCCCTGCCCCTGCTGTGTCTGAGGGTAGAGGTGGCTGGGGAAGGCGCACACCAGGAGTGCCAAGGAGGAGATGTCAGATTCAGTTACCATGACATGGATATTTATGCTGCCATGGGGTCCTGGGTGTCACACCACATTAGGCAGGCACTCAGGACCTACTCCCGCCAGCCAAGGGATCAGCTGCCTGGCCCTCTTTCCCTTCTGCTGCTGGGTTCCATGCTAGGTGGCATTCCTGACCCTTTGGGATACAGTTAGAGGCTCCTGGGTGCCCAGCCTTTGGGAGAGGCCACATTTTAGGGTCTGAGTGTTCAGCAAGGGACAGGGAGCCTTGTTCCCTCGATAATTCTGTCTAATCTTCCCCAGGTGCAGGCTCTTTTCCTAGCTCCTGGTTTGATGGGCAGCATCCCGGCTTTGAGGACCCCACAGCCTCTCTCTGTGGGCTTGGCCCAGATATGGCTCCCTACAGACTCTTGGATGCAGGGGTAACCTGTAATGCAGATCCTTAGACCTTACCTCTCCCAAGAGAGTACCCTGATGGGCTTCTAGGGAGACCTACAGCCCCTCGCCCCCAGCTTTGCTCCCCTTCTGCCTTGCCCATCTTCAGCTTTGTGTCTGCCACTCTCAACCATTCCCTGTACCCAGCAGTAGGTTGAGGATGGGGAGGGGGTCATGGGCAGTGAAGCGAGAGCAGAGAGGGCACAGGTCCGCATCCCTGAGGAAGGAAGTGTTTGGGGGGCACGTGGCTTTGCAGGTACCCAGCCTAAAGAGTGAGGAGTTGGGGATAGAAGGCACAAGCGGGGCCAGAGCATTGAGGTTGACCACATCCTCCCCTCCTCCCCTGGCCTTCCTGACTGTCCCCTCAGGGTCTGGCCTGAGCCTTCCCTTCCAGCTCCATCACACACGTGGCCTCCCCTACTCCTCCCCACCGTCTTAAGTCTTCCCCATGCCCTGCCTGCAGCCTTAACACCCTCATGCCTCCATTGCATCCATCAGGCTGCAAACATCCCAAAGGCTGACCCCTGTCAGGACTGACTTCGCCACCTTGAAAGATTCTACAGGTCCTTCGCATCTCTTTTTAAGATCCACCTCCACTGAGAGGCCTCCCCTGGCCTCTGCTCCCCCTGGAATGCTGCCTGGTTGGGCTCATCTCCACTGTGACTGCATCTGTCTGCGTGTGGATTGGTTGCTGTCTCTGCCTGACTCTTGACAGTGAGTGACTGAGGGTTGGGACAATGTCTTCATCACCTCGGGACCCTCAACTGTAGCTCTATGCTTGGCCTACATTGCTGACATTTAAAAACTGTTTAGAACATGCTTGGATTAGTCAGCTGATCAATGACAAGGACTTCGGGAGAAATGCTCAAGGAGTCGTCTCCACCCCCTGTTCCTTCCCAGTGTCCCCTGGTCCTCCCCACGGGACAAGGAAAGACAAGTCTTGGAGCCCACAGTCCGGACCCCCTAAAAGGGGTTAAAAACCCAAGACTGGGCTCCCAGGAAAAGAGTAGCATCTCCAAAGAGGCTCCTCTGGACAGGTCCCCCACATCATTCTCGGATAGCCCCCTGGACACTGCTCTGTCCAAATATCTGACATTCAAAGCTGACTCCAGCCTCCGAGCTCAGCATGCTAAGCCCTGAGGAGCTGCTTCACTCTGGCTCATCCACCTCGGCCGGCTCCAAACTAGGTCAGGCCCTGCTGCTGGCCGGCAGGAGTTGGCCAACACTGACTGCCCAGCGGCCTGGCCACGTGGTTGCTGCTCCTGGGGAGTGACAGCGGGGAAGCTGCTGGAGAAGGGCGGGGGTTTAAGCTGGGGTGGGTGGGGCAGGGGGTGGAGGAGAAGGTCTGACATTGAGGCCAAAGCAGGTTGCAGTGTTTTCCTCGCTCCACTCTCATGAGCAAATTTGCTGATTAGACATTTGTTCTTTCATTTATTTATTTCACAAGTCTTTACTGTGTGCTAGCCTTGTGCCAGGCGCTGTATTGGGTGCAGAGGTTGGAAGAAGAGTTCCTGGGCCAGACACATACCAACCACCATAAGACATGCCAGAGCAATGCCAAGGTTTGTACCAGATGCTGTGGGGCTGCCCGGGGGAAGAGAACGATGGGGAAGGTCTGTGGAAATCAGGGAGCTAATGGGTCCCGAGGGCCAACAGCTCACACCGACTCCCTTTGATATCTACACAACCCCTGCCCCCACAGATGTGCTCTAGACCAGAGCTCCAGAGTAGAGACCAAAGGCATCCTCCCCATGTGCATGGCAACCACACTAGGCCAAGCTTCCTCTCATTTGGCAGCTGTAGCTGCCTTTTAATGGGGCCCCTTTTGCCATCTAACTTCCATGTAACAGCAAAAATGATTTTGCTCTAAATATATATTTTAGCTTTACTAGTTAATACATGCCCTTAGTACAAAATAGATTAGCTTTAAAAATGGGAGTCATATCACTCTTTTGCTTACGATCTGACTTCTCATATACAAATCCGCAGTTCTCTACCTGACCTATGACGCTCTCCCTAACTTGGGACCTACCTGCCCCTCTGATCCCACTTTGCATCACTTGCCCCCTCCCCAACAGTGGACCAGTCTGCTCCTCAAACAAGCCAGTGTCCCTGCCTCCCAAGGCTTCTGCATGCTCTGGTCCGTCTGACTACCATGCTTTTCCCCAGACATCTGCTCTGCTGCTGCTTCTCATCACTCCATTTCAGCTTAATATCACCTCCTTAGAGAAGCCTTCCATGATTGCTAATCTCTAGCAGTCATGAGACATTCTATTCTACCACTATATTTTTAAAAAGCAGCTTTATTGAGATAAAATGCTCAGTGGATACATTTTGACATATGTAACACTGGTGAAGCCATAACTACTGTCAAGATAGTCAATGTATCCATCATCCCCAAAGTTTCTAGTGTCTTTGAAATTCCTTCCTCCTATCCTTCCCAACCTTTTCTCTCCCACCCGGTGACAACCACTGATCTGCTTTTTGTCACTACAGATTAGTTTTCACTTTTAAGAATCTCATATAAACGGAATCATGTACTGTTTTGGGAGAAAGTCTGGCTTTTTTCACAAAGCATGATTATTTGGAGAATTATCCATGTTGCATGAATCCATGGTTTATCCCTTTGTACTGCTGAGTAACACACCATTGTACAGAGCAACCACCATTAGTTTATCTATTCACCTGTTGATGGACTTTTGGGTTGTTTTCAGGGATTGGCTGTTATAAATTAAGCTGCATGAACATTTATGTACGAGTTGTTTCTCTTTTGTAAATACCCAGGAACAAAAGGCCTGGATCATCTTTAACTTTTAAAAAAGTTATACGGGCTCTTTTCCAAAATGGTTGTACCATTTCACATTGCCAGCAGCAGTGAACGAGAGTTCAGTCCTTCTACATTCCTGACAAACCTCCGTGCAGTCAATCTTTTTATTTGTAGCTACTCTAACAGCTACGGAGTAGTTGCCCATTGTGGTTTTAATTTGCATTTCCCTAATGATGAATTAATATTAAGGAATTATTCTTGTTCTTCTTTGACATTTGTAGATCTTCTGTGGTGAACTGTCTGTTTAAATATTTTACATCCATTTTCCAAAATTGGGTTGTTGTTTCCAAATTGGTTGTTTATTATTGAATAGTGCAATGTACTTTTCAAACTCGAGATACAAGTGCTTTATCATATATGTGATTCACAAATGTTTTCTTCCAGTCTCTGGTTTGTCTTTTCATTCTCTTAGTGTCTTCCAAAGAACAGAAGTTATTAATTTTGCTAAAGCCAAATTTTCCAATATCCTTTTTTATGGATCATGCATTTTGGTATTATATCTAAGCCATCTCTGCCTACAAGACTATGTTCTAGAAAGACAGAGACTCTCACTTTATTTTTGTACTTGGTACAGAATATGGGCTTAATTCATAATTGTGGAATAAGTAAATGTCATTTTAATCTTTGTAAGAACACTGCAACATGGGTGTTCCCATTTTATAGTTGCATAAACCGAGTGTTGGAGAGATTAAGTAAATTGCCCAGTATGTACCACATAATCCAATAAATGAACCAAGCATATAATCTTGTTCCTACATAGTTTTCTCTCTGGGTATTCACTTGATACCAAAATATGAGTAATGCTGGCAGAGAAACTAGACAATGGGTCTCAAACTTCAATATGCATGCAGCTGAAGGCCAAGAATCTGCACTGCTAATAGCTCCATATTTTTAGAGGCTCTGACCCAGCCTATACAGAGGTAGGAGAAGCAAAAGGTCTGCTCTGTTCAGAGGAGGGGATACTTGGTACAGATGGACCCAGAAGCACTAGAGTGAATGGTTGTGAATTTTGAGTGTTCAGGAACTCAGCCTTGGAGGGTGGGCATTTGTAGATATGTACCAACAAGCCCCAAAGACTAAATCAAACACAGCAAGTCCTTTTTCAGGGCCAATGACTTCTTGATGAGCCAGTTTCTTTTCTCTCTATTCCTGTGTTTCTCAAGTTTTCATAGACAGGGGCTATTTCTTTGCTTTTAATAAAACGACAAACTGTAGGGGTCTTTCAAGCTGTTCTGGGGTGAGTCTTAGAAACCCCACTGCCCTGTACGGCCATTTCTCACTTTCTGCTTGCTCCAAGGGGAAGTAGGGACAGGGACACAAAGGAAGGAGGATAGGGAAACAGAGAAGTTTGGGGGGGTACTTTTCAGGGAAAGAATTAATCAACAGGGACTTCTGTTCAGTGACTTGGGGGCAGCTGCCCTTTTGGCATGTTGGGGCAAAGGCATGGGGAAAATCAAGACACTCTGGGCCCTGGGACTGCACCACAGAACTGACTCATTTCCAGAAGTTCTCCTGGCTCAACCTCAACCTGAGCAGATCAGGGAAGGAGGAGGGCATCTGTAGTGGGGATAAGAGGAGGGCGGGAGGGGTGCTTGGATAAGGGGGATGGAACCTCTGCTCCCCTCTCATCCCCTGAGTCTTGGCACATTCCAAACCCTCTGCTGGGTTTCCTGTCCCTCTGCCCTCTGGTGTCACGTTGGATGAGGCACCTGCTGCAGTAAGGCAGAAGTGGCAGGCAAAGGCAGTGAGCGCTGGTATCCCATGGGGCAGGCAGAGAGGGGGCAGGAGGGAGCACACAGGAGGAGGAAGTACAGAGGGCAGGCATCAGGATCAGGTGCCAAGGTGCTATGTTATGGGAGGTGGGAGTGGACATCCTCCTAGAGGCAATTTACATAACACATGGCTTGGCCCATCAATTGCCCTGGGAGCTAAGAGAGTCATTTGCACGCTATCACCAGATTGGCTGGGAGAAATAGAAGGGCACTTGTCCCCTGGGGTGGTCTCTGCCATCCTGTGTTGGCACTGCATTGGACAGATGTCATAGCCTTCATCTGGGAGAAGGCAGCATCTCCCTGGGTAGCATAGCCATCTTTGCAGCCTAGACTCAGTGACTGGGGTCAGAGGGAGGGTCTTAATCCATTCTCAAATAGCAGAGAAGGTGAGCCACACTTGCTTGGCATTAGAGTCGGATACAGGTAAAATCCTATTAAGTAGTGTTAGTGTGTGGAGTTTTATTTATTAGATATTTGTATTCATTTTCAATTGCTGGGTAATAAATCATCACTAAACTACCAGCTTAAAACAACATGCATTTTATCATCTCCCAGATTCTGTGAGTCAGGAGTCCAAGCCCAACTTAACTAGTTCCCCACTTAGGGTCTCACAAAGCTGAAATCTAGGTGTCGGCTCATCTGGATCTCTTTCTGGAGTGGAATCTTCTTCTAAGCTCATGCGGTTGTTGGCAGAATTCAGTGCCTTGCCGCTGTAGAACTGGGGTCCCATTCTCTTGCTGGCTGTGACCCAGGGACCTCTCTTGACTCCTAGAAGCACTCAGCTTGCCGCCCTGTAGTGCTCTCATAGGCTTGCTTCCCACATGGCAGCTAAATTCTTTAAGGTCACCAGGAGACTCTGTCCTTGCTCAGGAAGGGCCAGTCCCTCTTTAAGGGCTTTCACTGGTGAAGTCAGGCCTACTCAGGATAACCTTCCACTTAATTAACTCAAAATGAAGTGATTTGAGGCCTTAATTACTTTACTCCATCATCTTCATGAGTCCCACCCACACTGCAGGGAAGAGAATTATACAGGCTGTGTGCATGAGGAGGAAGGGTTCTTGGGGCTACCTTAGAATTGTGCCTATCACAATATTTTACTGAGAGAGAGAGAAATTGGATATTTAAAGATAGGAAAGAGTGGTAGGTATAGAACAAAAGAGTTGCACAGACCCCACCTGCAATTCTGTTCTGCTCTGCTCTCCCCTTTCTTGCTTATAATGAAAACAGTTGATAATTCAAAATTTTAATTATAAACAGTGACTGCCACATGGATAGCAACCAAAAAGAGCATTTGCTGTATGTGCTCATTTCTTACAGGGAATTGGTGGGAACCAGCTCAACCAATGACTATTGCCTTTGGCCATCTGCTGGGACACACACATAGCTTATAGAATCAGAGGATTACAGGCTGCTGGAGCCAGCAGGGGCTTTGGGGATCTTGTAATCCAACTCAAACATCGCACAGATGATGGAACCAAGGCCCAGAGAGGAGACGCGAGTTGTGCGAGGTCACACAGCTAGTTGGTGGCAAGGTTTACTGGGAACCAACCAAAGGCGTCTCATTCAGCCAGCAGGCTCCATGTGAGGACTGGGAGGGGACTCATGTGTCCTAGGCCATCTCTTGCACTTTCCAGTGTGCCAGGTTGCCTCATTGCACAGTCCTTGGCCCTCTAATGGGACTGGCTTCCTGGAATTCTTATGTGTAAAATACTTCCTTGTCCTGCTTGGCCAAGGGGAATAGACAGAGGGGCTGCAGCCTGAGCACAGATGGGGTGGCAGCAGGAGGAGGGGGCTCTGCAGCCTGCAGAACGGCAATGTGTGTGTGTGTGTGTGTGTGTGTGTGTGTGTGTATCCAACTGAGATTAAACCCTGAAAGCACGACTCACCCTTACCTCCTCCCCCAGGCAATCACATCCTGCCTGTGACTATGTCACTGCCATCCCTCCAGAAGCCTTTATCAGTATCACAGATGCTGATTCACAAGATGCAGATTGCCAAGGAAGGTGATTAATGATGGCAGCTGCTGTCCCCCTCACTCTCCCAGCCTCCCTGACCTTGTTCATCCCCCTCCTCTTTCCAAAATAGATAAACATTCCAGGCATGAGAGGGGAAGGAAGGGGAATTGGGTCCTTCTGCAGTAGCTGCGATGGGTCAGGCACCAAGCCAGGCTCTTGCATTTGTTCTCATTTAACAATGTACATAGAGAGATCCTGTGGGCTGTCCTGGGATGCAGGGGAGGGCTGTGTTCTTTCCATGTCCCCATAGAGGGCAGTGCCAGGCTGATTTCCTGCAGACACAATTGCCATCCTTTGGCACATATGTTGTTCATGTTGGCTCTGATGTGCATGTTGTCAGCATGCCAGGCTCCAGAGGACAAACCCATGTAACCCTGGAGTCTTCAATGTCGAGGCTGTCAGGGACCTCTGCAATCATTCACTTTCCTAGAAAGAGTGAGATGGAGGCCCAGAGGAAAAATGACTTATTCAAGGTCATACAAAGCTAGCCTCCCTTGGCTTCTGTTCTAGAGTTTGCTTTCCTATCTAGCTTCTATTTCTCCCACTGTACTTTTATTCTCTGGAAGCAGGGACAGTCACCAGATGTTCAGAACTGCAGGGCAAAGGGTAAAGAGGGATCAAGGACTTTAGTGAAGGAGATTTAAGGCATGAGGATGGCTCCTCCCCATTTCCATCTCTGAGCAACTTCATTTAGCTCCTTCCTTGAGTGATGGCCCTTGTCATAATGACTAGAACGGGCTGCCAAAAAGCCTCCTGATGGGGCCAGCGATGTGACAGACCCTCTTACACAGAGGCAGCCTCCACACAGTGGACTGTTTTCTTAAGTCTTTTCTTTGTGTCCAGGTATGCGCGTGCATGTGTGTGTGTGTGTGTGTGTGTGTGTGTTGCAGGGGGTGGGGGGGAGTGGAGCCAGGAAGGGCCACAGAATATACACTAATTGTGCACATATTGTATCAGTATGTGTGCAGAACTCCAAGCCCAATTTCTGATCTGTGGGATGACAGTGGGATATTCACTTCCTCTTGTTTAGGGGAGATTCAATGAGTCATGCTAATGGGTGACAGAACCCAATGCAGGAAAGCCAAGGAATGCTTTGTTCCTGCATCTTTTGGCTTCCTCTGGGTCAGGCTGGGAGGTTTGGGGAGAGGGCTGGGCCTGGCCCTCATATTCCTACCTTCTGCAACATTGTCTTTTAGTGAACTTGGCAAAGAGGTGGAGAGACAGGACTGAGAATTCAAGTCTGGCAGATCTGAGAACATATGCTAAAGTCCATGGCCCCATTTTCTTGAGGAGTGTCTGATTGGATAGTAGAGTCAAAGCAGTGCTTTCCCCCTCTGGAGAAGCTCAGTAAATTCAGCACCTTGGACAGGGCTCATGACAGGGCTGCGAAGGCAGGACCGCCCTTCACGCCCTTTGGTGCCCCCACCAGGCCTGTGGGTTGAGTGCTTATGGGTGTCAATGCTCAGAGCTCCCAGGAGATCCAGAACTGGGCCCTGAAGATACTGGGTGAACTGGTTTTTCATGACTGGACCCTCAGAAATCTTGACTGCCTAGGATTGGTCAGCAAATGCGATGGAGTCTTGGGGTAGGTCTGGTCCTTCAGTGGGGGGGGGGGGCGCTCATGGACATGTTTCCAGGACTACAGGTGCTGGAACTGGGTTTGTGGAGGTCACGTTCTGCCTGCTTGATGTCCCAACTATAAACTCCTTGAAGACAGGGATGGAGAAGGAGATCTTGTTCACTGCTGTGCCTCTAACATGCAATAGAGTGCCTGGCAGGTGGTAATACTTTTCAGTGATTAATGTATTGACCCAGTTTTGCAAAAAGAGGCCACAGAGAGTGAAGTTTGGATTGAGATCCTGACATAAATAAAGACAGGACCTTGGATGGGCTTTTGTTGGGAGCTATCATCCCTGCCCTGATGAATTTTCTACTGCCCTCACAAGGAACCTCTCTCCCCAGCCATGCTGGCCTGCCAGTGCACCCCACTTCCCCACCATGTAGGGAAGACCCACCATGTGGGTCTCTTCCTCTTGACATCTGTTCACCTCATCACCCCTCCCTAACCCCTTCTTCACACTTCAGTGAGCTCTCTCTTTCCTAAACTCCTGGGTCACTGATTCTCTGGACCCCTTAACACTGACAAAGAGTTCATATTTTATGTGTGTGTGTCTTTGGTTCCATTTTGGCATGCCACAGCTTAAGCAGTTCTTTTGTAAAAAAAATTAATAATATACATTACCCAACAGTATCATTTCAATGTGTAATATTCAAAAATATTAATGAGATATTCTACACTCTTCTTTTCAAAATATATGGCAGATTTTATACTTTGAGCACATCTCATTTCACACTGGTTGCATTTCCAGTGCTCAGTAGCCCCAGGTAGGGTGGGCAGCACGTTTAAACAGCTCTTGGTGCTGAGAACAGGCCATCTGAGTGCATGTGGCATACATACCACCCCAGGCCTCTTTGCTGGGTGGCAAGGGTCTAGAAAGTCCATGGGATCCCATATCTTGGGTTCATGCTCCATCTCTCCTGTTCTTCACTCTGTAACTAGCTGGGACTGGTCCTCTGTGCCTCTGTCACCTGCTCTTGTAAAAGTAGGAGATCATTTCTGCTTCCTCTCTATAGCACCAGAAGGTTCTAACCTTGCTTTCTCAGCTTTCCCACAAATAGAAGGTGCTATATTTCTTTTTGCATAAAAGATTTCAGCCTATATGACCCTACATTCTATTTTGCATCACCTTTCCCTCCTCTCACACCCCCACCCCCAAGCTGCCCTAGAATATTGAAAAGCTCTCATTCTAATGGAATTGCCCATCCAATGCTGGAATAGATTATTTAAGTGGTGCTGAGCTCTCCATTACTGGAGGTGACCAAGGCAATGTATTCTTGCAGCTGGGCTGATGCAAAGGGGAATTCTGCATGGATGAGATGTTGAACAGGAAAACTTCAGGGAGTCACTTTCCACTTTGAGATGCCATGATTCCATCAAGTACTCGGAGTGGAAATAGATAGTGGGTTGTCTGAAGAAACATAAAATACAGTCTCTGGCCTCAAAGACTATATACAGTTCAGCTGGGGAGACAAAACAGATACACAGGAAATCTCTAGAAAACATAGGAGCTGGCATAAGTCCTAAGTTTAGAGAGCAAGGGTGCCCTGGACACAGCACAGAGTGGAGGTGAGTGAGGAGAATCCATGCTTTCTCCTAGCGCTGTGTTCTGTCTCCGAGACATTTCCTGATGCCCCGGGCTGCTGTCTTGGATCACCCGGCACTGATTCCACCACTGCCTACAGGACAGGCAGCCCTCCGCTTGCTGCTCTAGAATCTCCTGTGTGCTAAAGAGGACAGCAGGCGGGTCCCCTTCTCATGTCTCTCCACTACTTTTCTGCACAGCACTGGTGACCAGCTTTATCCTCTCTACGGAGCTGGTTCTTAGTTATAAACCAGTGTTTCTGAACTGTGGGTGCTCGCTTCCTCATGTCCATGAAGTGTGTCCTTGCACAGGACCCTCAGTTGGGGTGATGCCACTAGAGAGAGGCAGAACCGAACAAGGAGACATCGGGGAAGACAGAGGCATGCAGGGTCTCCCAGGCAGACCCTGAGAGCCGCTCAAAGGATGGAAGAGTAGAGAGGGTTGGAGGGAGATGTTGAGAATGAAGTCGCTGATCGGCGTCTCTGCCTTTCTAGAATCATAGAGTCAGGCCCAGGAGAGACCTCAGGGACCTTGTGCAGGTAAAGACACAAGCATTCCCACCCCCATCTCCCACTCTCTCCTTCTCGTCCCTTTCTGTTGTCTGCCCCTCCTGAGACCTCCTCTCTCTCAGCTCTGACTGTTACTTGGCTTGGAGGGTGGATGCTCCTCTTTCCTCTTGGGAGAAGTCACTGTTCCCTCGGCTGTTTTTGGAGAAATGCCAATCTTCTTCTTCATGCAGTTTCTTTCTTTTCACCCTCTGCTGCATCCCAGCCAGCCCCTCTCTTGGTCCCCCACAGTCGGCTGCTTTGGGGGTCTTCGAGCCATCAGCAGAGAACCTCCCAAGACTCAGAGAGGGCAGTGGCCAAGCCTGCCGCTACCCAGCAGGACAGCCCCAGGATGGGGGGTGGCACTCGGCTCTTCCCTTGCTGCTGGGTAGGCGGGCATCACCCATCTCCCAGGCTGAGCAGCAGTGGCAGCGAGAGAACCAGTCGCCCCCTCCCCTGACTTTTCCCAGCCATCTGCAGCGCTAGGTGTGTGACTGAGCCTTCTGCAGGCTGTGGGGCCTGAGGCTGTCAGACAGCAGACTCTCATCCCGCCTTCTGAGGTGTTGAGGAAACACGAGATGCACCATCAACCCACTCCACGGTGACGTACATGGCTCTGCCATATGCCAGCCTTGGGTGCTTGAGTCTGCATTCCCGGGGGGGGCGGGTGGGTGTCCACCTTCCAGGTGGGAGGATGTGATGCCTGCAGGGCAGTCAGAGACAGGCGGGGAGCACTGGGGTGTTTTCCTCCTGCCACTGACTCCGGGAGCACAGGTCCCTGCAGAGAAGGCAGTTGGGGGGGCTTCCCATGACTGAAGTGGGGCTCATCCAGCTGCTGAACATCTGCAGGGCCCACCAGCCCTGGAGCACATTTGTCCAGGGCATTCCGCAAAGAAGATGCTGACAGGGTATGGCTGAAACTAGGGGAGTGAGGCAGGGGGATGGAAGGAGTGACCTGTCAAGGGGCGTCTTCATGTGAGGTGCCTGGCTTGTCAGGCCTGAATCCGTCCCACTGGGGGAAGTGTGAGGGCGGGGGGGGTAAAGAGTTCTAGGACAAGCAGTAAAGCATCTTCCGAGACAGCACGTCTGCCAGCTGAACACTTCTGAGGCAGGTTGACGCAGATTTACGCTTCTCCATGGATTCAATAAACACCACCATCCTGCCTGCCCACCCACACGCTGGCTGGCAGATGACTGCAAAGCCCCCACAGCCTGTCTGTGAGGCTGAGGGCTCAGTTGGGGGCAAATGAGGGTTCTAAAGACCCCGAGGGAAGGAGCACTTGAAGGACCCAGCGTCCAGAGGAAGGATGGGGAGAGTTGACCTCGCTCCGGCTGTCCCATGCCCGCCTTCACGCAGGCGCACGTCTGCCTGGGTCACTGGTGCCCTTTGTCTGTAAGCTCACTTCAGCTCCAGGGTTTGCACAACAAGGGTATGGGGCTGCCTGACCTTTGGAGTCCCTTCTGCTCTGATAACTCTGGGTTCCCGCTTCACTTCCTGTTCTCTCTGCACCCCCACAGAGCCCTCTCAGCTCCCACTGGGGCGATATCATGATGCCAAAAGTATCCCAATTTGACTGGTCCCTTGGGCTCTGGGAGGAGGCACCGAGAGTCCCCCTGTCTTGCGGGGCCCATCTCTACCCTGGCCAGGAGTCCTCTACTCTGAGATCGGGGAGGAGATGTGACCAGAACCCCTGAAGCATCCGTCGCTTTGCACCCATCCTGCTGCCAACTCAGAATATGGGGTGTCTATGTCTTACTCCCACTTTGTCATTTTATAGATAAAGCCATGGCGGCCAGAGAGAGGAGGCTCTTGCTTGAGACCCGAAGGCTATCACAGACAGATAGAACTGGCTCCAAACCCAGGCCTCCTGGGCCTCAGTGTGAACGCACTGTCCCAGCTGCTAACTACAACACCCCGCCCTGGAAGGGACACTGTCTTGGCTGGGGCTCCCTGTGCAGCTCCTTTCCTATCAAAACAGGAAAGTGAGCGGCAGCAGGGGCAGCAAGAGTTGGTCCCCCCTGTTTTAGTGGACACGATAGGCCCCCTGTGTCCTGTGCTGCCCAGCTTCCTCGGGGTTCCCCCATCCTCCGGCCCTGAGCATCCGTGGTCTGTATCCCCTCCCCCTCTCACTCTCGGCTCCCCAGGCACCTGCCCTTGGCTGTGACAGACAAGCCTGCTGGGAGGGGGCAGGTACTGATGCTAATGGTGGGGTTTTTGGCACAGTAAACAGCCGGAGTGAAAGCAGTGCTTTGGGGCAGGGGTCTAACTCCTGGATGCTTCAGGAGCATCACAGGTGGGTCTGGGACATGAAGGTACGGAATGTGTGACCTCAGAACCCTAGCCTGATTTGGGAGGCTATTCCCCTACTCCCCCTTGCCAGCTCGAGGGCCAATAGCTTCGGATGCCACAGCTGCTGCCCCGCCGGGTGCCCCTCGCCCGCCGCAACTGATTGCAGCGTGTGCCGTTCCATTTTTAACAGCCCTGCTCGGCCCAGGCTGCCTGAGCCGATCCAGAGGCGGGCCCTGTTGTTGATTGCAGTGCTAAAAATACCGGCGTGGTTTCTGATGAGAGCAGGGGCTTGGCTCCCCCTTTGCCCGGCACCTTGGCTCTCTGCTGCCTTCCTGCAGAATGCTTTGTGGGGGACCGTGGGGGCTAAAGGCAGAGAAGCCAAATCACTCCCCTGCCCTTTGCAAGCATTTAGATGAAAAGCAGAATGGCTTTCCGGATATTTGGGGACCTGATAGCAGCCAGGGGCTTTCTGAATGTTTCGAGTCGTCCGTATTTTGTGCTATGTAGACAGCCTTATGGTGTTCTGTGATTTGAGAGGTATGATTTGCTGGATCCATGCTGGGAGGAAAGCTGGAACTGTCCCAGGCTACCTCCCTTTTCTCCCTCTCCATGGCTTCCCCCTTCTAGACAGTAGCTAAGTCCTGTGGGTTCCTCCTCCTGTAGAATCTCTCCCATCTGCCCACTCCTGCCCCTTTCCATCCCCTCTCCCTCTGTCTGGGGAAGACCCTCTCCCAGCTGCTGGGGCCCCCTCCTGCCTTCTGACACTCAGGCTTCTGAGTCTGTGTCACTCACTGTTGTCAGCATATTTTCCTAAGCTCATCTCCCATCAGCCACCCCTGCATTCTGAAACCCAACTCCTCAGCCCAGCATGTAAGACCTTCCATGATCTGACCTTGGTGGATTGCTCTGGCCTAATTTCCCTCCAAGGCACCATCAGCAGCAGTCACGCTGGGCTAGTCTGTGTTCACGGTCCAAGTCCCAGGATCATGTTGCCCGTGTTCCCCTTAGGTGGTCAGCGCACCACCATTTCTCCAACCATTTCAGGAAAATTGCAGATTAACATAATCACAAAGTGTATTTTCCCCTTTGCTGAGGAGTGGGCATTGGAACAGAGCAGTTATAGATGTCTGGGAGCCTGGTCACCCAGTAAGAATGTGGTCGAGCAACCTACTGGTGTCTTTTTTGCTCTCAAACCCATGTGAACGACCTCACCGCGCAGGGTGGACAAAAGGATGTCTTCCCTGAGGGCAACTGGATCTTGCCAAACTATCAAACGTTCTTGGTTACAGAGCACTTCACTCCTGGACCCTTACCGGAGGGGCTAGCACTCAGAATCCACCCCCTGTTGAATTAACAATGTGTTCACAGAAAGAAGGATGAGGTGGAGTCTTACCAGATGGGGCTGCCCTGGCCTGGACTAGGGGCAGTTGCCCATCTGGCTCAGGCAAGCTGCCTAGAAAACCACTGAACAAAATCAAACTGTAGAAACTTTCCTCCCAACCTCCCCTCACCCCCCAGCATCTGCCACCACAGACTCTCCAACGCCAGCGCTGCTAAGTCAAGCTCCCTTGTTGATGGATGGGAAACTGAGGCCCAGAGAGGGGAAGGGGTTCTTCTCAGTTAATGACAGAATCAGAACTACAACCCGGGCCCCCTGCAACCTCACAGTGAGGTTTCTCCTCACTGCATCCTGCTGGCCCCTCCAATGCCTCATTCATGATGATGTCTTTCTCTCCCACGACAGATCTTGCCCATTCTTCACGGCCTGACCCTTCTTTCCCACGAGCTCTGAAAGCTCTGTCATGAGTGTCAATTATGAGTGCTCTCCACCTCTCACCACCACTCCTCCTGGGCTGTGAGCTCCCTGAGGTCAGGGATTGGCTTGGTTTCAAGTTTGTATCCAGTTCAGGGACTTCCCTGGTGCTTTAGTGATTAAGAATCCACCTTCCAAGGCAAGAGACATGGGTTTGATCCCTGGTTGGGGAACTAAGATCTTGCATGACTCAGGGCAATTAAACCCATGTTCCACAACTAAAGAAACATGTGCTCTGTGACAACTGAGCCTGCGTGCCACAAGGAAGACCCAGCAGCACAGTCAAAAAAAGTTTGCACCTAGCTCAGCTCAGTTGCTCAGTCGTGTCTGACTCTTTGTGACCCCATGGACTGCAGCACACCAGGCCTCCCTGTCCATCACCAACTCCCAGAGCTTGCTGAAACTCATGTCCATTGAGTTGGTGATGCCATTCAACCATCTCATCCTCTGTCATCCCCTTCTCCTCCTGCCTTCAATCATTCCCAGCATCAGGGTCCTTTCCAATGAGTCAGTTCTTCACATCAGGTGGCCAAAGTATTGGAGCTACAGCTTCAGCATCAGTCCTTCCAATGAATATTCAGGACTGATTTCCTTTATGATTGACTGATTGGATCTTCTGGTAGTCCAAGAGACTCTCAAGAGTCTTCTCCAACAGCACAGTTCAAAAGCATCAATTCTTCAGTGATCAGCTTTCTTTATGGTCCAACTCTCACATCCATACATGACTACTGGAAAAACCATAGCTTTGACTACACAGACCTTTGTCAGCAAAGTAATGTCTCTGTTTTTAAATTATGCTGTCTAGGTCTGTCATAGCTTTCCTTCCAAGGAGCAAGCATCTTGTAATTTCATGGCTGCAGTCACCATCTGCAGTAATTTTGGAGCCCAAGATTTTGGTACCTAGTTCAGGGCCTGACAAATAGAAAAGGCTCAATAAGTGTTTGCTGAATGAGGCGATGAATAATTTAAAAGTCTGTTCCACTTAACTCTCATTTGAAGATGGGTGTGGTTATTGTTGCAGGAATTCATGTTGCTTTAAGGCTGAATGATGCAATCTCAGAGCAAGAGGAGCCATGAACAATGAAGGAAGTAGCTTTCTAAGGTGCTCTACCAGTCCCTCTGTTTCCCCTCTCCTTCCCACTGGCTGTTGGCGTCACTGCCCAGGACAACACCGACACCATCTACTTAGGGCCACCTTGTCTGTAGCAAGGGCCATATTGTCTTTCCAACACCTGCTACTTAGGGCCATATTGTCTTTCTGTTCATCTCAGTCCAGAAGGAACTGGGAGGGGAATCATCTGTCAGATTTCATTTCTCATTGCTGCTGGGAGCCAGCCATAGGAAGAGTAAGGAGGAACACAGGGAGATGGTGGTATTGGGAAAAAAAAACATCAGCATGAGAGCTGAGTAGGTGCCATGTTTTGTTTCTCTGGATTCCCAGGGCTTCAAGAGTGTGTGCGTGAATGTTACACCCTTACCCAAATGTCCTTCGTGGTGGTGTTGCAACCAGGCTACAGTCCTTCTATTTCTTCCACCTTCTTCAGGTCTTAGGCAGGATTGTTTGCCTAAAAAGAAACCACTCAAGCTTGCTTCAGTAGCAAGGGATTTAGCCCAAGGATGCAAGAGTGCCTCATGAGACCCACAGCCAGAACACCCAGGTCGCAGGAGAGCTAAGAAGCACCTGGGAACCCAGTGAACTGCCCTTCCTGCCTGCTCTCCCCTCTGATGCCACACAGTGAATCAGCCCTGATGCTCTCCGTGCTCCGTTTTCCTGCCTTACTTTGCAGATCAGCTTTCTTCGCTTGCTCATCAACACATGTTCCTAAAATAGCTGCTCCAGCCTCCCCCTACAGCCTGCCCTGATTGCCTGACCTCCAGCTCCAGGACTTGCCCCAGACTCACTCCCAGACTCTGGGCCTTTAGTGTTAAAAAAAAAAAAAAAAAAAAAAAAAAAAATCTTAAGAGAAGCTATCTGATTGGCTGCTGGTCAGCCAATGACTTGTCTCTTGCTGGGTCAGGTGTCTACTTCTCATCCAATAGTATGAGGCCAGCAGGCAGCGGGTAGGTGGTATAAGATGCTGGCTTCTCAGGAATTGTAAGTGGGCAGGTTTGTTGGAAGGGGGAGTTGGGGACCCTAAGTGTTTCCTCTAAGCCAGCCAGGGTCCAGTGGAAGGCAGATTCCTTTCCATATCCTTGAGCATTGTCAAGGGTGTCCTGAGAAATGTTCCTGTTACCCAGGCAGAGTAGAGATGGAGGCCTCCCCCGTCTCAGCTTCAGGCAGGGTAGCCCGTTACCAGGAGCGTGAAGTACCCCAATCTCTCCTTCCCGCACATGCTCAGGCTTGGGTGAAGGCAGCCTCCACCACATCCTGGAAACTCTCTCCTCCTCCATCTCAGCTACTGCCTTGGGGCTCCTGGTCCCCTTGATCCAGGGTAGCCCGAGTTGTGCGGCAGTGAGGACAGGAGTCAGGGGCTCTGGTTGGGGTGAGGGGGTCCTCCTGGTGCTGCTGGGAGGGCCTCCAGCCTATTGGTCCCAACCTGCAGGTTATTTCCTGCACCTGCTCCAGGCACAGTCTGCCTATCTGAGGGTGGTCAATCCTTTATGGTGGTTTAAAATATGTCCACACATTTTCAGATGCTCCCTTTAAATGGGGGAGCCCAAATCTCCTCTCCTGAGTGTGGGCTGCACTTTGAGATTTGCTTCTAACAAATAGAATAAGGCAGAAGTGATGGTATGTGACTCCTGAGACTAGGTCATAAAAAGTACTGTGGCTTTCTTCTGACTCTGGGGAAGCAGCTACCATGTCATGGTACTCAAGCAGTCCTATAGGAAGCTGATGTAGGGAGGAGCTGAGGCCACCTGCCCACACCCATCTGAATGAGCTACCTTGGAAGTGAATCTTCAGCCCCAGTCAAGCTTTGAGATGCTCAAGCACCAGCTAGCATCTTGACTGTAAACTTATAGGAGAGCTGGAGCCGGAACCAGTCCACCAAGCTTCTCTCAAATTTCTGACCCCCACAAACTATGAGATGATAAATATTTTTTTTTGTTTAAGTTTTGGGGTTACTTGTTACACAGCAATAGTTAAGGAATGTTAATGAATACACTCCTGTATTTACTGTCTTCCTCGAGTATTTGACATTTTGTGGGAAAGGATTTTAATTCACTTTCTAATTTCTGCTAGGGGTGTGCATGGCAAAGTGGAAGTCCCCTGGGGGAGAAAATCCAGACCAGAAGTCAGGAAGTTTTCATTCTGGTTTTGTATACTCATGAGTTCCTGTGGAATTTGCCCAATTTGTTTATGCTTTTAGGTCACTGTTATCTCGTCTATAGAATGGGGCTAACAGTGTTTGTCCCGTGTGCTTCTAGGATTGTTACAGGATGAAATGAGATCATAAATGTGAAAGTGTTTCATAAATAATGAAACTCTTTGTACATGTGAGGATTAAAATGTCAAGATTAAACATGGACTGTGATAGAATTTAACGTACATTCATCATGTGAACTATCATTCTTTGGAATATTTACTTTCTTTAATCCTGACAAGTATTAGGTTGGTGCTTCTGTCCCCGTCTTGGGATTAGGGAACCAAGGCTCACCTGGAGGTCCGTGCTCTCACATTCACACTGTCCCCACTTATACCCTGAAGAATCCAGAGAATTTCTGACCTCCACGAATATCCCCGGGCTCTCTCACTGAGTTTCTCTGGCTGCCCCATTCATCTGCTAACAACCCTTCCAAGACTCTGGCTTCTCCAACGGTCAAGATCCTGACTGCTTCCTTGGCGGCATGAGTCATGATAACAGGCTTTATCTTGAGTGTGTCCTAGGAGGGAATGGGAGCAAGGGGTCTGGGTCGGGGAATGGGGGTGACTCACTCTAACCATCTCAGGAAGGATAAACCAAGCCCCACATGAAGGAGAAAAGGTTACAGAATGCCGGGGGAGATCTGGTCGGTGAGAAGTTAAAAGCCTGATTTGCTAAGCTCTGGGTGATGACCCTGTAGGGAGGTCCTCATCCATTAGCACTTGTGGCCCTGCGAAGCCTGCAGACCATTTCCCCACTGGGCTGAGAGCCTGCCCTTCCCATCTAGATTTCTTGTTTAGGGATAGGGGAATTGCTCCAGTGAGTCAGGCCACACAATCCGGAGCCAAGAGGCCTTCTGCCTTACGGACTGCTGCCTCTACACCTGCTCCTGCGTCCACCCTCTCTCCCCTTTGTGGGCCTGACTTCTCCAGGTACCACAGAGGATTTCTGAGAATTACCCCCAGGCCTGCCTTGCTCATGTCCAAGGTGTTCCTGCCTGCCACCTCATCCTGGTGCCCTGTACTGGGGTCAGCCATTCATATCCCTTTTGCCTGTTGGGAAAAAAGGTTTCTTTGCATTTGAGTGGTCCTGGGAGGAAGCCATTCTCTCTTTCCCGGTCTCAGAGCCACACACAGCCTCTGGGGGTGAGGTGGGGACAGCCACCTTTGGGGAGCATGGGGACAAGGACGCAGCGGCAGAGCCTGAGGGTGGGGAGACTTCTCTCAGAGCCTGAGAAATCTCTCTTGTTACAGCTTGTAGGCCAAGCCAAATGTTCTCCTAGCCCTGGGAGTACCCGATTGCCGCCCCCTCTCACTGGGGCTGGAGCATTTGTCCCTCACAAAGGGAAGGTCAAGAAGCTGCTGAATTGCACTTTCCTCTCCCCACGCCATGTGTCTCTGCAGATGAATCATCCTCTTTCCCCCTCCTGCCCTCCCCTGCTCCCTCCCTCCCTTCCCCACCCAGTCATTGGATCACTGGATCCGGGGTGATATGACAGCCCAGCCTGGCTGCCTGGGCCTCTCTGTAAGGGGTGGGCTTCCAGTCTCCTCAGTAGGGCAGGGAAGCTCCATCCTAGGCCTGTGGGGTTCAGGCTTCTTAATTGAATTCCCTGAAATATCTTTTGAGTCACTCGTATATGTCAGGTCCTGTGCTAGACCCGCAGGGAATGTGCATGATTTCTGCACTCACAGGACCCAGAGGTGACTGGAGGGGAGGAACTTTAAACATGAAATCACACATCATACACATAATCATATGTGATAAACATGATGATGTGTGTTATAAGGAAAAAAGCACAGGAAGCTTCGAGCAGGCATGAGGATCACCACAGGAAGATGAAGTAAGGGGTGGTTAGGAAGGCCCCCCTCTCCCCATGAGAAATGAATATTAAGATGAGACCTGAAGGACAGAAGGGTGGGAAAAGCACTCAGGGAGCAGAACCAGCACACACAAAGATCCTGTGGTCAAAAGAAGCCTCGTATTTTCAAAGAACAGCAAGAAAGAGATTGGTTGATATGCAATAAGCAAGCGAAGAAGGGAGGGGAGATGGGACTGAAAAGAAAGGGGGGCCAGGGCATGTAGGGCCTTGTTCAGGCTAAAGAATCTCAGAATTTGCCCTAAGGGCTAGTTTGGCAGTTTCTTATAGCATTAAAGGCGTACTTACCGTATCTAGTGTTTCTATTTCAATTTCCGTATTTACCCAAAAGAAATAAAAATACATATACACGAAAAGACCTGTATGCAATACTCATAGAAGCTTTATTCATAAATAGCCTCCAAACTGAAATGACTCAAACATCCATTAACTGGTGGATAGATAAACAAACGTTGTATCCATACAATGGACTACTACAGAACAAGGAAAAGAATGTATTAAAAAAAAAAAATGTATTAGTGATTGACACATGCAGCAATGTAGGTGAATCCAACACTGTTGTTACCCTGGGTCAAGGAAGCCAGGGACAGAAGAGTGCACACTGTGTGAAATTCTAGGAAAGGCAAAACAAATTAACAACTACAGAAATTGGATCAGGCATGGGAGGGGGCTGGGGGTTGTCTGGTCAGAGATATAAGTGAACTTTCTGAGATGATGGAAATGGAATGGGCTGGTGGTTACCCAGGTGAATATATTTGTCAAAATTCATTACCTATACACTTTAAATGGGCTTTCTTGGTGGTTCAGACGGTTAAGAATCTGCCTGCAATGCAGGAGACCCAGGTTCGATCCCTGGATTGGAAAGATTCCCTGGAGAAGGGAATGGCAACCCATTTCAGTATTCTCGCCTGGAGAATTCCATGGACAGAGGCCACAGTCCGTGGGGTTGCAAAGGTTTGAACACGACTGACTAGAACGGGTGTATTTTGTTTTATGTAAGTCATACGTCAATAAAGTTAATATCTGAAAAACAGTACATTGTTGTCCTGAAACGATTATGGTTTTTGTTACCCAAATAGATGTCCACACTGTTTGCACAGACAAAACACAAACAGGTTATGATTAGATTTGTGTGTTTTTTAAAGCCCTCTGGCTCGTGTATGGAGACAAAATTGGAAGGGAGCAGGTGTGGAAGTGGGAAAGCACTGGACAAGTTCAGACAAGCCAGGATGTTGGTGGGGACTGTGGTGATGGTGGGGAGGAGAGAGGCAGGAGACAGAGGACACTGTGTCCTTCCCAGGCTGGAATGTGTCACCCCTCCCCAAGGTCAATGGACTGTCCTTGGCCGTCAGCCAGGCCTAGGCCTGGGCCTGGGGTGGAGCCGGTGGTCCCAGGAGAGGACTCATGTGCTTTGAGGCACCTGTCTGTGGGCAGACATGCTCCGCTAGCCCTGCCCTCGTACACACGTGAGCCCGGCTTTATGGTCATATGACATATGACTTACATAAAATAAAATATACCCATTTTAAGTGTGAAAATGTTAGTCTGTCAGTCACTCAGTCATGTCAAACTCTTTGTGACCCCATGGACGGTAGCCTCTGTCCATGGAATTCTCTAGGAAGGAATACTGGAGTAGGTAGACATTCCCTGACAGCCACCCCGTTTGCACACTCACAGACACTCAATCCCACCTTCCTGCACACCCAGGCTCACATTCATTGACTCTCAAGCCCCCCACACACTGCACACTGTGCATTTATACCATAGAGCTTTTGAGGGGAGGACTGGACTGAATCCTGCTTCCCTTACTGGTTAAGTGTGTCCTGAGCCCAGGGGCACCCTCTTTGCCCCCACTTTCCTTATCTGGAAACTGGCAGCAACTGTGGGGCCTGCCTCCCAGGTGGCTGGGCAGACCAGCCATTGATGACCGGCAGCGGCTGGTTCGTGCTGTTCCTGCACATCAGTCCTCAGTGCTCCAGCGAGGACTCACACGTCACATTCACTCTCACTTTCATTCACACCCCAGAATTAGCAGAAGGTGTGGCCAGAAAGGGTAATTCACGTCCCCATGCAGTCATTCACCCGGTGCACTCCCCTCCTGTCTTGAGGTCCTGCATCTGCTCCGGCCCCGCCTGCTCTTCTGACGGCTCTCTCCAGGAGCCCACACTCACCTTAGTCCTCCCCTCTGCCCCTGCTTGGGCTGCCTGGCCTGGGGGTGCAGAGCACAACCTCTGCCTCTTGCAGCTCCCTCCATCAGCCCATCCTGCAGCCTCACACCTGGTCCCCCGGAGCCAGGCCTGCTCTCGGCCCTCCTGGGAGGCTGAGGTAATTGGCTCAATTAATCAGCTCAATTAGCACCTTCCGGGTGAGTGGATCAGCTCAAAGCCGACCCAGCTTCTGTCAAGTGGGCTCTGCCTGTGCCAGCATGGTGCTAAGCACAATGGCAGGGGCAGAGGTCATGGTTAGAGGGGCTCTCTGCTCTGGACATGCTGGCCACAGGGTGAGGAGGTCAAGCTGCCCACAATAGGGCACCTGGATCTGTGTCCTTGCAGAGTGGTCCCAGCACTGCTGGTCATGATCGTGGTCAGTGGTCATGGTCATGATCAATCGCCTCCACCCTCTCCTCTTCTGCTCCCGGACCTGCACCTCCTTCCTGCTCAGGTTCAGATCACCCTCTTCCCAGCAGCCTCCCATGCTGAGTACCCAGGTCATGCTTGCACCTACTCTGAGTGACTGCGTCCCGAGGTCAGCTCCAGTGAGAGAGGTGGCTTGCTCCCTCCACTCACCGGTACCTTCCATGAAGGTTTACAGATGTGATCCAGTCCTTGTGGGGGAGGGGAAGCCAGCACCTTCCTGGGAGTCATGGTGAGTGGGCCTGACCTCTCAGACCCTTTCTGTTTCTGGGTGTCCTTTCAGAACGCCTGTCTCAGGGTTTGGGTTCTCGAGTTCCTCACCATTCCTCCTGGTGTCAGCACCTCCCTCTATCCCGCAGCCCCCAAGACTCCCCAGCGTCTGCTGCGCTCAGGCGCTCCTGCCTCCTTCGCCCCCTGCTGATGGTTTCTGGGCTCAGGCAGTCAGGAAGCCTGGCGGTGTTTCTGAATGGCAGCGAGGGCAATTCCAGCGCTGCAGGAGCGGCCCCGGGTACCCACCCCAGCGGTGTCTCATGGGTGGAATGCCTGTGTCCTCCTGTGGTGTTTTCCAACTCAGTCTATCTTTTCCCAGAGGTCTCTCTTGCAAACAGGCTGTCTTTCTTCTAGATCAGAGAAATCCAGGGTTTCCAGGGAAGTGGATGAGGAGGTGGCTGTGTGCCTGTGACTGAGGTTAGCATGGCAGCTGGCTCTGAGTCACGAATACAACACTGGACCAAGAGCTAGGGGCTCTGTTCTCAGACACTGGGTGACTTGGGCCTCAGTTTCCTACTCTGTCAAATGGGGAGAGAGACTTGGGATTGAGTGGTGCCTGAGGTCCCTCTGAGCCCCATGTTCTATGACTCAGACCAGGAGAAGGAGTCTTCAGGGCCATTTCTTGCTCAGACTCTCCCGTCTCTGCTATCCGCGGGCTGCAGTTTCTGTTCTTCATGCTGGCCCTGGCCCAGGGGTGCTGAGCGGAAGCACACGGCCCAGGGGCATCCTGTCCTCTCTGAGCGATTTCTCTGTTAACCGTCGCCTCGTTGGGAGTGCCTGTGGCTTCTCCCACCCCTACCCCAGAGTTACGACAACCACGAGGCTAGTAATGACCATTTATGGAGTGTCTGGGCTTCCAGGCTCTTTGCATGCACTATGTCTAATGCTCATGACAACACAAGGCGGTCATTAACTGTCCGTTTCATCCACAGATAAGGAAAATGAATCTCAGAGATGTTTGGTGTCTTTCCTGAGGGCACACACCATAAAGAACTTGCTCCTTACAACACACAGCTTCCTGCTCAACAATGTGTGCAAAATAGGGTAGGGGTGAGGGCAGGAGGGGGCAGACTGGGAGCTGGGATGTTCCAGCTCTGGGTGGAAGCTGCCGGGATCTCTGGTCAGGTCTCACAAAGCGCTGCCCTCCTTGGGGAGGTGGGCTGCTCACTGCAGAGCTGAAGAGGCACACAGACAGAGGGGGAGCTGGGGTCCCTGCCTGGTGGAAAGTGGGGGACAGGGCAGAGGGGAGAGAGCCAGGAGGGCAGAGGCAGCTGATTCAAGCACCTCATCCAGGGAGTCTTTGCTGACGGCCGCAGCCCTGGGGGCCCCCACAGAAGTCACCTTTGATGAACTGAGGCTGGCTACAATGGCCACCATTTGGTGCCACCTAGGCTTCTCTCTGAGCGTGGTGCTCTGAACCAGAAGTCCGCTGACTCTTAATCTGGTCTCCTGTCTCTCCAGCTTTGTTGTCCCCATTCAAGAGGCCCAGATGACCTCTCAGCCCCTTTCCTGCCTGACTTACATTCATCTCCACCTCCAGGCACTATCCCTCAGCCTCTAGCCCAGGGCCAGACACACCACGGGGAGATCAGCTGGGCTGCCCGCAGGTGTGAACCTCCGTCCCCAACTCTCTGGCTCTTTGGCCCATTTTCCTTTATCCAGAGGAGGGGCCCTGGACCCTGGACTGGCTGAGAGGCCATGCCTATCGGCCCTGGCTGCCTGGATGGATGGGTAAAGTGGGCAGTTTTGGGGTAGGGGAGTTCCAGGGGAGAAGCCGACAGTCCCCTCCAGAGTGAGGCAACATGGGGTGGGGTGTGCGGACCTGGAGACGAGGTCTCCCGGGGCGCCCACAGGAATGGCCAGATGTGTCCCCTCTGGTCCAGACGTGTCCTCCACCCTCAAACTGCTGATGCTCCTTAAACTCTCAGGCTTCAGGATCTAGAGAAGAGCAGCAAGGCTGGCCTGGCTTCTTTTTCCTTTTCCTGTGGGTGGGTATTTTGTCTTCAGGCTTTTACCTCCTGTGTCCTCAGGGCCCCGGAGCCAGGTGCCCCTGGGATATTTACAGCTCCCTTGGCTGCCAAGACGGCCGGGTTGAGCTCTGGGGAGCTGGGGAGCAGGGAGGAGGCCTCACGAAGCCTGGGTTCCTGACGACTGACTGACAACCAGGGGCGATAGCATCTCTCCTAGCCCTTCCCTGGGGAGCCTGCTTACGGAGGAGTTCAGCCCGAGTCATCTCTGCCGTCAGTCCTACCTCTCTGTCTCGTGGAGATAAACTCATCACTCCCCAAGGCGGGCCGGGAGGCCGGCGGACTGTCTGAGCAGGCAGGTGGGGGGCGGGGGGCGGGCACAGCAGCTCATGCTTGTCCCCACATGCTCCTTGGCCCCTCG
Source organism: Cervus elaphus (assembly GCF_910594005.1). NCBI lineage: Eukaryota > Metazoa > Chordata > Mammalia > Artiodactyla > Cervidae > Cervus > Cervus elaphus. Next base: position 43,966,827 of record NC_057815.1, read on the forward strand.
TCTGGCGCCGGGCAGGGCGGAGGTCTTACCACCAGCGCTTCCTTCTCCTCCTCTGTCCTTCACAAAGGGCCTGGCAGAATGGCACTGTGGAGGGAGGTGGTGTGTTGGGGGGGCGAGGCTGTCACCCCGGAAATGGAGGGAGAGGCCGAGATGGCTCAGCTTTGTGTGAGTCTGCAGGGCAGGTCCTTTGGTCTTCTCTGCATCCCTAGCTGAGGGTTTCAGGCTCTCCCCAGGGGAGCTGAACTAAGGGGTGATCTTTTGGGGGTTTTATTTTTCTCAGCTGCTAAATAAACTAGTAAGGTAAGATAACATTTCCTAGCTTTAGGGGGGTATAGATCCTTTGAAAATCTGGTAAGGACAACAGACCCTTTCCCTATCCATAGGCACATATGTATGCACATGTAGACATGAATGTGTGTGCATGCACATGCACATCTGCCTGTTATTTGTGGGAATTCACAGGCCCCCCTGGAGGGAGGGCTCACCATGTTCTCCAGATTTAGAAGTCCTAGACTCAGTGGCTTCTGGACTGGCCACACATGTGTGTTCCATATGCGTGCAGCAGAGCAGACCTGGAGCCTGGGGAGGCCTGTAGAAGTCTCTGGCTGGGGCAGTCATCTTGGGGTGACCCCAGCCCAGCCCTGTGTCTGCTGAAGGTGCCTGTGTGATCACAGGCTGGAGTAGACACCACTCTGGGGGGGCGGTGCACACTCTGACCTTTGCCGCCAGGGCTGCCCCCTTTCCAGCGGTACCACCTCCAGCCCCTTCATGCTCTCTCCCAGCGCCCTGTTAAATGACCGACAGGCTGCATGGTGTGCATTTGGGGAGTAGGGGCGGCCAGGGGGGCAGCCAGAGCTGTGTGTGCTGCCCTGTGCATGGAGAGGGGCTCTCTGTGGGGGCTACAGTGAGCTGGTGTGGGCACCGTCACTATCCTAGGCGTGTCCCAGGTCCCGGCAAGACAGAGCCTGCCCAGGCTTCTCCTGCCCTGCTCTGGAGTAGAGTCTAACACTGTCTGCAGAGATGGGATGTTTAAAAACAACTCCTGGTTCACTGAACTGGGATCTGCCCTCATCTGCATCGTCTCCTGAATCCTTTATGAAGGGATATAATGGGAATAACGAGCATTGAAGGTTGAACTGTGACCTCATTCAACCTGAAAACTTGCTCTAAAGTAGCCCCTAGTCGTGTCCCCTTGGTGGACAAGGAGCCCCAGAAGAGAGATGGAGGGACGTGCCTAAAATCACAGAGCTGGACTCTGAGCAGTAGAGGCAGACCTGGGGCTATGCCCTCAGTCATGTGCTATCTCAGGATCCTAGGCAGGGACGTTAGGGAAGAACCAAGGTCACCTGGTCATCATCCCACAAGCTAGTGTCCTCACACTCATGCTGCCAGGACAATGGAATGACGGCATCTGAAGCTGGATGTGGGGCAAGAGGTGGAGTACTCTGCCTGTGTGTGCGTGCATGCACAGGCGTGCATTTGTGTCTGCACATGAGTATCATGCTTGTATAATTCACTTGAACGCATGAAGAAAGTGTTTGGATAGTTTCCACAGCATAAGCAGTGCAGCTTTGCCTCTTGCCGAGCGGTGGGAGAGGACTGGATGGGGGAATCCAGGGAGGCTTCCTGGAGGAGGCGTGGTTAAGCAGGGCCATGAGGAGCGGAAGAGGATCACCACGCCCTGGGACTGAGGCTGAGGTGTGACATCTCTGTGTGTGTTACAAAAGGGCATGTCGTGCACAGCCTGGCTCTGGGTCCTGGCTGACACCATTCCAGCTTTAGTCCCTTGTTCGTCTAATCTGGACCCTCCTCTTCCTTGGCCTTTGTGTGTGCACAGGTGGGAAGGGGCGAGGGTGAGGACAGACACATGTGGGGGAACCTGTGGTTTCCATGCTGATGGGGCACGTTTGTGGGGCTGGGGTCAAGGACCCCCACATCCTGTTCCTCAGCTCCCGGACAGCAGCGGGGTGGGGAGACTGCATGGAGCATGAGATGTAACACAGTCCCAACAGCTGCCTCGCTCACCGCCTGGACACATTTGTCTACCTGCAGGCCTGCCCTCAGTCCTGGGCAGAGACCAGCTTCCTGTTCTGGGGAAGCAGATCCTGGTGTGTGTGTGTGTGTGTGTGTGTGTGCGTGCACGTGAGCCCATGTGCCAGCAGGCTGTATGTCAGAGGGAGAGAGAAACAGGATTTGAGAGTACTTGGTGTGGGGATGCAGGAAGAAGCATCCTTGGGTGCAAGGAGACACCTTGTGGAGGCGGGGACAGTTCCGCTGTGTTCTCTTGGTTCCTTCCCCTGGTATGGACTGGGTGAGGGCTCTGCCCTGGGGCCCCTCGCTCAGTTGCTCTCCCAGGTCCAGCCTGGCCCTGAGAAGGCAACTCCCACAGCCCCAGGCACCAGCAGGACACTCCTTTAACTCAAGTGATGTTCCACTACCCCCACCCCAGGCATGTGCAGCAAACTGCTGGTGTCGGTAGCCTCCATGGAGCTGACCTACCTGTGAAGGTCCTACCTGTCACAGCCAAGGCAGGCCTTCCCCTTGCAGGCTCTAGGATCCCAGAACCAGGAGCAAGAGTGTGGGGCTTGCCTCCCTAGCCCCCTGGGTCTGTGCTGGAGACCGGGGTTGGGATGGCTTCCCAGCTCAGTGGGTGGCTAGAAGTTACTCATGCTCCCATCTGAGAGCAGACAGCAGTGGCCCAGCAGGGAGGGTGGAAAGGGGCTGGCCTACCCTGAGCTGTGTTGCCAAATTTGTTTGTGTTTATTTTGGTTCCTTTGCACAACATGGAAACAAATGTGCTCTTCTCCCTGCTGCTGTGTCTCTGATCTTCACGTGGGTGGGGTGGTGGCGGTGGTGATGGGAGTGGGGTGTGTGTGTGTGAGTGTGTGTGTGTGTGTGTGTGTGTGTACATATGTGTGTATATGTGTACATATGTATGTGTGTGTGTGTGTGTATGTGTGTGTGAGTGCATGTGCATGCTCAGTCACTTCAGCCATGCCCGACTCCTTGCAACGCCATGGACTGGAGTCCCCCAGGCTTCTCTGTCTGTGGGATTCTCCAGGCAAGAATACTGGAGTGGGTTGCCATACCCTCCTCCAGGGGACCTTCCCAGCCCATGGATCGAATCCAGGTCTCCTGCATTGCAGGTGGATTTTTTACCATCTGAGCTACCAGGGGAGCCCAAGAATACTGGGCTATCCCTTCTCCGGGGGATCTTCCTGACCCAGGGATCAAACCAGGGTCTCCTGCATTGCAGGTAGATTCTTTACCAGCTGAGCTACCAGGGAAGCCCATATATATGATATGTGGTAGGAGGCATGGGTTAGCTCAGGCCTGCCCCTTTATCCTGGAGAATGGCCCTCTCTCTTCCCCCATTGCCAGTTCCCTAAGGAGAAGTCCGGGACTAAAGGTGGGCAGACGGAGAGAAGCCACGTAGGTAGGGCAGAGAAGGGGTAAGTGGCCTGGCACCAGGAGTCAAGAAACCTGGGCTTGGCTATGATCTTGGATAACAGGGGATATCATTTAATGAACACCTACTAAGTGCTTTTATATTCTTTCATTCAAAGATCCTTACTATGAAAAACCTACTATAAAATGATAATTATACAACATGATAGAGGTGTTGATTATTGCTACAATGGCAATCTTCTTAGCATATATAAATGGATCAAGTCAACATGTACATCTTCAATTTACAAAATTTTATATGTTGAATATATTTCAGTTAAAAAAACCTACTTAATTCTTGGCACTGGGGATATGAAAAGTAAAGTGTTAGTCACTTAGTCTTGTCTAATTCTGTAACCCCATGGACTGTAGCCTGCCAGACTCCTCTGTCCATGGGATTCTCCAGGCAAGAATACTGGAGTGGGGCTATTCCCTTTTCCAGGGGAATCTTCCTAACCCAGGGATCAAACTCAGGTCTCCTGAATCACAGGCAGATTCTTTGCCATCTGGGCCATCAGGAAGCCCTATTTCAGTTTAAAAAAAAAAACTACTATAATTCTTGGCACTGGGGGTATAGCAGTAATGAAAAAGGAAAAATCCTCATCCTCAAGGAACGTACTTTCTATGGACTCTACATTCTAGGTGTTCTCTCCCCCATTTTATAGATGAGGAAACTGAGGCCCAGAACAGCTGCTTTGCCTGAGATCACTCAGCATGCTTTGCTTCCTCAGTGGGCCCTGTGCCCTCTCAAGCCTCAGTTTCCTCCTCTGTAAAGATGAAGAGTCAGATTAGAGGATTTCAAGCTCCTCCACCTCTGATGGTCTACACCAAGGGCGTGAGACTCAGAGGGAGGAATTCCCTGGGGGAACAGACCCATGCCGTGTGCTTGTGGGAAAGTGGAGGAAATGGCTTGGCATTGGTGTGGAGTGGGCTGCGAAGGGCTGTCGGGAGAGGACAGCAATGCTTTGAGTCTGGGACATTGGCTGGTGGCTTGCTTTTCTGAGGCCCAGGCCGTATGATCAGGGGAGTTTCTCTCATCCTTGAATTAACAACAAAATGCTCCAGGAGGAGAAACTGTGCCTTTGTTCTACAGACTATATCATCCTGCAAACCATTCAGCTCTGCGGGCTCAGGCCCTAACTCTGTCTCATGTGCTAGATCCAGAGGGAGGAACAGTCCAGGATGTGGTCAGGAGGCATCCCTGCTTCCCACCTCCAGCACTAGCCCTCAGCTCTCAGCCCGATTTCCAGAGCATCTTCTCTTGCATTGACCTGGCGCAGGGGAGCTGTCAGTGGAAGAGACACTTTGCTTGGCACCCCTAAGGGAATGGTATGTGAAAGTCCCCAGATGTCCTGAGAATATTCATTGAGGCCTATATCCATCAGAGTCACACTGCTGTGGGTCATTGAGGGCCTGGGGAGGATTACAGGCAAAGTTTGAAGACCAGGAGGAGAGAGAAAGCTTCTCCATCTGAGGCTGGTGGGGCTGAGAGGCTGGGTGGAGTGTAGGGGGTGGTGAGAGGCCCTGGAACGTGAAGGTTCATCACTGACCTGTTCTGCAAAGTCAGAGCAAAGGAGGTGGTCAGAAGCCACGGAAGACAGGTTGGAACAGAAAAAGGACTTCCCAACAAAAACACTTGTGGCCAAATTGGGGGACGCTTTCTCTGAAGGCCTTTGCAGACTGACTAACCTCTCTGCACCAGTGATGATGAAAGATCAGCCAGCCAGGGCCAGATCACAGGAACTGCTGACCCCAGGACTATTTCTAACCCTGGCTTCTAGAATCTAACCTCTAGATGCTGCTGCCTGCTTGTTTATCCGGAAAGCCCAGAGTTGGGCAGTTATTCCTGGTGTGATAGGGTATGATGACCCTTCCTGTGCAGAGAAGACCCCGAGGGTCACTCTAACCATGACCCCTCCTTCCCACCTCCCCTGATCTCAGCAGCCACACCTCATCCTCAGCCCCTCTCTCATCAGGTCTGCCGTTGGAAGTTCCTCTCCAGGTCTGCCCTGCCGCAGGCTCTGACGGGCCCACCCCTCCCACCAGAGGGGACCTCGGGAAATGGATTGCATGTGGCAGAGTGTCAGTAGGCTTGGCATGGTGCGGCGGGCAGGGCTGACAGCGGAAATTGGAAGCTAGCTGCTGTTTGACAGGTATATTATTCCCGCTGTTCTTGATTTATTTACCAAACAGCATGCAGGGCCCCAGAAAGCTCCCAGGGAGCGGCTGGGAGTGGAAGCTGAGGGGACTCTGAAGGGAGGAAGTGGTCTGTGTGTGCTGACTTTGGTGCCACGCGGGAAGGGGCCTGGGAAGCCTGGTGGAGCGGGAGGCTTCTGTGGGATCCTCCTTTAGGACCCTGGCAGGAGGGGCTTCCTGAGCCAGGGTCTGGGGCCAGGGTCAGTGGTTTGGGGCCAAAGCCAAGGGCAGGTCTGCCCCTCAGAGGTGATTTGGAGAGGGGCCCCACTGTGCCCAGTGCGCAGGGGAAAGAGGGCAACGTGCTAGGGTCCTCAGCGGTGGGCGGGGGGATCAGGCTGCCCAGCAGGTTTGTCCAGGCCCCCATCAGCACTCAGGAGCCCAGCCAAGGAGGCGAGTGAGGTCTGACCAGGAGCCCACACCTGGTCATTGAGGTGGGCACCCTGGCACAGAGCTCTGTCTGCCTGGAGGGGCACCTTTTCCTAGTACCTTTCCAAAGGTGCTGTGTGGGCTAGTGACAAGTCTATGAGGGGTAAGCAGAATATCAGGTATGGGACAGACGGGAGTCCAAGTCCATCTGGGTTACATATGACACGTGACCTGGAAAGGCCCCCACCTCTCTGAATATTGGTGTCTTCACGGTATGGCCGTTGGGACCCCAGGCTCTCTGAGCTTTCATCTGCTCCTAGTAAATGGTAATAATATTAATAAAAAAAAAAAAGCCCCTTCTTGGGGCTATTTGAGGAAGAACTAAGATAATCTACGTAAGAGTGCTTTGTAAGTCTATATGCATAGTTTTAAAAAAGAATTTTTAAATGAATGGAGAGAAAAGGCAGGGTGAGCATTTATCCCAAATGTCAGCTAATGAGTCATGCCATGAGGATGGGCATCTGCGTGTGTTTGGAGGAGTGGATGGCCGACTGTGGGTGTGAGGCCGTGTCGGCTCAGCTGTGGATTTGCTCTCAGTGAGATGAGGAAGCTCTTCAGAGGAGCCCTTGGCTGCCGCTGGAGAGTCTGAGTGTGTGTGCCCAGAGTGCACGTGTGTGCCAGTTCCCATGTGAGGATGTGTGTGACAATGTGATGGCCTCCCTGTGAGTGTGACTGAATACTTTAGGAATGCAGGGCTATGTGTACACACACATATGTGTGTGCACATGGGAGTTTGAATGTATGGGTGTGTGCATGCACACAGGAATGTGAGTGTATAGGAGTGTGTGTACACACAGGTGTGTTTGTGAGTATGAATGTATGGGGGCGTGCATACAGGAATGTGAGTGATAGAAACGTGTGTGCACACAGGGGTGTATGCACATGAGTGTGAATGTATGGAGGTGTGTATGCACAGGGATGTAAACGTATAGGAGTTGTGTGCTCACAGGGTGAATGCACATGAGTGTGAATGTATGGGGGTGTGTGCACACAGGAATGTGAGTGTATAGGAGTATGTGTGCACACAGGGGTGTATGCAAGCAAGTGTGAATGTATGGGTGTGTGTGTGCACAAGAATGTGAGTGTATAGGAGTGTGTGTGCACACAGGGGTGTATGCGTGTGTGAGTGTGAATGTATGGGGGTGTGCACACAGGAATGTGAGTGTAGAGGAGTGTGTATGCACACAAGGGCATGCACATAAGAGTTAAGGGGTTGGAGTCAGTGTTTGCAGAAGCATGCACAGGGAGGGCACATGCACGTGTGCACAGACGCACACACACACGCACACACACAGATCCCTCAGCACAACATGAAAGCAGCCTTGCCGTGTCTGCAGTACATCTCCTGCCTGTGAACCTGATGCAAAATTCATGGAGCTTCTGGTTTTAGAAGTGCAGAGATGGAGAGGAGTGGGGATTACGTCGGATCTTGAGTGGTGGGTGAGTTGCAATACAGAACGGGGCTCAGTGGAAAATCCCTTCCTTTCTGACTTCACTCTGGGGCGTGGTGGTGGGGGGCACCAACTATTTCTTCCCAGTTTCTGGTCTGTGGACTTTCTTGGCTTGTGATAATGACTGTCCCCACCCCACCTCCCAGCACACTGGCTGTCATCCTAGAAGCAGATCTGATGGTTCAGCCCAGAGGTTGAGGGTGGAGGCAGGGAGGGAGGGAAGCACTGGGAGCCCAGGGGGTCCCAATGAATGTAACCCCCTGACCCTATGGCAGGGGCCCCCAGTCTCCAGGATCTAATGCCTGATGATCTGAGGTGGAGCTGCTATAATAATAATAGAAATAAAGGGCACGATAAAGGTAGTGCATTCCAGTCATCCCGAAACCAACCCACCCCCCATCCCTGCTCTGTGGAAAAACTCTTCTAAGTTACTGACCCCTGGTGCCAAAAAGATTGGGGACCACTGCCCTATGAGGGTCTTCCCTGGTTGCTCAGATGGTAAAGAATCTGCCTGCAATGCAGGAGACCCAATTTCAGTCCCTGGGTCAGGAAGATCCCCTGGAGAAGGGAATGGCTACCCACTCCAGTATTCTTGTCTGGAGAATCCCATGGACAGAGGAGCCTGATGGGCTACAGTCCATGAGGTCGCAAAGAATCGAAACCAACTGAGCAACTTAGCACTCACATATGCCCTGTGAAGTCAGACAACTCTGGAATAGTGGGCAGTGTGATCTGAGGACCACAGACGGTAACTGGAAAGCAGCTTTTCTGGGATGGGCAGTCTCCAGTGACCCCAGAAAAACCTCCAGGCAGGTCCAGCTCCTTGCTCTCCTGGGAGCTCAGGCTGTAATTCTATAGAAGGTTCACTCACCAATGCAATTGGCCCCTTGCACACTCATGAGGGTGAGGGGGCCCTGGCCACGGCAGAGCACAGGGATGCCAGGCTCCTTGCTCTGGGCCCTGGTGAAGGGTATAGAAGGGCCTCACAGCACCCCATCCTTACTCTGACCCTGGCACCTGGTTTCTGGCTGGGATGTGGGTGGGACTGAAAGAGTCACGAAACAAGCCTGGGTGCTGACTCCTCTGGAGGAAGGTGCTGCGGAGCTTGGCGGGGGCGTGAGCATGGCAGCTGGGAAGGAGAAGGGAAGCCCAGAGGGACAGCAGCCCTGTCACGTCCACTTATACTCCGTGAGCTGACACTCGGCCCTCCAGGGAAGGGGGAGTGGGCGGGGGTGGGGAAGGCGATGCCGGAAAGCCTGGGGGCGCATCTGTCTCCCAGTCCAGGCCAAGCTGTGCTCGTTGCCCGCAGCCCTGTGGCCTTGCTCACCCTGGGTCCCCAGACCCGACCATCCCTGTGTCTTTCTCCCTCTGGCCGCTGCCTGACCGCAGGTGCCACCTCCAAGCTCTGTCAGGAGATCAGGCTCTCTGGCCACCCTGGACTCTGGGCGGCATATGTTTGCATGTCTGAATGCATGCCCCCATTACTCTCTTCCCCCTTTACTTTCCCTGCCTTTCTTTCTGCTTCTCTGCCTCCCCCTCCCCCTCCTCTGGCTACATTCTCTTCCTCCTCTCCTCTGTCCATCCTCTTTCCTGTCTCCCTCCTTTTCAAATCTCTTCTCTGAGCTTGATATTCTTCCCCATCCCACCCTATCCCCATCCTCTTTTTAGATTGTCAGAGCCAGCGAAGGGCGGTAAATAAAGACAGAGGAGTGGTCAGGCTGGGAACCCACAGCCTTGGAGGCCACCTCCCCAGCTGCCCCCAGATAGGTGTCACCACCCCAAAAGGAGGGAGCTTCTCTGCCATGTACGTGCAGACACCCGCACTCTACACAATGCTCCGTGCCTTTATGGGGGTGGGGAGGCCTTTATGGGGGAAAGAAAGGAAGTCAGCGACCTTGATGCTTCCTGCATATCAGGGCAAAGGCTCTTAAAAGGGAGCCAGCAGATGAGGGAGGTGGACGTGGGGACCGTACACTGGCCTGAGCTTGTCTGGGCTCCACCTTCCTGCCAGAACCCCCAGTGAGGCTGGCTGTCTGCTCAGGCCCACAGACTGTCGTCTCGGGAGGACTCCTCTAGGCCCGGGTCCCGCGGGTCAACCCTCCAGCCCTGGGGGCTCAGTGCTGACACTTGGATGGAGCTCAAGACCCTTCACAGTCAGCTCCCCCGTTCCAGTCACTCCTCTGTTCCCATGCCCATGTGCTCCGTCTTTTCACCATACCTCCCTGGCTTAGGAGTGTTAGTAGTGTTAAAACCCCCAACAAAACTTGAAGTAACAACAACCAAAAAACCCAAACAAAAGAGAGCTTGGAAGCTGGACAGATACATGGGACCCTGGGAGGGGCTGCTCTCAGATGTGTGACGTGGGGAGGGTTATGCCCAACTGTCTTCTTTATTTTGGATAGTCGGCTCTGTTTTTTTTCCTTTTCCCAGACTTTTTTCAACTGTGTTTGCTTGACCTCCTATGTCCAAGGGAGGGTACCTGACCCAGACCTAGCCAATGAGAGCTTACATCATCCCTGCGATAGAGATTGGTCCAGAGTTTGGGAAGTCAGTTTTAGGATGTTTGTTGGAAAATTCTGGAAAGGGGCTCTTTCCCTCGGCATGGCTAAGTTGATGGATGTGTGTCTGAAGTTGTCTGTCTCTGCTTGGGGAGACTGACTCTTCCCCAAAATAAAGCCAACACAGGTGAGCAGAGCAAAGTGACAGAGGAAACAGATACTCAATAACCTTGATTAATGGTGCCTGGATACAGCCATGCCTGAAATCCCGAGGCCATATCTATTCTTGAACAGTTAAGTTATGTGAACCAATTGCTTTTCTTTCTTGTTTGCTGAATCCAGTTTGACTTGGGTTTCTGTCCTTTGCAAAGTAGGGAGTTGATCAATGCAGAGAGATGACATAACCTTTCTGAACATGTTTCCTCGTCAGTGAATTTATTTCTCTTACAAATACTGATGGAATCGGTACTGAAGGGCAACCCTCACCTAAGATAGGGAGCAGCAATTATCAAAGGCCGTGCCATTGTTAGCTCACTGGCCCTTCTGTGAGGACGTTTAGGACGGTAGAGATTATGCTTCATTTTCTGAGGTAGACTCTCATAACCAGGAATGTTACAGGTGCCAGAGAGCTTCTGTCTGCTCCATCTTGGGTCACTTTCCACCCTCTGTCCCTGCCTTCTGCCCCAGGGAGGCTGGCCCTGTTCCTCTGGACTCCCCTCAGTTCTGTCATGGAGTCCCCAGCAGTTCATCTAAGCGAGTGGGGAGAAGTTCAACATCTCTGTTCTCCTTTCTCTCCCACGGGGTGGCCTTGGGCTGGCCCTGACCCTTGATCAAAGGTTTGAGCTCCCAACCTGTTCCAGAAACCACTCCCTCCCTTTGAGCCTCAAGGTGGTAACAGCTCTGCTTCCCCTATGCATTGCCAATGCATTTATAAAACGTCCTTTATTAAGTCCTTGATTTACCCTAATTTGTGTGGTTATTGGTTTCCCATGGAGACTGATATTGGTTCATCCAACCACATCAAATATTTGGGTTTTTAAAAAATTTATTTTAAAAATTATTTGCTTATTTATTTGACTGAACCAAAGTCTTGCAGCATACAGGATCTTCAGTCTTCATTGTAGCATGTAGGATTTTTTTTAGTTTCATGTTTTGCTGAAAGTTTTACTTTCATTTCACATTTGAAGGATTTGTTAATGAAAGAAACCACTGATGACGCACAAACAATTTCAATTTTTTAAAAGAAGATTTTTTAATGTAATTTTAGAAAGAGTGAAAGTAGCTCAGTCATGTCTGACTCTTTGCGACCCCATGAACTATATCTTTTTGCCAGAATACTGGAGTGGGTAGCCTATCCCTTCTCTGGGGGATCTTTCCAACCTAGGGATCAAACCCAGGTCTCCCTCACTGCAAGTGGATTCTTTACCAGTTGAGCCACAAGGGACACCCTTAATTTTAACATACAGTCACTAAAAGAAAAGGAATAGAAACAACAGAGAAAAGGTAACAGCACATACATCACCAACATGGGCCAATCAGCATCCAGGCTTAGTGCTGGGAGCTCCCGAGTAATAGCGATCTTGAGTCCCAGTTGAGAAAAGGTCCTAGGCAGTGTGTCTACCCCATGGGTGGGACTTCTAATTGCAGTTTTGGGGGCTCCCACTTATAATCTCAGGTTGCAAACTGGTATCACCATCAGCTTGTGTGCAAAAATGCAGCACTGGTTTTACTTTAAAATTTTTACAATGCTGTTTTATCTTGTGAGTCATAGGATTTTGTTAAACCCTGGGGCAGTTGGCCAGATCTCAAGAATTCCAAGGTACTCAAGAATTCCAAGACCCAGTCCTTTTCTTACATGAAGTGCCGCCTGACTTGCTGTGCTTGCAGAGAGGCATGGAATTGGGCAGTGTCCAGGTAGGTCACAGAGAAGGTCAGCGGCCTGCTTTCATGCTTGTGAAACCTGAACAAGATTTCTTCTATTTTAATTTCCCTAACACTGTTGCATGTGAGATCTAGTTCCCTGACTAGGTATTGAACCCACGCCCCCTGCATTGGGAGCTCAGAGCCATAGCCACTGGACCACTAGGGAAGTCCTGACATCAACTATTTAAATTCAGATATGAATGTTCTACATCCTGTGCCTTTTGTATTATCCCATTGTCCTGGGACCCTGCACAGTTCCTTTTCTTCCAGGGCCCGGTTGAGCCACATTTTCTCCATGAAAGTTTCCCAAATCTCTGCCCTCCCATTTCCCAATCCCCTGTGCACACGATGTCAGAGCCTGCTGGATACCTGTCTCCTCTACTCCAAGGGCACAGGGACCATGAACTCCTCTACTTGTCTTTCCAGCACCTGCCACCCTCTAGCTGCTCAGTCCCGTCCAGGACCTGGTATATAGTACATACTCAACAACTGTTAGTTGAATTCAGTGACAGATTATGGAGTGGCTCCTAGGATGTGGCCACAGGAGTCTGCACCATCTGTGGCCTTTGTAGCTGGCTGGGGAAAAACCTCCTCGTTCTTAGAGACTCACCTTGGGCATCACCTCTTGCAGGAAGTCTTTTCTTATCCAGCGGTCCAGCTCCAGAGCTGCTTGAATGGTCCGCCAGCAGCTCTGACCCAGCTTTCCCTGTTTGGTCAGGAGGCCTCAGAGCAGGACTAACCCCCATGACCAAACACTGTGCTTGATGCAGGCTGGATAGATGGCCACAAAGTGGACAGCAGTGACCATTTCTTTCATTTAAAAGTATCTCTTCTTTGGGCTATGTGTCAATCCCTCCTGGATGCAGTAGAGGGTAGAACCTGTCTGAATCCTGGGTTCACTAGGAAGTGGTCAGGTAGGATAATGTTGCCTGTGAGGGTGGGTAATATTTTCCCTAAAAGGGGGAAGACACTACTGCTGTTGCTAGTGTTGACTTAAAAAAATGCATAGCACAAGAGTTATGAATCAAGTCTTATTTGGGGCAAAATGAGAACTCTAGCCTGGGACACAGCACTTCAGATATCTCTGAGAAACATCTCCAAAGAGGCAGGGGGGAAAGTCTATATATATGTAATTTTGTTGAAGGGGGAGTACATACAATCAGCTGCATATTTTTTTGCAGAAGTTTTCTGCTAGTCACCTGAAGGTTACTGCTAATCATGAGGAGCAGTTGTCATTATGAAGGATTTTAGTGCTTTTCTAGATATGAGGATATAAAAGAACTGGGCTCATAAAATCAGCTCCTGAAAATTTCTGTCTGGAGACCTGTTCTGTCAATTTTCCCAGAGTGCTTCATTTCTGCCCTCCACCTTGAGCTCCTTCCAAGGGGGTGTTGAAAGTTAGCAGCTGCAGCAGCACAGGATTCAATTCTCATAGAGGCAGATGGCAAGTGCCAATTTGTAGTTGGCACTACTCATCCTGGTATATAGTATAGGAAGTATATAGAGAATAGGAGGACCCTCAGGCAAGTAACTGGAACAAGGAAGCCCCCCGATAGGCAGGAGTGACACCTTCCCTGGATCTGCAGGAGCCTGAGTGTCTGGGAAGCATTCTGGACAATAGGGGTTAAAGGTGTCACCTGCTTTGTGGAGAGCAGTAAGAGTCGTCATTAACTAAGAATTCTCATGCCTGTGCTTGGGGTTTAGCTCTTACCACATCGTTGTGGGTGGGGCTTCTCTGGTAGCTCCTCGGTAAAGAATCCACGTGCAAGGCAGGAGTCACAGGAGACCTGGGTTCCATCCCTGGGCCAGGAAGATCCCCTGGAGAAGGAAATGGCAACCCACTCCAGTATTCTTGCCTGGAGAATCCCATGGACAGAGGAGCCTGGTGGGCTACAGTCCATAAGGTCTCGAAGAGTCAGACATGACCGAAGTGACAAAGCACGTGTGCACATCATTATGGATAGGTAATTTTATTTCCACTGTTCAGATGAGGACCTGAGATCTAGAGAGGTGAAGCAGCTTTCCGAGAGCAACTAGTTAGGAAGAGCCAGATTTCAAATTCCAGCCTGGTTCTGAAGCTGTAACTGCAGCTGAAGTATAGGTAGAGAGGAAGGACTAGGGTGGGGGGGACCCTGTAGGGCCCCCACTTTGACATGAGCTGCCACGCCTCATGAGTCTGACTACCTGGCTACCTGTGGTCAGGTGTGTGAGTTTTTCTCGGGTTGTCCCTGCACCACTGGGCCCGTGTGACTGAGCTCTAGAGCCCTAAGCCAAGGGTCACATAGCCAGGTGGGGGCCAGAGTTACAGGTTTCATTTCTGCCCTCCACCTTGAGCTCCTTCCAAGGGGGTGTTGAAAGTTAGCTGCTGCAGCAGCACTTGATTTAATTCTCATAGAGGTAGATGGCCTGGCCTGAAGTCTGAGTAGGAGTCAGCTAGAGACCCCAAGGGGAAGGTGGCACTTGGGCACAGAACTGGGGTCTCTGCTTCCCCAGAACCAGCCTGGCACAGGGTTAGCTGACACTAGGTGTTCGTATGGCTCGCTTCTCCTCCCACTGGCATCCCAGCACCGGGCTGTGAAGGAAAGAAGGCTCAGAATACCTGGGCTCAGTGTGGACCTGGCAGGACCCAACTCTAAATGTTCTAATCACAGAACTACATCCTGGATAAGCTTCCAGGCTAGGCTTCCTTTACCAGACCCTTGGGTACCATCACACCTCCCAACTCCATGCACTGGTGGCACTGGAGAAATGCAAACACTTGACCCAACCTGTGAACAAAGGTGAGTGGTCTGTCTTTTGCTCCCAGACCCACAGCAAACTACACAATTACAAACAAAATGGAAATAACTTTCCAAAATTATCTATTTTAGCTCCTCTGTTCCACATGGAACTCCAAGCTGGTACTGGAGGAAATGAAAGAAAGTGAAAGTGTTAGTTGCTCAGTCATGTCCAACTCTTAGTTGCACCATGGACTGTGGCCCTCCAGCCTCCTCCTTCCATGGGAGTCCCCAGGCAAGAATACTGGAGTGAGTTGTCATTCCCTTTTCCAGGGGATCTTCCTGACCCAGGGATCGAACCTGCATCCCCTGCATCGCAGGCAGATTCTTTACAGTCTGAGCCCCCAGGGAAGCTCCTGGTTCTGGAGGAGGGAAGAAGAAAAAGACCAGGGCTGACTCTGAGCTGGGTGGGACTCAGGCTGGGCCCCCACCCAACTCCCCTCCCTAAGACCCCACAAGGACCCCAGTAAAACCGAAACAGCTCTCTTTCCCTCTGTCTGTCTCTCTTCTGGGTAGCCCGAGGGAGCAGCTCTGGACCCCGGTGGGTAATGCAGTATTGACGACTGGCTTTCTCTCTTCTCAGTAACCAGCTCAGTGCACAACAGATCAATTTGCAATCATAGCTGCTTTTCAGCCCCTGCACCACCATCAGTGCTAACTCAAGGGCTGGTATTGGGATGGCCACTGTCTGCTTTCCTGCCTGTCTTGCACAACACCCAGCGTTGAGGCGGGAGGAGGTGGATTGGGAACAGGTGGGTGCCTGGGACTCTCTGGTCAAACAACCTGAGGTCTGTTGGGCCACACCTCCTGTGCAGGGTCCTCTCCTGGGGACAGGGTGATGGTCCAGAGATTGAAGGAGCCCTGGCTCGGCCCTAGAGGAGCGTGGGGTTTGGGAATGCCAGGAAACAGAAAAAAGGCTCTTCTAGAGAGCACCTGAAAGGTACAGGATCTTTGTGTGGCCAGACCCCAGAGGCCATCCAGCCTGGCATTTCTTGGCCACTGCAGCACACAGAGGGTGTGCCTCACACATCCAGATCCTTCCACATCAAACTCACTCCTCTCTCCAGCCACAGAAAGTACATCGTATGACAAGTGGTAGTGATGCTAAATAGGTACCGAGACCTCCATCAACCTTCTGAGGTCCCCCAGCTGTACTGAGCCAGGGTTTGAACCCTGGTGTCTGGCTCCAGTGTCCACTCTAAGCTTTCAATAACAGACATCCAATAATTATTTGTTGAATGGAAGCCTGGGTACTTTGGAAAATGCAGACACCCCACTGTGGATCTTCTGAATCAGAATCTTAAGAGGGGTCCCTGGCATTTGAATTGTTCACAGAACTTCTGGGTTGTTTTAATAAAGTACACAGGTGAAGCAGCGGAGAGGAAAAGTGATCGCCAAGGCCACTGAGCTGAACGGTGGGACTGCAGCCTTCACCTCCTGGTGCTGAGTGGTGGGTGATTACGTGAGCGATGGGGGTTCAGTGGGTTTGGGTTTCCTGGAGAAGGTGCACCTGAGTAGGGCTTGCAGGTAGAGAAGGGAGGGGGTCTCATGCAGGGAAGAGGCAGGAGAGTTCCAAGCAGAGAGAAGGGTCTGAGCAAAGGCTTGCCGTGGAACCAAGCACGTTTCATTCTTCTCTGGAGAGAAACTGAACCTGTGGAGAGGGAGATGTCCGGTACCATCCTTGGTTTGTGCTTTAGAGAGAGGCAGAGAGATAAAGGGAAGTGGCCATCCTACAGCAAATCCAAGAAGGCTTCCTGGAGGAGGAAGAAGATGGATTTCAGGGGCTTGCTAAATAGAGGACAAGATGCTGAGCAGTGGGCACAGGTGAGGTGGCGTCAGCCCAAGGGGAGGCTGGGTGGGAGTAGATTTGACGTGAGATCATCAGGAGTCATCAGACCTGCTGGAGCCCTCATTCTGCCATTTCCAGCCATTTAACCATGCCTTGCCTCAGTTTTCCCATTTTATAAATGGGGATAATAACACCAGTTCTCTTTCAGGGTGAGTAAAGAGAGAAGGAGACGATGGCAGTGAACCGGCTTTTAAACTGGGAACTGCTACACAAACATAAGTGACCTGGGCCTGGGGTTTCACAGACCAGAGTCTGAATTCCTGCTCTGACACTTGTTAGCTGTGCAGTCTAGAGACAAGTTGCTTGAGTGTTGCCACCTGTAAAAGGAGGATAACGAACCTCTGCATCACAAGATGAAATCAGGTTGCTAGTGAGAGAGAGGGTCCCTGGTACACAGCAGCTCAATTAATGCTAGGGGGGTAGTGCAGCCTTGTGGAAAACGACATCCAGACCTTGCCTCTCCTCCGCTCAGCAGCCTGATCTCGCCTGACCTCTGTGAGCCGCAGCTTCTGCAGGTAGGAAAGAGGATGCGAACCTCACTGGGCAGCCATGAGAATGGAGAGCCTTGAGCGGAGGACTAGCATGGGGGAGGCGGTCTGTCAGCGATGGGACTGCCGTCAGCCAGAATGAACAGGTAAAGGCAGCGGAGAATCAACAGGCCAGAGAGCAGAGAGAAGCAAGTTCAGAGGAACAGGAGGCAGGAAGAGGAATGAGACGTCCAGGATTAGAAGTAGCAACAAGCCCTCAGCGCCTTGCTGCGGACACTGAAGACTGCCAGGCCTGACCTTGACCCTGCCCCTCCTCACACCTTAGGGACCTGCTCTGGGCGCCTTCTGGTCTGGACTCAGGCTCTGGACCCAGCCCCGAGGCCGGTCTCCAGTCTGCGCCACCTAGCATCGATGAATGCCTGGGCGAGGACCGCAAGGGCTGCAGCCACAATCAATACTCTAATCAACACCACACGGAACCCGCCAGCGCTTTTCCCCCACCGTGAACTTGTTGCGAGGAGGGGAGGTTGGGAGTTGCTGAGAGGAGAGAGAGATTAACTCGAATGCTGAGAACTCAACTGGATAAATAATTGAATCAGTGGGAGAGGAGGAGGGACGAACCAGGGAGACAATACAGCCAAGGATGCAGAGGAGACTCTCTGCAAGGGGGTCTGGAAGCAGGGGCCGTTTGAGCTTCCCAGGCCAGCATAGGGGGTTTGAGACAAGGATGCAGGCTCCGATGGTGGATGGCACCGTCATCTACTTTGCAGTTCTTCTGCCAAGACTGAGTTCCTGCTTGAGCCCTACCCTTTGACAGGACAGTGTGTTATCCTCCCCCACCCCCTCCCTCCTCCTTCCAAGTCTTGCTCCAGACCCTGGATCTGAGGCTCCTACAAGGGTTCCAGAACCACCTTTCTTTCCACACAGCCCTGCAGGGTGAGATTAGGACCCAGCGAAGGGCATCTGTCTGAATCCCCTTCTGTGTGTGTGTGTGTGTGTGTGTGCTAAGTCTCTTCAATTGTGTCCAGCTCGTTGTGACCCTATGGACTGTAGCCTACTAGGCTCCTCCATCCATAGGATTCTCCAGGCAAGAATACTGGAGTGGGTTGCCATGCCCTCCTCCAGGGGATCTTCCTGACCCAGGGGTCAAGCCCGAGTCTCTTAGTCTCCTGTATTGGCAGGTGGGTTCTTTACCATTAGTGCCACCTGGGAAGCCCTTCCCTTCTGCATCAGATCTCAGTTCTTCCTCCACTTCGGAGGCCAGAGCCTCTGGGAGCCCAGATCTCTATATCAGGCCTTGACTTGAGGGAGGGACCGGGTCGTGCTGGCTCACCTGCAGCAGTGGCTTTTGTCCACCTCTGACCCGCTTACTAGGCGCCAATCACTCTCTTGAGTGGCAGTACTGTGCTGAGCACCCAAGGATGGGTCCAGGTCTTTGCTGCCCCTTAAGCCCCAGTGCTCTCTTGCCAATCTCAGGTTTGTGCCTCCACTGCCTTCCAGAAGGAAGCCTGGACATCTCTACCTGCCCCCACGGCAGAGCCTTGCAGGCTGGGCAGCTGAACCCCACGGGGGTCACACCAGGGAGGAGACCTGGTTACAGGTATGGCTCTGCCAGGCTTGACCTTGGTGAGTTCGTTCATCTCACTGAGCCCGCCTTCACTCAGCTTTATCCTTGTAAAGCTATCTCTGCCCTCCTGGCCCCCCGGGGTTTCTATGGAGAGAAAATGTGATAATGCTTCCTGATGGCCTGGTGGGGCGGGGCGGGGAGGGGGGTGGCGCTCTGCCGGGAAGTGATGAACATGGTGGATGTGGCTCAGGCTGACCCCAGACCACATGACATCCATCCGCTGACCCCACATGGACATGATACAGGAACAAACCCATCAGAAACATGCAGGGAGGCTTGTGACAAGTGGGGGATCGTGGGCCCTCCTTGGACAGGACCCACATCTCATGGGTTGCTCCCTCTCACCCACTCTTGGGCATCAACCCCAGGTGTCTGTGCTTGAGCTCAGCGTCAGGGCCTGGGAAGAAGGAAGTGTGATCCCAAAGCCTGGCTGATCCCACCCTGGTCACATGACTTCTGCAGGGCCTTCAGCAGTAGAGATTGTCCCTAGCCACCTTCCCTTATTCCCCTCCCCAGACCACCTAGAATGTCACAGCCAACAGTGACCTTAGAGGCTTCACAGTTAAAATGGCCTGAACTGACTTCTGACCACTGCTCTTTACACAAGGACAGGTGGTTAGCTGGCTGGGTTCCTGGGGACTCGAAGGCATGGAGGGACATCCTGGGGGTGATGGGGAGGGCAATGGGGGGCTGAGTGATCAAGTCTTTGCCTCCTCCTCCCCAGCTCCATCTGAGTCAGGGCTACTCCCTCCTCTTTGATCTGTATTTTATTTCTGGGTAAAATATATGAAAACAGCATTCTGCTGCAAAAAAACAAAAAGAAAAACCAAACAACTGTGAAAATTGCTGCCCTGAACTCCACCATGTTCTCCCATCCTGAGCCCAACCCTGTGCCGCTCAGCCTGTCCCCTGCAGACCTTTCTCATCTGTCCCTGGATGGCTCTGGGCTCTTCCTCCAGATCACATTCTCCTACCCTCCCCTGTATGCTTTTCTCTAAAATCAAAGTCAACCCTCCAACTGACCAAGTCTAATGACTAGTCTCGGTAAAGAGATAATGAGAGGGCCTTCCCAGGAATCGATGTGTATTTCAACAGGAATCTTCTGGAGACGGTGCCCTAATTTGCTTTAAAGGACTTAGTGGGGCATCAGGGGAGATGTTTCTGGACATGGAGGCCTTTGGGGGTTTCTTGCCCCCCTATACTGGAGCACATGCTTAGCCTGTGTTCATGGTCACAGGCAGGGTGGAAGAAGAGCAGTTAGAACTGCCCAACACAAACCTTACACATCCAAGGTCCTGCCACACCCTACACTCCATCTTGTGTCATCTCTACAGTCATCCCATCAGATATCAACGGTCAGCATCCCCATTTTACAGATGGGGAAATGGAGGCTCAGAGCAGGTCTGTGACCCTTCTCCAGGGCCTCACATTTTGAAATGCTGACTCTTAACCTCATCTGCTTCCTCGAGCCATACCTACACTGCTGCAGGGCTGCCTGGGTCTGGCCTTTCTGATGTCAGATTCACACCCAGGGCTCTCTGTGGTGGGTGCTGCTGGCCCCGAGGCTGCCGCTCCTGCCTGCAGCCCACACCCTCCCTGTCCCCTCTCCGTCTCTCCTCTATGTCCTCTTCTTCCAGGGCTTGGTCGGCTGAGCCACCACATCCCTCCATCTGTTCTGTTCATCCTCACTTTGGCTGGAGGGCGTGACCTAGTTTAGGGAAGGCTGTGTGTGTGTGGTGTGTGTGTGTGTGTGTAGGCACATGCTTACGTGAGAATGAGTGCACAGACAGGATCGTGTGCACATGTGCTCATATGTGCACACATTTGCATTTTGGAGTGTGTGAAACAGGCAGCTTGTAGTGGAGTGGAAAGATGACCAGATCCCAAGGGAGTGAGGCTGGGCTGGGGCACTTCAGTGGGCTCTGCCCTGCGTTCTCAAACTAGCACGGTATCTGGCAGGAATATGTGCTTAATAGATGCTCACCGAGGGGATGCATTTGACCTCATTACACACTCTGGGAAGCAGTGTCCTGGGCAGGGCTGGGGTGGGGCTTTTCCCTTCCCAGGGCAAAGTGTCCTGATGGTTGGTTGTGTGGCAGGGGCTGTCTGTGCACAGAGTGTGGGGGGAGGGACCTCAGGCTTCCCTGGCCAATGTCTGGGGGGCAGAGCCTGTCCTGGACAGATAAGCCCCTCCCTCTGCCCCGCCTCCTCAGGGGGAGCTGCAGTAGAAACAGCCCAGGCCCTGGGCTCACACAGGCCAGGGATGGGTCCTGCATGGATCTGAACTTGTCAGTGCTGGTGGACCCTGGGTGAGTTGCCTAGCCTCTCTGAACCTCACCATCCTCTTCAGTGAACTGAGGTACCTCCTCTCTCCTGAAAGACCTCCAGGGGCTAAGAAGATGCAATGAGACCATACGGGTCTTTGCACGTGGTGACTGGTCTCTGGCCTATAAAACAGGGATATTTCCCTTGACTTGGTAGAGCTGATGTGCACACTTGCAAGATGCCTCAGGTAGTCCCCCCTGCACACTGCGTGGCCCCCAGCGGGGGCGCCCCAAGAGCAGCCACTTCAGTAACTGAATGGCCAGGCACCTACTGTGCTGGTCAACTTGGTTGAGTGCTCCGTGGCCACCAGCCAAACCCACGGCTCTCGGAGGGTCTCGTCTTCCAGGGCCTCTTTGTTCCAGGCAGTTCAGCCACCAACAAATTTCACTCAGGAGTGAAGCCAGCCTGCTTCTGGGACAAAGTGGGCTCCAGGACTATGTCTAGGGCTGTGAGCCTGGACTGGGAGAGGGACCCTGTGACATCTGGAGGGTTTGAAGTTAACTCTTGTCTCCACCTGCTCCCTGGTGTGGAGATGAGGAGCTGGAATTCTGAGCCAGGAGGCTAGTGGGGAAGCACATACCCCAGTGCCTGCTGGTCTGGGAGGGAGGGCAAGGTGAGGGACAGGCAGCTTGGCCTGAGTTGGGGACTGGAGCCTGGGGTGGGGCGGGGCTTGTGAGTCATCAGGAGACCCCAGCCCCACCCTTGACCTGCACTGATGTCCACAGGCAAGGCCTGAGGTTCATCCGGACATGGGTTTCCCCGCCTATGAACTGGCGGGACCCAGCCACTCTTCCCAGGATCCTCAAAAGGCGGATGAGACATGAGAGATGGCAGATCCCTCTCCCAACGGCAGGTGCAACCTCGCTGGTCCTCTGGGCAGATTTCCAGACCTTGCCCTGACATCCTCTCATCCATGATTCCCTCCTTCGCACTGACAAAGGGAAGAACAAGAGGATCAGGTGGTCCTGGGCCCCAGACCGCAGCAAGTGGCTGATGGACCGAGACCTTCCCAGTGCTCCTGGTGGCCGGGCACTGGCCTCGCTAGGAGAGCACATTTCTGCTCCATTAGGCCAGCCTGTGAAATGTGTGCCAATGTCCCTGATGGGGGCAGAAGCCGCCAGCACATAAAACATGCAGAAAAGGAAGTGCTCGGTTTCCTCCTCGACCTGGTAATGGCCATTCTGTTCTGTATCACTAGCCATCAGAGCATGGGGCCTGGATGGAGTGGGACCCTGGTTCCCATCGCCGCCCATGAAGAAACAGCCTGACTTGTGAATAAAACGGGGAAGTTGAAATATAGTTTAGGTGGTTTAGTTTAAGTTGGATATTAATAGCTCCAGGGACAGGCTCAGAAAGAGGGAGGGGGAAAAGAGAGAACTGTGAACACTATTAACATCCAATTTCCTCAGAGAATCGGATCTGGGGAGGGAGGGGGCACTGGGGCGCTGCTGACACTGCAGGTTCCTGGGAAGCGGCTCCTGCTCCCAGGAGGCGGCGGGCTGGGCGGTGCTCTGGGAGGGGAGGCCTGGCAGTGTGGGGACCCTCACCTTGGGCTTTGCACCTTACAGGCCTGGGCGCATGTCTCCGGCTTAAAGCACTGCTGCTCCTCCCGCATGCAATGAATGGTGTGCTTGGCCCTCTGGTACCCACCCCCCCCCACACTCCTGGGTGCCGGCTCTCTACTCCTCCTGCAGGAGAGGGGCCACGGCCAGACCTGTGTGGACACTACTGTGACTCGTTCATCTGCAGCTGCGTGGGCGCAGGCCGCTGACTGCTCACAGCTGCCCTGTCTGCAGAGAAGGGGGTGATCCAGCCACTCCTTAGGTCAAGCCATCAACCGACCAATGACTGGTGAATGTGGGGTAGAAGGGCTGAGCCCTTTGCTGGGAGTGTGGTCTCCTTCTTGACTGATTTATGTTCTAGTACAGCCCAGGCATCAGGTCAAAGGTGGCCCTGCCCTGAGACCCCACCCTCTTCTTTTCATTCTATCCACTGCTTCCCTCACTCCTCTGGCTTAGCATGAAAAACTCTCCCTCAGAAAGTCAGGAACCCAGACCTTTGCCTCAGGCTCTGCTTCTAAGGAGCCCAAACCTAAGGCAAGCTGGTGGTGTGGAGCCTGTGTGAGCCTCAGCACCCTCATGCATGAAAGGGGGGTCATGTCCGCTCATGGGGTTGCAGAGACCACCACAGGCAGAGTTGTGGGGGGACTCTTTGCCCTCTGTGAGGTACTTGGATGAGGGTCCTAGCTCTTGTCACAGACTGCCACACATTTAGTGGCTTTAAACAACGCACATTCTTTATCTTGACAGCTCAGGAGGTCACAAGTCCAACATGAGTCTCGCCAGGCTGAATTCAAACTATTGGCCGGACTCTCTTCCTTCCTGGAGACTCCAGGAGGGAATGCATTTCCTTGCCTTTCCCAGCTTTGGAGGCCACTGCATTCCTTGTCTCTGTGGCCCCTCTCCCAGTCTTCAAGGCCACCAAGGGCCAGTGAAGTCTTTCTCGCCCTGCATCACTCTGATTCCAGCTCTCCTGTCTCCCTTTTCATTTACAAGGACCCTCATGATTACATTGGACCCACCCGGATAATCCAGGATAATCTCCCCATCTCAAAATCCTTAACTTAATCACATCTGCAAAGTCCCTTTTGCCATGTAAGGGAACATATTTCGCGGGTTTGGGGGATTAGAACGTGGACACCTGGGGGGCATTATTCTGTCTACTGCAGTCCCAGTGGACCCCGCTCAACATATATTTATTTTCTCTCCTTTAGGCATGTTATCGCTTTCCTTTGAGACACTTCCTGCCTCTTTAATTTAAAGATATTGTAGGATTAAACGGCATCATGAGGGTGAGGGAGATTTGCAAATGGGGCATATGGAAGGAGAGAGTCTTATGGGCCCTTTTATCTCCCAATACAGTACCCCCTCCGGATTCCACACACTGCCGTCCTCTCCTCTCTTCCAAAGCCCTCCTCCCCATTCTCCTCTGTGAAAGTTTTCTGGAAATGCCTGTGTAGGAGAAGAACCTTGACCAGTTCTTGGGAGTTGGGTGGAGATGTTGGAGCTTCTGAAGTTGTTGTGGGAGAGGGTGGGGTGAGAGGTCCATTTCTGATTAGACCCTTTTATTTCTGATAAAAGCCATTTGCCCAGAGCATGCCAGCAGGAAGGGATGGGCATCAACATGGAGAAGCAGGAATGGCTGCAATGCCTGAGATTCTGTGGGACAAGGAGGCAATTGGGATTGTGTTGCTGGCCATGACAGGATCAAAAACTTCTTCTGTTGCACCGAACCTTCAGTGGGCTTCCCTGGTGCTCAGATGGTAAAGAATCTGCAGACACGCCTGAGTGACTAACACACACACCTCGCCTTCCAGTATTCTTTGCACTCCTTAACTTCCAGCAAAGTTGAAAAGGCAGCCCGTGTCAGTTGCTCTGAGGAGGAGAGGCAAGAGATTTGGGTTGCAGGAACACCTGGGCCAGGAAATGGGGTGGCCAGGACAGGGGTAGGGTAGGGGAACAGCAGAAGTGAAAGTGGGGCCTCCAAGGGGGA
Organism: Cervus elaphus; assembly: GCF_910594005.1. Taxonomy (NCBI): domain Eukaryota; kingdom Metazoa; phylum Chordata; class Mammalia; order Artiodactyla; family Cervidae; genus Cervus; species Cervus elaphus. The sequence continues at coordinate 43,991,386 of NC_057815.1, forward strand.
GAGAAACCACACAGGGTACTATGTCCTCCCGGAAGCAGTGTCCAGTCTGAACTGAGCACCCCCACTTTTCCATCACTCCATTGCAGGGATCCGGTAGGGGTCTCTGCACCCCACTGGACTGACAGTTCCCAGAGGATGGGGCGATGCCCTTTTCTTTCTGCATCTTTTCAGCATCCAGTGTGGTACTTGGCACACAGGTGCTCTGTCACCACTCACCGAGGGAGAAAACTGGATCAGGGGAGGGAGGCAGTGAGTTCACATGCCATCACGCCAACCTCCCCTTGGTGAATCTGTCATGGAGAATAAGCCAAGTCAAGGCCAGTGCCAACAGCCTATATTCAGTATCTTGTAATAAACTACAATAGAAAAGAATCTGAAAAAATAAATACATATATACATATATATATTCACTATATATATGCATATAATTGAATCACTTTGCTGTATAGCTGAAGTTCACACAATACTGTAGACAAAGTACACTTCAATTTAAGAAAAGAAAAAACAAGCTTAAGAAAACAAACAACAAAAAAACTAATGCAGAGTCTCCATAGCTCTTTGGGGATAGAGCTCAGCCTTCTCTATGGCCAATTAACACACCAAAAATCAAAGGTCCTTGAAGCTTTTCCTTTGGCTTGAAAACCACAATGTGGCTAGGGAGACAGGAGATTTGAGGTCAAGACTCTGTTAGAATTCTCTGACAGACCTTGGACAAGTCAGTTTCTTCTTCTGGACTTTCCTTTCTTTTTTCCCTGTGCAGCTTTGCTGAGGTATAATTGACAAAGAAACTTTTAAGATATTTAAAGTGTATATCTTGGTGATGTGATATATACATAGATTGTGAAAGCATTCCTCCTCCTAGTTAATTATCACATCCATCACATCCCATATTTATCTTCTTTTTGTGTATGAAGACATTTAAATTCTATTCTTTTAGCAGATTTCAATCACACAATTCAGTGTTATCAACTGTGTGTGGGTGTGTGTATGTTCAGTTTTTCAGTCGTGTCCCACTCTTTCCAACCCCATGGACTGTAGCCCACCAGGCTCCTCTGTCCATGGGATTCTCCAGGTAAGAATATTGGAGTGGTTTGCTATTTCCTTCTCCAGGGGATCTTCCCAACCCAGGGATGGAAACTGCATCTCCTGCATCTCCTTCATTGCAGGTGGATTCTTTACAGCTGAGCCACCAGGGAAGCCCATCAACTATAGTCACCAAGTTATACAATAAATCTTCAGAACTTATTCATCTTATACCGAAAGTGTATACACTTTTTTCAGTCTCTCCCTATTTATTCCACTCCCCAACCTTTGGCAACCACTTTTCCACTCTGTTTCTATGAATGTGACTTTTTCCCCTAGTTTTTATCAAAGTTTCCACATAAAAGAAATAATATGCAGGATCTGTCTTTCTCTGTCTGGCTTATTTCAGTTAGCATAATGCCTTCAAGTTTCATCTATGTTGTTGCAAATGTCAAGATTTCCTTCTTTCTCATGGCTGAATGATATTCCTTTGTATATATGTACCACGTCTTCTTTATCTGTTCATCTGATGATGGACACTTAGGTTGCCTCCTTATCTTGGCTTCTCTAAATAATACTGCGATGAATGTGCATGTGTGCTCAGTTGCTTAGTCATGTCCTACTCTTCTCGACCCCACGGACTATAGCCCACCAGGCCCCTCTGTCCATGGGATTTTCCAGCAAGAATACTGGAGTGGGGTTGTCATTTCCTCCTCCAGGGGATCTTCCCAACCCAGAGATTGAACCCAAGTCTCCTGCATCTCCTGAATTTGCAGGTGGATTCTTTACCACCACACAACTGGGAAGTCCTATATACTGCAATGAGTGTGAGAGTGCAAATATCTCTTAGATATCTTGTTTTCATTTCATTTAGATATATACCCAGAAGTGAGATTGCTGGATCATATGGTAGTTCAACATGTCATATGGTAGTGACAAAATGTGGTCCACTGGAGAAGGGAATGGCAAACCACTTCAGTATTCTTGCCTTGAGAACCCCATGAACAGTGTGAAAAGGCAAAAAGATAGGACACTGAAAGAAAAACTCCCCAGGTTGGTAGGTACCCAATATGCTACTGGAGATCAGTGGAGAAATAACTCCAGAAAGAATGAAGAGACAGAACCAAAGCAAAAACAACACCCAGTTGTGGATGTGACTGGTGATGGAAGCAAGGTCCAGTGCTGTAAAGAGCAATATTGCATAGGAACCTGTAATGTTAGGTCCTTGAATCAAGGCAAATTGGAAGTGGTCAAACAGGAGATAGGAAGAGTGAACATTGACATTTTAGGAATCAGCAAACTAAAATGGACTGGAATGGGTGAACTTAACTCAGATGACCATTATATCTACTACTATGGGCAAGAATCACTTGGAAGAAATGGAATAGCCATCATAGTAAACAAACGAGTCCAAAATGCAGTACTTGGATGCAATCTCAAAAATGACAGAATGATCTCTGTTTGTTTCCAAGGCAAACCATTCAATATCATGGTAATCCAAGTCTATGCCCCGACCAGTAATGCTGAAGAAGCTGAAGTTGAACAGTTCTATGAAGACCTACAAGACCTTCTAGAACTAACACCCCCAAAAGATGTCCTTTTCATTATAGGGGACTGGAATGCAAAAGTAGGAAGTCAAGAAACACCTGGAGTAACAGGCAAATTTGGCCTTGGAGTACAGAATGAAGCAGGGCAAAGGCTAATAGAGTTTTGCCAAGAGAACACACTGGTCATAGCAAGCACCCTCTTCCAACAACATAAGAGAAGACTCTACACATGGACATCACCAGATGGTCAACATCAATATCAGATTGATTTTATTCTTTGCAACCAAAGGTGGAGAAGCTGTATATAGTTAGCAAAAACAAGGCTGGGAGCTGACTGTGGCTCAGATCATGAACTCCTTATTGCCAAATTCAGACTTAAGTTGAAGAAAGTAGGGAAAACCACTAGACCATTCAGGTATGACCTAAATCAAATCCCTTATGACTATACAGTGGAAGTGAGAAATAGATTTAAGGGACTAGATCTGATAGACAGAGTGCCTGATGAACTATGGACAGAGGTTCATGACATTGTTAGGAGACAGGGATCATGACCATCCCCAAGAAAAAGAAATGAAAATAGTTGTCTGAGGAGGCCTTACAAATAGCTGTGAAAAGAAGAAAAGTGAAAAGCAAAGGAGAAAGGAAAGATATACCTATTTGAATGCAGAGTTCCAAAGAATAGCAAGGAGAGATAAGAAAGACTTCCTCAGTGATCAGTGCAAAGAAATAGAGGAAAACAATAGAATGGAAAGACTAGAGATCTCTTCAAGAAAATTAGAGATACCAAGGGAACATTTCATACAAAGATAGGCTCAATAAATGACAGAAATGGTATAGACCTAACAGAAGCAGAAGATATTAAGAAGAGGTGGTAAGAAAACACAGAAGAACTATACAAAAAAGATCTTCATTATCCAGATAACCAAGATGGTGTGATCACTCACCTAGAGCCAGACATCCTGGAATGCGAAGTCGAGTAGGGCTTAGGAAGCATTACTACAAGCAAAGCTAGTGGAGGTGATGGAATTTCAGTTGAGCTATTTCAAATCCTAAAAGATGATGCTGTGAAAGTGCTGCACTCAATATGCCAGCAAATTTGGAAAACTCAGTAGTGGCCACAGGACTGGAAAAGGTCAGTTTTCATTCTAATCCCAAAGAAAGGCAATGCCAAAGAATGCTCAAACTATGGCACAATTATACTCATCTCACACACTAGCAAAGAAATGCTCAAAATTCTCCAAGCCAGGCTTCAACAGTATGTGAACTGTGAACTTCCAGATGTTCAAGCTGGATTTAGAAAAGGCAGAGGAACCAGAGATCAAATTGCCAACATCCGCTGGATCATCAAAAAAGCAAGAGAGTTCCAGAGAAACATCTACTTCTTCTTTATTGACTACGCCAAAGCCTTCAACTGTGTGGATCACAACTAACTGTGGAAAATTCTTCAAGAGATGGGAATGCCAGACCACCTGACCCATCTCCTAAGGAATCTGTATGCAGGTCAAGAAGCAACAGTTAGAACCAGACATGGGACAACAGACTAGTTCCACATTGAGAAAGGAGTATGTCAAGGCTGTATATTGTCACACTGCTTATTTAATTTATATTCAGAGTACGTCATGAGAAATGCTGGACTGGATGAAGCACAAGCTGGAATCAAGATTTCCAGGAGAAATATCAATAACCTCAGATATGGAGATGACATAAAGTGAAGAAGAACTAAGGAGCCTCTTGATGAAAGTGAAAGAAGCGAGTGAAAAAGTTGACTTAAAGCTGAACATTCAGAAAACTAGGATCATGGCATCCAGTCCCATCACTTCATGGCAAATAGATGGGGAAACAGCGGCAGACTTAATTTTTTGGGCTCCAAAATCACTGCAGATGGTGACTGCAGCCATTAAATTAAAAGATGCTTACTCCTTGGAAGAAAAGTTATAACCAACCTAGACAGCATATTAAAAAGCAGAGACATTATTGTGGCAACAAAGGTCTGTCTAGTCAAGATTATGGTTTTTCCAGTAGTCATGTATGGATGTGAGAGTTGGACCATGAAGAAAGCTGAGCACCAAAGAATTGATGCTTTTGAACTGTGGTGTTGGAGAAGACTCTTGAGAGTCCCTTGGACTGCAAGGAGATCCAACCAGTCCATCCTAAAGGAAATCAGTCCTGAATATTCATTGGAAGGACTGATGCTGAAGCTGAAACTCCAATACTTTGGCCACCTGATGAGAAGAACTGACTCATTGGAAAAGACCCTGATGCTGGGAAAGATTGAAGGTGGGAGGAGAAGGGGACAACAGAGGATGAGATGGTTGGATGACATCACCGAGTCAATGGACATGAGTTTGAGTAAACTCCAGGAGTTGGTGATGGACAGGGAGGCCTGTTAGTACAGGGAGGCATGCTGTAGTCCATGGAGTCGCAAAGAGCTGGACACAACTGAGCGCGACTGAACTGAGAACTGATGGTAGTTCTATTCTTAATTTTTAAAAGGATTCTCCAAACTGTTTTCCATAGTGGCTATACTAGTTTACATTTCCACCAGTGGTGTAAAACACTTCCCTTTCCTCTTGCCTTTTTGATGATAGCCATGAAGCAATATCTCATTGTGGTTTTGATTTGCATTTCTCTGATGATCAGTGATGCTGAGCACCTTCTCATGTACCTGTTGGCCATTTGTATGTCTTCTTTGAAAAAAATCTCTATTCAAATCCTCTGCCCGTTTTTAATTGGATTTTTTACTTTGAATTGTATGAGTTCTTTATATTTTGGATATTAACCTCTTATTAAATTTATGATTTTCAAATATTTCCTACCATTCTGTTAGTTGCCTTTTTGATTTGTTGATGGTTTCCTTTGTTGCACAGACGTTTAAAAATTTTTTTAAATTTATTTTTTAAAAGATTTTTTTTATATGGGCCAATTTTATAGTTTTGAAGTTGTTACATTATTGCTTCTGTTTATATTTTGGTTTTCTGACTGTGAGGCATGTGGGATCTTAGTTTCCTGACCAGAGGGATTGACTCTGCAACCCCGCGCAATGGAAGGCAAAATCTTCATCACTGAACTGCAAGGGAAGTTCCTGCACAGACACTTTTTAGGGTAATGCTCATTTTCACTTTTCCACTTGTTTATTTTCACTTTTGTTGCTTTTGCTTTTAGTGTCAAGTCCAAAAAAAATCATTGCCAAAAGGTCAAAGAGCTTGCTCCCTATGCTTTCGTCTATGAGTTTTATGGTTTCAGGGTCCTGAATCAAAGTCTTTAATTCATTTTGAGTTGATTTTTGTGAATACGGGTCCGATTTCATTCTTTTGCATGTGGCTGCCCAGGTTTCCCAGCACCGGTTATTGAAGAGACTTGTATAACCATTGTATATTCTTGGCTCCTTTGTGGTAAGTTAACTGACCATTTATGCGTGAGTTTATTTCTGGGCTGTTTTGTCTTATGGATGTATGTCTGTTTTTATCACAATAGTATACTGTTTTGATTCCTATAATGTTATAATATAGTTTCTATTCAGGAAAAGCGATTCCTCCAGTTTTGTTCTTTCTCAAGATTCCTTTGACTGTTCAGAGTCTTGTGGCTTCACACAAATTTTAGATTGTTTTCTGAAAAAAATTCCTGTGAAAAGTGCCATAGGGATTTGGATAGTGTGGACATTTCAACAATATCAGTTCTTTCAGTCCATGAGCATAGACTCTCTCTCCGTTTATTTCTGCTTTGTTCAGTTTCTTTCATCACTGTCTTGTAGTTGTCAGTGTACAGCTCTTTTACCTTGGACTAATTTATTTCTAGGTATTTTTTCCTTTTGATGCAAATGTAAATGGCATTGTATTCTTAATTTCTCTTTTGAATAGTTTGTTAGTGTATAGAAATGCAATTGCTTTTTGTGTATTGATTTTTATATCCTGAAAATTTACTAAATTCCATTATTTCTCCTGCTCTTCCTTCTTTTTCTCCCTTTTCTTCTTCAACAGTTTTATTGGGGTATAATTGACACCAGGGCTTCCCTGATGACTAAACGGTAAAGAATTCACCTACAGATTCCACCTGGAGGAGGGCATGGCAACCCGCTTGCCTGGAGAATCCCATGGATAGAGGAGCCTGGCAGCTACAGTCCATGTGGTTGCAAAGAGTCAGACATGACTAAAGTGACTGAGCATGCACAGAAACTGCATATATGTAGTGTGTCCAACTGGATAAATTTTGACACGTGTATACAATTGTGAACCATCACCCCCCTCGCCCCCACTGCAGATATTTAGTTATGGCTGCCTGAGCTAATGCAACTCATACAACAGCTAATACAACACCCTTGAATGACCTCCTCCCTTTGGGTGGGGCTGAACTTATTGACTCACCTCGAACAATAGAATATGGCAGAAGTAATGGGAGGTCGGAGATTAGACCATGAAAAGCCCTCAGCTCTGTCTTACGTGCCTTCTCTTGTTCTCTTGCTTACTCTGAAAAAAGCTAGTTGTCATGTTGAGAGTTATCCCTTGAAGAGGCCCATGCAACAGTAAACTGAGGGAGGCTTCTTGCCCAGCCAACAGCAATAAATGTTTGTTGTTTTGAGCCACTAAATTTTGGGTTAATTGGTAACACAGCAGTGGATAACCAATACACTACTAAGCTCTTTCCTAAAGGATTGTACTAATTTACATTCCCACTAGCAGTGACGAGTTTCAGCCACTCTACATACTTGGCAACACTTGGTATTGTCTTTCATTTTTATTGGCTATTCTAGTGGGTATGTGGCAATGTTACATTATTATTTTAATTTGCATTTCTCTGATGACTAATGAAACTGAGCACCTGAATATCATTTATAAAGTGCTTATTCAAGTCTTTTGCCCATTTTTCTAATGGATAATTTACAATTTGTCTGGAGGGATTCTTTTTTATGTTCAGGTTATGAGTTTTTTCTTGGACTTCTATATTGCAAATGACTTCTTTCATTTTGTGACTTGCTGTTTCACTTTCTGTCTTTAAACTTAAAGAATTTCTTTTTCAAATTTACAGAAAAGTTACAAGAATAAAATTAGTACAAAAAGTTCTAGTATAGCTTTTACTTGGATCCACCTTTGGTAGCACTTTACCTCATTTATTTTATCATTTGTACTCTTCTTGCCACATACCCTTTTTCTCTAGACACACACATACATGCATACACACACACGCAATACTTTTCTGAACCATGTGAGAGCAAGTTACATATGTGACAATCTTTACCCCTCAATGGTTGAGTGTATAAGTGTATACTTCTTTAGACTAGTCCCTTACATGATCACTACAGCTATTTCAACTTCAGTCAATTTAACATTGATACACTATTTCTATCTACTCTACTATCTGTATTCCATTTCTTTTCCAGTTGATCAATTGATGTCCTTTATAGCATCCCCCACCCTGAATACAGAATCTCATCCAGGTCAGGTATTGTTCTTAGCTGTCCTGTCTCTTTAGTCCCCTTTAATCAGAAACATTTCCATAGCCTTTCTTTGTCTTTTATGACATTGACATTTTGAAGAATACAGTTCCTCCCCCTCTTCCCTTTTAAATAGAATGTCCCTCATTTTGTTTGTCTGATATTTTCTTGTGATTAGAGGAAATACGGCACCACCGGCTGGAATAGCATATGAATGACGCTGTGTCCTTCTCCTAGTCTCACATCTGGAGCCTCACAATTTCCCTCTGCTCCTCGTTAATGACGTTAATTTTGATCATTTGGTCAAGGTGGTGTCTGGTTTCCCCACTGTATAGTTATGATATTTTTCTTTGCAACTAATGAGCAATCTACAGGGATATACTTTAAGACTATGCCAACTATTCTGCTTCTCATCAAAATTTCCCCTAGATTTAGCATCCACTGAAGATTCTTACCTGAACCAATCTTTACTATAATTGTTACAAAAGGGTGATTTTCTACCTCTGTCTCTCCCTCCACTTTTACAAGCCAGACGTCAGCATTATATTGTGAGCAGAAACCCTCCCTTTGAAGGTACCTTGATTTAATGGAGTCTAACTTATTGGTTTTCTCCTTTATAGTGAAAGTCTTTTGTGTCCAGTTTTTTAAAAAATTGCCTATCTCAACCTCTTGAAGATATTCTCCTATGTTTTCTTCTAAAGGCTTTATTATTAGACCTTTGACATTTGGATCTTTGATCCATTTGGGATTGATTTTTGTGTGTCTGATGTGAGCTAGGGGTCAAGATGGACATTTTTTCCATATGGAAATCCAATTAAGTGAAATGCTTTTATTAATAACTTCTACTTACAGAAGAAATGAATAAATACTTCCCCCCCTTAAAAAATTCCAAGACAATACAGATAATGCTAAATTCTCATTTGACCCTCCTTGCCTGTCCTAATCATTTCCCCAGGGCCCTGGAAGCAACCCTTGTTATCAGTTTATTAGATTCTTGTGAACTTTTTTCCCTAAGCATTTACATAGATGCATATACCAGTTTCTGTTTCCCTCTCCCCACTCCCATAGTGTAAGCTTGGAGGAATCATTCTGCCACTTGCTTTTTTTCACTCAGCAATGTCTTGGATGTCCTTTTGTGTTGGCACATAGAGATCTCTACAGTTTTTGAAAACCGTTGCACTGGATTCTGTGTTGTGTATATCATATGTTACAGACTTTTACAGTACAGTTTGTTTTTATCACTCATGGATTTTTAAAGTTGATTCTGATTTTCAGTTTTGCTCTTTAGATGACTTTTATGCATACTGTATGAACCACTTACTGGGCAGCACCATGACAAAAACTGAGCTATTCCCAAGGGGAGCATCTGTGTCCAGAACCCCTGAGAAGCAGATGAAGATGAGAACTAACATCCCAGAGGCACTGTACTCTTCCTGGATTCAGGACAAACTAGAAAGCTCCGAGTCTGGGTGACAGCCTATGAGTTACAAAACCGGAAATGAAACCTGCGTCTTGGGATGCTGAGCCCAGGACACGGCAGACCGAGAGGCCAGCCCCCGTCATCCTTCCTGTTTCCCCTCCCTCCAGAGCGGGACTCCGAGAGGGGATATTATGAGATATGGATGGGGGTCTGCTCATGGTTCCTCCCACCCCCTCCCCCAATGCTCTGTGCTCGTCCCAGAGGAACCAGGCCTACACCTCGACTGTAAAACCTCCCTCCTCTCAACCTCCGATTGTTGAAAACTTCTCCGCTTTCCCAGGTGCCCCTGAGGGACAGGTAAGAACAAATTTTGACGTGAGAGAAGCTGCAGCCCTTAAATCACATGTTGGGCAAAATAATCAAAGAATCTTCCCCAAATTTGTCAACGGCAGCACTGGGCCTAGCTGCTCGGTAATGACTCGCACTTGATGACAGATCTCAAGAAAATGCGTTTTGGAAGCAATCAGTATATGCTGAATAGGATCCTATTTTACAAGCATTTTATCTACTCTTAAGGACATGGGAGATGAGGAAAACAGATAAGCCTCTCTATTAATATTGATTAGACCATTATATACCTGAAAAAGAGATTTTAGTCAGAGATGATTGCACCTCACCAGCACAGCCTTCCTTCTTGAATTGAATCGTTTATTCTGCTATTCAGCGCTGGGGGTGTGGGAGGCAGTACCTGCCGGCTTTGCTTCCTGCTGGATGAGGAGGCAGGAGAGGGACTCAGGTGAGAGGAGTAAGAGGGCCCTGACCTGCTTCCTTGCCGATCCACAGGGGCCCCGTAATAGGAAGGTAAAAGAGTTAGTAACAGCAGAAAGGATGGAGGTCAGACATTCAGGAATGTCCGCTTATTTGAATGGGTCTTTTTATTATTGGGGGCTTTCCTGGTGGCTTCAGATGGTAAAGAATCTGCCTGCAAAGCAGAAGACCCGTGTTCGACCCCTGGGTCAAGAAGATCCCCTGGAGAAGGGAATGGCTACCCACTCTGGTATTTTTGCCTGGAGAAGTCCATGGATTGAGGAGCCTTGTGGGCTACTGTCCATGGGGTTGCAACGAGTTGGCCACGACTGGGAGACTAACACTTTTATTATTGATCACAGAAAACTGATAAAAATGCTCAGCCCAGCTAGTAGTCAAGTTTAAACAACAAAATATTACTTATGCCATCAGATTAGCAAAAAAATATGCTTTTTTAAAAAAGCATAATACCTAATGCTGGTGAGGATGTGGTGAAGCTGCACTCTCATGCATTACTGCATTTCTGGCGGAAGTGCAGGTGAGTACCACCTTTTGGGAAGACAATTTCACGTCATTTATAGAGGACCTATTTTCTGTTCAGCACGGGGTTAAGACCTGCATGTGCAGTAGTGAATGAAATTAAGTTCCTGCCCTCGTAAAGCATATCGTTTAGTGGGAGAAACTGAAAATTCACAAGTGAACACATAATCAAATATTTACTAATTATGAAGGGCCTTGAAGAAAACAAATAGTGAGCCAGGGAGGAAGTGGGGGAGATCAATGAAGATTTTCCCAAAGAGGGGACTGTGAGATGAATCATGAATGGTAGGAACGAGTGAGCCACAGGAAGAGGGGAAATGATCCTGGCAGAGGAAACAGCATATGCAAAGGTCCTGTGGTGGGAGAGATCTTTGATGAACTGAGAAGAGACTGGGGAGGACACAGCAGATTAGAGGAGTCAGCTGGAGATGGGGTGAGTGAGGGACACGCAAGGGGAGCCCTGCTGAGTCTTCAGCAGAAGCGATACAATCTGCTTGCTGTTTGATGAAGAGGCTCTGGCTGCTGTGACAGTGGGTTGGGGTGGGTTACAGAGGAAGCAGAAAGGACAGGTAGGAGCCTATGGAAACTGTGGGTAGGAGATGATGGTGCTTGGGCAAGGGCTGTGGCTGGAAGATTTATATCAAAACCTGACAAAGGTTTAAACCTTTAGACCAGGAACGCCTCTACAGAATTTATCCCAAGGAGATAATCAGGTACACCCAAAGATTTACACATAAATATAATATACTCTTTGGGCTTCCCAGGTGGCGCTGTGTTAACCATCTGCCTGCCAATGCAGGAGATGATGAAGGAGATGCGAGTTTGATCCTTGGGTCAGAAAGATCTCCTGGAGGAGGAAACAGTAATCCCACTCCAGTATTCTTGCCTGGAAAATTCCATGGACAGAGGAGCCTGGTGGGTTACAGTCCATGGAGTCACAAAGAGTTGGACACGACTGAACATGGAGGCACGCGTAATACATTCATTACGGCTTTAGTCAGAAAGACAAAAAAAAAGAAAACAACATAAATGTTCACTCTGAGGGGGCTGGTGAAGTGACGGTACATCTAGACAAGAGCTGCCATACAGTTATGAAAATTATTGTTTTAGAAGAATGTTTAATGATACAGGAAAATGCTTTATATTCTCTTAAGTGAAAAAAATCAGGATACCAAACTGAATGTACACTAGGATGCCAGTTTCACAAAATGTCATGTCTGTCTTTCTTTTTATCTAAAATAAACACCAAAATGTTCATGGTAACTCTCTGGGTGACCTATGGACGAGTTTATTTTTTTCTACATTTCAGTGTTTCCTAAAATGTCTCACAATAAGCATATACTTTAGTAATTTAAAAAATACAAAAATCACTTGGAAATTATAAGCTATATCTCTCTAGAAGAGGCAAGGGGAGGATGTGTGGGTGTGACAAGGAGTCGTGGGAGGGGGGCGGGAAGCAGCCCCTCATGTGATGCGTGAGCGTAAACTCGTGTCCGACAGGAACACGTCAGCGGCTCCCCTTCTAGTCTGGGACCCTCCTGGCCTTGAAGACACCCCCTAAAGCCACCCCAGCTCTTCCCCGCCCCTGTCCTCACCTCTGCAGGTCTCTCAAAGGCCTCATTAGTATGGCCGCTGTGCTCAGCCTGGCTGCAGTCAGGTCCTCTGGGGGGTGAAGAATGCAGATGCCGGGCTCCATCCACTGCTGGTTCCGATCCTGAGACATCCCCTAAGAGCTACCCTGCTCCCACCTCCTAATCGCCTCTATTTCTCTAAATGGCTCAACTCTCCCCTCAATGAGGCCTCAAGTGTGGTCCCTAGGAGGGTGAATTCTGGAGCCAGACTGCTTGGGTGGGAACTCAGGCTCCAGCCCTTCTCTTAGTCTCCAGACCCTCAGCTGTAAGCAGGGGAATACAATAGTGCCGACTTAGCAGAGCTGAGGAGATCGGATGAGTGAAAACATGCATCACCTTTACAACAGGGTCCCCCACTTGGGGGACTCCTATGCTATAGGAGTGAGGGCTGGCGTCATTCTTCCAGTTGCTCAGACCACCAACTCAGGGGTCTGCCTGGATTCCTCCTCCGCTCATCGTAGCACATAAGTAGCGGCAAATGCAGACCCTGTCTGTGCTTGCCCCCTGCACTGTGCCTGTTCATTCCATTCAGGAGCCTCTGCAGGGCCTCCCTGCCTCCATTCTTGCCTCCCTCTGACTCAGCATGCTCATGCCAGCCAGAGGGGATTCCTCAAATGAATATCTGGTTCTGCGACTCCTCTTAGGGGTTACAATGAAATCCAAACTCTTTATCACAGCCTGCAAGACCCCAGAGAATCAGCCAACAGAAAAGAAATGGAAATTTAAATAATGAAACATTATTTTTGCTGTTAGATTGGCAAAGATTTTTAAAAATAGAAATAAAGCCCAGTGTTAGGTGAGGATGGAGTGAAACTGAGCTCTTAAGCGAGAACCTGCTCTCACTCCGGCATTTTGAGCTCAGGGAGGGATGTCGAGGAGGAGACAGAGGACAAGGTCAGTGTGGCTGAGGGAAGACCAAGGAAGGAGGGTAAAGGCTCCTGAGAGCTCAAATAAGATAAGGACAGAGAACTGACCATGGCTTTGGCCGGAGTGGTTCCAGTGGAATGCTGGGGAAGAAAACCATATTGCAAAAAAGGGCAGAGAAAGGAGAATCCCATGAAGCAACAGTGTTTGTGTCTGTGTGTGGTGTGTGTATGATGTGGTGTATGTATGTGTGCTTATATATGTGTGTGGTATGTGTGGTGTGGTGTGTGTGTGTGTATGTATGTGTGTGGTGTGTGTGGTATGTGTGGTGTGGTGTGGTGTGTGGTGTGTGTGGTATGTTGAGTGTGTGCATGTATGTGTGTGGTGTGTGTGGTATGTGTGGTGTGGTGTGTGGTGTGTGTGGTATGTTGTGTGTGTATATGTATGTGTGTGGTGTGGTGTGTGGTGTGTGTGTGCGTGTGGTGTGTGTGATATGTGTGGCATGGTACATGATGTGTGGTGTGTATGTGGTACAGTGCATGTATGTGTATGTGTGGTATGGTGTATGTGTGTGGGTATATGTATGGGTGCAGTGTGTGTGTGTGGTGTGTATGTGATATGGTGTGTGTGCGATGTGTGCGTGGTATGGTGCACACATGTATGTGTGTGTGCATGTTTCTGTGTGGTATGTGTGGTGTGTGTGTGGTATTGTGGTGTGTGTGTCTGTATATGTGTGGTGTATGTGATGAATGTGTGTGGTATGTGTGGTGTGTGTATGGTGTGCATATGGTGTGTGGTAGGTATATGTGTGTGGTATGTGTAGTGTGTATGTATGGTGTGTCCATGTGTGTGGTTTGATGTGGTATGGTGTGTACGTGTGTGTGTGTGTAGTATGGTGTATGTATGTGTGCAACGTGTGTGTGGTATGGTGCATGTGTGTGTATGTATGTGTATGGTGTGTGTATGGTATGGTGTATGTATGTGTATGTACATATGTGTGTGTGGTGTGTGTGGTATGTGTGGTGTGGTGCATGGTATGTAGTGTGTATGTGGGGTGGTGTGCTAATGTGTGGTATGGTGTGTGTATGTATGTGCACAGTGTGTGTGTGGTATGGTATATGTATGTGTGTGGTGTGTATGTGATGTGTGTGTGTGTGATGTGTGCATAGTATGGTGTATACATGTGTGTGTATGTTTGTGTGGTATATGTGTGGTGTGTGGCCTGTGTGTATGTTGTGTGTATGTATACATGTGTGGTGTATGTGATGAATGTGTGTGGTATGTTTAGTGTCTATGTATGGTGTGTACGTGTGTGTGTGTGGTATCGTGTATGTATGTGCGCAACATGTGTGTGGTATGGTGCATGTGTGTGTGTGGTGTGTATGCAATGTATGTGTGCAATGTGTGTACATGTGTGTGTGGTATGTGCGGTGTGTGTGGTGTGTATGTGATGTATGTGTGCAATGTGTGCATGGTATGGTGTATACATGTGTGTGTATGTATGTGTGGTATATGTGTGGTGTGTGGTGTGTGTGTATGTTGTGTGTATGTATATGTATGTGGTGTATGTGATGAATGTGTGTGGTATGTTCAGTGTGTATGTATGGTGTGTGCGTGTGTGTGGTGTGTGTGATGTGTGTATGATGAAGATCATGAGGAGACCCACCTAAGGAGAACTCTGGAAGATAAGCGGGGCTCTCTGGGGTGGGAGTGGAGGGGTTGGCTGGCAGGGAGGGTCCTAACAGCCCAGCTGAGGAGCCAGCAGGCAGGGGGATTTCAGGAAGCTGTGATAGGTGGTAAAGGCTCCGGGGGTGTGGGGCCCCAACACGATTCACTAGAAAAGACAAAGGAAAGCGCCTGAGCCCGAGGAGTTGATTCTAGATGCCAATTCCTGCCGGAGCCCTGTTCATTTCTTTGGTAAGTCAGATCACTTGGATCACTTCCGTGGAGGAAATGTAATTCTGATAAGAGACGTCTGTGTGATTGTGTATCTGTTTGGGGATTCTCCACAGGAGCAATGAACTGGTAATGTAAGGGCCCCAGAAAGGAGGAGACAGATGCCTGTGTGAGTGTGCACCTGCATGTGTGTGTATATGTGTGAGCTTTTCCAGTTCCAGTTGGGAGGGCAGGAGTGCGGCCTAGGTCCTTGTGTTTGAGCCTACATGTTGAATTGTATGCTCAGGTGAGGATACGGTTGGGACTACTGTTTGGGGCTCAAAGACACTAAAAATACTCTCAGTTTCATCTTGAAGTGTGGGTATTCAGAGAGGATATGTAAGAAAACCCCTCTTTCTACCATCCTGTGTTTCACTTTTCCTTCTAAATCCTCTTCAAGCCCACTGCCTTCAGGAAGCCTTTCTTCCCTTCCTTGCTCCTGTTGTGACCAGTTCCATCTTTGAACCTAAGTTGAGTTGGACAGGTCTGTGTCACTGCAGAAAGGGTAGAGGCACACACTCCAGCATCTAGAGAAACCCTACTCCCCTGGGCCTCTGTTTCCGCCCCCCCCCCAATTATTTTTATTAGTTGGAGGCTAATTACTTTACAATATTATAGTGGTTTTTGCCATACATTGACATGAATCAGCCATGGATTTACATGTGTTCCCCATCCTGAACCCCCCTCCCACCTCCCTCCCCATCCCATCCCTCTGGGTCATCCCAGTGCACCAGCCCCGAGCACTTGTCTCACGCATCCAACCTGGACTGGAGATCTGTTTCACACTTGATAATATACATGTTTCAGTGCTGTTCTCTCAGATCATCCCACCCTTGCCTTCTCCCATAGAGTCCAAAAGTCTGTTCTATATATCTGTGTCTCTTTTTCTGTCTTGCATATAGGGTTATCATTACCATCTTTCTAAATTCCATATATATGTGTTAGTATACTGTATTGGTCTTTATCTTTCTGGCTTACTTCACTCTGTATAATGGGCTCCAGTTTTATCCATCTCATTAGAACTGATTCAAATGAATTCTTTTTAATGGCTGAGTAATATTCCATTGTGTATATATACCACAGCTTTCTTATCCATTCATCTGCTGATGGGCATCTAGGTTGTTTCCATGTCCTGGCTATTATAAACAGTGCTGTGATGAACATTGGGGTACACGTGTCTCTTTCAGATCTGGTTTCCTTGGTGTGTATGCCCAGAAGTGGGATTGCTGGGTCATATGGCAGTTCTATTTCCAGTTTTTAAAAGAATCTCCACACTGTTCTCCATAGCGGCTGTACTAGTTTGCATTCCCACCAACAGTGTAAGAGGGTTGCCTTTTCTCCACACCCTCTCCAGCATTTATTGCTTGTAGACTTTTGGATAGCAGCCATTCTGACTGGCTTGTCATGGTACCTCATTGAGGTTTTGATTTGCATTTCTCTGATAATGAGTGATGTTGAGCATATTTTCATGTGTTTGTTAGCCATCTGTATGTCTTCTTTGGAGAAATGTCTGTTTAGATCTTTGGCCCATTTTTTGATTGGGTCATTTATTTTTCTGGAATTGAGCTGCAGTATCATCAACACATCAGAGGTGAGGAGGACTAGTCTGGTTCTGGGAGTCTCCATTCCTAAGTGTTCACAGGGAGCTTGAGAACAAGCAGACGTCCTGATAGACTGTGAACATTTGTTATAGATAGGATGTTATAATAGTCCCTCTTCATGCCTTGTCTAATTTCACAACAATCTCATGAGTCCACAGTAACTGTCTGTGTCCCTATTTTACAGGTAAGGCAATGGAGGATGAGAGATGCTAAATGAATTACCTAGTGTTGGCCCAGCAGGCAGAGGCCAAGCTGTATTGAACATAATCATGTGACCTGAGCAGGGGGGCCTGGTCAGGATCGTGGGGTGGGCCCAGCAGGAACTGGGCCCCCTTGCCTTGCTAATTTCTCTGTTGCCTCTGTGCTCTCTAATTCTCCCAGTCTTGGAAACTCCCAGGGTCAGAATTACACACCATCTTTTCTCAAAGTCAAGGTCTATAAAGTTGAATTCCTACAGGAAGTGAAAGTGAAAGTCACTCAGTCATGTCCGACTCTTTGCGACTCCATGGACTACAGTCCATGGGATTCTCCAGGCCAGAATACTGGAGTGGGTAACCTTTCCCTTCTCCACGGGATCTTCCTAACACAGGGATACGAACCCAGGTCTCCCGTGCTGCAGGCGGATTCTTTACCAGCTGAGCCACAAGGGAAGCCCAAGAATACTGGAGTGGGTAGCCTATCCCTTACTCCAGTGAATCTTCCCGACCCAGGAATTGAACTGTGGTCTCCTGCATTGCAGGCAGATTCTTTACCAACTGAGCTATGAGGGAAGCCAAGCAGTAATTACATGAAGAGGGACGTGGCCAGCCTTAAGGGCAGACGTTTGTTGCCGGAGTGGTGGCAACTTCGGCTTCTGAAAAGCACTTGCTTCTTAGAGGCTGCTGCTCCTTGGCTCCAGCCAGTGGTCATCTCCTGGTGTTAGTGAGCGGAAGCTCTGATCCGGCAAGAAAAGCTAAAATCTCTTGATTTTTAAAACTTGGTCCAAATCTGTCCTGAGCAGTATTTTAAAACGATAAGCAAATAGAAGACTGAAATACATTAACAAAAGGAATGCACCTCTGTCAGTTGGCAAGTTTGTGATCTCTGATCCCTCATGTCTGTTCTCATGCTTGCCTCGCTCCAGGCGTGCTCAGCTGAAATCTCCTCTGGCTATGGATGCACAGAAAATGGTGCTGGACCCTTAGGTGGACTCTGGGCTTGGTGAGTTTGTGATGGAGTAAGATTGACATCTCTTGAAAGAGACCCCTATGGCTTTCTCACTCCCTGGCCCCAGCACACTTCAGCAGATTTCGGGGCTGGTATGTGTGTGTGTGTGTGTGGGGGGGGGTGGTGTCAGATATTTGTAGGAATGGGTCACATTTTCAGACCTTTCTGAGTAGTTTCCTAAAAGGACTTTGAAAATCAGCGTGAGATGGAACCCTGAAGGAAACAGGGTTGGAACCCTGCTTGAACTAACGTCCTTCACCCTCAAATGTTTATGAGAAGGCTGGAGGAATGGTAGTTGGGGCAAAGTGAATGCCCAACGTACATTCAAAGATGACCCACACACAGGAAATACGACACTGTGAACAAAACCCAGTAGAAACCATAGACAACAGAAACAGATCCCACATGAATCAGACAGTGGAATTATTAGACATAGAGGCCTGTGCTTACTATGTTCAAAGAAATAAAGATCCAACTTGAACATTTCAGGGAATTGGAAGCGATAAATACATAACATTTTTATATGTAACATTTTTAAAAGGGAATTCTAGAACTAAAATTGCAGTAGTTGAAACTAAGAACTTCATGGATGGGTTTAATAACAGATTAGACATAGCTAAAGCAAAGGTTACTGAATTGGAATTGGAGCTAGAGGAGACTGTTTACAGTGTAGCGCTGAGAAAAAGATGGAAAATATAGAAAAGAGGGTGAAACAATAGAGGGAGAAATGAGGTCTGATATATGGGTCACTGGAATCCCAGAAGAAAAGGAGAAGAAGAAGAGAGCAGGCAGAAGAAATATCTGAATTTTCCATTACTGAGAAAAGACATCAATCTATAGATTCTAGAAGCCTCCAGAGGTGGGTTGATATGTACCAGACACAGGTCACTCACTGACTCAGAGGGGTGAGAAACCAGTACTTCACAAATCATTTGTCCTAGATGGGAATGGAGCCAGAGGTCTCCAGCTTAGGGGGAGTGGAAACCGGAAAAGTAATGGAAGTAAAGTTTTTTGATTAATTTACTTTACGAACTTGCTTCTTTATTTATTCATCAATTCAACACAGATTAGTTGAGCACCTACTTGGCTTGAGACACTGTGATTGGCAGTTGGTCTGAAAATGGGGATAAGTCTTAGTTATAAAAAAAGATGTTTGTCCTCAAAGGAGGCAAGATGTTTAGGGAGTTTAGTGTCTCGGTGCCCAGAAGTAAGATGGCACCTGGAAGTGTATGATGCTGGGGCTTAGAGCCTGGTTGGGAAGAAAGGCCATTTGATGAGAGATCATCCAAACTGGTGATTATGAGAGTTTTGGTTCATCTGTGAAGATATATATTATTTCAGGAGTCAGTTTGGACTGTAAATAAGCTCTTGGGTGCTCTAAATGAAATTTGCAGGGTTTTAGAAACTCTGACTGAATTAATATTACTTGTATTTTATTTATTTTTCTTCCTTTCTCAGGAAAATTTATTGTGATAAAAGGCGCTTGCTTAAACTCTATTAGAAGGAAAAGCCAGGGATTTATGTATTGACATGGGTTGCAGAGGAAGGAGGAGTAACAGCCCTATGGAGGCCAGATGTGGTGGCTGTGGTCATTAGAGAGGCCACACTAAAGGTCACTTCAGAGGACAAAGTCAGGACTCTTCAAACAGCTATCCCACCTGGAGGTCTGGTAAAGCCAGGAACACTCGAGGCACGTGCATGGTTGGACACTGGCCCCGGCTGTGGCTCTCAACTTCTGGGGAGGTCACAGAGCACCTTGAGAAGCCCGTTACGAGAAACATACACATACAAACCACATGCCCTGAGCAAATTCGGGGGCCTCATGGATCCTGATCTAAAAAATTTTGACCTATCCACCTCTTAGCTGTAATTTGGGGAAATCGAGGTCTACATAGGTGAAGGAATTGTCCAAATTCATGCAGATAGTGGACTCTGTCCCAGGTTTCTTGATCTTTGTTCTGGGCCTTGTCCTCACGCCTCCGGACTCCCCTGGGAGCTGTCCAGCGCAGGGTGATGCTATCTGTACATGATGGAGCAGCTCTCATATGGCATGGTGAGGGGTGATCAAGTTCATGAGATGTGTGTTTGGGGGATTCTCAGTGGGTGGAGGGTCCATGAGGAAGATCCCCTTCTGCAGGAAGGGGATCTTCCTCCTGAAGGGCCTGGGAGGTCAAGTACTAACTGCTTTTCAACCCAAAAGCCACTGGGCAGTGAAAGCTCTTGAATAAAATAGGATGACAATAACAGAGTCATTGAAGGAAGCTGATTCCTGTCGTCTCATGTCGTCCTGGCCTATCATGTCAAACAGTCTCTAGAGCAGCCTGGGGCTCAGGAGACACCCCCAGATTCCCAGTGTGAACTTAGCCTGGGCTCCTCTTCCCTGGAATCCACCAGAACAAAGTCTTGAGACTGACTCCAGTCCCGTGGGGCTAATCACCCTCTGGGCTTTCTCCCCTCTCTCTCCTCTCCCTCTTTCCCTTCCTCTTGCCTTCTCCTCTGCTGCAGGGACAAGGGGGAGGGAGTGTACACATGCCACACGCCAAACTCCTATTTTCTTTCAAGAAAAATTGTGATTATTAAAGATGTAATTTTTGATTCTAAAAATATCATAGTGTAGATGCCTCTGTTCTCCCAGTCCTCTTCCCTCTCGGCTCATCATCATTCTCTTTCTTGATCAGCCCCCATGAGAACTGCACTGGGGGCAGGTATGGAAAACAGTGGCATCTTCAGCAGCTGGGATGAGAAGTGGGGGTCTGGAGGAGTGTGGGGAGGTGCAGGCAGGGCTGGGTGAGGCTGAAGAAGAAGAGGCTGGAGTGTGTAGGGTTCAGTGTGTGCTCCGGGTGAGGTGCACTGTCAGGGAGGGCGGTGAGCAAGCCTCCTCTTGCTTCCAAATGGTGAGCAGTTTCCCAGCACTCTTAGCTGAAGGCAGACTTCCTCTTCTCAATGAATGTTTGATTTGGAGTTTATTGACTCCATTTGCCAGAGTATTTTCCTTAAATATTTTTTGAGTCTAATGCACACTGTATGCATCCATAATGGCTCTGGCTAGCCTTGTTTTCCTGCAGAACCAATCAAGCAATTTGGATGAGATGGAATTGAACTCAGAGGCATCAGGAGAGGGTGGCTGGAGATGTGGGCAGGGAGGGAGGAATGGGCTTGAAAGAGAAGAGCCAGGAGGTGGGGAGAGGCAGTACTGAGGATGCACTTGGATGCAGAGGTGGAAAAGAGTAAAGACGTTAGACAAGGAAGAGGATGAGAAAACACGGAAGGGGGAAGGAGAGAAAAAGGAAAAGGAGAGAAAGATGAAAGAATGCATTTTGTCCAGCTTACAATTTTGTGTGACCTTGGGAATATGGGTGAGTTAAGTCGATGGATGACTCTCAAATTACTTTGGAGTTTCCAATTCTAATCTCTTCTTGCTCTCCCTCTACCTTTCGTGAAAAAAGTAAAATAGGCATGTGTGTTGGACAGCACTGTCTGCTTCCCCAGCGTCCATTCACCCCCTCTTACGCTGTTGTTGTGTTGTGCTCAGTCCTGTTGTGTTGTGTCCGACTCTTTTGCGACCCCATGGACTGTAGCCCACCAGGCTCCTCTGGTAAGAATAGTGAAATGGGCTGCCATTTCCTCCTCCAAGGGGACTTTCTGAACCAGGGATTGAACCCATGTCTCCTGCATTGGCAGGAAGATTCTTTACCACGGAGCCGCCTGGGAAGCCCTCTTTTGGTGTGGCAGCTTGTTATTGAGTGAGACTGAACTCCTGGGCTGGCCTATCACTGGCCTGAGCCAATCATGGCATTCCTAGGACCCTAACCCCTGTGATTGATTGGTTGAGGAACAGAACCAAACCAATCAATGCATAGGATTCTCCTGGCTGCTGTAATTGGTTGTCACTGAAGATTTCCAATTAGAGAAAGTTGGGAATTTTGTTAAAAGGTGGGGAAGAACAGTTTTTTATCTCCTCCTGTTTATGGAAGAGGAAATATGGTTCCCCAGAGGTGCTGGCAATAATTTCATTACCATGAGGGAGTTCAGTTTGGGAATGAAACTGCTATATTAAGAGGGCAGAGTGGAAAGAATCACAAAGCATTGGAGCTGAGTCTTATGGGGGACGTCACAAACCTAGGGATCAAATTCATCCTGAAGCCAGCATTTCCTCTGGACATCCGAACTACACAAGCCAGTAGATTCCTTATGGTTTAAGTGATTATGAGTTGAATTGTCTGTTATATATACCTGAAAATGGACTAATTAATGAAATATCTTTGAATTTAATCTCTCCTGTTCTCCCAGCTACAGGCCTCACGAAAGCTCTGGCAGGATGCACCCACAAGCCCAGGCTGGACAGGGCTTTAGATAGAGTTTTTTCCCCAAACTTATCTCAGTCTCTGGGGGCAGGGATGTGGCTGGAAGGATGAGGAAAGAGGAAGGGGTTAAAAAACAGAGACTACATCCTGGAAGGTCAGACTACTCCCACTCAGCTGGGCGAGCACATCCGCTCCCCCAGTCAACTCCAAGCCAGCTTTTAGGGCAGCTTTCAGCTGTAAGTACACATCACCCAGTCTGGTGTCCCAGGCTCACCTCCCACTTGCCTGCCAGGTTCAGCCCCTGGCCATTCTCTGAGGACACCCACACCTCTCTTTTTGTCTAGAACCCTAAACCTAACCACCCATAAAGCCTCCTTGGACTTACGTCAACTTTGAACATCCTCCTTCTGCTGGGGCTTCATCAAAATCTGCATGAAGTAGGGTGGGGGTGGCCAGGGGAGAATGTGTAGTTGGAAAAATCATAACCAGCACATTTATTATTTTTGTGCATAAAACTGCTGAGAGTGAAGTTAACAAATTGTTCTTAACTAGTGGAATATAGTAGACAGTGAGAGAAAGCATTATTGGGGTCATGGATGAAAACAAAGAAGTTGAGAACCAGCACTCTAATTGATGAGACCTCCTGCTGGATTGACCTTCCTAGGGCCCTTGCCCCTTGCTCCGTGGCATTTTCCAGGTCCCGCCTTAGGCTGCAGTTATTTGTGTATTGATCTTACTCCCTTGCTAGGTCATGGAACCCTGACTGCCTGCTGGAGTTGGGAGGGCCTTGAGGGATCAGTGGCTGTGGAGTTTCCACCTCTTCTCCACCAAGATGCATGTGAGTGATGGGGTTCACCTTTGCAGTGTGCTCCTAAGGTTATTAAAAATCTGGGTCTGAAAGCTGTCACCCCTCACCTTTCTCTTATAGTCAAGAAAGCAGAGGAGAAAGTGAACGACTCTGGAACAAGAGGTCGCTGCTTGGCTTTTTAAAGACCTTAGTGAAACTGTGGTCTTGACAGCCTCATTTGTAGAGATAAATACATTTTATTCATTTACAAAGCAATGCTTTACATTGTAAGGGCAAAGCTTGGCGGTCTGAGCATAGAGTTGAACAGAGGGTGTGGGGAAGAGATACAGGAAAGGGCCCTTCCCACTCCACCGGATGCAGAGGAAGGAGGGAGCTCTCTGGTCACAGTAAGGGAGGGTGTGAACTCTGAACATCCTTGCTTTTCCACATTACCCTCCCTGGTGTCAAGTTCAGGGCAGGGTGGGCGAAAGAGAGCTGCTCCCAGGGAGGTGTGGGGATCCTGAGAATATTGGCGCTCGTGTCCTGCATTCCAAACGTAGCCAGAGGAGAGGATGAGCTCCCAGTGGTGTGACGCAGGTGAAACTGCAGCTCCGGTGGACGGAGGTGTCTGGGGTGGGTTTGAGTTGGTGCTCCTGGCTGCTGCGCCCTGTATCCAAAAAGGAGAGGGGGTTCCTGAGTGTCCCTGAGGGGGGCTGGCGGAAACACTGAAAGAACTGGTGGAGGAAAGAGTCCTGAGGTCGGAATGAGGCTGCCACCAGATTGGACTTCACCTGGGGGTTTGATTGGGATGCCAGAACGGGTCAGGTGGGGCCAGAGGACATCAGGTTGGGACCGGGAACAAGTGGCCTGGCTCACGCTGCTGACAACAACTCAGAGGGCATCCATGTGTGCTACTCCCCATCCCCCACCCTCACACGCCATCCGAGGAAGGAGAATGGGACAAGGAGGTTCCTTGAGGCAAAAGAAATGACAACCTAAGGGACTCTGATTCACTTTTTAAAAATTTTACTTATTGGTTTTTGGCCATACTGGGTCTGTGTTCCTCTGCAGGCTTTTCTCTAGTTGTAGCTCCCGGGCTCCAGAGCACAGGCGCAGTAGTTGTGGTACACAGGTTTAGTTGCTCCTGGCATATGGGGTCTTCCCAGATCAGGGATCAAACCTGTGTCTTCTGCATTGGCAGGCAGACTCTTTATACCACCGAGCCACTAAGGAAACCCAGGACTTTGATTCTTTATCGACTTTCCAAAAGAGAATGTTTTAAACTGAGTTAATATCTACTGAATTGATGCCTTCGAACTGTGGTGCTGGAGAAGACTCCTGAAAATCCCTTGGACAGCAAGGAGATCAAACCAGTCAATCTTAAGGAAAATCAACACTGAATATTTATTGTAAGGGCTGATGCTGAAGCTGAAGCTCCAGTATTTTGATCATCTGATGTGAACAGATGACTCATTGGAAAAGTCCCTGATGCTGGGAAAGATTGAGGGCAGAAGGAGAAGAGGGCATTAGAGGATGACTGAACGGCATCACTGATGCAATGAACATGAACTTGGGCAAACTTCGGGAGATGGTGAAGGACAGGGAGGCCTGGCGTGGTGCAGTCCATGGGGTCACAAAGAGTTGGACATGACTAGGTGACTGAACAACAACTATCTATTGACAAATTGGCCTCCTACCACAACCAACCCCATGGCCCCAACCATCAGTGAGAAGGGAGAACCTGGAAAGGAGGCAGCCAGTTGTGGAAAATTGTTACTTGTCTTACCTACTGAGTTGTTGGGTGTGAATTCTACCCCTTTCTAGCGTAATTATTTCAATGAAAAGAAAGTGAAGTCGCTCAGTCGTGTCTGACTCTTTGCAACCCCGTGGACTTTACCCTACCAGGCTCCTCCGTCCATGGGATTTTCCAGGCAATAGTACTGGAGTGGGTTGCCATTTCCTTCTCCAGGGGATCTTCCCGACCCAGGGATCAAACCTGAGTCCACATTGTAGATGGACGCTTTACCATCTGAGCCACCAGGGAAGTATTATTTCAATGAGTGATATGAAAAAGAACCTCAGGGTACTATGGGAAGGAGTATTTGGAGGTCTGACCTAGTTTGAAAGATTAGGGAAGGCTGCCCAGAGGAAGTGATGTTTAAGTAGAATTCTGGAAGATGTATAGGACTTAGTGGGGTGCAAAGGGTGGGCATCAGTCTAAGGGGTAGGTGACCATTGCTTCGTCACCCGACGTGAGGATTCCTCAGAGTCCCAAGAGTGGGCTGCCCTCGCCGATTGGCCCCATCCCCTGGCCAGGGTCAGGAGCAATGGGACAAACCCCCGAAGCCCGGGGGGCTGCTCCATGTGCCTTTTGCTAGACAAAGGTGGAGGTGCAGAGAGCCTGGGTTTGAGCCTCTGGCTAAGCAGCCTGACAACTGGTTCTCCTGGGGAGTTTGCCCTGGCCTTAGCCAGCCACAGACCCCAGTACCTTGAGTGCCTTTGCTGTCTGAGGAAGGCTGAGACAGAGTGGCTTCCAGCCCCATGTCCCCTGCCAGTCCATATGCTGTGGTGTCCAGCCAAGGGCTCGTGCATGAAGTTGGCTGCTCCGCCTAATGGTCGGGAAAGGAGGCAATTGCATGCCTCCATCTGCCAGCTGAGAGCCTGTGCAGAGGGAGCCCATTAGCAACCCCTCCTGTGTGTCAGCCTCAATTAGCCCAGGCAGGAGCAGAGGTCAGCAGGTAATAGACTCTGCAGCCAGGTGGATGGAAGGAGGGCCTCTCCTTCCATGCCTAGGGCCCCTGGGGTGGGGATAGATTGCAATCTGTGGGACAAGGAGAAGGGCAGGTCTCCAGCTTTCTCCTTGCTCCTGGTTTGCAGGGAATGGTTTAGACTGGAATCAAAGTCACAGGATAGGATGTCTCTCCAAAAGCATTTGGACCTGGTCTGAGTGACAGCAAGTTAAATGACAGAGGAACATTTACAAGGAAGCTCACTTCAGAGCGGCAGGGTAGGGGTCCGGGTGGGGGGATGGCAGAGACCGGCTCAGCCTGCCAGCGAGCAGCTCTGCTGGTGACCACTGGGCCAACTGCTGGGTGATGCTTTGTGTAGAATGTGTGGGAACTGAGGTTGTGCCCAGGGTTTCCTGGGGGCTTAGGAACTCACTTAACAGACCTCTTAGGGCCTGCAGTGGCTGCTGGGGAGTAACCTTCCCTTTGATCAGCCTCCTTTTCAGGGTGCCTGTGTTTCACAGAAGGTCCACAGAGAGGGATGCCAGGAAAAATGTAGGATGCCTGGTTGAATGTGAATTTCAGATAAATAACAGATAATTGTTTAGTACAAGCCTGTCCCAGTAATATTCAGGACGTACTTATATGAAATACTTATTCATTGTTTATCTGAAATTCAAACTGAACTGGGCATTCTGTATTTTTTAAAGTTAATTAATTAATTTTGGCTGCCCTGGGTCTTCATTGCAGTGCAAGGGCTTTCTCTAGTTGCGGCTAGCGGAGCTACTTTTCATCATGGTGCATGGGCTTCTCACTGCTGTGGCTTCGCTCATTGTGGACCATGGGCTCTGGGGCACACGGGCTTCGGTAGTTTTGGCCAGTGGGCTCTAGAGTGCAGGCTCAGTAGTTGTGGCACACGGGCTTTAGTTGCTCCGCCGCGTGTGGGATCTTCCCAGACCTGCATTGGCAGGTGGCTTCCTAACCAAGGGACCACTAGAAAAGTCCCAGTGTTCTGTAATTTTATTTGCTGAATCTGGCAGCCTCTTTAGGGTTTTTTTTTTTTTTTTTTCCCCAGAGGGTGGTGGGCTGATTCCTCACAGCATGTGGGACTCTGCATACCATCCTGGGGAGGGAGCCTGCCCACTGTCCTGGCCCTGGACTCTGTCTGGGACCCATCCGGGGGGCGTGTGGACTGCAGAGGGAAGTCACCGAGGACCCTGGCTGCGGTCAGTGTGGGGAACCAGCCTCATCAGCTGCCTGTTCTGAGCCCGGAGCACAAGGTGAGTTTGGGAAGAGGAGATGCTGTAGGTGGAGAAGGGAGGGGCCCAGGCCCACAGAGCGCCCTTCCCAGCTCGGCAGAACCTAGAGAAGAGTGTCTCTCAGGCTCCGTGGCGCCCGGCTCGGAGCTCTCCCCTCCTGAGATGGTGGGAATTACTCCCAATCAGACCACCTTTCACTCTGATGAGGGGAGGACTGACCATCTATCATGGGCTCTTCTAAGCACTGATGTTGGGCTTCCTGACACAGGGGCTGATGCCCTCCAGCCTCTGAATCTTATTTCCTGGAGGCCTGTGGAGCCATGTGGGGCGGGAGAAGAAAAGGAAACATCAATCTTCTGGTGCTCAGCCCAGGCCATGTTTAAAAGGCGGAACCAACTGTTTCCGGGTGTCCTACCTAGGGGTGGGGTGAGAGTGGGGGCTCTGTTTATGTTTATTTTTTTGTTTGAAGTGTGAGCTCTCAGTGGGGTCTCCTACCTCACTGGGGTTCAGGGCGAGCAGGGCAAGGGGTAAAGTGCATGAAAAGAAGCTGATGAACCAGGAGACAGGGGCAGAAGACTCCCCATCAGATCATCGGAGGAGGTGCTCGAAGGAACACTACCTGTTGGGAGATCACAAACCTACACAGTTCATCACTTACCCTCATCACACACCCCATCCTGGTCACCCCAGACACGTTTAAATGCATTTCTCTCCCTGGTGCTGGTCCCCACGGCTCATGCAGGCTTTGGCCCATCTGGTTTTAGGGGAACAAATGACAGGAAGGCAGCATGTTCCTTAAGAAAAGATTCTGGAGGCAAACCACCCTCAGTGGGAGTGGGACCACCAACATCCACTCTTTGTGATATGTTTTTCGCTACTTCATATCCTTCCCTGTCCCTAACTTGGATGAGCCTCTGCTACGTCTGGGCCAATTCATAATCCCCAATTTCCTCAAAACATGCTAAACATGGGTGTCTTATTGGAGTTGTTTGGGGTTAATTGTGCCTGGCGCCAAAGCTGCCTGCACCTTCCATACCACCTCCCTCAGCCCTTCAATCCCATAGCTGACATGTTTCCTGTTGGGGCGGGCTGCGGGGAAGTTCTCTTCCCCTGGACCACAAATTCTCCTTGGAAAAGTCCAGTTGTTTCCTTCCCTTTCCTCTTGTTCCTTTCTCAGAAGGTGTACAATGCCCTTGCTGAACCTCTTGTTGTCTTTTGATCTGAGAATCTTTCATAAGTGTCCTTCGCCCCTCTTTCAGTCAGTTTCCATCTCTCAACTCAAATGACCAAACTGTTCGAGCATCCCCGAGGGAGCACCAGGCTTTCACCCGGTGATCATACATTCTTTGAGAGTTGACTGTTGCACTTGAGGGATACAGTGATTAGTCAGACTCAGATATTTGGATAGTCTCTGAGAAAGATGGAGGAAACTGAGAGGTGGGTCTAGGCCCCTGCCCCATACCCTCCTTCGTTTTACTGATCCACAGGGAGTAAGTGACATATCTAACATCACAAAGCTAGTTGGGGACAGAACGAAGATTGAAACCTTTAACTCTTAATCCACCACATTTTCTGCAACTGTAAATTTGAGTGGAGCAAGTGTGTGTGGTGGAGTGGGACTGGGTACAAAGCTGACCCTTAATTACCATGTGAGACATGAGAAACCCATATTTTTGTTCTCCACTCCCTACACCAACTTCCCACCCACCACAGCAGGATGCAAGCTCCTTTCTGTCCACTAGACGCTGAGGCCAATAGAGAAGCTTGCTCAGAGCCAGGCTCTGGTTTGCAGTGGAAGTAAGACTGGACAGCTGCTTGGGTGTCAGATCTAAGTTGGTGCTGAATATCGTATCGCTGGAAATGTGACGAGCTGGGGGGAGCTGTACTGACCTGTGCTCCTGTGGGGGGGGGGCATAGAAGTGGGTGGCTGGGAGAACATGCTGATGATCCACTTGGGGTCTAGGGTGAGACCTCAAAAGGGCATGTTCAAGAGGCAACAGCTGATTAGTGCCTCCATCACCTCTTAGGGTGGATGTCCAATCACTGCTGGCCTCTGGCTTGGCTATGTGGGCTAGGAGTTCATTGTTGGGGCCAGAATAAACTGCTCAGGACCCAGAGGAGAGGCCAGCCATGCCACCTAAGACCACTTCTTAGATCTTCCCTGCACAGCCCTTGCTTTTAAGTGCACGTGGAACGCATATCAGCTTGACTCTGTCTGGGGCACTGTATATTTCTGTAAACCTCTGAGAAGCCCAGTTCATTTCTTGCTGTGTAATCTCAGATGCTTATCTTTCTCCTCTATTCTTTCTGCTCAGGCCAGAAGCCATTCTTTAAGAGAAAATTCCCCTTTGCCTGAATACCCACACCCACCTGTTCCAGCCAGATATGCCCCACCCACCCCTCCATTCCAGCCAATCACACCAGCCCCTGGAAGCCACCTGCCAGCCCTCCACTGTTCCCCTGGGTCCTAAGTAATCTCCTCTCATTAAAGCCAATGGAAGTTTCTGGGCCCTTACAATGTCCCTCTAGCAATATTTGGAAATGCGACCAGTCCTTCCATTGAAAAATTCTCTTTTTCCTTGACTTGTTTCATAACGGTATCTCTTGATTCTTTTCCTTTTTCTCCAACTAGACTGTCTCTCCCTGACTGTACTTTCTCTGTCCATGGGGGTGTATCTTCTCCTAGCATCAGATGTCACCTTTATGCCCATCTGTTCCATTGTTTATTTATACATCTATCCAGCAGGCATCTGCAGGTCATCAGCTAGAGCAAGCACTTGTGAGGCCCCAGGGTGTGATGGTGAACAGACCCAGCTCTGGGTGAGCTTTCAGCTAGCATGTGGGAGACATGTAATAAGCAAACCGATAAGCAAGGAAAACAAGGGATGGGGTGGGTGGCTGCTCTCAGGGAGGTCTCCACAGAGTGATGCTCTTGTAGGGACCCACGTGTCAAGAAGGGCCAGGAGGCAGTAGATTCTGCAAACCCTAAGGTTCTCAGTGGGGAACAAGGTCGGCAGCCCAAGGAGCAGAGAGAACCGCAGAGAGGAGTAGTGCAAGGGAGACAGGATGGCACAGTGACAAGCTCATGCGGAGCTGAGAGCCAAGCAAGGAGTCAGCATTTAGTTCTGAAGGTGAGGAGGAGCCCCTGGAGGGTGATACACTTGGCAGTGACCTGGTCTTATCACTGCTGGAGGGAATGGGCTTGGAGAGACAGGAAGAGGGCGAGAATGGGAAGGAGGCCTTAGATAGGGGCTGTCGTGTGGTCCCAGGAGAAAGATGACGGGGGCTGTGAGCAGGCAGAGGAAGAGGACACTTG
Organism: Cervus elaphus; assembly: GCF_910594005.1. Taxonomy (NCBI): domain Eukaryota; kingdom Metazoa; phylum Chordata; class Mammalia; order Artiodactyla; family Cervidae; genus Cervus; species Cervus elaphus. The sequence goes on from NC_057815.1 coordinate 44,021,780, forward strand.
TACCCGCCTGCCTTGGAGAGGGGGAGGGCCCACAGGTGGAACTGATGGCTGGGATGTGGGGAGAAAGTGAGGGTGAAAGAAAAGAAGGTTTAGGACTTCCTCTGGGGTTTGCCCTAAGCAACAGGACAAATGGACATGGAGCCCAAGAGGCAGAGGGGGAAGCAGCTTGTTTCCGTGGGAGTGGCAGGAGAATCTCAGCCTCCATCTTCACCCTCAAAACTGCCTCCACCCTACAACCTCGTCCCTGTTGGGCTGCTGGTCTCGATTCCTTTATCTGATCACCTCTGTACATCTTTCAGTTCAGTTCAGTTGCTTAGTTGTGTCTGACTCTTTGCAATCCCATGGACTGCAGCACACCAGGCTTCTCTGTCCATCACCAACTCCCGGAACTTTCTCAAACTCATGTCCATCGAGTTGGTGATACTTTCCAACCATCTCATCCTCTGTCATCCCCTTCTCTTCCTGCCTTCGATCTATCCCAGCATCAGGGTCTTTTCCAATGAGTCAGTTCTTCTCATCAGGTGGCCAAAGTATTGGAGTTTTAGCTTAAGCATCAGTTCTTCCAATGAATATTCAGGACTGATTTCCTTTAGGATGGACTGGTTGGGTCTCCTTGCAGTCCAAGGGACTCTCAAGAGTCTTCTCCAACACCACAGTTCAAAAGCATCAATTCTTTGGTGCTCATCTTTCTTCATGGTCCAACTCTCACATCCGTACATGACTACTGGAAAAACTGTAGCTTTGACTAGATGGATTTTGTTGGCAAAGTAATGTCTCTGCTTTTTAATATGCTATCTAGGTTAGTCACAGCTTTTCTTCCAAGGATCAAGCACCTTTTAATTTAATGGCTGCAGCCACCATCTGCAGTGATTTTTAGAGCCCAAGAAAAGAAAGTCTCTCACTGTTTCCATTGTTTGCCCATCTATTTGCCATGAAGTGATGGGACCAGATGCCATTATCTTAGTTTTCTGAATGTTGAGTTTTAAGCCAGCTTTTTCACTCTCCTCTTTCACTTTCATCAAGAGGCTCTTTAGTTCTTCACTTTCTGCCATAAGGATGGTGTCATCTGCATATCTGTGGTTATTGATATTTCCCCCAGCAATTTTGATTCCAGCTTGGGCTTCATCCAGTCTGGCATTTCACATTATGTACTCTGTATGTAAGTTAAACAAGCAAGATGACAATATACAGCCTTGACGTACTCCTTTCTCAATGTGGAACTAGTCTGTTGTCCCATGTCTGGTTCTAACTGTTGCTTCTTGACCTGCATACAGATTCCTCAGGAGACGTGTCAGGTGGTCTGGCATTCCCATCTCTTGAAGAATTTTCCACAGTTAGTTGTGATCCACACAGTCAAAGGCTTTGGCATAGTCAATAAAGAAGAAGTAGAGGTTTTTCTGGAACTCTCTTGCTTTCTTGATGATCCAGTGGATGTTGGCAATTTGATCTCTGGTTCCTCTGCCTTTTCTAAATCCAGCTTGAACATCTGGAAGTTCACAGTTCACATACTGTTGAAGCCTGGCTTGGAGAATTTTGAGCATTTCTTTGCTAGTGTGTGAGATGAGTGCAATGGTGCAATAGTTTGAACATTCTTTGGCATTGCCTTTCTTTGGGATTGGAATGAAAACTGACCTTTTCCAGTGCTGTGGCCACTGCTGAGTTTTCCAAATTTGCTGGCATATTGAGTGCAGCACTTTCACAGCATCATCTTTTAGAATCTGAAATAGCTCAACTGGAATTCCATCACCTCCACTAGCTTTGTTTGTAGTAATGCTTCCTAAGCCCTACTTGACTTCACATTCTAGGATGTCTGGCTTTAGGTGAGTGATCACACCATCATGGTTATCTGGATCATTAAGATCTTTTTTGTATAGTTCTTCTGTGTATTCTTGCCACCTCTTCTTAATGTCTTCTGCTTCTGTTAGGTCCATATATTTCTGTCCTTTATTGTGGCCATCTTTGCATGAAATGTTCCCTTGGTATCTCTAATTTTCTATTTTTCATGAAAATTTCAATTTCAACATTCAATGTGCTGAGCAGGAAATCAATCTGGAATTCACCTTCACTTCCTCCCTCTGTGGCTCACCTTTCTACACCCAAAGAGTCCCCTCATCCTGTGCTTTTGAGTTCCTAGATGCCTCCGCCAATTCCCCAGCTGTCCTCTCCCCTTGCCTCTTGCTGTCCCCAAGCCACCCTCAACTCTGCAGATCCAACACTTTTTTTTCCCAGAGCATAAATCTGACAATGTCATTTTCTTTCTCAACACGTTTCAATGACTCCTGTTTGGGACAAAGTCCAAACTCCTCAGCGTCCTGCCCTCTGCCTGGCTCCCATCCTTCAGTGATGTGTGTGCATGGTCCTGCTCCAGCCACGCAAAGTGAAAGTGAAAGTGAAGTCGCTCAGTTGTGTCCAACTCTTTGTGATCCCATGTCCATGGGATTCTCCAGGCAAGAATACTGGAGTGGGTTGCCATTTCCTTTTCCAGAGGATCTTCCCAACATAGGGATTGAACACAGGTCTCCCACATTGCAGGCAGACTCTTTATTGTCTGAGCCACCAGGGTCTCCAAGCCTGTAAATAAGCCTCCAGGCCTTGGCCCTTTCCTGGTGTTCTTCTCTGCTAAGTGCCTCCCTCACACTCCCATTCTATTTGCCTTTCAAGAACAAGCTTAATTAGTACCTCTTCCTAGACTTCCCTAGACTCCTCTTCATCATGTCCCTGGAGAACACAGACCCAGGATGAGCTGAATACTCCCCAGATTATCCTCATGGAACATGCTCAGAACTGTTCTGGTCTCACGTCCCTGTCTTGGTTAACAATCTCGCATCGTCATCCACCAGGTGATGGAGGCAGGAATCCTCCACTTCTCTCTGCCTCCCCAGCCTCCGCCACTCAACCAGCCAGCAGGACTGACTTGATGGAGTTAATTGCAACTCTGAAGTGTGTCCCAGGCAGGTCCTCTTCCATTTTGCAGGTGATGAAACTCTCCCTCGACTCTGACATTTTCCTTGGGAGGACTTACTCTACTAAGTGCAAGACCAGAAAATTATATAGTGCTGTGGATCTTGTAACCCAGAGCTGACCTAATCCAGACTCAGAGAGGGAGAGGCGGGGACATTCAGGCCAGGAGGTGAAGGATGAGGGACAGGTAACCAGAGAGGGGTGGGGAGGTGGGAGGACAATAATTGTCATGAAACAGTTATTTCTGAAGTTTAAGGATGTCTGCTTCGATGTTATGGAGAACAGTATGGAGCTTCCTTAAAAAACTGAAAACAGAGTTACCTATGATCCAGCAATTCCACTCCTGGGCATATATACAGAAAAGACAAAAACTCTAATTCAAAAAGATCCATGCACCCCAATGTTCATAGCTGTATTATTTACAATAGCCAAGACATTCAAACAACTTAAATTTCCATCAAGAGATGAATGGATAAAGAAGATGTGGTACATATATACAATGGAATACTACTCAGCCATAAAAAGAATGAAATAATGCCATCTGCAGCAGCATGAGTGGACCTACAGGTGATCATATTGGGTGAAGTAAGCCAGACAGGGGAAGAAAAATATCAGGCAATACCACTTAAATGTGGAATCTAAAATAAATGATTCAAATGGACTTAGTTACAAAGCAGAAATAAACTCACAGACATAGAAAACAAACATGGTTACCTAAGAGAAAGGGGATGGGGAGGTACAAATTATGAGTTTGAGATTAACAGACACATACTACTATATTTAAAATGGATAACTAATAGGACCTGCATAATAAGGTTCCCTGCATAGCATAGAGAACTATATTTAAAATCTTGTAACAACCTATCATGGAAAAGAGTCTGAAAAAGGATAGGTGTGTGTGCACGTGTTTGTAACTGAATCACTTTGGTGTACACCTGAAACTAACACAGCTCTGTAAATTAATTATATTTCAACAAAAAAAATGACATCAAAGACAACACCTACCTCCCATCTAGACTGAAGAACAGGGCTGCAGCTGCCTTGGACACCACACGTCTCTAGCACCCCAAAGCATGTGACACATGTGTAGGCATTCCATGTTTCCTGGATGAACATGCATGCCCTTCACAGGTTGTTGCATCTTCCAGTCCAGCAGGCCAGGCTCCCTCTTGTCGTCCCACCTCCCCACCCCTCTCTGGTTACCTGTCCCTCATCCTTTAGCTCCTAGCCTGGATGTCCCCGCCTCTCCCTCCCTGAATCTGGATTAGGTCAGCTCTGGGTTACAAGCTTCACAGCACTATATAATTTTCTGCTCTTGCACTTAGTAGAGTGAACCGTAAGGACACCTGTCTCTGATTGCTAATGTCTGCATTCACGAGGCTGAGCTTCATGCGGGATCAGGTACTCGGTCTGGTTTTGGTCACTCTTGCACACCCAGTGCCGGGCACAGTGCTTGAAGCACGGTAGGCGCTGGATAACTATTTGTTGACTGGATGGATGATCTCAGAATAATGGATGGGGAAGGGATTTGCAAACTGTACAGTTCCCCACCTTTCTCTGGCCCCTCTCATCTGTAACTTTGTCCTCCCTGGGAGTTGAGTTTAAATGTCATGAGGGTGGGATGGGGGAACATGGCAGACTCTTGGTGGGTGAAAAAGGACTTGTGCAGTTTAGAGAAGACCCACAGCAAATGTGATAATTTCCCCTCTCCTGCACACACATATACACAAGCACATGCGTGCCCATGCCCGCGCACACACACTCTCGCAGTGTCACACCCAGGGCCACTGAATTGCTCCAGGTTTGTGTCACTGCTATGTGGCAGTATGTTCCACACATATGTGTTCATTTCAGCAGGTCGTTCTTAGATTGTAAACTCCTAGAAAGAAGGAACTGGGTCTACAAGAGTCTCTATAAAGCTTCTGTGCGCTTAAAGGAAGCAGACAATGAATCCATGACCAGCTAGTAAATTACATTCAAGGCCCTTTGGGGAGGCAGTGAGAGTATATATGTTAACTAAGTAGTGACTATGGTAACAGGTGGGGCAGAGAACGTTCAAGGACTTGCCTCTCAGGTGGTTCATTCTAGAAGGGCGAACGCAGGAGAACCCCCCCTCCCTACATTGTCTCTGTGTGGGGGACACAGGCATGGCTGCAAGCGTCAGTGCCTCATCCTTCCTGGAGCCCCACGGTCACACAAGCCCTGGGACATTGTGCCTTGATTTCTTTTTTGGAGCTGGAATTTCCCCAGCAGCCTCTCTAGCAGATGTTGCAAAGTTGGCATCAGAAAGGGCCTTGAACACTAAGATTGCTATCATGCTCGGTTTGAATACTTCCAGAGACAGGAGCTCACTACTTTGCTGGGCAACCCCTCCCACTGCTGACAGCTGGCAGCCATCTCCTTCTTTTCCAGAGCTGACTGGGCCATGCCTTCTTGCCTTCAGCACTGTTTCTCTGAGAAACTGTATTCTTCTCCCTCTTAGAGGAAGCAGTAAGGGTTCGTCAGCGGAGCCGGCCAGGGGCTGAAGGGTCACTGTGTGTGATGTCTCCGAGCCTCACTGCTCCCCAGCCCATAGCAGGGGCCTTCCTCCTACATGCTCTCCCAGGCCCCCTTGTCTGTCACCCAGCTATGACTTACCTAGATATGTGTCACCCAGAGGACAGGAACATTTGATTGCTGGGGGAAGAAAAGCCTTTTTTTTTTTTTTTTTAAACGCCTTTCAAAAAGTGAGTCATGATTGGTCTAAAAATAGCCTGTGGAGATCAGAAGAAACAAACACACACAAAAAAATGATACTAAAAATCTGGAGTACCTAATTATAGGAGAAAGGAAATGGTTTGGCAGAATTGGGATTCCAGTGATTTTTTTCATATTTTATTTGACTCAGACCCCGTGCAGGGAGAGTGAAATACATCTGGCATTGTTAGTACATTTCCCAACCCAGAGACTCAGAATCCCTCTATCAGGTTATTTACAACCTCCATAGGCATTCTTGAGTTTGTGGTATTTGGACCCACTCCCCTCTCTGTGATTCCCCCAGGCAACCTGTGCTCACCAGCATAAACCTCACAAAAGGTGTAATCCATCAGGTGGCCCATCGCAGTTGCTCAGTCCGGGAACTGAGCAAGCACCTTAGGTGAGGAAAGATCCGTAGAGGTCCCTGAGCAAAGACTATTGAGTGGATGGTGCACACGCCCAGAGGAAAGAAAAGGAGGGATCACTAGCATCGTCCTGGGTTCACCAAGCCCAGGTCCAGCCAAAATGGTCTCTTTTGGGGGTTGTTAGGTACTGTGGGCTGGTAGACACATGGTGAGCTATGGACATCGCCTATCTAGATTTGAGCAAGGCATTTTGTAAAGCCTTTGATGGAACCCTTGGGGACAAGATGGAGAATTGTGGATTAGACAGTAATCAAGTTAGATGGATTAGCAGACAAAGTACCGTGTGCGCCAGCAGTGGGTAAACCTGCCAGGGAGCTAATGCAATCTTGGACTGTATTAATCGAAGCCCAGAGCCCAGAAGCGGGGAGATAATGGTTTGTCCCTCTGTGTTTGGCAGTGGCCAGACCACATCTGGAGCATTGCATTTCATCGCAGTTGAGCAAGGACATTGACAAATGGATGGCATTCGGAGGAGGGGGACTGCGATGCCTGGGGTGGGGTGGGGGTGGTGATCTGTGTACCAGACCATGTGAGCAGTGGTTGAGGGAGCTGGGGACTTTCAGCCTGGAAGAGAGAACGTCTAAGTGGATCCTGACAGCTGCTTTCAAATATTTACAGGTCAGCTGTGGATGTCAGAGCAGAAATATCGGATGTAGTGTCAGAAATGCCGCACTTGACATCAAGGTGGATTTTGGTTTGGTTTGCAGTACATCAACGAGAAGGGAGGAGCTCTGAGCCTGGCAAAGGGGCTTCCTGCTCTCAGCTGCCCACACAATCTTCCTTCTCTGGAGCCAGACCTGAATGTGGGGCTTCACTTATTGAACACTGCTCTTCACTTTTCTGGCTTACCAAAAATATCAGTATACCAGGACTTGTGCCAAACTTGGAGGAGGAAGTGGGGAATACAGAGGGGGAAAACGACATTGTCCTTGTCCTCAAGGAGCTTATGCTTCAGTCAGAGAGATGCACATACCAACAGCTATTGTGCATACAAGGATTTCCCTGGAGTGTAGCAGGAAGGGCACTGGATTGCTGCTTCCCATTCAGCTGCCACCCAGCTGTGTGACCTGGGGCAAATCACTGCATCTCTCAGGTGGCAAGTGGAATGACTAGGGCCATGGCCCTCCTCCCCTGCAGTGCACACTAGCCAGCTGGAAAACTTGTTTAAAACCAGCCTTCCACTTCCTTGCATCAGTGGTCTGGGGCGGGGTGGCCAAGTGATTCTAATGCAGGGAGCACACGGATCACTGGAAAATACGATGGAGTTAAGAAAGAACATGGCCTCTGAAAGAAGTTTCATTTTTCTGCTGAGAGTGAAGGAGGGTGGGCTGGAGGGGAGATCAGCCAGTTAGGAGGGTATGGCTCTGAGCTGGGGAAGAAGGAATGCCAGATAGACTTTAAGGTGGTGGAAACTAAAACACAGGGATGGTCTCAGTGGAGAGAAGGAAGTGGCAGGTCTTCACATACAGGGGATGAGGATGGAGAGATATCAAAATAACTTTTCCATGATAAAGTGTTGTAATTGGATTGGCAGATGGACTCTGCTTGAGGGTGGGGATAGAGAGTGGCCATAGTCTATGACCATGACTTGTAAATTCTGACCATTGTTCTGGTAACTCAGGGTGGGGGGGGGCGGTGTGTCCTGAGCCCCCTCTGTGAAGGGCAGTCCCGGGTCAAATCTCTGAAACAGGGCAGGTTCTCCCACCAGGGGCTGGGGAGGTCCTCACCTTTGGGGAAAGGATCGCAGCTGACTAGGCTCTTGCCCAAGCTGTTTCCCTAGCCTGGCCCCTCCTCTACCAACACCTCCCACCCCATCTCTCTCCCCTCTTCCTCTGTCTCCCCTCCCCTCCTTCATCCCCTTCCTCCTCCTGGCAGGGGAGTCAGGGAAATAATGAGGTTGCCCAACTGGCAGTGCACGCACCATCAGGGTGTAGAATGAAGACGGATGACTGTAGCTAAGAGACAATTTGAAAAGGGATAAATACAGGCAACAAGTTATTCACCACAGCAATTTGTAAAGAGCGTTAAAAACCTGCAGATGGGTTGTTTCACATCATCTCCTTTTCCATTTGCAGGCTGACAGGCCCGGGTAAACGACAGTGATGGATGGCTTCGGGCCTGGCCCCTTAATCTACTGCTCTGCCATTGATTAGTTTGGCTGGCACCACACCCCAGGGTGGTGGATGTGGCTGTCTCTCCTAGAATCCAGAGTCAGAGCTGGGCTGTTGTTGGACTTGGAGGGGACACTGTGGGGAGAAGGGCTGGGGAGAGGGCTGGGGAGGAGGTGGGGGGTAGAGAAGCCCCCCAAGGGTTTGACATTGGAGACCTGGAAGCTGGCACAGAGCAGCAGGAGGTTTCTGCAGCAGAGGATGGATTTGAACAGAAGATACCAGGGGAGGGGAGCAAGCAGAAGTTGAGAACCTGAGTCCAGTCCTCCAGCCCAGGCTCCATGAGAGGCTGTCTCCCCTCCATCTAGCCTGGCAATGACTGGTGATGAGCCCTCAAGGCTCTTTTACAGAGTCTTATTTATTTTATAGGAATGTAATATACAACATGGGGCTTCCCAGGTGGTGCTAGTGGTAAAAAAATAAAACCCTCCTACCAATGCAGGAGATGTAAAAGATGCAGGTTCGATTCCTAGGTCGGGAAGATCTCCTGGAGGAGGGCATGGCAACCCGCTCCAGTATTCTTGTCTGGAGAATCCCGTGGACAGGAGTCTGGTGGGCTACAGTCCATAGGGTCGTAAAGAGTCAGACACGACTGAAAAGACTTACCACAACACAAAGCCCAATACAGTGACTGTAGTTAACACTCCTGTAGGGTTTATTTATTTATTTTGTCCAAGGCATGTGGGATCTTAGTTCCTCAATCAGGGATCAAACCTGTGCTCCTTGCATTGGGAATGTGGAGTCTTAACCACTGGGCCACCAGGGAAGTCCCCAGATCACTTATAGCCTCTGTATTCCAAGTGCCCAGCTGAGTGTCTTTCTATGAATGAATCAGCAGGTAACATCCTTCCAGTGTTATAAATGGGAGGATGGAAATCCTACAGAGAGGGGGATTATAATTATCTGGGGCCCAGGAGGAGCTGATCTCAGACTGAGTTTAGGATGCCCAAAGTGGAGAGAGGATAGATGGGGGACCCTCAAGATGACACGCAGGCAGGAAGGACACAGGCTGGCAGGCTGCTGCAGAGGGGATCAAAAGATTAGGAGGCATCAAAGACTACAAATTTAGGGCGAGGTGAGGATGCACAATTCCCCATAGTGCCTAAGAAATTAGAGAAAGAAGAAAGATTTGAGGAAGAGGTGTGCTGCTATATTGGGACTGGAAAAAGCATTAGGGTCAGATTGGGGGAACTTTGCTCTTGCCTCTGTTTCCCATATGGCTCACGGTAGGGAGCTGGGCATTGACGGAAACCTCCCTGGACTTTGCATCCTGAATTTAAAGAGAGAAATGTGGAAAATAGTAGCAGCTCACACTTTTAGTGTGCTTTGCTGTGTAAAGAAGTATCCTGGCCATCATGATATCATTTGATCCTTCTAATAACCGAGAGAGAGGGAGGAGGGCAAGTTTTATTGTCCCCATTTTAAAAGAACAAGTAGAGGCTCAGAGAGGTTAAGAAACTTGGCCAAGTTCACATGCTTATAAGTGTGAACTCAGGCTCCAGTCTCTGCCTCTGCTATAACACATAGCTCCATGGCTTCTGGGACTTGAGCACTTAGAGGGAAGTGGGGCTACTAAAGTACAGATCAACCAGCTTCTAAACAAACCCTCATCTAAGTTTTAATCTTTAGAACAGAATACATTTTTCTAAAAACTGGGCAATTGTTGCCTGCTGGTCCAAGAGTCTGAGTGCCCCTGAGATCCCTCAGTCTTGCCAGAAGGATGATAAGAATACAGATCAGCATCAGTTTCCTTAGAAACTGATTGACCTCTGGTTGAGATGACTAGTTCTGGTGTTGGCATCCTTCCTGCCTGCTCCCTAACCAAAGCCTCACTATTCTGTAAAGTTTGGTTCAGGGTGCACCTCCTCCTTGAAGACCTCCCTGATAATCACACCACATTGAGGACTCCCTCCTCTGGGAGCTCCGCGTGCTTGAACCTACACTGCCTTTATATTGTCAACCAGGCCAGATGTTCTGAGATCTGCTTAATAAATGCGATTACCTTGTGATTTTGTGGGAGACAGTTGGACTCAAGGGCCTTTTCCAGATGGTTCCCCGCCCCCACGTCCCTGCCAGGCGCTGACCCTGAATGAGTCAGGATTAATGAATTGAGCCCTATCTGGGCAGCTAAATACCTGCCTGCCCTTGAACAGGTCACTTTGCCCTACATGGGTCTGTGGTTCTTGCCTGTAAATTAAAGAGGTGATGGTGGGAGAGACAGATGACCTGGGTCAGTGCTTGTCAGCCCTGGCTGTCCATCAGAAACACTTGTAGAACTTCTGAGAATTCAGAGATCTGGGACCGGTTTCAGTCTTCCTGAATCAAAATCTCTGGGGAAGTGGCCTACACATCTGGCTCTCTTTTTTCTAGGCCACACAGCTGATTTTGATATTCAGCCAGAGCTGGGAAACAGTGCCCTCCATGGAGGATCAGAACAGCCATCAGTCAGGCACCGTGCTAAGCTGTGTGCTCTCCTCGTCACATTTAACTGGCTACAACTTGGCTACCCTCTTAGATCTCAGACTCTGAGACAGGTAAGCACACTCAAGAGGATTTCTGGGGACGGTCCCCAACCTTTTTGGCACCAGAGACCAGTTTCATGGAAGACAATTTTCCCAAGAACTGGGGCAGAGAATGGTGTTGGGATGATTCAAGTGCATTACATTTATTGTGAGCTTTTTTTTAATGTATTTATTTTTAATTGGAGGATAATTGCTTTAAAACGTTGTGCTGGTTTCTGCCATACATCAGCATGAATCAGCCACTGGTGTACACATGTCCCCTCCCTTCTGAACCTCCCTGGTACACTTTATTTATATTATTATTATATCAGTTCCACCGCAGATCATCAGGCATTAGATCATAGAGGTTGGGGATCCCTGCTGTAGGAGAATAATACCCGTTAGAGAGTGAGGGAAACAGGACGGGGCAGAGGGACAAGGTAAGCACACGATAGTTACAAGACCTTGGACAAGCCCAGTGCTGAGACCGAGGTCCTTCAACGTTACCTCGAGTGGAGGTGAGGGGGTCAAGCCTCTGCATCCCACGTGGATAAGTCTTTGGTTGTGGACAGCCTCTGTGGAAGGTCCTTAACACTGGGGAGGGCAGCTCCCTTTTGCCAAGGATATTGTTGGGAAGCCATCAGCAGGCAGTGCCCAGGCAGCTGGAGAACTGAAGGCCTGGTTCCTGAAGATGGGGTCTAGGTGGCCACCCCTGCCCCCCCACCAAGAGCATCTGCTGTATTCTGCTGTCCATTCATGGTAACAGAGCCTCAGACACTGACTTGTCTAAGGGATCCCAGGTCAAACTGCATCTTCTCTGCACATGGCCCAAAGCTACACAGAACATTGGGAACATCTGCATAAAACCTGGAACCCTAGCTCTGTACCCCACCCCCTGCACACACACATGGACACGCAAGCACACACTCACATACGCACTACAGTACAGGGAAGGTAGAGGGCCAAACCTCAAGTCCTGGGAATCACTGTCTGAAGAGATCAGACAAGCTGTAGTAGCAATATTACGACAAGCCCACATCTGTGAAACTCAGAAGTTGTGTTCCAGCATTAAATGTATCTTAATAAAAAATTGCTGTAGTTGTTTAGTCGCTAAGCTGTGTCTGACTCTTTGGTGACCCCGTGGGCCATAACCCACCAGGCTCCTCTGTCCGTGGCATTTCCCAGGCAAGAATACTGGAGTGGGTTGCCATTTCCTTCTCCAGGGAATCTTCCCGACCCAGGGATGGAACACTAGTCTCCCGCATTGACAGGCAGATTCTTTACCACTGAGCCACCAGGGAAACCATTACCATTACTTTACACACCAGAAATGTTGTTTATTTTTATTGTTCAGCAAAACATGTTTTGTGTGTGTGCTAGTCGCTCAGGTGTATCCGACTCTTTGTGACTCCATGGACTATAGCCCGCTGAGCTCGTCTGTCCCTGGAATTCTCTAGGCAAGAATACTGGAGTGGGTTGCCATTCCCTTCTCCAGGGGATCTTCCCGACCCAGCATTTGAAGCCAGGTCTCCCACAATGCAGGTGGACTCTTTACCATTTGAGCCACTAGGGAAACCCATAACATGCTTCAACAGTGTGGAATTGTTAACAGCCTTGGAAAGACTGATGCTGAAGCTGAAACTCCAATACCTTGGCCACCTGATGTGAAGAACTGACTCATTTGAAAAGACCCTGATGCTGGGAAAGATTGAAGGCAGGAGGAGAAGGGGACAACAGAGGATGAGATGGTTGGATGGCATCACCGACTCGATGGACATGAGTTTGAGTCAATTCTGGGAGTTGGTGATGGACAGGGAGGCCTGGCATGCTGCAGTCCATGGAGTCGCCAAGAATCGGACACGACTGAGTGACTGATCTGAACTGAACTGAAGGACGCTGCAGGAGCCTGACAGTGTCTTTGTACCCCGCTGACTGGGGGCACAGGTCCTTCCTCTTTCTGCTTCAGGAGCCCCTCCCCAGGCCCTGGCGTGGTGGGGGGCAGGGGGCAGTGGCACTGCCCCAGACCAGCAGGGTTGGCCATCAACTCAGTTGCCCTTATTTGGCCACTGGTGGGGCTCCTTGGCACCCGAGCGCTTCCCCCGGAGCAGGCCTGAGCAGGCCGGCTTTCAGCCCAAGATGGGGGCGGCCCTGCTCACTCCCATTTGATTCAAGGCCTTGGAAGGCGGAGTGGGAAAGCAGCAGCTGTGAGCAGAGGGAGGCGTGCCTCATGCAGCAGAAACACCAAAATAGACTCAGTAGTGGAGGGAAGGGTGGAGGAGGCAGTCTGAACACTCACCTTGGGGAGAGCCAGCCCTGAGGGAGCCCGGAGGAAGAGTGGGCTGCGGGGTATAGACGGGTAAGAAAACGCCTCTGGCCAGGAGCAGCGTTGGGGACCACCAGAGCCTGGCGTTCGTGCTCTGTCCAGGCACCCACTCACTCGCCTGCTTGCTCTCATCTGCGTTCATTCCCCGACCCCCTCCCTTTGCTCACTCTTCTTGTTTCTCAGACTGAGCTTTCCTGGGGTTGGGGGGGGGTACAAGACTGTTTTCATGCCCTGCACCCCTTCACCACCCAGCACAGTGTCTCGACTCCGGGACTCAATGAATGTTTGTTTATTCTTTCATTTTCATTCCACCTCAGATTCATTCACTTTCTGTGGATACGTTGTGTCTTTGAGGGCACACAGGGAGCACCCAGTGGCATTCAGAGCAAGACGGGGACCTCGTGAGGGGAGTTAAGAGTCAGGTCCATGAAGGAGTTTGGTTCGAGCTCAGGTGGTGAGGGGCTCCAAGCGGCTTGGCCAGCCCGAGGGTCAAGGCCAGGTAGAAGCCTGCCTGGGCTGCGTGGAGGCCTGGCTTGGGAAGTGCCCCTTCGGGGAGCTGGACACTACAGTGGAAAGGATTTGGGTCTGGGGAGGGAATGACCACCCCAAGAGGACAGGAGTAGAGGGGAAGTCAAGAATGAGTGGAGAGAGGAGATGGATGCAGTGAGAGGACCCTGATGGGGAGCCCACGGCGGGAGGCTGTGCTGTCCTCTCTGGCTGTCCAGGGCTGCTGGCTGTGCCTGACCACTGTAGACTACCTGGGAGCTTGGTTTTCTAGACTCCACTTTTGCATGGGCTAGGATAGATGTAGTGACCGCTGAGAGTTTGCCTACCAAGCAGGATCTATCCTGACAGCCTCAAAATGACCAGGAAACTGATTTTGAAGCATACACATCCCAGGAATGAATGGCTCATGGCCAGCCAGGGTGTCATGCAGGCTTATCAGCTCCCAATCATCAAGCTGCCCTGTGACATTGTCTGTGAATGACTTACGTGTGTGTGTGTGTATGTGTGTGTGCTCAGTCGTGTCCAGCTCTTTGCAGCCCCATGGACTGTGGCCCACCAGGCTCCTCTGGCCGTGGCATTTCCCAGGCAAAAATACTGGAGTGGATTTCCATTTCCTTTTCCAGGGGATCTTTCCAACACAGGGATTGAACCCCCATCTCCTGCATTAACAGGTGGATTCTTTACCACTAAAGAATCACCTTGGCAACCAATTAGAAGATGAATTTGGACCCGCTAAAAATCACCTCCTTCCAAAGTGGAAAAGAAACCAGCTGGTCTCAGTTTGCACCTCTGTCATCTCCTCGCAGGCATGCGTGAGTATCCGTGTTCACTCAGCTTGTGTTAAGCCAGGTCCTCTGAGAGCTGGCCTGATGCTTGTTCGCTGTGTGGATCTAGGTCTCTAGGTCTCTTCCTGCCCACTGCCTGAGGGATTCTGCCCAGACTCTTTCTTCTCCTGCAGGAGGGTCTTGCTGAACCTCAGCCGTGTCTGCACCATCGTCAAGGGTGAATTCTGACCCTGCTCAGGTGAGGGGCTCGGAGTTCACATCCTCACCATCTCCCTCCTCACATCTCTTTCACTTTCTCAGGAGGGGTGCTCAGTCACTTGTGTCTGACTTCTTGTGACCTCATGGACTGTAGCCCGCGAAGCTCCTCTGTCCATGGGATTTTCCAGGCAAGAATACTGGAGTGGGCTGCCAGGCCCTCCTCCTGGGGATCTTCCCAATACAGGGATCAAGCCTGGGTCTCCTGCATTGCAGGCAGATTCTTTACCTGTGAGCCACCTGGGAAGCCCTTATCAGGAGGAGGGAACTCTTTTCAGGTCACAGAGAAGAGGGTGGGGGATTTAGACCCTCCTCCTTTCTATTCAGTGGCCCTCAGAAAGGAACAGCTTCTTTCACTGGCCTCTGGGGACGTGGCTGTTTGTCGCTGGTAAATAGGAGAAGCAAATAGGGATGTGAGTTACCAGGCACAGGCTTGCAAAGGGCTGGCCTCCCTCCCTTGCCCATCTGGGCCTTGCCAGGATGAGGCAGCCAGGGAAAGAGGAAGTCTGAAATTCCTAGAGTAACTTGCTGCAGAGGAGTGTGGGGACGCGCCCTGTCACCCTCTCTCCACCATAGCTGACCCCTCCCTGTTGCCATCTCTCCCCCCTCAACCACATCTGCTGGCTGAGATTACAGTTTCCAGCCAGGACCGAGGTCATCTGGTGGCCAGAAGAGCCTCCATCACTGTGTTACTCAGACAGGAGGCAGGGGCCCACCCCTGGAACATCCTCTGGACCCTTAACCGGAGGGGTGGGAGAGAGTTTCTTCACCAGAGGAAAGGCCACCTCAGCGGGAGGGGAGAGGAGGCAAAAGGTTTCTGGGACGAGCCACTCCGACGAGCTTTGGCAGTTTTGAAGGTCACTTTTTCCCCCCTTCCTCCAAAGAATTTAATTAGGCTTCTATAAAGCAGTTAGATTTAGGAGCGGAACATTTTTAGCTCCCCTGCTAGGAGTGCTCATGAATATTAAAGACCGAGGAAGGAGGCAGGAGCTGGGCCGGCTCGCACCCTGCCCGGAATCCCTGGGGACTGTGGCGCGTGGGCACAGGAGAGAGGGCAGCTGGGTTCCTTTGGTGATGGTGGAGGGGGCGTTTCCTGCACAGCCCCCAGCAGCCATTAAGAGCTGAAGTCATCACTTCTTCCACTCGGCCAGGACCCGGGCTGGAGTGTCCTGGAGTTCAGTACTGGCCTGATGACACAGGTGACAGCAAAGGGGAACAGACCTTGGAAAGGGCGCTGAGGACCTGCTCCCCAGGCCACCCTCTAGGGCTCTTACTGCCTCTGAGAGGAGGGCCAGTTCCCTGGGGCCAGCTTCAAAGCTCTCCTACAGCAAAGGTCGGCCACCTCCCCGTACGGAGCATGACTGGGTCAGGTCGGAGAGCAGGGACTGATCAAGTCCCTGTGTGCTCAGCCTGCATGGGGCACGAGATAGACCTGCATCTGGCCTGCAGCAGTTTCCAGTGGAGCCAGGAGACCAGACGGGCTCCCCAGAGCTGTCCGAGAGAGCAAGTGGACCAGTCCAGCTGTGCTCAGTGAGAGCATTCTTAGTTCCGTGGACTATGGGTGGGTGGGGGTGGCACCGGGCACTGCCCAGCCAGCTCTCCCGTTACAGTGGGGAGTCCCCTCCAGCCCCTCTGCGGAATCAGCCAGACCCCACCTTCTGACACATTTCCCACAGTGTACCAAGCTCTCCAGACAGGTTCAGTCCCATCATCACCCAGGAGCCCCACTCACAGGGTCCCTGAGGAAGAGGCAGAGGGGGGCTTCTGTCTCCTTCCATTTTACAGACGGGGAAACTGAGGTCTTGAGGATGTCAGCTCTGACGTAATCCCCGAAGGAGCCAAGGTAGATGCTCAGGCCCAGTATCAGCAGGTGGGGCCATGAGAAAGGAAGAAGGCAGCCCGTTTCCGGGCGCAGGTTGGAGCTGTTCTCCTGCCTGCCCATTCTGGTCTTAGTCATCTGCCCACAAAACCCTCCACACAGCACGGCAGCGGTTGACGGCTGGAGCGCTGGGCCAGGAGCCCAGAGAGCTGTGAAGAGGGCGGTGGGTCTGTTTGGGGCTGTTTGTGATTTCAGCTCTTTGAAGGTCCAGCCAGGAAATAATCTGTCCTTCTGTTGAGGCCTGGATTTGACCCACAGAGTCACTGAGCTGGCCAGGGCCTCACTGTCTCCCAGCTGCTGCAGGCTGGAGTGGCACCAGTGTTATCCAATGAGTCCTATGGGTTTTGTTTGTTTGTCTTGTTTTTAAGAAATAGAGGCCTTACCAAGGTCTTGAGATGTATTATTTGTGAATGCCAGACCTACTCTCTGACAGTCTTAGTTTCATCTCTGACTTGTGTTGTGACCTCGAGCAGGATTCCCTACCTCCATGGTCATGTTTTCTTTTGAGGACAGGATGATGACAAGAGCCCCAGGGATGCCTGCTTCCAAGCAGGTGAAAGTTTTTGTAAAGTCTCAGTTTCTTGATGTTTCAGTGAGGCCCTTTTCCCAGGGCAGTCCTGCCATCTGGGTTCAGGAGCCCGGGGATCTGTATTGAGGGTCCAGTCTCCATCCTTGGGGTGCTCCGTGACCCTGGGTTGTCTTTCAGGGTTTCTTCCTGCCCCATGTCTGGTGGGGGGATGGGCAGGAGCTGTAGCTGAGGCTGTAGACCTCCCTCTAGGCAATGAGGGGAGATGCCAGCAGCTCAGGTTTGCAGGAAGCAAGCAGACCTGCAGAGCAGACGGCCCCCTTTGCCCACCTGAGAAGCTCTCTGCCCCTTCCCGTCTGGCTCCTTCTGCCCTCTGCCCGCTCTCACTCGCCAGCTGGACTCGCTGGCCATCCATCCGTCTTGCCTATCAGAGAGCCCAGGGCACACGCTCCCGGTCTTGTCAGCTTGAAATTAAAGGCTTGCTCCGTGGAGCCGGGTCCTCTCCAGACACACCTCACTTTGATTATCCCCTCAGAAGGAGTGGTTGATTTGGTTTCTGTTGTGATGTTCCAGGGTGGGATGGGGATGGGTGTGGGTGGAGGGAGGAGGAGAGGGCTGGAAAAGATCTCATCTCTCTGGAGCAGAGAACCTCGCAGAGCAGAGGGACCTAAATGGCCACGTCCCTGTGAGCCGACTGACCTCGGCTGCAATGGCCAGCGTGCTGGCTCAGGGGGATGTTGCCACAGTGTGTGTTATGAGGCTGATCAGGATGGACTGGCTAGAGGATCGAAGACAGCAGAGGAGGCTCGGCACTCCAGGTTTGCTGAGCGGCCAACCTCCCTTCTTTGGTCTGATCGTTCCCATGTCAGATGTTTCTTTACAGAGGAAATCCAGTTCTGCCAGGAGCCACCTCCTCTTCTCCCCAGAGGGAGAGCCTGGCTTTGACACGCGATGTGAGGAAGTGTGGCCAGAGGGGGCGCTCTTTGGGTGCCCATCTGGGCTTCTGTGTCTGTGCAAGAAACCCAAGTGCCAACTGAACTCTCTCTGCACCTTAAGATTTATGACACTGGCCTGAGCCTCCCTCACACATCCGATGGAAATCCTGTACTCTATCCCAAGACATAAGAATTTCCAGAGGGAGGACTCTCATGAGCACCTTGGTTTTGAGCTCATGCTTCTGCTGAATTCACTCATTTATGGATAGTCTCCTGATCCACACAAGTCATCCCAGTTTGGCAGTTTCAATTTAGACGTGGGATTCAATCCCTTCTTTGAATTCTACCCCTAAACCACTCACACCAGGCATTCACAGCTATGTCAGACTTGACTGAGTTGTGGGGAGACAGAAAAAAATGTTTTGGGGAGGGAGTCGTTACCTGTTGAAAGATGGAGAAAATTGGTGCATCTAGAAGCATGAGAGATCAACCAGTTTGGATAAAATTGATATAAATGACTTTTTAAACTGCACTTATTTAAAGTGTTCAATTTGATAAGTTTTGAAACATCACCACAGTGAAGATACTGAACAAGCTCACCCCCTCCCCCAAAGTCTCCTCCTCCCCCTCCCACCTTGGCCAACTACTGATCTGCTTCCTGTCACTATGGATTGGTTTGCATTTCCTAGAGTTTTATATAAATGGAATCATGTGGTATGAACTCTTTTTTTTTTTTTTTTTGAACTCTTTAAGACAGAGAGGGTTTTATATCTCAGAAGTGAAAACAGCTTTGCATTGAATATTAGACACACTTATTCTTTTAAAAGTGCATTGCCCACCCCACCAAGATGCTGTGCAGTGCCCACATTACTGGGCTATTCTGCTTCCCGCTGCCCCTGAATTTCATCTCACTTTTAATGCAGAGCTGTTCAGCTACCTTTTTGTTTCCTTGACTTCTGCTAATCCATATCCTTAGAGACTTATCAAGGTAATTTCCTGAACAAAAGAGAGTTCCCTCCCTAAGATCAATTCCAGTGTCAGCTGTTAGGATAAATTTTTCTATCCTCTTATGCCTTATGTGTGTGTGTGTATGCGTGTGTATGTAAGTGTGTGTGTGTGGGTGGGTGTGGGTGTGTACGTGCGCACGCACATTGAGAACTAGAAGCATGAGAGATGCAAAGGGGACTATTTTACAAAAACGTTTATTGATGACAGATCTCCCTGGTGGTCCAGTGGTTAATAATCTGCCTGCCAATGCAGGGGACACAAGTTTGATCCCTGGTCCGGCAAGATTCCACATGCTTCCAGGCAACTAAGCCCGTGTGCCGCAGCTACTGAAGCCCACTTACCCCAGAGCCCTTGTTCTGCAGCAAGAGAAACCACCACAATGAGAAGTCCATGCACCACAGAGAGTAAACCCTGCTGGCTGCAACTAGAGAAAGCCCGAGCAGTAATGAAGACCCAGCACACCCAGAAAGAAAGAAAGGGCAGTATTGGCATTTGCAAGCAAACAATTCATTAAAAAAACATTGGTTGATGCCTACCTGTACCAGACACTAGGCTAAGTCCTTTCATACATTACTTCACTTAGTCCTCCTAGCAAATACGTGACATAGGAATAAGAATTCACTTTAACAGGTGCAAAAGTGAGACTTTAAGAGGCTAAATACATTGTCTACATGCATGCATGCTCAGTTGCTCAGTCTTGTCCGACTCTTTGCAACCCCATGGACTGTAGCCCACCAGACTCCTCTGATCATGGAATTTTCCAGGCAAGACAAACACAAAAGCAAAACTAAGGCCCAGGTGTCCTGACTCCAGGCTTGGTGCTCATTCCTCTGCACTGGGAATGATGACGAGATTAAGCCTGTGTTTCACAAGTTAGTTGGGAGTCCTGCTTGGAGGTCTGAGTGGAAAAAGACAGTGAAGCTGAGTCCCAGTTCAGTGGAAGGCTGGCACCATGGATTAGTGATGTCTGACACGGGTGTGGGTGTTGAGGTGATGTTGGTATGTCATCTGTGCTTTATACCACGCTTCTTCGGTCCTTCCTGTAATGCAAAACTGAGTTATTAGTCTTCATGAGCAGGAGATCCTATGCCTTGCTCTCTGAAGGAGCACCCACAGGTTGCCCCCAGCTGGCTGGCCACATCTGATGACCCCTCTCCAGCAGGATTTCGTGCCTGACCTTGGTCCTCACACCTGAGTCGCTGTCTAGGGGCTGCAGTTGTCAGGGTTCTCCTCACATCCTCTCTCCAGCCCTTTCTCTAGGAACCTGGCCATCTTATTTCTCTTTCAAGTCTCACCACTCCATGCTAGGCAGCCAGGGCTCAGGGTCATGGCGACTGAACAGCACTCTCAGACCCCAAGGTGCGTGCCCTATTTACCCCCCTCTCTCTGACACCACTTCTGATTTTCTCTCTCAGTTCCATGGCCATCCCTGGTCCAGTCATCAGCGCCTCTCATCCACATCACTACAGAAGCCACTTCCTGTCTGCCTCCCGCCAGCCCACTCTCCTCAAGGCAGCAGGAAGCCTGTTCTCAAACATCCATGGGATCATGGCACTCCCCGCCTCTCAACCTCCTGGCATCTTCCATCCTACTAGCTTTCAACTCCTCACCGTGGAGGCCTCCGGCCTGATCTCTCTACTCCAGCCGTGCCGCCCTTCTCCACAGATGCCAATGCTCCAAACTCAAGTTTGCCTCAGGCCTTTGCACTTGCTTAAATGCCACCTTCCCAACCATCCTATCTGAAATCAGTGCTCCCTCCCTCCCCTTCTGGTCACTTGCCCTCATTTCCTTCAGAGCACTTATCACGAGATAACGGTATGGCAGACCAGAAGCTCACAAAAGCTCTGTCTTTGTCTACCTTTCAGTCTAGAATAATGTCAGGCACCTAGAGAATACCAAATAGCTGTGGAAGGAATACACTCAAAGCGCTTTTGCAAGCATGCATTTTATTACAAACTTCCTCAAGTTGTTTATGAAATAGGAGAAGAATAGTCATAATTCATGGAAAAGACATGAGTATCTAGTTGACCTTGGGCAAACCATTTAACCAGTTGAGTTTCAGTCTCCTTGTTTGCAAAATAGGGTGCGGATTGTCCTGCTTACCCGGAGAGCTGAGCAGGTTGGTGACAGGGCACAGGAAGCACCCTTCCTTGGACGGGACCACCACTAGGCTTCTCGGGAATTTTCCTGGGACTGAAGGGCCGTGGTCAATACTCTGTGCTTGCTGCCGAGTGCTGTAGCTATGGGCCTCTGAGCTGCCTGTCTTCCCCTGACCCAGACTAGAGCCAGAGGCTGGCAGGGCCTCTTCCCAGCCCCCCGTCTTCCCTTCTCCCTCCCTCTCTCCTTCTGTCCCCACCTCTTCCTGTCCAGTTCCCAGGTCCAGCTGGGAGCTCCTTCTTACCCCCTTCCTGGGAGCCTCAGAGCCGGCGAGTCAAAGGTGCTGTGCTGGCCCTTGGAGCGCAGCTGGAGGAGGAGCAGGAGGTGGTTTAGGGGAAGGGACACCGCCTCCCAGGGGCCTGAGGAATGGCTCTGGGTTCTGCACCTCACCCCCGCCCCCAAGAGAAGCTTGGTGGAAGCCCATTCTTCTCCCAGGTCACCTCTCGGACCTCTCCTCCACTGATCCATACTCCCGTCACGCCCATCACCTTTCACATAAGGGATAGGCTCCTGGGGGGAAATGCAGGCAGCACTGCTTCAGGTAGGAAGGAGGCAAAAGGGGTGGGAATGATTCTCCCTGGGAGATTGTGCTTAGGCTTGTGCTTAAGTTTAATTGCTTAGTCAAGTCCGACTCTTTGTGACCCTGTGGACTGTAGCCCACCAGGCTCCTCTGTTCATGGGATTCTCCAGGCAAGAGTACTGGAATGCGTTGCCATTTCTTCCTCCAGGGAATCTTCCCCACCCAGAGATACAACCCAAGTCTCCTGTGTCTCCTTCATTGCAGGCAGATTCTCTACCCACTGAGCAGTTAGGGATGCTAATGGTTCCTTTTTCCTTGGCACCACCTTTGAGCAATGGCCTCGGCCTGGGAGCAGCCCCCAGCATGCTGTCTGGGGAGGCAGCCTGGCTCAGGTAGCCTCCCTCATCTCACTCCTGCTGGTGGAGTCCTCGAGAAATGGTCCTTGGTTTGCCTGCCTGGGAACAGGCTGATACAGCCTGAGACTAAGTGCTCATGGTATGTCAGGACACGGGTCCCGCTGGTGACAGGGTGACCTCAGGCAAGTCACTGCCCTCCTTGGGTCTCGGTCCTGTCTGCCGGTAAATGAGGGATTGGAACTAGAGGCCTTGGGATGCTGTTTGCTTTAGGAGACTTAAGCTTCATCCAGAGCTAAGGTGCTATTGATTGTTCTTGTCTGACTCAGGTGAACTGCTTTCTGTGCCGAATTCCCGGCTTCCCAGACCCCCTGAGGGCAGGCAAGGCCCGCATCAACTCCGCGGCAACCTCATCGTCACTAATCACCACAGCTCTCCTTTGTCACAAAACCACTCTTTGCTGTTCCCATGCCTTGGTTCCCTCCTCTGTGCAGTAGACAACACTCGCTTTCCAGAGAATGAAATAGAGATGTACTTACATAAAGTTGGAAGCGACCAAGCCAGGATTTTGCCCTGCTCAACCCACAATGTTGAACCACCCGCTCATCCTCTCCAGCCTGCTGCCATGGGGCAGAACTTTGCATAAATGACCCACAGTGTTGGCAGGAAATGAGGGCCCTTCCCTAGACACCTTGGAAAACAGGGCGAGCAGGTCCCATTGCCTCTCCTAGGACAGTTGGCGAGGATCTGCATGTTTGCAGACACTGGAGCTGTGATGGAAAATGTTATCCTAGAAGGAACTTCTGCCAGCCATGGCATGCTTCTTGAGACGGGCAAAGGGCTGGCGAGGTAAGCATGATCCAGAGACAGCCCGCAGGGACAGGCCTGAGTGAAGATCAACAACACGTTGCTGGTGAGCAGGGAAAGCAGAGAAGCCGGGATGGGTAAATAAGGAGACAGATGCTGAGTGTGGAGCCAGGGGATCCAGCATGGGAGGGCCTGGGGCCAGGAAGCCTGCCTGTGTCCACGGTGATGCTTGATAGACCTGGACAGGTAGAAAAGGGCAGTGGGACGAGTCTTTCAATGCTTTTGCTCTGTTTGAGATGAAAAGAGATGGAGGCTCTGAGGTTGGTTGCAACCTTGTTTTTTTCCAGTTCCTTGTTCTGAAAAGCCTGGGGATGGTAAACAGCCTGTGCCCCCTTGCTGGCTAAGGTAGACTTCCTAGAGGAATCCAGCTCTCCCTCACATGGCAGACACACACTTCAGTTCATACAAGCAGAGGAACAAAGAAGGAAATAAACCAACCAGGAGGTTATACACCAGTCCGAAGGTTTCCTTCTAAGGCAGCCTTGCAAATAACAATGTAATGTACCAGCCTAAAATAAGCCTTCATCTGCCCAGAGCAGGAGAGGGAGTTAAGGCAGTGGCGTGGGCCTTGTTGGCCCCGCGAAGTCTAAGGAGACCTAGAACACCTGGGGATGGGGATGCTGACAGCCAGCCTCTTTTGCACCTTAGAGTCTGATGTCACGCTGGGGGATACAGTGCCCCTAAGGCCTTCCCTAGGGCTCCAGCTAGAAAGAACAGAGACGAGGCAGGGGCACACATCCTCTTTCAGATGGTCCCAGAGGAGAAGTGAGTGCGGTGGCGCTCAGCGTTCTGCCAGCCCCACCAGGGACAGCAGCTAGGTGTCAGCAGGGGAGGGAAGGCACGTGCCGTCAGTTGCAGGTCTCGGGAAGACACATCCATCTGATGGCACGGACTGTCCATTTGTATCCATTTGGTCTTCTCCTGAGATGCTGGGATTCATCTTCATTAGGGAAGGAAGGAGACATCTTCTGATGAGATCTGAGGGGTGCCTGCACCTTCATCCTGCCTCACCCAGAAGCCAG
Source organism: Cervus elaphus (assembly GCF_910594005.1). Taxonomy (NCBI): domain Eukaryota; kingdom Metazoa; phylum Chordata; class Mammalia; order Artiodactyla; family Cervidae; genus Cervus; species Cervus elaphus. The sequence goes on from NC_057815.1 coordinate 44,045,708, forward strand.
AGCCGTGGCTGGGGGCGGTTCTTCGGAGACTTCACAAGGGGGATGAGTCCTTGTCTCTCTTTAAGAGAAAGAAAGAGTCTGGACAAAGGGATTTCTGGGCAGAGGGTCTCTGGGTTCATGTCCACCCCAGAGAAGAAACCCTGGAAGAAATTGAGGACTATCTAGCCCTCAGCCTGGGGGCCCTGTGTTCTGAGGACAGACGCACTAGTTATCAATTGCTGTGTAACAAATCATTTCAAAACTCAGTGACTTAAAGCGACACTAATCATTAATCGTCTCTCATGGGGGTACGGTGCTCAGGGCAGCCTGATTGGGTGGCTCTGGCTCAGGGCCCTTCAAGGGCTGCTCTCATCTGGAGGCTGAACTGGCCCAGGGCCCTGTTTCTAAGGAGGTCCTCTCACGTGGCGGGCAAGCTGGTTGCTCTCATCTGGGCTCTCAGCAAGGGCTGCCTGGGTGTCCTCTTAGCGTGGTGACTGCTTCCCCCAGAGTGAGCCATGCAAGAGACTGAAGGGGTAAGGCTGTCACAACCTAAAATTAGAAGTCATGAGCCATGACTCTCATTGTATTCTAACTGTCACATAGTCCAGCCCCGATTCAATGGGAGAGGGTCCACACAAGGTCTAATTTCAAGGGGATCAACGGGGCCATCTTGGAAGCCAAATATCACAGCATGGATGAGAAAATACTTGGGCGTAGGGATGGCATTAGGCTTAAGGATTGGAAGCCTAGGGAATGGGGATGAGGAAGTCAGAAAAATCTGGGATTAAATTCCAGTAGTCTCCCACCAGCTGTAGGACTTCAGGCAAATGACCTTGAACGTTTATCCTCAGGTTCCTTGTCTGCCAAAAGGGCATGAGTCTCTGGCATCACGTTCTGCCCGAGGTGTGATGAGGGTGTGTGCCACATGGTCAGGCTCAGAGAGGATGATCCTTCTGTTCTTCCAGGGTCATGCCCTCCCAACGCCAGACAAAATCCATAAGCGTACTATCATCCCCCTTCTGGGGCTGCTGACAAGGATGAGGAGGTTCACAAAGGTTCCTGATGCCTCTCCCTGGGGAAGTCCTAGAGCTCCACCCACAGGGGTCCCAGGGCTAGGGATCAAGAATGTGAGTCTTCCCCTACTCTTGGTCTGGTCGAAATACCCTAAGATGGCTCATGGATCCCTAATTTTGCCTCCTTTGCCTGCCAAGTGAGCTCCCTTCCCTGGGTGATCACAGACCTAGGAGTGTGGAAGGGAATAGTAAATAGCCAGTGTGGTGTGTTTGGAGGGTAATGTTTGTGGTTCTGAGAGGTGAGGCTGGGAACACAGATGGGGGTAAGTTTTCAAAGAACTTTATTCCCCAGCTGAACATCATATCCTTTGTCTGTGGGTCCCAGGCAACTACAGGAGGTTTCCAAGCGGAAACCAAGTTCTGCTTTTAAAAACAATCAACAGGAGGAAGTTCTGGCTCCAGCTTTCTTCTCCCTGCTCCCACCATCATTATTGACCTATTCACGGCCACCACCCAAACCCACCACTTCAGGGAAAGCCTGATGAAGCTGCACCACCAAGTTAATACAAACACCCAGCCCCGGGGCTGAGCCAGCCCAGGAGGGAGGCAGCTGTAACAAGAAAGGAAATTACAGATAAGAGAGAAGAAATGGCCACAGCAAGATGAAGGGAAGGCAGGAGCCGGCAGAAAACAAACCAAGGTGTCAAGACAGAATCAATAACCATCACCGCAAAGAGAAGAAGTTGGGATTCATTACCGAGAGGGTAAAACAGACATTACCCAGCCTGCCCACGCAGCTTGCTGCACAAGTGGAAGAACTTTCAACTCGGCAAGTGCTGACGGTGGAAATACTTAACAACACAGCAACGCAGGAGACAGAGCAGGAAGACCGAGGGAGAAGCAGAGAAAGAGACATGCGGGGAGATGGAAGGAGAAAGCGTAACATGCAGAGGGACAAACATGGGTGGAATTTGATTGATTTTGTGCCTGGGTTCTTGAGCCTGGGGTGTCAAGGACAGGATCCTCTTATCCTATGGGGAGCTGGGACAGACCTGACTGTCCAAAGTGAAGGAGGAAGATGAAGGCCTGGAAGCCAACACAGATCTGTTGGAGAGACCTGTTGGAAGAGAACTTGTGACTTGGATGAGAGGCTGAAAGTTGAGCCCATTCACATTAGCCAGCTTATCCTGTGCAGAGAGCACTGGAAACTGACTCACAGGGTGGGTCTCTTGGGAATGTGTGCAAAGGATAGGAGTCCCTGTGTCCCTAATCGGGGCTTACGGTCCCCTCTCCATCCATCCTGGTAGTGGATAGGGCAGAGTCTTCCCCCACTTGGGTAGGGAAACTGAAGCTTGTGTGCTAAGTCACTTCCGTCATGTCCAACTCCTTGCAGCCTGGACTGCCACCCTCCAGGTTTCTCTGTCCATGGGATTCTCTAGGCAAGAATACTGGAGTGGGTTACCATGCCCTCCTCCAGGGCATCTTCCCAACCCAGGGATCAAACCCGTGTCTCTTATGCCTCCTGCATTGGCAGGCAGTTCTTTACCACTGATGCCACCTGGGGAAATGTCAAATCTTCAGGCCACTGGAACTGCAAAGGCAGAGATGCTGGCAGGTCCCAGAGGGGCTGGATTCTGTACCAGGCAGCAGGACAGGGCTAAGGTCAGGGATGAGACACCCCAAGGGTAGGTGAGGGAAGACTGTTAGAGCCAGCTGCAGGAGCTCAAGGAAGATGGGGTGACAGCCAGAGGGACAATCTTCAAGCCCGAGTGGTCACCATGCAAGACAGAGTAGAAATCCTGACAGGCGGGCCGAATGATGGAGGGGGCAGCAGGCAGCCTCTGGGTGGTCTGCTGCTGGTAGCAGAATCCTAGCCATGGGGAGGAGGCCTGACACTAGCAGGACAGAGATCCAAACCTGGAAAGGCCAAGGTATCAGGGAGGCCAGAAAGATAAGACTTAACACAAAGCAGATTAAAGAGCAAAGCAGATCTTACCTATCAGTCCCACGGGCCGTGCAGACCAGCCCTGGGGACCCTAATGGTGTAACCATCAGGCCAGAACTGCCAAGATTGTCCAGCCCTAAGTCCAGACTTGGGCTTGTGGCAGAACCTACTGCTGGAGGGGGGCGGGTAGGAAGGTGGAATGAGTAATCCCAGCCTTGGGAACAGGAGGGTTGTACAGGCCAGGGCCTGGCCAGGTCCAGGCACCCAAGGCCACATCCTCAGGTCTGCCTGGATCTTCTCCACCCCAGCACTGGCTGAAGGCGTGCAGAACTATGAGCAGGGCAGCTGTGGGCAGTGATGTGGGTGGACTAGAGGCCGAGGGACCTGGGAGGAAATTGGTTGGCACCCTGTGTCCCTAGGCATCCTGCACCCAGGACATGGGCCCCTGATGCAGCTTGCCTGGAGGATGCTAGAAGCTGCTTTTGGTGCTGGTATTTAAATCGTGGAGCTGTCAGGGCCAATCTGGAGTGTCAGCCAGGGGGAGCTGGTAGAGCATCCAGTGCCTGGTTCACTCACATTGCAAGAGGACAGGCCCCTGGCCACAGGTTTCCTGTTCACTCATCCCTCTTTAGGGGCGAGGGGGCCAGTGAGTGATAATACCACCCACGGACGGTTATCACTACGTATGTTATGCTTACTGTGTGCCAACCGGTGTGCTCAATGCCACACATGCTTTATCTCATTTGAACCACATACAGCTAATGTTCTGTCCATTTTAAACAGGAGGAAATGGTTTCAGAGAAGTGATAGAACTGGCCAAACATCACACAGCCTTAAAGTCGTAGAACCCAGATATGAACATATGCAGTTTGGCTCCTTGACTTCGTGAAGTCATCTTTGCCTCAAGGCCATCCCTAAGCTCTTTATATTTCTTTAGGTTCTTAAGGATGCCTGCATCCCAACCCTCTGTCCTTCCCAGGGTGGAGCCCTGTGGTCCCCTCACCCATGCTCGTCTTGGTCTGCCTGCCTCCTGCTTTCTTCTTCTTTTCACTTTATTTGTTTCTGTGTGTCTCTCAGTGTCTACACCTCCTTTTCTGCCATGGCCTCCTTTGCTATTTTCCCATGTTTTGCCTCTGTCTTCCTATATTAATTTTGTGGGTTCTACATGTCTGGATCTGCCTCTGCCTCCTCCCGTCTGTCGTTCTCACACACCTTGCAGAAAGGCCGTGTCTATTTGGGAGGATTTGCTTGGCAGATCTCCTAGACTCAGGCATTTCCTGTGGGCTCTGCCCTCCTCCCAGGACCAGCCCTTTCTCTCTCCCTGATCCCAGTTCAGAGCTGCCATAATGGGCTGGAACCGCCCCTCCAGAGCAGACAGAGGAACCAGAATCTGGACTCACCAGAGCAGCTTGCAGGGTAGGGAGGGGCTTGATCTCAGGTGCTTAGCATGGAGACAGCTTTCTTGGCCTTTGAGGGGAAGAGTGAGGGGCTGGGGAGGAACAGCATGTTGTTGAGCTGAAAACATGCGAATATTGACAAAAATCTGGTTAAAACAATTAAACTGGTCAAATATAACTGTTCTTACTCCCCAGCAGTTTGGGGTGCCCTGGATGGGCTCCTTTCTCTCCTTGCAATAAAGGGGCTCAAGCTCGGCCCCCACCTCCCTGCCATGATAGCAGCATCTCCAGGCAAGCCGCTCCCTGTCATGGGTCCCAGGGGCCTTAGGGCTACTGAGTGTTTGGAGTGACAGGGCCAGACTCACTTAGCACCTTTGCACACGCCCCCGACCTGCCTGGACCTCTCCTCCCCTGATGTGGCCGGCCCCCTCACATTCCTCGAGGCCTTTGCTGGGATGTCACCCTCTCTGCCAGGCCTTTTTCGGAACCCGCATTTAAAACTGTCCCCACCATGCCATCCCTCTCCCTTGCCCACTGTAATGCGCTCATCTCCTGCCACTATTGAATCAGTTCTCTTTGTTTCCTTCACTTACATGTGATCCCCACAGGAACAGCATTTGTCCACCTGACTTTCTGCAACCCCAGAACCCCCAGTACAGCCTGGTACATAGTGGGTGCTCCGTAAATATTGGTTATACAAGCGGTTACGCCTTTATACTTAGATTGGAACTGTTGCTGTACCATGGGGATAGTCTCGCAGTCTTTCTATGTTTTTAAACATTTTGATCTTGCTTTTCAGAATTTGAGTTATTTTCTTTTGTGTCTTTTATTTCTCATTTGCATTCAGCCTGTTCTTCCTACTCTGTACAACTTTAGGATAACATAAGTGGTAATAAAAAGTTGAAAACAACCTAAATACCCAATAACAGAGATTAGTTGGAAAATATCTAATATTACAAAACAGAATATACAATAATATTTTATCTTTGTAAACTAGACCTGATGATGTATAGATATTTATTGCTCATTATTTGGCAAAATATTTTCTCAGAAACACATATTAATAGCTGCTAAAGGAAACTCTGGTGTCGAAGAGTTTAGAAAACAACAAAGTTAAATAGGTTTCTTAACTGTGTATCTCTCGAGAGCTTCCAATTCATTTATGATGACTGTCACACTGAATATTCATTATAATGAATGCTAAGAAGCTCCAAGAAGAAAATACAATATGTAATATTTTTCAGATTTTGACCAGGTTTGTTGTTGCTATTATTGTTCTTGTTTTATAACACAAGGGACTTAAGTTCTGGAACTTTCTTTGGGAAGCGGTAAAATTAGCCTGAATACACACACACACACACACAGAATTCAGAAATGCATATACCAAAGCGCTCTGAGTGGTTGTGTCTGGATGGGTGGGTTTATAATTGTTCCTTATGCTCTTTTCACTTGTCTGCATTTTCTCTAATGTGTATTTTTTTGTAATAAGATAAAAAGCATAAACAACTAAAAACAAAACAATAAAAAAAAACTCTTAAGAGAAAAGATCTGAAATTTTTCAATTCGATGTCCCTTTCCTCTTTCGAAAGTTTTCTAATTTGTTTTCAACCTGCTCTGGGTTTTTTTTGGCAAAGCCGTTATACTTTTTATTTTGAAAATTAGTTGAAAATGAATATTTCCAATCAACAGCTCATTTTTTTAGGACCCATTCATCATCTTGACCAAATAGTCATCTCGGGACCAAATCATGCAGGAAGATGGGAGGAGAGACTTGGAGTAGGAGGTAAAAGAGGAGATAGGAACAGACAGGAAGAAAAAGAGAGGGAGTGAGGCTGGCGGGGCATTCCCTGGTGGTCCAGTGGCTAAGACCAAAGCTTCCAACGTGGGGGGCCTGAGTTCAGTCTCTGGACAGTAAACTCGTTCCTATACGCCACAACTAAGGATTCTGCATGCTGCAACAAAGAGCAAAGATCCCACATGCTACAACTAAAACATGGCACAGTGAAATAAATAAATATTTTAACAAGAGCGAAGATGGGAAGGAATGGAAGAAGAGAGCAGAGTTGGAGCAGTAGAGAAAGCGATCTCAGAGACAAGGAGGAATCAACAAGAGAAGAGACAGGAGGGTGGGCAGCCATCAGACATTCATTGGACTATTGTCCTGTGCTGAGCACAGGGGAGGGTGGTCAAGACATAGCACTGAGATCACAGCAAGATGGGGAGATGGGGAATAAACCATTTCAACAGAGTGTTTCGTGTCGTGAAGCAGGGGCCGAGAGGCTCGGAGAGGCAGCCATCAGCACGGTGAGAGGAAGTAGCAGCTGCCACCTGAGCCACCTTCTCCCAGACGGCAGAAGTGGGGTCCCTAAGCTCCCACCCAGGGTCTCCATGGAAGGGGCTTTGGGGTGGTCAACTTGTTAAGCTGGGGGGTGGGGCGGGGAGGGCTGGACCACTTGTCTCGAAGCTGCACATGCATCTCAGGCAATGTGCACTGTTTTTACAGAGATTGTTATAAATCTACAAAAATAGTGTTGCTTTTTTTTTTTTAGAAACACTCTTATTCACATGCTTTACAGAAGATTGAAAAATGTCAGCTGCTCACATCAGAGAACACATATTATCGATGAGATATGGAGACAGGTGGAGGTTGCGGAGCGGTCGAGGCTGCCTCCTCCCTCAGCCCAGGGCACAGCCTGCGTCAGGGACTGGTGCACCATGCCCTGCTCCAAGCCAGGAAGGGGGTTAAAATGGCCGCGAGGTCCAGTCCACCCCGCCAGTCCCTCAATCTGAACAACTTGAGTTGTCAGTAGAGTGTCTAAGGCTCCAGGCTCCATAACCAGACCCCTCACTGGGAGTCCTGGCTGTACCTTCCCTTGACGAGACTGTGGCCAAGTTCCTTCACCCTCACTCCCAGCCTCGGTTCCTCCTCTGTAAAATGACAGGAATAGTATCTGCTTTGCGGTATCAGTTAGTATCGGTTAGGATTTGAGAACCTGTGACAGGTTCTCAGCACATGTTTACTAGTAACACTAGCAATGACTTTTTTATCTGTCAGAGGAGAAGTGTGATGCTAAGATGAAGACTGTGTCCTCTGAACACTGGGCTTGAGACACACACTCTATCTTCCCTGCCAAGATTCCACCCTTTTCTGCTTGCTTGCCTATGTGTGGGCTCAGTCGTTTCAGTCGTGTCTGACTCTGCGACCCCACGGACTGCAGCCCACCAGGCTCCTCTGTCCACGGGATTTCCCAGGCAAGAATACTGGAATGGGTTGCCATGCCCTCCTCCAGGGGATCTTCCCCACCCAGGGATTGAATCCATGTTCCCTGCGTCTCCTGCCCTGCTGGTGGCTTCTTTACTGCTGAGCCACCGAGGAAGCCCTGTTTTTGCTTGGGGCAAATTATCAGCTGCCTGCATCCCTAGGAGAAAGGGCAACGGGAGCATCCATCCTGCAGAGAAGGAGCTGGGTCTAAGGGGTGAAGGCATAGCACCTGCCTCCCTGCCCCACCTGGAGAAGCCCCGCCAGCAACTCGTGACAGATGGCAGCACTTTGAGTGACTACTTCAATTTTAACTCCTTTCGATAATCCAGCGCCAGAAAGCCACATACTTTAAAACTGTCCCCGGATCATAGATCAACCCCAAAGGCCAAGTCCAGCTCAGTTAATAACCTCTGGAAACACCATCCATCACTGGGGGCAGCCCGTCCTTAGTGCTCTCCGCACGGACTCCTGGCAGAGACGGATGGACCTCTTCTCTTGGCAGCAACTCTTGGCTTGTTTGCATCTTGCCTTTTTACAACCAGAAACAGACATTTCTGAGCTGAGCCCAGGGTGGAGAGAGGAGTTAGGTGGGTGGCAGGAGCAATGGCGTGATTGCCCCTTAGAGAGTGGACGTGGCTGTCTCTCCCTGCCCCTCTCAGGAGATGCCCCTCCTTCCTGATCTCTCATGGGCCTGGCCTGTGAGCTTTACTCAGCCCCCTAGTATCGGGGAGGAACCCTGGAAGACCTTGGCCTCTCCTTCAGGAGCTCTCTAAGAGTCTGCTTGCTGGAGTGATTGCCAGGGGAAGGCCTAAGTGGCAGGACCATGGTGTGACAGAGTGATGCCAGCTCCCCATTGGGCGGGGGCTGCTGAGTGCTGACAGCCAAGTGTTCTAGAGGCTGGGCTAGTTTCTGGAAGCTGTCTGACCAGGGGCGATGTCCTCTCTGATGGGGATGCCTGGGGCTTGAGGGAGCCTCCTTTCTGCTGTCTTTAATACCCAGCCCTGCTGCCACATCCCCAGCCTCCTAGACTGCCACCCCACTGTCCCCTCGCTAGTCCTCCCCTACACCCAGACAAAGGCCTCTTGAAATTTAGATACCACTTTGATCACGACCCTCCTGTGCACAAAGCACATTTCCAACTGTCCCCACCACCTAGGAAATAAGGCCCAAGCTCCTTAGCCTGGTGCTCAAGCCCAGACTCTTGCTGCCAGTTGATTCCTTGGCTGAGGCCAAATGAGTCTTTCCTCCCTCTACTGTCAGCATCCTGTACATTACATTGTCTGCTCAAGCACTGGAAAAACCTCTCTTCCTTTCCACCTAGTCACATCCTACCCATTCAGTAAATCCCAGTTCAAGTCTCACCTCCTCCAGGAAGCCCTCCTTGACGACTCCAGTCTCTACTTCCAGCACTCTGATGGCATGCACTGTCCCTGATACAGCCTTGGGCATTTGGTGTAGGCAACTTCGTATTGTTGGGCTCATGCTGATTCGGAAGTTCTTATCCTTCTTTGACTTCTGTACGGTTGTCCTTGTCTTTACATCTCTTACTCTAGCCCTATCGCCACATGTTCAGGTATTTCCCAGTCTTCAAAGCTGCCTCCTCTGGGATCCATTGGCGCTTTAGATGGAAAGTCCAAGGGGCAGGAGCTGTGTGGTCTTTTCACCTCCATGTTCTCAGTGCCTAGTCCAGAGCCTGGCACAGAGTGGACAAAAGATACTGGCTCAGTTGGATGGCTTTGACTGTTGTCTTTACCTCTTCAATGGCACAGTTGCTTCCTGCCTCACATTGCAAATTATGTTCTCACCCTCACTCCATAACCTACTCAATGTGTTGTTTCCCTAGCAATATCTAGCAAGATGTCTTCCCATAAATGACAAACACTTGGATGAACCTCCGGCTGAAATCCCCCTCAGGCATCCTTGGAAGTTCTCTCTGCCCTGTGGTAACCTAGAAGCACGAGAGGGTGCTCCGTTCAGGAGTCTAATGTGCCATCTGGGCCTGGTTACACAGTTCCCAGCGAATGTATACACTGCCTTTTCATTAGCTGCTCATCTGTTAGCGGATATTTAAGTTGCTTCCACATTTTGGCTATTGTGTGAATAGCCAAGCTAAGTATTGCTACAATAGAATCAATATTATTCAGCCTTTGAAGAGAAGGAAATATTATCATATGTGACAACATGGATGAACCTTGAGGACATTATGCTAAATGAAATAAACCAGTCACAAATACTACACAATTCCATGCATATGAGGCATCTAACATAGCCTAAGTCATCGAAGCAGAGAGCAGAATGGTGGCTGCCAGGGGCTGGGGGAGGGGGAGTGGAGAGTGGCTGTTCAATGTACATAAAGTTTCAGTGATGCGAGATGAAAAAGTTCTAGAGAGCTGCTGAGATGCTGTGATTGTAGCTATGCTTAAAATTTTTTAATGTATACTTAAAAAGTTTTAAAGAGGGTAGATCTCATATTGTATGCTTTTTCCCACAATATAAAAAGAAAATGTTTAGAAGAATTAAGAGCACTATTTTTTAAAAAGCAAAAAACTCTGCAAAAAATAACAGCCCCTCAGCCCCATCCCACACTGTACCCCAATATCTTGAGAACTTGCCCCACTTTCTCTCCAGTTCTTTCTGCTCAGGACCAGCTGCCAACTGGCAGCTCTGCATTCTAGAAAAACCTTTGAGCTTGGAGTTGGGAGATTTACTTCTTGACTCTGCTCCTTATTAACTGTGGGATGTGTACAAAATATTTAGACTCCTCAGCCTGAGTTTCCTTATCTTTGAAAATAGAAATACCAGTGCTGGCTACCTGTCAGTGTTTCTGAGAGACTCTAATGAGCTCATGTTTGAGGAAGCACATCGTAAATAATAGAGAACCGCATTGCTGCTATTACTCTAGCAAGAAGTTTCTAGCCAGATGGAGGCTGGGGGGCAGAATCTGCACCTCCCCTTTCTGTTCACCCATTTGAATTAGGAACAGTCAAGATCGCAGCAGAGAGGCTCTGGAGGGGCTGATCTGCCCGAGGGGCGGAACTGTGGTTGGGATTGGATTCAGCGACAAGTAACTAAAAAATTGGTGTCTTATATAAGATAGGACTTTATTTTTCCTCTCGCATGAAAATCTGAAAGCAGTTGGAGAATGTCAGAGATGGAAACTTTGGTCCAGACACTTCTGAGGACTCCACAATCCTTCCAGCTTGCTCTTTGGTTCTCCCTATGTCCTTGTCTTCACTATTCAAGACGGCCACCATCACAGCCATGTGGGTGGCTCCGTGCAGAAAGGGGTAAATAAGAAAAGAGCTAAGGAGAGACTTCCCTAGTGGTCCAGTGGTTAAGACTTTGCACTCCCAGTGCAGGGGGCCTGGGTTCAATCCTTGGTTGGGGAAAGAGATCCACATGCTGCAACTAAGACCTGGTGCAGCCAAATATTAAAAAAGTAATTAAATAAAATAAAAAGCAAAAAAGGAGAAAAGGGCTAAGGGGATACATGGTAGCTGTATTTTAAGGAAGGTTCCTGGAAGCTGCCAGACAATACTTCTGCTACTGGGCAAAACTTAGCCACACTTCACTGCAAGGGGTCTGGGTTATGAAGTCTTTACTCTAGGGGACATGTGACCAGCGAAATTCTCCTGCTTTGGAAGAAAAATGAGTGTTAGTCACTCAGTCATGTCTGACTCTTTGCAACTCTGTGGATTGTAGCCCACCAGGCTCCTCTGTCCATGGGATTCTCCAGGCAAGAACACTGGAGTGGGTAGCCATTCCCTTCTCCAGGAGATCTTCCCAACCCGGGGGTCGAATTCACATCTCCTGCATTGCAGACAGATTCTTTACCATCTGAGCCGGCAGGGAAGCCCACTTTGGAAGAAGTGGAACATGAATACTGGCAGGAAAACTAACGTCTCTGCCATGAGATGGAAGGGGGATGGAGGGGAAGAGAGACTGGTCAAAATCCCCATGTTTTCCTATTGGATCTTGGAGCCGTCTATTACTGTGTATCTGAGCCAACGACCTGGAGAGAAGACGGCAGTTTGGACACATGGTATTTACAACTTCCTGCTGTCCTCTCCATCCCCGTGGGCTAAACAGCCCCCTGGATGCCCTAACTTTCAAGGCTGAGTGTTTAGATATATGCAGTTTCACTGCTTTCCTGCCTCAGAGGCAAAGATGGCTAAAGTAGGTTTCCTGATAAAGTAGGAAACAGGCTAGGGGCCAGTGTCATCAGGGACCCCTGTCACTAGTTGTCTGTCTGTCCATGAATTATAACAGACAGACTGCAGGGTCATGAGGCTGTCTCAGCACTAAGTGGTGGGTTGTGGAACCACTGCCTAAAAACTCCTCTAAGATGTAATGGAAAAACCCAAAGGAATTTTTTGGCCAGCCCAACACCAGGCACTTCACACGCGTTATTATCTCTGTTAATGGAAGAGGAAACTGAAGCACTGAGAGATTAGATGATTTGCCCAAATTCATGCAGCCGGTTAGTAACTGAGTCAGGTGTGACCTCGGTATCTCGCCTTCATAGCTCATGTTCTTACCCTGACCACTAGACTCTCCTTCCATTCATCTGCTTTGTGTCTATCTTGTCAAGACAGACAAGGCTCCCTGTGTTGCCCCTCTGCCTCTTTTGAAGGTTCCAAACTAGCCCTTTTCCTGGACCAGGAGATCCTTTTCCAAACCCTGTGTTCGCCAACCTTTAAGTTTCATTTCCCCCAGAAAGGGTCTCTTTGATAACCCACTGGGTCTGGCCTTGCTACTCCCTCCATCTTCCCCTTCAACACTGTACCCCTCTGGCTGGGCCCTGGTTCAGGTATTTCTGTTGTAGACGACCTGTGTATTTTTCATGTGTTTCTCTCCTGTCTTCCAACCTTGGTGGGAGTCAATGGGCTTTAGTTACAGTGTGGGCCCTGGATCCCCTTCCCTCTGCTGCACATACATCCCACTCTAGTTTGTACATCTTCCCTCCAACCTGAGGACCAGATTCCTACAATCATTGCCTCTCCACCCTGAGCCCATAATGGTGCTCGAATCATCCCTTGTGGGAAACAACACTGCTGACCTCCAGGATTCCTTTCTGGTTACTGCCCTTTCTCTTTCCCTCTTTCAACAGAATTTTTTGAAAGACTAGTCTATATCTGCTGCTTCATTTTTCTTACCTCTCATCTCTCTTCAACCAACCACAGCTTGGCCTCTGTCGTGGCATGCCACTGACCTTGTCTGGCTAAGGCACATATGGCCTTCATATTGCTTATCGACGGACCCTTCTCAGCCCTTATTTTCTGTTACTCTCCCTGGCATCTGACACTGTTAACAGTCCTCTTTCTGAAAACTCTATCCTTCCTTTATTACCATGTTCTCTTTAAACTTACCATTTTTCTGTCTTCTTATTTTCTTCTACTTTATTACATGTCCGTGTTCACCAGGCCTCTGACCTTGGTCCTTTCCTCTTCTCACCCTATACTGTCTGTCTAGGTGATTTAATATACACCAATTATTTTAAATGCCACCATTGTGCTATTGACCCAGATATATTTATGTTTCCAACACAGATCACACAGCTGAGATTCAGATCTGTATATCCAACTGCCGATTGGCCGGCCGACTCCTGCTGCATGTCCACTGTCATATCAACCTCGGCATTCTGAAACCAACTCATCAGCTTCTCTTCCTGTTTGATCTGCTTGCTGCTTTCTTTTCTTGGTCAGAGGACCTAACAGTTATGTGGTCCTACAAGTCAGGATCTGGAGAACCATCCTGGATCCCTCCTCTTTCCTTCTACTATGTCAGTCAGTACTGACAACTCTGCATCTCAAAGTTTCCCCTGAAGGCATCCTCTCTTTTCCATCACCCCCACATTTGCCTTCCTGGGTAACTGCATGAGACTCCCAGAATCACTCATTGTTCCCAAGACTATCTCTCCTGCTTTCTTTTTGCACCCAGCAGGACCCCTTAAAAACACAAATTTAGCCATTCATTCATTTGACAAATGTTTCTTTAGTGCCTATTATGCTCTAGGCACTGTCTTAAGTGTCAGAGGTACAGAAGTAGATGCCATAAATAGACTAACTCTTCCTGATGGAGTTTACCTTCTAGTTGGGTGGCTGAGGGAAAATGACAATAAATGTCAAGTGGTAGTAAGTTCTATAAAGAAGAATAGAGAAAGATTAGGGGGATGAAAACAAATCATGGGGCAGTGCTGGGCTATTAAGGGGCTCAAGGGAGATGTCTCTTAAGAGGTGACATGGGAGCGAAGATATAAAAGTGAGGAGGGAGTAAGCCTTGTGACTATCCAGGGGTGGTGAGAAGAGTCCTTCAGATAGAGGAAACAGGGTGCTTTTGGTGTTTGAGGACCAAGAAGTCAGTGTAGTTGGGAAGGAAGAGGGTTAGGCTGAGGACGGACAAGTATTGGGAAGGCCGGATGACATAGAATCTTGTGGGCTATTGCAAGGACTTTGGCTCTGTGAGTGAGAGGAAAGCCATGAGAAAGTGGGGGGCAGAGGAGGGACATGACCCAGGTTTCACCTCAGAAGAATGGATGTATAGGCCAGAAGCAGAAAGACCAGGTAGAAGCAGGTGTAGTAATTCAGGTGAAAATAGGATGATGACCTGGACCGGGACCATAGCGTACAGTGGTGATAAGGGGTCAGGTCTGGGAGACATATCTTGGAGGAGAGATGATGAGAAACTTGTGTGGACTGGATGGGGAGTACTAAGAAAGAGAGGAAGCAAGGCTGATTTCAAGGATTTCCATAGAACAACTGGAAAGATAGGAGTTGCCACTTCCTCATATGCAGACGATGGCAGGAGATTTGGCCAGTGGGCAGGGAAGGACCACTGCAAGTGTGGTTGGGACAGGTTGGGTGTGGCAGGTCTTGACCTAGATGTGGATGGGGAGTAGGTACTTGGATTCACAAGGTAGAGTTCAGGGAGGAATTGGGGCTGGAGATCTCACTTCTACCATAAATCCTCCTGTGCCTCCCCTTTGCCCTGAGGCCAGAGTCTACCCTATGTGGGGCAGGCAGAGGAGCCCTCTCAGCCCAGGCTGGGGAAGCTGAAAAAGTCAGGAAATCAAGCAAAACCTGGGGCTAAGTAGGAAGCAAAATCCAAACCAAAGAAGGGAGTTCAAATAGATTATCAACTTGAAAGCGGTCAAAAGTAACCATGATATTAATCCTTATTTGTCCAGTGGTCTTCAGCCAGTTTTTATTCTGGAAAACCTTTCTCACCTCTCTGAGTAGGTTAGTGTCTCTGTTAATATGACTTTATAGCACCATGTATATAGCTCCTCTTTGAAGGACTTATCCTAACTGACAGTTGATACTTGTAATTTTAAAAATTACATTGAGAGACTTCCCTGGTGGTCCAGTGGTGATGCTTCCCCTTCCAGTGCAAGAGGTGGGAGTACGATACCTGGTCAGGGAACTAAGATCCTACATGCCTAGAGACCAAAAAAACAGTGAACAGAAACCTTATTGTAACCAATTCAATAAAGTCATTAAAAATGGCCCAACATCAAAAAATATTTTCAAAAGATTACATCAATAGTACATTGGATACTTGTGATTTACGTCTGTGTTGTTGATTATTGCATTAATGTTTGCCTCTTCTCTTAGACTGGAAGTTACATGAGGCCAGGGATGACTTCTGTCTTTTTTTCTACCCTGATGAGAGAATGAACATATTAAGGAGCATCCAGAAGAATCCCAGAAGCAGGAGGGGAAGAGCACAGGGAGGTTGTGGTCAAAGGGTGATTGCTTGGAACACATGGTGTGTCTAAGACTGGTTTTGACGGGTTAACCATGATGCAGGATGTGGGGGAGCACAGGGCTGGGCTGCTACAGGCTCTTAGGCTGGGTATTCAGGACTATTAAGGGTCTGACTCCTTCCTGCCCCCAAAACTCATCTCTCCCAATCTCTTTCTCACCTCTGTCTTCATTTATATAATCCCAGTGGACTGCCTGTGGCTGTTATACATTTTCTATTTCATTTGCTGAGCCTTTCTTCATACTCTTCCCTCTTAATCTTCTATTCTTTTAAAGAAATATTTATTTATTTGACTGTATTAGGTCTTAGTCGTGGCACACAGGCTTTTCTTTGAAATGCACAGGCTTAGTTGCCCCACAGCATGTAGGATCTCAGTTGCCCTACCAAGGATTGAACCTGTGTCCCCTGCATTGCGAGGCAGATTCTTAACCACTGGACCACTAGGGAAGTCCTATAACTTCTATTCCTGTCCGTGGCAGGACATTGCTGTTTATCTTTCAAACTAATTCAGCTGTCTCTTTCTCCAGGCCTTCATCATCTCCTAGATGTTCATGCTTCCTTCTCTTCTATACAGTAAGGATCATTATGGGCAAGCTAACCAGCAGCTCCACGCAGTCAGAACCCCCAGCACCTAGCACAGTGGTAGCACATAGTAGGTGCTTAAGAAATGAGCAAAGGAGTGAGTGCATGAATGGCCATTTAACCCAGATTTCTTGAAACATGATAGACTTCAAACAGCCCATTTTATCACCCTGCACATGTACTCGTAGTTATCACACCATGGGTCCGGATTTTTCTTCTGAAAATTGTGGTCACTGCAGAAATAATGCAGTAGTTCCCAAGCTAAGGTCTTTGGACTCCCAGGGAAAGTCATAATAAGGCTCTGAGAGCTTCTGTCAATGTCTCAAATAGCCCCACAGAAATCATACTGTTTTCAGCAGAGCCTACCTAAAACATCAGGTTTCTCTGCTTTTAGCTGGATTGTGCTAACAGTGGTTATCTCATGCAGGAGCTGAGATTGGCTGGGGATGACTTCATAGGAGTCCCTGGGGTCTGTGGAAGGAAAAACAATAAAGGGGTGCTGGGAAGTTAAAAGGCTGGAACGGCTATGGTGGAGGATGGTGCCCTGGGTTCAGAATGGAGAGCTGTGAGAACTGGCCCTAGACTCCAGCAGAATGAGCCATCCAACTTCTCCAGGCCCCCACCCCCTCAACTGGAAAGGGAACAATTGTAACTTCCTTGAGGGTCAAAGGAGGGTGAAAGTGTCTCTAAAGGAAAAGGCTGAGCCAGAGGCAAGATTATGCCCAGCTTCAGAGGCTCCCGGGGTGGAGTGGGGGGAACACAGGCAGAGAGCACAAGAGCGCTGTTCCTGAGGTTGGAGCATGGGGTTCAGAGAGGCCTGGGCCACACGTGGTGAGGGGGAGTCCGGCAGGCGCCAGATGCTGAAGGCCTGTGAAGGCACACCAAGGGATATGGACAACAAGGTCCTTTAGGGAAAAATCCAAAATTGCCACTGGCTCTCCCTAGAGAAGGAAATGGCAACCCACTCCAATATTCTTGCCTGGAAAATTCCATGGATAGAAGAGACAGAGAAGCCTGGTGGGCTACAGTTCATGGGGTCACAAAGAGTCGGACCCGACTGAGCAACTAACACTCGAGTATAGTGAGTGACGTGAATCCCAGTGCTCCCCTCTGCTTCTCGGGGAAAAGTCCGAAGCACAGAATTTACTCCCAGCCCTGCTCTTTGGGTGTTGATTTCAGCTGGAAGGTCCCGACCCAGCTGTAGCTCCCCACACATGGAGCTCCTTTGGGAGTGCAGGTGTTGCTGCAGCGATGCTCAGGGCAACCGGCCAGGTCACTGGGACCAGATGCTGGCTCCATGGCAACGAGGACCAGAGTGAATGAAGGAAGCCCCGGTGGCTGCTGGGAGCCCTTGGTGGGAGGTGCCACCGTGCCCTGGCTGAGCCAGAACAGGGCAGATGAACACTGTGCTGCCGCTGCACCCACCTCTCACCCCCATCCCCAGGCTTCCCCTATAAACCCTCCATTCCTTGAGACCAGTGAAAATGCTGCCTTCCACGGAAATTCTGCCTCCCCTGAGTCCCAACTCAGAGTTTATTCATTCTTTCTCTGTGTTCCTACAACACATTGCAGACACCTCCACTTACTTCTTATTTTGTCCTGCCTCATGTTTTGATGATTTCCTTTCTTGCCTTTTTCCTCCACCACACTGTGAGCAGGCTCGCATCTCGTCTGCACTTGTCCCTTCCTGAATGCTGAGCCTGACTGCTGCAAGAAGTCAATAAATGGTGTTGACTGTGGGAGAAAACATCCTTGGTGACCAAACCTGATGCCTGATTTGCTGGTGGCCTGGTATGACCAAGCAAGCACTGAGCACCATTACCCACACCTGGGGCACATTCTTCCCTGTGTGTGCTTTCAGTGTCAACAATGGAAAGGGCTGAAAGAATGACTGGAGGACTCCTTGGAAAGAGTTTCTATGAAAGCGTCAAAAGATATCTCCAGTGAGGATCACACGGAAACCACTCCAGAGGTATTAATGTTCTACCGTTGAAATTTCCAGAAAAGGTGATGGTGTCAGAGCGATCCTGTTTTGTACCTAACAGATTCTGTTTTAAAAAACTTTTTATTTCGTATTGGAGTTTAGCTTATCAACAATGTTGTGATAGCTTCAGGTGTGCACCAAAGGGACTCAGTCATACATATACACGTATCCATTCCCCCCCAAACTCCTCTCCCATCCCGGCTGCCACATAACATTGGGTAGAGTTCCTGCTGGTTTTTGTGTTTTTGTTTTTTTATATTTTTTGTTTACGTATTTATGGCTGTGCTGGGTCTTTGTTGCTGCACATGGGCTTTTTCTAGGTGCAGTGAGAGGGAGCTACTCTCTAGTTGCAAAAGCAGTGCATGGGTTTTTCATTGCAGTGGCCTCTCTTGTTGTGGCTTGAAGGCTCTAGAACACGTGAGCTTCAGTAGTTGGGGCACATGGGCTTAGTTGGCCCTCGGCGTATTGAAATTTCCAGGACCAGCAATCAAACCAGTGTCCCTTGCATTAGCGGGTAGATTCTTAACTGCTGGACTGCCAGGAGAGTCACCTGGCAGATTCTCGAAAACAGAAAATCCTGCTGGAGTTCTTCCCTTCAACCTGCTCAGCCCATTTCCTGGGAGGAACCGCCCACCCCCACCATGTTCTTCCCTGCATGCCTGGAGTTGAAGCTAAGCCGGCAGAGACCCAGCTGGCTCCTGTGGGGTGTGCGTGGGGCTACTGAAAGCAAGCAAAGAAGTGATGTCTGCTGGTGACCTCGGCAGCCTGGGACCTGCTGCAAGACGGTCTGATGGTGGCAGCCCCACGCTTGTATTCAGGGACAAGGAAGCACCTGATGGTTGCTTTGTCTACCATGGCCCCTCCAAGTCATGGCGCAGGAAAAATACTTGCCTCTGTCACTAGGCTGCACCTGTAAATAAATCGGAAGATAAAAAGGCCTTTCTGCTTTTCAAACTGTGACAGGCGCATCCTGGTAAATTGCCTTCATGCTTTTTTAATAGAAGTAAAAAGGTTTGGGAGGATTGCTTCGCCCTAATACAGAAGCACTTTTCTCTCATTTGAGCGGCCGCAGATGGGATAATGAACGCATTTTTATCTTTGTCTCTAAACAAAATACAAAGAACCTGGAGTTAGAAAAACTTGCCTTTGTGGCATTTCGAGGAAAAAGTAAGATGGGAGTGGGTGGAAACCAGCCCCCAGGTGCTGGGAGCTAAAGGTTGGGGATTTGTTCCCCTCCTAAAGCAGGCTGCCTTCTTTTGGACTGGAAGTGTGCTTGCTTCCTGGATTCAGAGGCCCACTTCTGTATCTCAACCTCGGTTTGTTTATCTACAGAATAGCTGTAAGCTTCTTCATTCCCGTTCTTGTTGGAAAAGAATGAAAACCTCCCTGGCTCAGTCCAGGCAGATGGCAGGTGGTCAAACAGCATCAGTTAAAGGTCATACTTGTTTTGCATCAGAATGTTCATGTGCCTGGGCACATGTTGCGACCAAGAAGCAGGCATTCAAGGCGCGCCCCCCCTTCCCGCCCACAGCCCACTATGAGGAGGAAGGCTAGGTGAATGGTTTCGGTAGGCCTGTCAGACACTCGGCCATGATGTCTGGTTCCTGGGGTCTCTCACCTTCTTGCAGCCCTTCCTGGGGATTCAGGCTTGCTGGCACCTCCTTCCACCAATCCCTTCTCTGGGCTCTCAGTGCCTCTCACACTGATGTGCAATTCTTTATCTACGCATTGGTCTTTGCTCTAAAACTGGGAGGAAGAGAAGACAAGCCTCATGCTTGGTGGGTGCTCTCATTCTTAGTGCCCAGCACAGCATCTGGATGCCCAGTGGGTACTTGCAATGAACTGTTTATGTCCCCAAATTCATATGTTGAAGACCTAACCCCCAGTGGGATGCTATTTGGACATGAAGTCTTTGGGAGATAATTAGGGTTGGATGAGCTCATGAGGGTGGGACCCTCATGATGGAATTCTGCACCCTCCTCCCCCTCACCTCCCCCCTCTGCCCGCAGGTAGAGCAAGCTGCACACGCAGCAAGATGGCTGCTGACAATAAATCAAGAGCAGAAGCCTCAGAAATAAACCTACCTTGCTGGCACCTTGATCTTGGACTTCCCAGCCTCCAAAACTATGAGAAATGAATTTCCACTGTTTCAGCCAGCCAGTCTATGGTATTTTGTTATGGCAATCCTAGTTAAGTCCTCGAAGAATGTTTGTGGATGAATGAATGAGTGATCAGGAGACATTTGGCTGTCTCACACTTGGGATGAACAGTGAAGCTGGCCAAGTTCCCCTGTGGAGAAGGGTGTGGCTGAGCTCCAAAGCTGAGGGCTCTGCCTGCCTCTCTGCCCACCCATTGCCTGAGATAAAGGGGGGTGAAATTGGCTGTGTAACCTTTACCTTCTCATCCACTTCAAGGGTATAAAAAGGTGGAGAGGTTGAGAGTGCTGGGAGGCTTTCTCTGGAGTGAGCTATCAGTGGGCCGTGTCCCAACTCCTCTCATGGGAAAGGGAAGGGGGCTGCCTCCCTCACTAACCAAATAAAGGAAGTGGACGAGAGCCACATGAGAGCTGGACTGAGGCTGAGAAGGTCTAAAGGTGAGAGGCTGTGGCTGGTGGCCTGAGGAGGCTGGGCACAGAGGGACTAGATGGCCTCAAATTGCTGCCTTTCTAGAGTCTGGCCGGGTATGGAGGTGGGGGACTCCCTCCTCTGGGCTGGTGTGGACCTCACAGAGGGATACCAGCATCTCTGAAGGCATCAAGCATGGGCCAGAGGACTGGGCCCTCAGCTGCAGAACTAGAGGAAGTGAGGGTCATAAACAACCAGTAGAGGAGGTGTCATCCATAACAGGAGACCACATAAGCCCCCGACAAGAGAAAGTGTGTTAGTTGCTAAGGCATGTCCAATTTTTTGTGACCCCATGGACTGTAGCCTGCCAGGCTCCTCTGTCCATGGAATTCTCCAGGCAAGAATCCTGGAGAGGGTAGTCATTCCCTTCTCCAGAGGATCTTCCTAACCCAGGGATAGAACCAGGGTCTCCTGCATTGTAGGCAGACTCTTTACCATATGAGTTGCCAAGAGGAAGACTTGAGCTTTGGAATCTGCCACCAGCCTACAAGTCAAGTGAGACCTCCCTGGCCTTCCTTTCTCCTCCCATCTCTACCCTATCTGAACTTTGGATGAGGGTAGGGATCCAAGCAGTCATCAATGAATAGAGGAGGAGGTGGGGTAAGAACACAGTGATGAAACTGACCATCCCTGCACCCCACTTCTCAAGGTTCCCACTGGAGCAGGTCCAAGCTGGGCGATGGAAGTCTTCAATGGGATGAGAATTGGAGGTGCTAATAGTAGATTGATCTGGAGTTAAAAAAAAAAAAATCTGAGTGTTACCTCCCAAACTAAGGAGTTTTTCTGAGAAGTTCTCCAATGCCCAGTAAAGAATATGCTTGAAGGCACTGTAGCAGAATGAAAAAAAAAGATTGAAGCTGCTCTTTGCTTGCACCCTGTCAAGTCCAGCTCCACCTGTGCACGGGTTATCCTGTGTTCTGCCCATGTGCTCCAGGGAAGCCTAGAAATACACCATCTGATGGAGAAGAAGTTTGCAGCAACTCCTGAAGAAATTCCAGCCTTCATTCACCAAACGGTCTGCCTTATCTGGCCTAACTCAGAGTTCAGCAAGAGAGGGAAGGGGGCCTTCAGATTTCTTCCTAATCAAGACTCAGCACATTTTTATCCTCATTAGAAGATAAGCCAGACACCAAGGGGGTTTAGAGGGAGAGAGAGTGCATTCATTTAGGCTGTTTCTTTATAGGATTCTTTGCCTGGGGTCCCCTCCCAGCATGAAGTAGGGCCAAAGAAGAACGAGGAAAGACTCTTTGGAAGATTAGCCTTTGAGCTGTGGCTTTCTTCTTTTATTTATTATTTATTTTATACTTAATGTTCATTTTTTTCATTTTATTTTAAATGTTCAGAATTCCCAGACAATCCAGACACATGACTGCCTTTTCATTTGCATATGGGAAGACCCGCAACTGCTTCGAACACCAAGAAAATTATCCCTGAATTAAGCACAGTTTCAGGTTAGATGTACGGCTCACCTCTTGAATTTGTTCCAGAAAGTGAGAACTTGCAATATTTCTTTACTGGTTTAGCTTAACCCCTTCAGAGCCACCCTTTAATTCTCCTCCACGATGAGGCTGCTTTTGGAGAGGGGAGAAAAATAAACACAGTAAGGACTCTGGCAGCAGGCTGGCTGTGCACTCAAATGGAAATGTGTTTACGGTGTGAGGGGAAAAAAAATGATTTGGGGCAGTGAAGTTGGCAAAAAAGAGATAAAGGGGATTTGGTTAGAAGCGAGAGTTAAATGATAGTAAAGGTCCAGAGAAGCTGTGATCAATAAATATAAAGTTCAACCTCATTGCTTTTCTGCTGCTGAGAAGAGCTGAGCCCCGCCTGCTCCCCCCACCAGGCCTCGGGTTGCAGGCTGTGCTGGTGGATTCAGCCAAGGAGACCCTCAGACTCCAGCATAGAATTCACTGTCTAAGGAGATCACTCGCTGAGGCAAAGGGCGGACATAGTGTTCCTGCCACTCCTGCTGGGGTACAAGACAGGAACCAGCCTTCCTACAGGGGGCGCTCTCCAGAGAGCCCTAAGTTCCATGGAGCACACTGTTTTCAAGATAATAGCTTAGCCCCAAACAGGAACTTGTTTATTATCGGCATAAAATGTGGGGCACACATCCACTTGCTTTGTGTATGTTTTGGACAAAAATAAAGTGAAAAATTCTCAGAAATGGCCAAAGTCCGTGAGAGTCAATGCAAGACAGATGCCCACCCATTTACCACCATCGTCATGAACCCAGGGCCTTGTATGCCAGGGCAAAAGCCCTGGTCTCTCTCCAGACCAGCAAGACAGGATTCTGAACCTGGGATGCCCAAGTGACTCCAGGTGGGTTCTTCAAGAGTGTCTGCAAGCTTCCTAGGGAGAAAACTATGCTTTTGCACATTTTTCTGAAGTTCTCAGTTTTCTTTCTACCCTCAAAGAGATTGGGCTTCATTAAAAGGAGAAAAACACTTGTGTGTCAAGCTTCGTAAGATATGAAGATACTGGATTACACATAAATATACAGACCAGCAGAATTATGAATATTGAGGAAGTGAGATTATTACTTCTTAGAACCTGGGAAGGATGAACTAGTGAGGTTTTCCTTCCACCCCTCCCTCCCTCCATCCATCCATCCACCCCATCAATGAGCATCTAATATGTACCAATATTGTATAAGTGTAGAGGTTTTAGATACAAATGGCTCAGTGTGGTAAGGGAGATAGGTATGTGACGAAATATTGTGAAGTAAGTTCTAGAATAGATGCATTCCCAGTACAATTGGAGGCATGAGGGAAGAAACACCATGAGGAAGAAGACGGGGGCTCTGGTGGGCTTCGTAGAGGCTTCAATGCTTGAGCCAGGACTGAAAGGATGACTAAAAGTGATAGAATTCATTTTCTTGGATTCTTTAGAATGAAGGTAGGGAGGGCCTCCCAGGTGGCACGGTGGTAAAGAATCCACCTGCCAATTCAGGAGACGCAAGAGACGTGGATTCAATCCCTGGGTCAGGAAGATCCCCTGGAGAAGGAAACGGAAGCCCGCTCCAGTATTCTTGCCTGGAAAATCCAATGGACAGAGGAGGGCTACAGTCCGAGGGGCTGCAAAGAGTTGGACATGACTGAGCGACTGAGCACACACTCACAACAGGGAGCAATTCAGATGCCTCCTGACCAGTCCTGTTCAGGATTTTGGAGCATCTGACTCTGCAGGTGAGTCCGGGGATGTGTGCTGGCTGTGTGCTTTATGCGTGTCTTGGGGAGTTGACAGAGGCGGGGAGATGGAGAAGGTGGAGGGGCCCTGTGTTCAGTATTCTCTGGTCTCCTGTTTTTCTTAGTCTCAGGCAGAGAGGGAGAAGAGCTGGAGGCTCATGGTGATTGACGAGTTTTTCAGCGGAGAGCGACAGGCTAATAAATGGAGTGGAGAGCAGCAGAGGGCCGTTTGGGCAGGATATTGCTTCCCTCCCTCCAGTCTCCATCCCCAGCTGCATCTCCAGAGACTGGGGACAATGACCTGGCTGGCCAATAGATGGGGAGCAGCCAGGAGCAGTTTTCCTCCCCCTTCCCTCTCTGCCTCCCTCTGGAAGCAGAACCTGGGAATGGAGGAAGGGGCATCTGGGCACTTTGCTCCCCACAGGAGCTGGTGTGAATGCAGTCCTGGGCCCAAGGAGGAGTGGGAAGTGCAGCCTTTTCCCTAAACAACATCTGTTCTTTTTGGTTTGGTTTAGAAGACATTTCACAGCTGGCTTCTAGCAAGCCGCTGATCCCATGCTAACAAAAGATGGAGGGGGGAAGGACCAACTCAGCCCCAGGAGACTGCTGCTGCCCAGAGACAAGGAAGCCTTTGCTATTTGCTAACAGGTGTGTGAATGGGGACTTGGAGAGACCTGAATTACTCAAAGGGATTTACCGGGGGTCTCTGTGCCCCAGAGCACAGCTCTGGTGAGCACAGACAGAGGGTGAGAAGGGAAGAGAAGAGGCCGGGACAGGCAACTAAGTCCCAGCTCTGCTCCTCCTGCTTACAGAGCAGAGCAGTTACAGAGGGGAGCACGGCAAGTATTGGAGAAGAACAACCCCCTAAACCTGGAGTTAGATTAGCATTTTCACACTTAAAAATTGTTTAATGCCTGTTAGTTTTCCTGTCCATTCTGCCCTCCCAGGAGCCCTACAAAGCAGATATTTTTATTTGTCAGACTTCTTTACAGATGAAACACCGAGGCACAGAACCTCAATTGCATAACTAGCAAGAAGGAAAGGCACAAACTCGGACTTTGAGGTCTTCTGGCTTCAAAGTCTGTGCGATTTGCAATCAAATCATGCCTGGCCATTATAGGCTTCTTGAAGTTTACAGCCTTTCCCCCGAGTTCCCTGGGACCCCAGCAGAGAGGAGCTGGTAGCTGGTTCTTTCTTCATCTGAGCAGGAGAATAATGGTGGGTCAGCCAGGGTGTGCACATAACCTGCTCTCAGCAAATGCATGAAAGAACAAATTAAATTTTTTTATTTATTTTTAATTGTGCAAGTGATATATAGTTACATTTAAATTATTCTCCAATTAAGATAAATAAGTTAATTAAAAAAATAAAAGATCCATGCAGGACTTCCCTGCTGGTCCAGTGGTAAAGAATCTGCCTTGCAATGCAGGGGATGTGGCTCGATCCCTAGTCGCAGAACTAAGATCCCACATGCGTGCAGCAACCAGGCCTGTGTGCTGCAACTGCGGAGCCAGCACACCACAGCTAGAGAGTCCAGGGCCACATCAAAAGATCCCGCATGATGCATGGAAGACCCTGCATGCAGCCAAAGACCCAACACAGCCAAATAAATAAATAAACATTAAAAAAAGAGGTCCATGCAGCACAAATAAATCCTAAGTGTCCTTCCCTAGAAAGGATTCCCAGTCCTTTCTTGGTGGTAACCAGAGGATTGGTGTGTGTCCTCATAGACCTCCTCTGGGGCATTTTACATATACACATGAATAGGAAATTACTGGACCTTTTGATTACCACATAAGTGGTAAAATGTGGTCCTATGGCTTGCAGCTTACTCTTTACACTTAATAATATGACTTGGAGAGATTTCACTACCTACAGACCTACTTCATTTTTTAACAGTGAAATAATATTGTATTAAGGAAGCATATATATATATATGTATACATTATATATATATGCTTATATATATGATGGGCATATATGTATATATAGCTTCCCAGGTGGTACCATGGTAAAGAATGCCTGCAATGCAGGAGATGCGGGAAACGTGTTAGATTCCTGGGTCAGGAAGATCCCCTGGAGTAGGAAAAGGCAACATACTCCAATATTCTTCCCTGGAAAATTCCATAGACAGAGGAGCCTGGTGGGCTATAGTCCATTTGGATTGCAAAGAGCCGGACATGACTGAGCACTCACACATGCATGTATATATATGTATACAAAATGTGTATACATAATATATATGTATGTATATATAAAATATATAATGTATGTGTAATATGCATATATGAGACTTCCCTGGTGGTTTAGATGGTAAAGTGTCTGTTATATGTATATATGGATATACCCTTATTTTCCAATCTTGGACATTGGAGACACAGTTTTTCACTATTGGAAACATGATAAAGGGCATCTTTGTCCATGTTTTCCTGTATTCATAAATGAATAATTCTCTAGGAGAGATACCTAAAAGTAAAATTCCTAGGAGAAAGGCAAGTGCATGTATTCAATTTAAATAAATTTATTCTTTGTCAGTTTACACTCCCCAACAGTGGTAGAGCAGTTCTCATTTCCCTGTACCCGCTTGAATGCTAGATATTATCAATATTATACTTTTTTCCAAAATAAAATATTTCATTTGATTTGATTCAAATTTCCCTGATTTCTGTAAACATTTTTCATATGTTCACTGCTTATTTACCTTGCCGCTTCTTTGAATTACTTCTTCCTATTTTTTGCTCAGTCTTATCATTTTTGTGGAAGCTCTTTACATATCCTGGATATTAATTCATATCTGTTATGTATGTTTCACCTATCTCTCCCAGTCTGTCAATTACCTTTTAACTTTTCTTTATGAGTTTTTTCATCAGACAGAAACAATTAGTTTTGACAAAGTCAGCTTATCATTTTTAAAAATAGTTTTGGTTTTACTGTATTTCTCTGATAAGGTTGTCCCTATTCCAAGGTCATAGTATAGTTTTTTCTGATATTTTTAGAGCAGTCCCCTCTCTTTTGAAGCTCTTTAGTCAACTTGAAATATATTTTGTTATAGTGGGAATTTGGTTTTAAATTAATTTTGTTCCAAATGGATAGCTTTGTTGGCCATTACTGGTGGCCCACCTAGTGTTTATTTCAACTTTCCCTAGATTTTCTTGTGGCATCCAGCCCACGACAATTATTCCCTGGGCTTTGGGTCCAGGCCTCATCGGTTTAAGTGTAATCCCATTGTTATTTTTCAGTTGATAAGTTGTGTCCAGCTCTTTGCAGACCCACATGCTTCAGTAGCCAGGCTCCTCTGTCCTCCACTATCTCCCAGAGTTTGCTCGAATTGATGTCGGTTGAGTCAGTGATGCTATCTAACCATCTCATCCCCTTCTCCTTTAGCCTTCAATCTCTCCCAGCATCTGGGTCTTTCCAGTGAGCCAGTTCTTTGCATGAGGTGGACACCTAGCCTAATCATCTGAGCATGGCATAATGTTGGTCATGGTGCTTAGTTCAGGATGAGCATAAAACCCAGTTAAGATGAGCGGAAGTTTACTGAGTGCATCTGGGGAAAATAGTTTGCTCACTTCTCAAAGTCTGCACTGGGAGAAAGTAAGAATCCCTTTCTTTGGACATCATGATTTGTGGCTATGGATTCAGGAGCTTGTTGGGCTTCTTGGCACCATGAGAGAAGTCAGCCTGAGGATGAGGGCAACATGGGGAAAGGGCCACAGCCATAAAGGAAGCCTAGAGAACAGAGTCAGGGCCCCTGAGTTTGGCCAACCTTGAGGCCTCACTACTGCCTTATCTACCTCTGGACTTCCTTATGCCAGCAATCCATTTCCTTATTATTGGAGCTTGGTTATTTCAAGTTCTCTGTCATGAGCAGCAGTGAGTACCTCAAACTGATACAACAAGCAGCTGTACCAGAGCTACCTTAACTTGTGAACTCATGGATGAGCAGTCCATCCCAGATCATTAATCAGAAATGCTGTCATCATTTACTCTTGCACCTACATGATTTGTTTATTACCTGTCCATTCTTAGGCTCACGTCTTGCTGTTTTAATGACTATAGCTTAGGTCATCGTTATGTATTTTATGCTAGTAGGGTAGATCCCTCTTCAGCATACTTCTCTTTCAACAATTGCCTGGCTATTCTTATTCTTTTTATCTTGTGGGTGAATTTAAATTATGTTGATCAAGTTCCAAAAAATTCTGTTGGGATTTTGCTTTGTCTTTGGGTAGAATGGACATCTTCACGATGCTGAGACTTCCCATCCAGGAACATTAGTTGTCTCTCCATTTATTTAGATCTTCTTCTGCAATACTCAGTTGAGTTTCACAGTTATTGCATTACAGTCTTGTTCATATCTTAACTGGGTCCATTCCTTGGAAACTTAGAGGCATTTCTTCTTATTGTTTTTTTCCCTATTTTGGATGTCTTTTTAAAAAAATTGGTAGCATGGATAGAAGCTTGAATTTTTTGGTTGTTGTTCTGATACTTTTATCAATGTGCTGAAATCTTACTAACAGTCTGTCATGTCATTCTTTTGAATTTCCTAGGTAGATGATCATATCACTTGAAAATAATATTTTTCTCCTTCATTCTCCTTCTATTCATCCTCCATTCTCTTTTTCTTCACTTAAGGCAGTGACCAATACCTCCAGAAACATGTTGAACAGGACAGACATCCATATATTCTCTCCAGACAGAAAGGGGACATTTTTAAACATTCTTTAGAAGTAATGGAATTAACGAAGTATAATTTTCTTCCTACTTATTGAAGCTTTTTTTTTAAATGATGAAAATATGTAGGATTTTATCAAATGCTTCTTTTGGTATGTAGCAAGATAGCCATATAGACTCTTCCTTTATTACATAGTGAACTATGTTAACATATTTTCTAATGTTGAATTGTCCTGTATGACTGGGATGAACTCAGGCTGGTCACAAGGGACTAGTCTTTCAATCATTGCTCAGTTTTATTGGCTAATACTTTTTTTTTATTTGGGGCAGCAAAATTCAAAATAAGTTGAATATTTGAGGGTTTTTTTTGTTGGTTTGTGTGCTCCTTGCCTGGTTCTTCCTCTCCCTCACTGACTGTTGCCTCTCAAGCTCTTCTTTTTGGCCCCTGACCTGGCCTGAGGGCTCCGGCCTTGGGCCTCAGACTCACTTTGGGGTGATCTCTCCCAGACCTGTGGCTTTAACACCATCTATGTGTTGACAGCTCCTGGATGTATAACTTTAGCCCAGTCCTGCCCCTGATTCCAGCTCCATATAGCTAACATTCAGATCTACTTAACAAGTTCAGAAAAAAATTTCCGCTTAAAGCTATTCCACCCACAATTTTTCCAGCTCTGCAAATGGCAACACTGTTGTCTAGCTGCTTAGGCCAAAAACTCTGGGATCAATCTTAACTTCTCTTTGCCTTTCATAATTCACATCCAATCCCTGAACAATCCTCTGGTTTTGCTGGTATCTGACTACTCCCATTACAGTAAATCCCCTACATATGAACCTTCAAATTGGGAAATTTCACAGTTAAGAATGTGTGTTTGCATGTCCACCCACTTAAGGTAGCCCACCCACTTAAGGTAGCCCACCCACTTAAGGTAGCCCACATGTCTGGGGTACATTGTCAGTGGGGTGCCCTCCACAAGTGGTTCTGTGTTGAGTATTTTACTGTACAGCACTGTATAGAAGACAGTAGTACAGTGTCTTTATTTCAAACCCAGAATGTCTAGAAGCAAGCGTAAAAGCAGTAATAACGTAGCTCGTACTGCTTAGAAGCACCAAGCAATAACGATGGAATTGGAGGCCCAGAGAATGGATGAGGAGAGACAAAAACAAGAAGAAGAAGTAACTAAAGAATCAAAGAGATCCATGATGCAGGTAAATGGCAAGGGGATTTTCTTTTTACGAAGAGGCACTGTTAGTTTTTGAGGCCCGGGACCTGAACATAGAACAAGCACATGAAGGTTGCAGCAGCCGTTCAGAATGCAATTCAGCACCACCATGTCATCTGTGATGAGAAAAAAAGAGCTGCTACCCAGACGTCACTGGATAGCTTTTTCAAGAAGGTAGATAGAATTGAATCCAGCAAGGAACCAGAACCTGTGCCATCAACGTCAGGCATGAATGAAATTGCAGTTTGTCCTCCATCTCCTATTGCTGACAAAGGTTCAGCTCTACCGTCTCCCACCCTCTTGCCCTCCTCCGGTCTGTAATTCTTCTTGTCTGTTCACTCGATGCCAGCCCCGGTATGACAGCTGTTGTGCTATACTACTGTCTTTTCAAGGTATTGTACTATAAGATTAAAAATGTTTTATTTATTTTTTGTGCTTATTTCTGTATTATTTGTGTGAAAAATATTATAAACCTATTACAGTATAGTACTATATAGTTGACTGTGTTAGTCGGGTACCTAGGCTAACTTTGTTGGACTTATGAACAAATTGGACCAGAGAAAAGCATTCTTGGAACAGAACTCACTCATATATAGGGGGGACTTACTGTGCCTCCAACTAGTCCAAGCTATCATCTCTTATCTTGTTGTACAGTCAGAAAGTCGGGTCCAACTATTTGCAACCCCATGGGCTGCCACACACCAGGCTTCCCTGTCCTTCACTGTCTCCTGGAGTTTGCTCAAACTCGTGTCCATTGAGTCAGTGACACCGTCCAACCATCTCATCCTCTGTTGCCCCCTTCTCCTTCTGCCGTCAATCTTTCCCAGCATCAGGGATGACTGCAATAGCCTCTACCAGTTCTGCCTGCTTCCAGTCTTACTCTCCTGCAGTTTATTAACAAGGCAATGTGGCCCCTAACCCCTTCATCTCAATCACTTGTTTCTATCCATGCTGGCCTCCATGCTTTTTCTCAGATGTCCATGATGTTCTTCAGCCTCAGGGACTTTGCATCTGCTGTTTCCTCACCCCACATCTCCGTAAGTCTTTCTTCCCTACTTCCTTCAAATCTTTGTTCAAATGACTCTCCCAAAGTCTTCTGAAACCACCCTGCATACAACAGCAACCCTCTTTCCCAGCCCTCCCCACATGCCCAACCTGCTTCCTTTCCCCCTTAAGGTGTTTAACATACTATGTGCTCATGTGTTTGTTCGTTGTCTTCTTCCCCCAGGAAGGCAGACACTTGCCTGTTTGTTTGCTGTTATACCCTCAGCTTGAGGAAAAATGCCTGCAGGTATTAATTTGTCTCATAAACATTTATTAAATTAAAAAATGTTTTTTCTTCTGCATTTGTGGTTGACTTTAATGCCAAAGAATTTTACACGTATATCCCACTTTCATCCTTTCAAAATATCTGTAACAGAAACAGGGACAGAATTTTATACTCTTTTTTTTTTTTCACAGATTCGAAAACTGAAGCCCAGAGAGCCTAAGGGATTTCTCAAGGTCAGAAACCAGCTGAGGGTTGAGTTGAGTTAGATTCTATACCTGCTGCAGACCTGCAAGACTGTCAGCATCAGAGGTTGGGGAGCTGTCAGGAGCTGGAAGCTCAGATCAGGTGAGATGAGAAGACTCTGCCACCCGTCTGTCCTTACCTCCTGTCCTACTTCTTGGAGAGAGGACATTAGACAGAAGAAACTATGGAGAACACGGGTGTGGGATCCACCTCTAAAATCAGCTGTTGACTCTGGCCCCATGTAAACAAGGATTGTTCCTATCTATGTGTGCTGACCACCTGCTCTTTTCCTCTCCAGGTCCGCTCTCCACCCTTCCCCACCTGCTCTGCCCCAACATGCACAGCATTCACAACTTCCTTGCTCGCTGGCCCCTGGTCGGGCTGGGCCAGTGGGCAGCACCAGCAGGATATCAGAGCTCAGGAGAGCAGTGAGCCTGGGATTGAGTCCCCTGACTCCTTTTCCGCACCATCCCCATCAGCTGGCCATGTTCCTCCATCAAGAGCCACAGCTCCGATCAGGGGGTCTGCTACCCCTGCTCTGAACATGACTCTCTCTCTGTGCTAGTAACTACCTGCGTCTGTCCTTGTCCCTTCAGACCCAGGGAAGGGCAGAGACCCTGCCCTGTAGCTAGACCAAGGACAGTGCGCCAACTGCAGTTAGTTTCCTTAAACTGTGCTCACACCTCTGTAAACAGTTCCCAACTCTCTTTACAGTCTGGAGATTAGCTGTGTCATTGCCCCTTCCCCTCCTCCCTTCCCCTCCCCAGGTCCCCAACTGGCTTTACGGCTTGAAGATTTTCAGGAGGTAACACACAAGTGCCCGACACAGTCCTTGGGACAAAGCAGGCTCTTCTCACATGTCGGTTCCTCTTTTTTCGGGGCCCTGAAGGGGCTGCTGAAAGATATACGTGGGAGGTGGGGTCTCAGTGGGGAGATGCTGAGCTTTGCAGGACAATGAAGCCATGAGGAGGAGGGACGGCTGCAACTCAGAGCAGAGTGAGAGGGTCTCAGGTCCCCTCTTCCTCCCCACCCATGTCCTGAACTCAGAAACCCAACTGATGGGGGCTCCCAGATTCTAGCTGGTTTCAGAGCCCGCAGGGCATGGGGTGGGGAGGGGGTGAAGGTGGCAGGTGGGGACAGGGAGAAGGGAGGAGGCATCCCACAACTTGCTCTTCAGCTTTTCTATCTGATAGCACTTTGCAGCTCCTCGGTCCCTGCTTCCCCCAGGCTGATACCAGGCAGACACGCAGCTGCCCTCCCAGCCCGCCCCATCCCAGCAGCAGCCTGGCAGCCTCTGTCCAGGCCCTGGCCTGGCAGCAGGAGACAGGGCTGTCAGACTGCATCATGTCAGTGCCTGAGCTGGGACTCCAGCTGGGCCAAGTGACCTTGTAGGGTTTTGAGGATCATGGGCGGCGGGAAGGAGAGATAAACAGGCTGGATGGATTTACAGTGTCTTCCCAGTTGGAGGGAGGTGGGAGCCAGACCTCCTTTGAATGCTAGTTCTTCCAGCTCACAGTGACTTCTTCTGGATCTGTACTTTTGGGGATCCTGGTGGCTCAGATGGTAAAGAATCTTCCTGCAGTGTAGGAAACCTGGGTTCGATCCCTGGGTTGGGAAGATCCCCTGGAGAGGGAAATGGCAACCCATTCTAGGATTCTTGCCTGGAGAATTCCGTGAACAGAGGAGCCTGGCAGGCTACAGTCCTTGGGGTCACAAAGAGTTAGACATGACTGAGCGACAAACATATATTATATACATATAGCTGCAGCAGGTGGAAGTCAAACTAGACTTTAGGGTGAATTTTCTGAGTCTAAAGACTGTGGAGAATTCATTGTCAAAGAAAGTGGAGATTTCTTCTTCCAGGTAGTGAAGGATCCAACTCCTCTTGGAGCCCATGTCTTCTGATGAGTGGCTGAATAATCACAATTCACTCTGCCAAGCACCACAGGGTATTAAATGCATGATCCCTCTTGAACTTCACAGCATCCCATAAGTCAGGAATATTTAGTCGTATTTACTACAGTGGAGGAACCAAAGGCCCAGAGAAGGTTAAATGAATTGTTCAAGAGGCAGGGAGGAGGGGACTCAAACACAACTTGGCAGACTCCACAACCAGATGCACTCTCTCCCTGCAGGTCACTTTAAGTCATGAGATCATTAATTTGCCTTCCTCCTCCTTGCTCCTCATTGATTGTAGGCAGCATGGAGACCAAAGTTAAGTCCAGATTTTGGCTACATCTCATCTAACTCAACTTCCTGGAAGAGGTGGAAGGAAGGAAGGACGAAGGTGTAATCCTCTATGTTGACTGGCGCACAAAGAGGAACACCCATCTAGAGGTCAGCCATCTGCCACAGCGTGGTCCTTGTCCATCACTCCCCACCTCCCTGCTTCTGTCCGCTGTTCAGTCATCGTTTTCCTTTCCCCATCCCTTTGCTGTCTTGGCACATGGGTGCTCTCAGTTAGACTTTGGGAAGGATTTTCCAAGTCTTCCATTGAGAACTCTCTTGGACAATTTATATCCTTCCAAGGAGACCATGATGTGGTTCAGTTGGCTATTTCTTGCTTTTGTGCTTGGACTGAGCCGGTTTTGCTCTTCTTTGTCGTCACCTTTCCCCCTAGTTGTCTACACACTTCCCTGACACAGAGCAGTCGCCCCATGGAGCATGGCCCCGAAGCAGAGGGGTGGAGTAGAAGCCGTGTTCGGGGGCAACAGTGACATAGTCTTGAAAAGGCTCCATCTGTCATCTCTGGCCTTTTCCTGTTGTCACAGCACTTACGGTCCCAGCCAACTGCTGAGGAATCTGTCTGTGGTTTAATTAGCCCATAACTCCAGCTCCCCCACCACACAAGAAAGCAATAAACAGCTTCCTTCCTCTTCGTGGGGCTGGGCAGCCAGGGCAGGGGAGCCACGTGAGGCTCGGGGCCAGTGAGGTCTTTAAGGACAAATGAAGGACTTGGGGACCTGCAGGGAAGAATTCGACACTCATGCCTCCCCTCCCTGCTAAGGTCATGAGAGACCAGCCAGTGTGCTCCAAGGGAAAATAACCACAATAACACAACAATTCCTTGTATCTATAGAGAGCTTTCCAGTCACCAAGAGCTTTCTCAGACTCCCTTTCTAGGTACCACTCGGAACCTCAGTTTCTTCTTCTGTGAAAACAGGGCTTTGGGCTCAGTGATTCCTGAGGTCTCTTCTCTATCTGGACCCGCTGTGGGTTCCACAATCCTAACAAAATCCCTGTGATGTGCCTGGAGCGGGTGTCATTAGCCTCATTCTATAGCTGAGAATGGGCTTCCCCAGTGGCTAAGCGGTAAAGAATCTGCCTGCAATGCAGGAAATGTAGGAGAGGTGGGTTCAGCCCCTGGTTTGGGAAGATCCCTGGAGGAGGGCATAGTAACCCACTCCAGTATTCTTGCCTGGAGAATCCCATGGACAGAGGAACCTGTTTGGCTATAGGGTTGCAAAGAGTTGGACATGACTGAAGTGACTGAACACGCAGCCACGCGTGCATAGCTGAGAATAACCAGGAGCAGAGAAGGGAAGCGCTTTCCTCTAGAGCACTCACAGAACACTGCCAGGGCCAGGCCTGGAACCGCGGGAGATAGGAAGAGGGAAAGATGGATCCTGACATCTGCCTTCTTAACTCAAGGAGGTTGGAGGTGGGAGGGCAGGGTCTGAGGGCCCTGAAGCTGCCCCTCTGGATCATTTTGAAGGAATCTGCCCTATTCCTCTGCAAGAGGGTGTGGCTAGGGAGCTCACATGGCGGAGGGGAGCAGTATCCACCCAGGAATCCACACCTCAGGGTCCTCCTTAGAATGTCCACTCCCCGGGCGGTCTATCCTGTTCACTGCTATACCCCACAGCCTAGAATAGCACCTGGAATGTGAGGGATGCTCCAAAAATGCCAGTCAGTGGATGAGTGAGTGAATGGGCCTGGGCCCCTCCGATCCCGGGGCCCCTGCCTTGATGCCCTGTTACCTTTCTGCAGAGCCCGGACACAGGGGCCACGTGAGTGCTGCCAGCAGAAGACAAGGTGAGGCTAGGGCTTGAGAAGGCATGCTGGATTGTTACTTGTGGGAGGCTGCTGGCTTCCTGCAAGAGAACCCGAGGGGTTCTGAGCTGACTGTAGTCGCACACTTAGATACCAGCCATTGGCTTTGCTGTCCAGATGGAGTTTCTTTCCTCGGCGATCACTGATGTATCGTGTCTTTGTAATTGTGTATTGTATTTTGGCGGTGGTGCATCCAGAGGAGATTGGAAATCCAGATCGAACCCTCCCTCCCTGACAGAACATCCATCACACACTCTGAGGGGACTGGGGGCAGTGAGGGGAGGGCTTGGGGAAGTCAGGGGGTGCTCAGATGCAACCAGAAAAAAGTGGGGAGTCCTGCAGAAAAGAGTTTTCTCCCGATCTCAGAACCCTTCCTGGCCCGGCGTCTTCTGCCAGCAGCGCTCACGTGGCTCCTGCCCCTCCCTCGAGGCTGCAGGGCCTTAGCTCCTTCTCTTCCTCCCTGGGGCGGCCCCCACTGCTCTGTCCCTTGGGGTTCTCTCTCCAGCCTGGCTGTAGCAGGGCATCTGGTCTCCCCAGCCAACCTGCTTTGCTGCCTTCCAAAGCCAGCACGAAATCCCCCTTCTCCCCAAGAGATCATCTGCTGGGACCCCTGGGGCACAGAGCAGGGGTGACAAAGATCTCACAAGGTGGGAGGCAATTGTGTAGGCTCCCTGTGGATCCTGGCTTCTCTCCTGCCTCTCCTCTCTTGGGGTCACTAAGGCCTACCCTGCCGGCCTCTCGCTTTCCTATCTCTCAGAAACCCAGAGGCCTGAAAACACAACCAGGAGAGCACAGGAAATAAAAACTAAAGCCCGCTCCAGAGCCCTCCTGTTTCCAGGGTTGATCCATTTCTGGATGATCGTCTGCCCAGGCAACATCTTTCTCCATGGGATCCACCCAGGACCAGCTAACAAAGCAAACCATCCCTTCGATACCACCCCTTCTTCAGAGTTTTAAAATCTGGGGTTCATGGTCAAAATCTGTGACCCCTTGAAACTGCACCACAACTTGGGCGTGTGTGGGTATGTCTGTACTTTGTCTGGAAAGAGTTTGCATAACTTTCGTCAGTTTTCCAAAGCCCCCAAAGCTGCCTATCCCTATGTGAGTGGGCCTGAGGGCAGAGTGGGTATAGGGGCTGAGCTGGCTTGAATAGTAAATAGGAGTTTTGAAGTTTTTTATTGCTTTAAGCCCTGAATCATATTTCTTTGAGTGGTGGTGGTGGGGTCTTCTTTTCTGGTTTACCAAACAGGTTGACTGTATGCACCCAGACAGGTTTCTCACACAGGTGAGTGCATGCACAGCATGATCCCTCCCCAGCACATGTGTGTGTGTGTGTGTGCTCAGTCACTTCAGTTGTGTCCGACTCTCTGTGACCCTGTGCA
This sequence comes from Cervus elaphus, assembly GCF_910594005.1. NCBI lineage: Eukaryota > Metazoa > Chordata > Mammalia > Artiodactyla > Cervidae > Cervus > Cervus elaphus. The sequence goes on from NC_057815.1 coordinate 44,082,282, forward strand.
CTATAGCCCACCAGGCTCCTCTTGTCCATGGGATTCTCCAGGCAAGAAAACTGGAAGGGGTTGCCATGCCCTCCTCCAGGGGATCTTCCCGACCCAGGGACTGAACCAGCGTCTCTTACGTCTCCTGCATGGGCAGGCGGGTTCTTTACCACTAGTACCACCTGAGAATCCCAAGGCCTCCCCAGATCATAGCCCAAGTAACCAGCACAGCCTTGGAACAATCAGGGCGGGGGCCAAAGACCATCAAAGTGGATCCTAAGTCCCACTGCAACCCACCCGAGTACCAAGCACATAGCCGGTAACCAGCCTGGACCCCTGACCCCGAAGCTGGATACCCACCAGAGTGATCTCAGTCCCGGGCCAAGGCTTCTTTTGAACACAGTCCCTTTCCCCAAGACCTGTGGGCTTGGGGGAGACCCACTGCCAGCCAGCTGCTGAGGACCCCAGGAAAATCTGTTTATTTGCTCACGATAAGACTTTCAATCTCTGGATATTCCAGGAAGATGGCTCTGAGCTTGTTTATCTCACTGAGAAAACAGAAAGGCCTGAAGACCGAGAGGCAAAGGCGAGGTATGTTGATAAATACCGCAGCTCCTCTGCCTGCTGAGACTGCATGATCTTTGTTGAATCGCCTAATCTGCTTGGCTAATTATGCCCATTTTCCCTTCTCTCTTTCCCTCTTACTCTCCTCTGCTCGTCACAATGTGGCACTTCAGAAAGTCTCTCGGAGGAATTTCAAGGAGCCAGCTGGGTCTCTGTGGAGTACACCATATTATCTCATTACCGTCTCACCCGGTGATCGGATTCCGTTAGCTGACTCTCTTTATTAGCAGGCAAAGGCAAACTTATGAAATACCTTTAAACCTGGATTTCCTTAACAATACATCATTGGGGAACTGACAGCTCTCGCTCGCTTCCCTCTGCCAGAAAGAATTAAGATTGTTCCTAATTTAATCTCTCTTCCGCATCGGAGGCGGATATTTGTGTTTCGGCAGCAAACTTATATTAAAGGCTCCAGGGGAGGAGGCTTCAGATCATCATAGAACAGCTCTGGTAGGTGTCCTGTGTGCAGACGGGGATGGCCCTGGATTCAGGGAGCCTGGGAGAAGCTCCCAGCACTGCCCTTGATGGAACCTGCAGAACTCTGTCCCTGCTGGCAAGAGATAAGAAGGCAAATGCATGAACTGTGCCTTTGTAGTTTCAGAGTCTGGGTGTTGGGGGTGATGGCTAGGCTGTCGCAGACATCGCAGACATCGCTCACGGCAGTGCTGTCTGACTCCTCGGCCCTCTGGCCGTCTAGAAATCAGAGTCACCAGGCTGGCTCTTGATGGGGCTCTGGCTGAGCTGTGTCCTGGCTGTATCCCATGGGGACGGGGCAGTGATGCTCTTGGTGCTCTGCCCAGATCCCCCATGGCTGGTCCGGCGCACCCATCCCCCGGCTGCTGTGACTATTTGCCACTAAAGCTCCTTCCCACCCCTCTTCTCCAGAGAGGTAGTCTCAGCTGAATAGAAGCCACCTGACCCCAGACAGAGGCTTCCCTAGTGTTGCTAGTGGTAAAGTACCCACTGACAATGCAGGAGACACAAGAGACGAGGGTTTAATCCGTGGGTTGGGAAGATCACCTGGAGGAGGGTATGGCAACCCACTCGAATATTCTTGCCTGGAGAAACCTGTGGACAGGGGAGCCTGGTGGGCTACAGTCCATGGGGTCACAGAGTTGGACATGATGTGACTTCACATGACCCCAGAGGGCAGCCACCAGCACGAGTCCCCTTGCCTTAAGCCAACGGTTAATCACTGATAGACATAAGTGCACAAAAGACCAGCCCTCCTGCCGCAAAGTGAGTCTGACTTCACGATGCTCCTGGGCTCCCAGGGGTACCGGGCTGAAGCTGGCCTCAGCCCAGACCACATCCCGGCTTTGTTCCCTCACCCCATCTCTCCTGAGAGCGCATGCCCAATAATCCACGTTCCCCAGACTCTGCCTCTAGAGAATGGTTACATTTGGGATGCTTGGGTTTCTGGATTCTGATCAGTCAGGAATCAGACTGTACATGGCAGAGACTGGCAGTGGGCAGTCCAGGCTGGTGGAACCATTCAGCCAAGCCACGAGCAGTCACTGTGGCCCATGGGCACTTCTTGAGGACCCCCCCTCCCCCATAACGGACAGGTGTGGCTGACAGCGCCTAAATTCATAGCCTGCCAGGCAGGGGCTGCCTGAGATGCTGCCTCCAACCCCCAATTATGAAGCACATAAGCCTCTCTCCGAGGCTGCTCTGAGCCATGGCCTCTTAGATCCGCGTCACCTGGGCCAGAGCTGCAGAGCCTGACCCCGGGCGTGCCCTGCCAAGCACATCACATCCCCTCCAGGTGCTCTGCACGAAGATTTGGACGGCTGCAGAGGAGAGGGGGGGAAGAAGTGTGCTGGAAAATCCTATTATCTAACCAGGCCCCTATTGATAGCCCATGCATGAAACCAATTTACAAAGTGTGAGTCAAAGCCTCACGGACCGCCTGTTCTCTCGGGAGCCCAGCAATCACCCTGCCCACGGCCGTGCACTCGGATGCCATTCCCGCTCTGTCCTCCGCCAGCTCTGCTCGAGAGCTGTCAGTCAGTGTCCTGAGCTGCCCGGCCCCCAGCTCCCGCTAATGTCGGGAGAATTTATTACTGCGAGAGAAAAGAAACTCTTCGTACGATGATTTTCTGATCTCCGTTTGGCTGATGGCTCAAGGAAGCCCAAGTGAGACTCCCAGAGCTACAAGGTTTTTCTGAAGGTCATACGGTCAGTCCATCTCCTGTCGCTGGTGGAGGCTATGGCATGGAGGCTCGGATGAAATCAAGGGCAAGGTACTTAACCTCTGAGCCCTGTCATCCTCCTCTGAAAAAGGAAGTACCCTAGAGAGCTAACGTAAGGACTGAATGAAGTGACGCTCTTGAAAGTGCCCAGTAGGTACTCAAACAGTGTTTATTATTGTTTTTCACCTCAGTCAGAGCAGTTCAGACAATACGCTAGGGAAGAAGTTACTACTGCTTTTCTCTATAGAATATTCTCATGTGTCTTACAGTCAAGAAGCTCTTTTATCTAACCACAGCATCTCCTGAGGAAAAAGAACTTGTTAGTTATTCAGGTCTCAAAAGAGGTTTACTTCTGCTCCAAGCTAACACTGTCAGAGCTCTGGGGACTGTTATTATCTCCATTTTACAGATGAAAAAACTGAGGAATAGAAATTGCCCAAAGTCACATAGCAGTGAGTGGAAATGGGATAAAAAGATATAGAAGAATGGTAAGAGAAAGACGCTGTTAAATGCTTTTCCTAAATGCAATTAACCAATTCATGAGCTTTTCCCTTTTGAGGGATCAGAGTGGGGGCATCTCTGCTCTGCTTCACCTGCCATCCTCTCCAATGCTCTTCCTCTCCCCAACCTATGTCAGATTTGAACAGAAATTGGGCCACCCCATCTTGGACATTCCTCAAGTGTCAGGCCTCAAAGGACTGGGTCTATATATCCTACCTCTGATCCAAACCAGGGCTCTGTCCACCAGGTAATTTTCATCCAACAGGTTAAGAAGACCATGGCCAAGGCACCTCTTCCCCAGTCTCCTGCTCTAGAGGCCCTGCTCCCTGTCTGTCCCCCAGGGAACCAGGCTCTGCTGATTCTATTAGGCATTGTGATTGGTCTTAGTGTGGTAGACGCTCGAGGTTACACAGAAGAACACAGTGATGAAACAGGTAGGTTCTTAACTCAGGTCAATGTTTGCCATGTCAGGACCTCAACTTCCTCATCTGTAAAATGGGCACGAGAAATAATAGTACCTATTAGTGAATTGGGAGACTTTAATGTGCAATATGCAGGACCGACATACAAGCTAAATAAACTTCGGCAATTACAGTGGCCAAGCTCAAGATTTAAAACTGCCTTGGCTTTACTGTTTGGGTCACCAGATTGATCCACAGGAAGGTTCACATTTCTGTTTAAAACAGTCATAAAGTTTAGCACATTGAACCTCTGAGGCCTTTATCTCCCAGTTTGGCCTGCAAATCTTTGCCAAGCAAGAGAAGGAGAGTGGGAGGGAGGAGGGGCCTGGAGTGAGCACACAGGCCTGGGTACAGACAGGGAAGGTGTCCTTGGAGCGAAGATGTTTAGCGTCTCAGGTGAGTCTGTGGAGACCACAGCTTGTTAGAAGCCTTTGCTTACCTGGCAGCCAGCCAGGCCCTGCTAGCTAAGTAGGCCATCTCTGATGGGGCTTCCAGGGGGCCTGCACAGCCCAGTCAGAGTGAAAGGCTTTCTAGAGACACAGACATGTTACTCTCGTCCTGGGCAGCAGTGGCAGACTGTCTGTGCTGGACGCCTCCTGTGTCCCCATCCCCAGCTGCTGGATGGGAGCAGGTATAGGGAGGCGTCTGTGAGCTGCCAGGCACCGTGTCCCTGCACCACCCTCTCTGGCCAGGAGGACCCTGACTTGAAAAAATTGCCCCGTCAGTGGAACATGGAAGATCAGCAGTGAATAACACGCTCTCCTCGAAGGGATCCTGCATCCGTGCCATGACCAGACGGGATCCCACCAGGCCCCCAGCCTGGACCTCTGGCCCAGAGCTGGGTGCTGGCCTGTTTTCTTTCCAGCACAGGGGGTTCTCAGAGTGGACCCTTCACTCTGTTAGAAGACCAGTGCGGTTCTGGCAGACCCTCCTGAGAAAGGGTGCTGACCTGGGCAGAAACTGTAAATGAGCCAGTCAGGCCTGGGGAACTTCCAGGGAACACGGAGGGCCATCCAAACTGTGTGAAAGGCCAGTCGGCTTTGAAAGGAGTCTTTCAGCCACATGGACAAGAAGGTACCTGTGCCTGTGAAGAGCGGGGAGACAAAACGAAAGCCTCCATTGGAAGGCGAGCCGGCGTGAGTCCTGCTTGCCTCCAGGCCTCGGCCCTGAGGAACGAGAAAAAGAAAACAGGTCAGAGGTCACCCTCCCTGAACAGGGCTGTGGCTCTCGGGGAGCTGAATTTAAAGACAGCAGTTCAGAAAGGGCTCCAGGGGTGCTTGCCACCTGAAAAGGGCCCACAGCTACATCCACGTCCTTTTCAGGGGCCAGCCTCCACTTAGAGCCTATGCCATTGGCTGGAATCACCCATGCCCCACCCCAGAAATTCTCATTTTAATGGGAAAAGGATGCTGCCCAGGCACTGTGAGTTTTAGAAGCTCCCTGGGTGACTGTGATGTCACTGAGAACCAGTGAGATCTATAGGCACATAAAGACAGCAAGAGTTGTGGATTTATGATACTGTCCCTATCATCTCAAGAGTTGTCCTCTGGCTTCTCTGTGGTCCAGTGGTTAAGCATCTGCTTTGCAATGCAGGGGACACTGGTTCATCCCTGGTCCGGGAGGATCTCATATGCTGTGGGGCAATTAAGCCCGTGCCCCATAACTCCTGAGCCTGCGCTCTATAGCCCTCGAGTTGCAACTACTGAGTCCACGCGCAGTATCTGCTGAAGCCTGCATGCCCTAGAGCCTGTGCTCCACAACAAGAGAAGCCACCACATTGAGAAGCCTGCGCACTGCAACTAGAGGGGAGCGCCCACTCTCCACAACTAGAGAAAGCCCACGCACAGCAGCGAAGACCCAGAGCATCCACAAAGAAAATTAATAAATAAATAAAAAGTCTAAAAAAGAAAAGAATTGTCCTCAACATCCCCCAGTACCCCAGTCATTTTAGTATGCTTTACTTAAAACGTAAATATTTATCCTAAGATTATTTTGGAGACTATTGAGAAATTAGGCAAAGATGAAGTACATTTTATTAATAATAGAGAATTAATTGTATAATAATTAAGTATGTGATTAATTGTACTCAGCAGACAACGTGTGGGTTGTTGATATCTCTAGAGAATAGGGTGAAAGATTGGAAGATAGATTTGAAGCAAATTACAACCACACATCCTTGAGGTTTTGGAAAACCATGTGACATTGAAAAAGACTTTTTAGTTTGTAATAATTATGAATTTATAGGACGTTACAAAAATAATACAAGGAGCTCCCACATAGGCTTTACCCAGTTATCCTTAATGCTAATACTTTACTTACCTGTATACAGTTTCAAAGCTAGGAAAATCACACTGGTAAAATCCACAGACCTTATTACAATCATGGACTTTTTTGTTGACCTTTAAATTTGGGGGTTTTCATTCACTTATTAAAAATTTTTATTGAGACACTGGCATTTGCTGTTGTTTAGTTGTTAAGTCATATCCGATGCCTGTGACCTGGACTGTAGCTCGCCAGGCTCCTCTATCCATGGGATTTCCCAAACCCGCTGGAGTGGGTTGCCATTTCCTTCTCCAGGGGATCTTCCTGACCCGGGGATCGAACCTGCATTTCCTGCTTGGCAGGTAGATGATTTACCACTGAGTCACCAGGGAAGACTGGGACACTGGCTTAGAGTTTATCAAAGTGTGGTCTGTAGATCAGAACTGCACCGGAATCACCTGAGAAATTTTGAAAAACACAAATCTCTGAGCCTCAATCTCAGACCTACTGAATCTGATCTCCTAGGGGTGGGGCAGGGGGTCAGTACTTTTAACAACTTTTCCAGGAGGTTTTTAGGTTTATAAAAGTTGGAAAGTCACTAACCTGTTCTACAGCAGGTGCTGGGCTCAGCAAAGGACACACACTTAGGAAACCCTCACAGGCAGAGGAGGAGACAGATACTCACAGCAATGACAGGGGCTGAGATAGCCATGAAATACAGCCACGTGCTATAAGCACAGGGGAAATGTCTGATCTTGGGCGGCCAGTAGGCAGGAGTTTTGTAGGTTGGGTATATTTAAGTAGGGTTTTGACTGATGCATACGAGTTTGATAGCTCGACAAGAGAGTAAAATCTGAACTAGAGTTTTGGCATGATATCTCTCTCTACCTTTGAAGCAGATTTCCTGAAGTGTGAGCTCTTAACAGTGGGGATATGTATTATTCATGTGCTCTCCAATGCCTGGTATGCTGAAAGGGCTCAGTAAACTAATGAATGAAAGCATGAATACTATGACTGACTGGGTAAAGGAAGAGTGGAAGGATAGAGGAATGGCTGGAGGAGGCCCGGAGGATGAGTGCCCAGGCAGACCAGAAGCAAGGAGAACACAGCTGGAAGAGGCTGGATTCTGGGTCAGAAAGGGCTCGGCAACGATCTGCCCAGAGACCCTTGGGGTGGAGCCGGAACCCACTGTGAGAAAATGCAGCCCGGCTGTGTGCGGAGCGTGTTCTTCCTGTACAGTTAAGCCCTGAACATCCCAAGGCTCCTTGAAGTCAGCTGACTTGGATCTGAGCTAAGTGGCCTTCGCCCTGGGGAAAAAAATAAAAAGACATTTACCCTGAAAGCACTCTCCTGCTCTCTTAATAAGTATATTAATTTTAAATGCCAGAGACAGACTCGTAAACTCTCCTTCTTAGAGGATTATGGTCACAGCCGCACTTGCTGCGGAGTGCCGAGCCCCGCCGCTCCTGCTCCCATCTGCAGAAAAGGTGGGAAAGGGTGTGTTACACAAGAGACGTGCAAAGGTCACTCCTTTTGCATTGGACTTAGAAGGAGCGGAGGAGTTCCGCTTGCTCTTTATTCTCTTTTTCTCTCTCTTGCCAAGCCTGGGAAGTTGTAGGGGTTGCTTCCATTTTCAGCACTGGATCAGAAGATCCTGGAAGGAGCTTCCAAAACAGGGGAGAGGTGGGTCATGTGTGCCTGGGGACAGAGGAAGGGCTGCTGCCGGGAAATCTCAGGTGTGAAGACCCCAAGCTCCACCAAGGTGCCTGATCTGATGTTCTTCTGGATCAGACGCCCGGGTGGTGGGAACCCCAAACCTGCTTGTCACATTTCTCAAGTGACTTACGCACACTGACGTCTGAGAACTACGCTATGAGGAAACTTTCTCCCCAAGACTGTACAAATTTAAACAGTATCAGCTGGCAGTAAGGAAGTGCTGAGGTTTGAAAAAGAAAAAAAAGAATGCTGGCCTTGAAGACCCTCCCTTCCCCCCAACCCATTCATCAATAAAAGGGGATTAAGTGACTGTCCAAACAGCAAACAGTATGCAAAGTGGCCTTACCCATTGCAGTAGAAATGAGCAAATGTGAAATTGGCAGGTGATTTTGTTCTTTGTAGCAATCAGAGAAATCATAAAGAGAAAAATGAACAGTAAGATTTTTCCAGGACAAATAAACACTTTGCCATTGAGTCAAATATATTAAACATTTAAAAAAAATTCTCTTCTGTTTCAAAACTCATTACTTCTGATACCTACAAAGAAGATTAAAGCTTAAAACTACCTGGGAAAAAAATGGAGGGGATTAATAATCCCTTCCTCAGAGGACTGCTTGCAATTTAAAGGGAAGTTCTGAACAGAGCGCCTGGTGCCCAGAGGCCCTGAATGTTAGCTGAGATTGGACCAGGCATTGGAAAGAAGTACAGGTCCCCGTGCCTGCATCTTGAGTCTGAAAGACATCAAACAAGCTTAAAGAAATTCAGGCAGTGGCACCCTGAAACTTGTAATCTCCATTACATATGTTTTCAATTCCCCACCTGGGCTCTTTATGGATCTTTTTTTTATAGGTATATACATAGAGCCTTCAGGCCAGAAATGTCCCACCTGACCCTCAGCTGTCCACTTGACATTTTTAATCAAGCATTTTGTTTTACTTAATGTTCTTATGTGCTTAGTCTCATAGGGCCTTGTCCCCTTCCAGTAAAGTATGTGAAAAGCTGTGACAAAATGTGAAAAGCTAATAAGGCCTTTTGCGGGCAGTGGACCTGCAAGGAAAGAGGGAGGAAGGAGGTTTCAACAGTTCTTCAAGTCAAAAGAGCCTTAACCAACATGAGAGTCTGCATTGCAAACTTTGTAGCCTGGGCTTGTGACAGAAAGTATTAGAGTCTGTCATCAAGATCGTTTCTTTTCTTCATTCTTGTGTCTATCCCTTTCCTGGGTGGAAGATACTTGTCAGACAGACTCACTGAAATACTTTCTCAGTACCAAGAGATGCCAAGGTATTGGATCCCTGTGATTCATTACATTTTTTTTCCTGAAGCAATCTGAACACAGAGAACATGAAGCTTTGCGGGAGGAGTTTGGGGAGGATATATTCGGATTTGTTCCAGGACATGTAGACTTTCAGACTCAATCAGGGGGTGAGGATGGAGCAGATGACACTCAGAGACTCATTTCCCATTGATGAGATGCCCCAGCTCAGAATGATCCCATATTTCAGAGAATCCCAGAGCTATTCAGTAGAAATAGTCAGAGTTTCAAAAGTGATTAGCATGTTTGGATGAATAGGAGCCATTCTCGCAGGTTTGGGGGTCATTTTGGGGGGTCCAGCAGCAGGGACATTCTGAATGTCAAAGCTTATGGTTTCACGGATCCCCAGAATTTGTGAACCCGAATGTGTGGCCCTGAGGCCCATCTTCAGGTGATGGCAGTTCTAGGAAAGCATCTTCTTAAACCTGAAGGCAGAAATGAACACAATCCACTGTTCTTTTAAGACTTTCAGGCATTAGAAAAACAAAACTCTCAGCTACTTAATCAAAACTGATCGATGACAAGCACCAGGCTGATAACTGTGCACTTCAGAAGGAATAAAATTAATTAAATGGGGTGTTGGCTTTTTCTCCCCCTTCAACATCTGTATTGCTGCTGAAAATCTATACTTTTAAATGTGCTTCACCACTGTTGTTCATTAAAACTGCATGCAGCCTGTACTTACAGGCATAGGCCACACTGAAAAAATGGGGCATCTCTGGGCTAATGTGCTGCCAGCAAGCAGATTGCTGTGCCCAGACATCTGAGTGGTACTGGCCCGGAGGAGGGAGGGTGGTCGTAAGGCTGCACCAAGCCGGCCCCTTTTTAAATCTGGCAGAACTTGATCAACAGACAACAGAGAACTGACTGTTACACTGGGTCTGCAAGGAGGTGGCAGGGACTTCGAGAAGTCACTTTCATATCCAGTGATGAGCCATCATTTAGCTCCTTGTGGCACTTGCTCCCTGCCTGGCCTGCAGCCGCTCAGGGGCCTTGAGACCCCTCTGTGGGGTTCTCAGTGTATTGTTCCTTAGCCCTTTCTCCTGTGCCCTCTGGGCCCACATCTTGCAGCCCCATGGTTCTACAGGGTTGTCCCTGTCTGAGCCATTGTCATCTCCTACCTCCTCTAGCCTGTGCTGGCTTTCCCCAGCCTCCTTTCTGAGTTATTTCCAGAACACTCACTGTCTGGGGGAAAAGTGTCCTTGGATACCCACCATTTTTCTATGGTTCTAGCAAAGATATATAGATGGGCCAAATGGCTGTGGTTACAAGCAGAAATTAAGTTCCTGGGCAATGTGTTCCCCAGTGATGCAAAACCTAGAATGATTCATCTTGGGCAGTGGATTCATAGCCACATTGCTCTGCATCTCCCGTCATGGAGAGAGAGTGTCCCTGTACTGTGCTCTTGGGTGGTTCAGCTGATGTCCTCCCAGTGACAGGGAGGCAGAGAGCAGGACCCAGAGATCTGGGGCTTCAGCCAAAGAGTTTATAGCATTGCAGAGAATTACTTTGATGTTTTCTCTTTTGTCTTCATAATTCATTGTCATGGTATATGCATCTCCAGAATATCTTTATCTGTTTAATAGATTCCTTTTCTCAAAAATCTTTGGGTAAAATTTCTGCTTTAGGAAAATATATACCTCCCACTGTATCACCATCTAGGCCCAGCGTCAGAGTTCCCTGTCTGAGAAACATAAATACTCACTATCACAATTAATTTTCACCAGTAAGGCAGTTATACCCATGGTGGCGCTAGTGGTAAAGAGTGCGCCTGCCAATGTAGGAGACACAAGAGACGTGGGTTTGATCCCTGGGCCGGGAAGATCCCCTAGAGGAGGACATGGCAACCCACTCCAGTATTCTTGCCTGGAGAATCCCATGGACAGAGGAGCCTGGCAGGCTATACTCTACAGGGTCGCAAAGAGTCGGACATGACTAAAGAACTGAGCACGTGTGCATGCACGCCCGTGATGCAGGTGAGGAAACTGAGGATTTAAAAAGAAAGGTTAAATGACTTCATTGAGATCATGGAGATCTTGGATTAAGAGTTTAGTCCCATACTCCCATGTTCCCCTCTTCCATTCAATTAAAGTATTTTGTTTTCCTATCTGGCAGGCAGCCCTTGTCACTCATAGAAGCAGCCAGGAACTTCTAAGCTATTCAGGGACATCCAGTTTTCAGACCCTCCCCCAGCCCCGCTTCTGCGCCCCATGTCCCAGCAGGCAGCAGCTGTGACAGCACCCAGCTGACCTGTCACTTAAAAGCAGCCGCTGGGAGTTCAGAGGGAACGGAGCCTCCTCCTTCCCTTTACATATAATTGGATTGTGGATGCAGCTGTTGCCTCCACGAAGCTAGCCAGAGTCACAGGGGCCTGGGCAAGTTGGGGACCCTGAGCAGAGAGGGGCTGTCTGGTAGCCTGAGGGGCTCCCCTGTGGAGGGCCCATCAGCCCCTGGCAGCCTGGGCCAAGGCACAGCTCTGCTTGGCCTCCTGCTCCCGCAAACAGGAGGGCACTTGCTCTTCTTCAGGGCACCAGGCATCAGCCCATCCAGGTGTAGCTCAGAGGATGGACAGGTGGTGGTCACACAGAGATGGTGGGCCGGGGCCCCCCATGGCTGACTCCCGGGCAGCACCTGACACCAGACAGCAAGGAGTAGTACAGGGCCGGGTCAGGGTTCTGCCTGCCCAAGGCCACAGCCTCAGTCACCTGGGTCAATGACTTGATGAAGTTCAGGACTATTGGATGATATAAACTCCTGGCTGTCCTTTGGGTCAGGCTGTCCCATCCCAGCATGTTGATTTCCCCTCGGGCTCATCTTCCACCTCTGCTTCCAACACTGACCCTTGGTCATCTCAAAACTGTTACTGTTCTCTCTTGTCACCCTGGTCAGTGCTGGATGTTGCTTCTGTCTAGAACAGTTCCCTCATTGGGACTGCCTGGCTAAGCCCCACTTATCTGGCAATACTCAACCTGAGTGCCACCGTTCCAGTATACTTGCCTGGGAAATTCCATGGACGGAGGAGCCTGGTGGGCTAAAGTCCATGGGGTTGCAAAAGAGTCAGACATAACTTATCGACTAAATAACAACGTCTGGTGAAAAAGTCTGTGCTCTTAACGAGCATGGAGTTGGTGCTCAGTGGCCCTGGACATCCCACATGGCAGCCTTCAGGATGGGCTTGACTTGTACCATCATCTCCAGTCATCCCAGGCAAAGCTGGGGACCCCAACTTCCCTGGGAGCTGAGATAGCCAGTGTGCCCTCCTCCCTGTCATATCTTCCATCCTCACAAATTCCCAACTGTACCCTGTGTTGTTGCAGAAGAGGAAAAGATGAACGTTGATACTGTCTGATCCATGATTGCTTGCATAACAAGGAGTTGATATATCAGTGAGTTTACTCCTCTTAGCCCGAGCAACGCAAGGCCTTGTCCTCCCTGCAGGAGCCTTGACGTTGATGAATGAGTCTTTCAGAGTCAGTCCTCACTTTCAGGAGAAGTCAGCTCTTCCAAGGAGAAGCCTGGTTGCTGGCACCAATCTATAGCCCTGCTGACAAGGCCATGCCACCTGACTGGACGCCTCCTGAAGCATCCTTGAAGAAGCAGAGGAGGAGGGAGAGGACACCATGGACCTCTTCCCTCTTACCCCAAATCAGACTGGAATGCTGTCTCCACCTTGAGTGTCCTGGGCCCCCCTTGTTTCTTTCCCACTCCTGGCCACTGCCTCTTAAGAGGACTCCTCAGCCAGCCAACCAGAGCCAGCTCTTAATTAAGTGCCAAAGAAGGGCACTGCCGTGGCCTAGAGCAGCTGAAGTGGCAGATCATCAAAAACTCACTCCAGGTCTTCTCTGCACTGCGGCTGTGCGGTTTTTAGCTCAGATCTGGACCAGGCTGCTTTGGTGTTGATGCGTTTAGGATGCAGATGGAAGATGAGAGGCTACCATCTCTGCTCGCAGAAACCCACTCCCGTTTTGGAGCCTCTATGGGGATGCAGATGCCGTCAGGGGTAGTGGAGAGGAACAGAGACAGACCAATGTGCAATCGGTTATTAGTTGACAAATGGACTTCCACTCTTGTTTCATTGGGGCTCCAAGCTGAGGACAGTGGGTAATAAGTTCCTGTACACTGTGAAGAGAGGGGTGTGTACTGGATATTCCCCAACGTGCCCCTCCAATCCTATTCTTCTCCACCCTGCTTCTGCCAAACTGGCCTCTATAGGTGGTAGGAACTTGCCCTTGGGCTCTGGGCTGAGTTCAGCCAATGCGAGGCACCTTCCAAGGGAAGAAGGAGAAAGACCATCGTGTTTACTCCCCTGGGTTGCTTCTCTGCTTGAGCATGCTTCGAGGGTGTCTGAATCCCTGTCCTAAAGGCTGCAGGATCCGTCCAACAGCTCTGGGTCTCCCAAGGTTCCAGCAACAGCTCCCTCCCTTTGTCCTTTAGACTCAAACTCTTTCCTCCTCCCTCGTGGTTCCCTGAACCCTGCTCATACATTTATAGTCTCTACAACTCTCTTTAATTACCCCTCTGAGTGTGCCATCTGTTTCCTGTCAAGACCTTGCCCAATAGACAGATTGCCAGACATAACCTTAGACTGTCCACGAGACAGGGAAACTGTCACTGCAGCCCCACCTCCCAGCCACCCCAGTCCAGATAGGAGGAGGCCTGAGACTGAGAATCTTTTCTGGGAGAACTCTGAGTTTCCCTTCCTCTGTCTAACTCCAAGATAAGAGAAGGAAGCTTCAAGAAAATCACATGTTGAAAGAGGAAGTTATCTACAAATGGAAAGACAGACATCCTCCATGGCGGGATGCTTAAGCCATAGAGACTCAGAGACCTGCCTCTAATTCCACCAGAGTGGAGCTCAGAAAAGCTCTTGGGAGCTGTCTGAGTAGACAGTTTTGAGATGCCAGGTTATGTCCTGAGGGCCAGATGGATCTTTAGAGGCTGGCCCAGCTTGTGCTGTCTTGAAAGGGGCAGTAATGAGAACTGTTTAGGAGAGGAGATCAAGGAGGCTGTGTGGGTACCCCTGGAGTTGGAGATGAGAGGGGGTCATAAGAGGTCAGTGGGGAACCCATCGCCCCCATCAGGAAACTGCCTGGTGCAGGATTCCCAGAAGATGTCTCAGAGAACCCATAAAATCCCCCACAAAAGAGAAAGCATGCTTTTGGACATCTCTCAAGTCATTCAACAGCCAGAGAACCACCAACAGCTTACCCCATGTGTGAAGGTCATCTTCCTGTCTGCCCCCAGAGCAGCCAGAGACACCACAGAAAAAAAAAGGAGGGAAAAGAAGACCAGAAGGACGAGCAGGCAGCAGGCTGTTTCCCTTCCCTGCTGCGGGGTCCTCAGCCTGGGACAACTTGGGGCTGGAGGAGTCAGGAGGAGCTTTCAATTGGATGAGAGACTGAAATTTTGATTTAGGTTGAACTGAACTTTTTAATAAATGAAAATAAAAACTGTTAATTGTGAAGAGTGATTGAAAAGTTGTAGGATCATATGAAGGTTCAATTTTTAATTTTTGGAGCAACCTCTGTACTGTCTCCCATGATGGGTGCACCAGTTGATATTCCCACCTGCAGTGTTCTCTTCCTTCACATCCTCACCAACATGTGTTATCTCTCATCTTTTTATAATGACCCTCCTAACATATGTGAGGTGATATCTCAATGTGGTTTTGATTTGCATTTCCCTGATGATTAGTGGTGTTGAGCACTTTTTTTATATATCTATAAGCCATTTGTATGTCTTCTTTGGAAAAGCATCTATTCAGGTCTTTCACCCATTTTTAAATTGGATTATTTGCTTTCTGCTGAGTTTCATGAGTTCTTTACACATTTTGTATATAAACTTCTTATAGATATATGGTTTGCAAACATTTTCTCTCACTCTATAGGTTGTCTTTTTAATTTATTGGTTGTCTCCTTGGCCATGCAGAAGCTCTTTAGTTTAACTGATATGCAGCCAAAGGAATGTGAACGTGAAAGTTGTTCAGTCATGTCCAGCTGTTTGCGACGCCATGGACTATACAGTCCGTGGAATTCTCCAGGCCGGAATACTGGAGTGGGTAGCCTTTCCCTTCTCCAGGGGATCTTCCCAACCCAGGGATTGAACCCAGGTCTCCCGCATTGCAGGAGAATTCTTTACCAGCTGAGCCACAAGGGAAGCCCAAGAATACTGGAGTGGGTAGCCTATCCCTTCTCCAGCGGATCTTCCCAACCCTGGAATGGAACAAGAGTCTCCTGCATTACAGGTAGATTCTTTACCAGCTGAGCTATCAGGTAAGCCCTAGCCAAAGGAATTGAAATCAGTATTTCAAAGAAGTATTTGCACACCCATATTCATTATAGCATTATTCATAATAGCTAAGATATGGAAACAACCTAAAGGTTTTTCAATGGACAAATGGATATAGAAAATGTGTATGTGTATATATATACATATACATACACACACAGAGGGAATATTATTCAGGCATTATTTAGCCATGAGAAAGAAGTAAATTTTGCCATTTGCTACAACATTGGAGAGCATTATGCTTTGTGAAATAAACCAGGCAGAGAAAGGCAAATACTCTATGTGGAAACTTTACAAAAAGCCAGTTTCACAGAAACAGCATAGAATGGCAGTTGCCATGGGTTGAGGGGAGAGAGTAATGGGGTGATGTACGTCAAAGGGTACAAATTTTCAATTATAAGGGAAAATTGTGTTCTGAGGATCTCAAGTACAGCCTAGAGACTACAGTTAGTAATACAACAGAGTATACTTGAAAGTTGCTGAGAATGGATCTCATGTATTTTCCTCCCCTCGACACACAGATACACACACATATATATATACACACACAGAGACACACATGCACATACATACACACACATATACATACACATACATGCAGAGAGACACACACGGAGTTAGTGAGGTGACGAATGTGTGAATTATCTTGATTTGATAATTCTACAACATATGTGTCTGTCAAATAATCACATTGTAGAGTTTAAATATATACAATAATATTTGCTTCCCATGGAGTGGGGTGAGAATGGGGTATTAAAAGGGGTGTCTGAGAGAGCAGATGTGAAGACAGGGAGGGGGGCAAAAACCATTTCCTGATTTTACTCCCAAGAAGCTGAGCCATTTAATAAATTGGCTTAAAAACCACTAACATCTTTGGGATTCTGCAGGACTAGAGACCAAGTAGAAATATAAAAGGAAGGTTGTTCTCCAACACAAGATTGAAGCAGAACAGATGGTGGAGTTAATAAAAGTTGAAGGCAAAGTGATAGGTCACTGCCTGCACCTCAGGCCACATCTGAAGACAAACTACAGAGCAAATAGACATCTCCACAGCTCTCCCAACTTCGTTTTTTTTTTTTTAATATTTTATTTCATGTTGGGGCAACACTGATTAACAATGTTAATATCACAACAATGTTGTGAGAGTTTCAGGTGGATATGAAGGGACTCAGCCACACATGTACACGTGTCCATGCTGCCCCACGCCCCCCTCCCACCCAGGCTGCCACCTAATGTCGCACAGCTCTCACGACTTTGAGTAAGCAGCGGCTACTCCAGGCACTAGTGGGGATGTGCGGGCCTTAGACAGAGGTGCAGAAGTGATCCCGATACTTGCCTCTAGAAGCTCGTGGTCCAGTGGGATACTGGATCATATCTGCTCCATAATTGTTTCCTTTGTATCCTCTGAAGTAGGCAACTCCTGAGAACAAAATCCACAGCGGATAATCTCCTGCACATTTACTGAATGTTTACACAGGCCAAGTTCAGGGCTGACCACGGCGGGGACCTGAAGTGCTACAAGTGTTAATAAAGCGCCAAGCTCACACTGGGCTTGTGGCAGACGCGCAGTCAGAGCTGAATTTTAACTGCACAGATGTGATGGATTCCAAGCGGATCCCTCTCTGTGGGGATGTGCAGGCTCTCGGTGAGCCCTCGGCTTGCTCTGGGCTGGCTTCATGCACCTTCCTGGATGTCTATGTTCAGTCTCCCCAATTTCTACTGTATACTAGGTATGGGGGAATGTAACAATGAATAAGATCCAATCCTTGCCTTCAAAGAACTTGACATCTAGCAAGAGAGATGGATAAGTTAGCCATTAAGAGCAATAACATGTTATATATATGACTGAGTCCCTTTGCTGTCCACCTGAAACTATGAAAACATTGTTAATCAGCTTTACTCCAATACAAAATAAAAAGTTAAGAAGAAGAAAAAAAAAAAAAACTTGGGCAGAATATCTGGGGAAAAAAAAAGTGGATAGGTATAACTGATTCACTTTGCTGTACAACAGAAACTAACATAACATTGTAGATCAACTATTCTCCAATAAAAATTAATTTTAAATAAAGAGCAATAACACGTTTCAGGTGCTATGCAAGAAGTAGGCTGGGGAGCAGTAGAAACTAACAAGGGCAGTGGTGGGTTTGACTGGATCTAGGCAGGCCCAGGGATGCTTTATTCGGAGACAAGGTTTAAGTTGAAAGTGAAGGAGCAGAAGGATGTTCCATGCTAAAGAAACAGCTCAGGAAAACCCCAGAGCTTACTTGCTCAATGGTACAGGTGAGGTTCTGGACAGAGGGATACACCTGGAGCACTGGTCAGAACATGCTCTTCCTCAGGCCATGCTAAGAGGCCTGGGCCGTCCTCTTTAGGACCCTGCCTGAAAGCTTTAATTCAGGGACTCACTGCCATCCACGTGCGCTTTGGAGAGATCCGCTCTGGTGGCCGAATGGAACGTGGGTCGTTAAGCAGGACTGAAGGTGGGCAATCTAATAAGGAGGCTGTGGTTATAATCCCAGCGAACACGGGATGCAGCAGTGAGGCCAGAGGCCAGAGCTTTTAGGAGAATTGACCAGAATGAACAGATGGGCCAGGGGAAATGGAGGGGAAGGCTTAAGGAGTGTCCCCAGGGCCCTGGCCTGGGGCCCAGTGGCTGGTGGGCAGGTGAGGAAGCCTCATTACAGCTGGCTTCGATCTGGTCTCACTCGTGGCCCCAGGGCCGACATGGGGAAGGCTAGCAGGCCACCTCTGTGCTCAGAATAAGCCAGGCCGAGCCCCCCTGGGCCCAGGATTGGCATCTGTGCCCCAAACTGGCCCTCAGACAGGTCCTCTGCCGGGCTCAGCTCTGCCTTGAGGCCTGGGAAGCTGCAGCAGTGTTCCACACAATTACATTTTCTCCTTTGAAAGCAGCCTTTGCAAATAGAGCATTACTTAATGGAGAAGATATTTAGATCCGTGTATCTCTTGTAAGGTGCGAGGCTCCCCACGATGACATTTTAATGGCCAGGGGCATGGGGAGGAAGGTAAATAATCTGTACCTCTGCTGCCACCTGGGGATGCTCCTCGTTTGTCAGATATGATTAGCTCTTACCCTCCTGTCCCCATTGTTATTCAGGTCCCCACTTGTCACAGTCACACCCCTTTGGATGCTCGAGCCTGGCTTTCTCTCCAGCTCTCTCTCCCTCTGGTGGCACCCTGACTGGCTAGTAATTTATGTATGACAATATGAGACTAATTCGGTTATTATGTCAAAGGGAAATTGAATCTAGGGTTTTAGTGCCGCATCTGGGAGAAATCTTCAAATGAATCTGGAGTGGAGAAAAAAGCCTCGGAGTTCGATTCATCCGCTTGTCACCCTGTCGGCAAGATTAAGTCATTATAGAGGGCTCAGCCAGGGCCAGAAATGGGAAGGGAGAGGAAGGGAGATAAAGGGAATGAGAAGCGGGGTGGGGGAGCAGGAGCGAGAGTGGGGAGGGGGCGGCGGAGGCCAGGCTGGGCGGTGGGAGCTGCTGGCCCAGAGGAGGAGGGCTTCCGGCCTCTCCAGGGACTCCCTTATTTACCCACAAAGGCGGGCCTGGCTGCGAGAGAGCCAGGGGACAGATGGACAGGGAGGAGGTTCAGTGGGAGGGCCTTTACGCAAACATTAGCTTGTCTCTCCTCCTGGGCGTCTTACACACTGTCTGAGCTAAAATCTGCCTTCTGAAGGAGGAGAGTGCTTTGCTCCGAGCCAAGTGAGATGGTGGTGTTTCTTCTGCTGGGCATCTGAGCAGCTGAGAACCAGCCACAGGGGACCAGGTGTCCACCACGGTTTGGCACATCTAGGGGACCTCCTCTCAGTTTGGAGAGCTAGGAGGAGGTGGATGGGGTGGTTGCTTGGGAGCCTGGGTGGGAATAGTGGGGAATAAGGACCAGCAACGTGACCTGAATATAAAGGGATCTGATTCTCAGGAATTCTGAGGATATTCTATAAGTTTGTTCTGCCCTCCAAAACACTCAAACCTGGCTTACACAGGCCCAGTTGTTGATTAATTTTCTCTGCCACGATGATGTTGCCCATCTGTGATCTCTGTGGAAATGTCCATTAGATCCACTCCGAGCATGTGTGTCTCCTTCCTCCCCTTCATCCTCATGGCATGCTGGAGTCTCTCAGTAGCTCCTTCTCCCTGCTGGTCCTTCCTTTCCCAAAGGAGGGTCATGGGATATTTGACAAAGGGAACTACCCTCCCAACAAGAACATGAGTTGCCATCTTGGTTTTTCTGGGGACATTTAACGCCCAGATGTGTCTCCTGAACCTCAGATTTCAATTCTCATAGACTGGGATTACCTACTCTCAGGGGGAAAGTCTGAATTGCATGGTTACCATGACTACGCGTCTCCCCTTAAGCCTCATGGGCATCATTCTTGCCTCTTAGAACCCTCGAGCCAGGATTCTTCCAGTCCAGAGGAAGGACGCCAGCAGGTTACCTTGACCGTGCCACTGTTTCTAGGCAGGATTTCAGGAAAATGACCAGGCCAGGAAAGGAACTGAGGTTCATTCCCACGTTTGTCCTGCTCCACCAGCTCTCTTCTTTTCACTTTCCTGGCCTGCCCATGGAAAAACAACTTTTTTTTTCCCCAAGAAAAAGGAGGAAGCTCAAATTAAAAATGAAAGAATTCAAAATAACCCTCAGTTCTTAACTCACGTCAATTTGACTGTTTCTTCCACCACCCACACATCAGCTTCGACCAGACACCCACCTAACAGCACTTTTGCAGAAGATACCGGCAGCTGTTACTAACCCAAGAGGCGGCTCGGCTCTCAGCAGCTTGGTTACCACCCTTCCTTTGGGCCTTTGTGTGTCAGGGGCTTTTTCCAGGCTAAGGAGGGTCCCGGTAACCTTAGAAGGGCCCTTGGCTGCTGCAGTCTTGCACCTCCACCTCCTGAACCAGACGATGTAAAAGAATGCCCTGTCTCTGACACCCACCACCGCACTGCTTAATATTAGGCCTCTGTTAATTGGACTGTGTGATCTCAGGAATGGTTATTTATTAATAGACTATTCAGAGCCTTGGACGATTTCATCATTACAACCAGAGGACTTGAGAGAGGCCAAGAAATAGATGGGCTTTGCTGAGCATCAAAGGAGGGGTCTGTTTGAATTCCAGGCACACTCCACTTTGATAATGGTGGAGAAGGTAACCCATCATATTGTTGGAGGGAGATTGTCTCCATGAATATTAAAGTAAGCTGTCAGGCCTGGATAGGAGGGGAGTTTGGGGGAGAATGGATACATGTATGTGTATGGTTGAATCCCTTTGCTGTTCATTTGAAACTATCACAGCCTTATTTGTTAATAGGCTATACCCCAATACAAAACAAAGTTTCTAAAACTTACATATATATATATATATATATATATATATACATTATAAAATAACTAATTAACTAAAGATAGATAAATAAATAAAGCAAACTGTCCATTTGGGAGGCCCACCCAACCTCACGGAGAAGCAGGTGTCTCCTGAAGTTCATGGACATCCTAGGATCCCTGAGAGATATCCCCCTGAGACCTGAATGCCTCAGGTCTGAGGTCCTGAGACGCTGGTTGTTCCTGGCCAAGTGAGGAAGGCCAGTTTCTAGGAAACAGCAGGCTTGTCACAACCTCAGCATCTGTTTGGGTCCTGGCAAGGGTTCATTGACAGGGTCATTTAGACCATTCTCCTGCCTCCAGGCCTATCAGCAGTTAAAACAGTCTGAAAAGCTAGTTGAGAGAAACTAGCTAGTTGGGGAGAGTGAGTTCTCTCTCCTAGAGTTTTCGGGAGGAGATGATGCAGTCATGCGTGACAACCCGGGGATCCTGGGAGCCCCACGCCTGAAATCCTCCCAAAGTGCCTCGTGCTGCAGATTCAGTCAGAAGAACCAGATGGTCGGAGCTCTCTGAGCAGACAGGTGGGGGGCGGCGATGCCCAGCGAGGGGCCTCAGGTTGACTCCCCCTTCCTGCCAGGCTGCTCTGCTCCAGGGACTGCCCTCAGAGGAGACTGAAGCCAACACCCAAGCCACCTGGCAGTGAGGTGCCCGAGCTCAGGCACGTCCTTGAAAAGTTCTTTCAGGCTGCTGGCTCCAAGGGCGGGAGGCCAGGCATGGAGGTTTTGAGACCTAGCCTCGCCCCCTGGACAGCTGACTTCACACTCTTCCCCTTGTCACTGGGACAGGGCCACCGGTCGGGGCTGTTGTACCAGTGAAGTCAGTGGGGGATATGGCTCCAGGAGCAGGGCCCAGACTGCACAGTCAAAGCCCGGGGGGCCATCAGAAGCACTTAGGCAGATCCAAGTAAAGGGACTCTGGGTCTCCAATGGGGAGTGGACCCCAGGGACACCGACTGTGGGGTTCCAAGTTAGAACTTTGGGAACCAAGATACCTGCACCCTCCCTGCTGGTTTTCAGAACCTGGGTGAGGCTGGGATGCAGGTGAAATCAAGAGCCTTCAGCTGAGGAGGAAGGAGGGGACCCTGGGGGAGGGGCAAGGAGATAGGCCTGCCAGTTCAGAGCAGGCCGGGTGCCCAGGCAGGAGAAAAACCCAGACAAACCAAGATGGGATTGAGGCATGAACTGGGTTATATTTTGTTAGTGGATCATTCTTTCCGGCTTTGCTTTGCTGGAGAATGTGTTTAATTTTTAATTTTATAAGTAAAACATGAATACATTCATGTAAAAATTCAAAGAATACAAGTGAAGCAAAAGTCCTCATTATCTACCTCCACCCTCCTCTCTAATCCCTCTCCCCGCCTGGAAGGAAATCACTTAGCGTCAGTTTAGTGTTTAAATAAATGGGTGGGTAGGTAGAGAGATAGGTAGATAATAGACAGATGGATGATAGATAGATAGACAGATAGATAGATAGATAGATAGACAGATATTTATTTGGCTTGCCTTTAAAAAAATATTTTTTTTGTATTGGAGCATAAGCAACTAACAGTGTTGTGATAGTTTCAGGTGAATAGTGAAGAGACTCAGCCATACATATACATGTGTTCATTCTTTCACAATTACACCCCCCAATCCCATTCAGGCTGCCACATAAAACTGAGCAGAGTTTCCTGTGCTATACAGTAGGTCCTTGTTGGTTATCCGTTTTAAATATAACAGCATGTTTCACTTGACAACTTTCCTTGGTGTGATTTCCATGCCAGTGTGGAAAGATTCACTTCATTCATCTGATTGTTGCATCCCTAAGTGGCTCCATAGTGTAATTGTTAACTCCAATGGAGATTTATTTTGTTGTTTTCTTATTATTTATGGTAAGTATCCTTTTCATGACTTTGGCAGGTTTAAAAATGAGTCTAGGAGTGACTGATGAATATAGGAGTCCCTTGGGCCTCTTGGAGGGAGACTGTGGTGTGGAGGGATTGAAGCCAGGCCAGGAAGCAGTCTAAATGACTCCTACAGCCCCTGGTTCCAGTGGGGCCTGGGAGGCTCCCCACCTCAGAGTCTCTGATGCCCTGAATCTCACCCAAGTGGGTCTCTTGTTGTTCCCCAGGGCTACCTGGAGGCCCAGACTGCAGCTGGTACAAGAGACCCCATTGCACCACAAACGTCTTGCAGGAAACATGCAAACCCTGCATTACAGCCTGTTCCAGGCAGGTCAGCCTCGGAGCTGGAAGCTGGAGGAAGCACCCAGTGCTCATTCTCTCACCACACTGACTTCCACTAGATTTTTTCTCTCTCAAAAAGGATCACAAACAATGTTCCTGTGGCAGCCCCAGCTGAGGGGCAGGTGCTATTTTGAGCTGTTTTCAGTAATTGGTTAAGGCATGGACAAGTGGGAGGAAGGCTCAGGGGCCCTTCTGGATGCGGGGCTGACGTCACCGCTGAGTTTTCAGAGACGTGGCTTCCTGTGTGGCTTTGGGAACAGTTTCTCCCCTGATCATGTGTCACTGGGACACGGGGAGGGGGTGGCTCTTTTGTTCTCAGGTCTTTCCTGCAGCTCCAGGCCACTGTGGGCTCTTGTCTTGTGTGCGGTCTCAGTCAGGAGTCAGCAGAAAGCCCCAGCAGACTGCCAGGGCCTTGGGATGAGTGGTGAAGGGCGAGGGTCTTCTTGCTTGTGTTCTGTGAAAAGAACTCTGCTGTGATCTCTGGTCTTTCTCCTGCTCCTCCATCTACTCGCTTATCAATAGAGCTCCTTCCATGGCAAGACACTCTCCATGCTGATGGCTGACCTTGCAGGGGGTCACAGTACCTGCTAAGAGCAAAGGCTGTAGTGCTGGGCATTGACTGAGTTCACACTCTGCCTCGCACTCTTGATACCTAATGTCTCTGTGCCTTGATTTTCCCATCTGAGAAATGGGCATAATTATTAACATACAACACCACCCCCCAGCTTCCCAGGTGGCATAGTGGTAAAGAACCCACCTGCCGATACAGGCAATACAAGAGACACACAAGGGTTCAATCCCTGGGTCGAGAAGATCCCCTGCAGAAAGAAACAGCAATTCCCTCCAATATTCTTGCCTGGAGAATCCCACAGACAGAGGAGCCTGGCAGGCTACTGTCCATGGGGTCACAAAGAGTCAGACACGACTAAGCGATTGAGCACGTATGCATGCACCACCCCTCAAGGGTTATAGTCAAGGCTCAGTGAGACGAAGCACATACACCGCTAAGCACAGCGCCTGGCATATGGCAAATGCACAAGCGCTGGCAGCCATTATTATTGTTTATCACATTGTGTTGTAATGCTCTCTTTAGCTTTCTGTTTCTGCCGCCAGATTGTGAGTTCTTTCTAGAGATCAGAACCATCTTCCTTGTCTCCCCAGTTCAGGTCCTCAGAATAGATTTAATGAAAAGAAGTGCAGTAAGTGGAAAATGTTCTCCCTTCTTTTCAATTCCCTTCAGTAAGTGGTGGGGTCTCTTTCCCCTCCCCTGATTGAGCTGGCCATGCAACTTGCTTTGACCAACAGAAGGCAGCAGAAAGCATGTCGCCTGACCACCAAGCCCAGGCCTTGCAACTTCTACTCTTTGGCTCTTGCTGCCCTGTGGCCACTGTATAAGGAAGACCAGGCAAGCCCCCTTGAAGCTGAGAGACCCAGGGAGACAGAGGTCAGGTGACCCCCTTCACCCCTGGTCAGCCCACTATGCTTCCAGGCTAGTGAGTGATGCACCTGCAAGAAGCTGGCCCCCAGACATCCCTCCAATGGCAGCCGTGAGGGCAAGACCAGTTCATACTGCCACATATGAGCAGATAGATGGTTGCTATTTTCAGCCACCAAGTTTTGGGGCAGTGTTTTATGCAGCCGTAGATAGACAATACAGAAAGCTTGGTGGGGGGGAAGTGGTCTTAGAGTTTGCAAGAGATAAAAGAGGAAGAGAGCATAGTCAAAATAGGCTGTAGAATTTCAGAAGGCAGAATTGTTTGGGTGCAGAGAAAACTATTACAGTCTCAGGGGCAGAGGCTGTGAAAGGGAAGTGGCTCAGGAGGACTGAGTTGCTCTTGAACACTGAGCTCTGATGCCACAGCCGTGAACAGAGCTGGCGAGGAATCCGCAATGAGCTCCACTGTGGGCTCAGATTGCAAAGGGGCATGTCCCCACACAAGGTGGGAGGAGACGGCTCACATCACAGGCAAACAAGCATGACACAGGCCCGTGTGAAGGGTACCAGTGACATCATTGTTCACAGCGAGTTGGGACCAACAGGGACAGTGGGTACACTAAAGATTTTTGGAGCAAGAACCAGAGGGTGAGCTCCATTCTTTAGGGAGGATGTTATAACACTGAGAGAGGCCCAAGCATCATTCCCACTTTGTTTGTTCAAAGTAACTTTCCCGAATCTGGAGAAAGAAAAATATAGCTGAAAGAACTGAAACCCCAATAGAATGAGGTGGTAGTGAAAGCACGCTCACTGTTACATGTTTGGGACTTTTATTTCCAGGCCAGGGTGCACTGTGTTTCATCCCAACTCTCAGGAAGAGCTTCAAACAGGGTGGTGGGTGTGTTGTTGCCAGGCATCTCCAAGTGGCTGATTCACCTGCTATAAAAATCCACCTGGACACGCTGGTCAAGAGCAGGTTCCCCGACAGCCTTCCCTCATTCAGTTTGGATCGTCAGTCTCTAAAGATGAGGACCAAGAACAGCTATTTATTTAGTCAAGACAGTAAGTCCCCTACATACGAAACTTCAAGTTGCAAACTTGCAAAGATATGAATGTGCATGTGGTTCCAACAAGGAACCAGAACCTGTGCCATCAATGACAGGCGTGAGTGAAATTGTAGCTTGCCCTCCGTCTCCTATTGCTAATGATCCTTCAGCTCTACCATCTCCCACCTCCTCTCTCTCCTCTAGTTAATAACTCTGCTTGCCTGTTCATGATGCCAGCCCCTGTATGCCAGCTCTTACACTGTACTACTATACTTTTCAAGGTACTGTATTGTAAGATTAAAAGTCTTTTCTTTATTCTTTGTATTTGTTTATGTATTATTTGTGTGAAAAGTATTAGAAGCCTATTACGGTATAGTACTATATAGCTGACTGTGTTAGTTGGGGACCTAGACTGACTTTGTCGGACTTACGAACAGAATGGTCTAAAGAAACACATTCTCGGAACAGAATTCATGCATATTTAGGGGGAATTACTGTACTTCTAACTAGTCCGAGTTATCATCTCTTATCTAAATGATTGCAATGGCCTCTAACAGTTCTCCTTGCTTCCACTCTTACTCTCCTTCAGTTAATTAACCCGGCAGTGTGGCCCCTAACTCTTTCATGCCCGTCACTCGTTTCTATCCATGCTGGCCTCCATGTTTTTTCTCAAATGTGCCTGATGTTCTTCAGCCTCAGGGCCTTTGCACCTGCTGTTTCCTCACCCTGGGTCTCCAACTTCAAAACTGGGGGGAAGAGAATCCCAGAGACTGTGATCCTTGGTCACCTTCTAATACTAGTTATTAAATAGATGGTTTATGGACACTTGAGAAAATGGTGAATGCCAGGAACTAACATGGGTTCACCAAGCATGACCAAAGTAAAAATGATTCTGTTTCTTTATCGAGAGGGTGGCTAGACTAGAGGACCAGAAATGCAGCAAACATTTCCCAGCATCTATTCTACCCCCAGAGGATGGGTTTGGTTTGAGGGAGGCTGAGGAGAATTAAGCCAATGAGACATGAAGTCAGACTTGTTTGGAGATTTGGAAAAAGAGAACCCAATCTCTCTCTGGATGGAAATAAAGACATTTGCTGCCTCAATTACTCTGGCAGCCACATTCTGAGCATGAGGGGGGCCAGACTTAAGGAGCTAATAATGCTGTGGATGGTAGATGAGATGGAGTGAATCTAAGCCTTGGAGAACACCACTGAGCTACAGAAACAACTGACCCTGCAGCTGTATCTGTCTTTGGGCTTCTTATTACATGAGCCCGTCAGTTTCCTCATTGTTTAAACCAGTTTGATTTAGGGTTTCTGTAACCTGCAGGGGGAAAATAATCCAACTGACATAAAGGGAATGCCTTACATGTGATGCTTTTCCATTTCTGAAAGTTATTTGACCACAATTTTCATCCTTAGGAACAAAATGGAGAAACGAGGGCTAAATATTATCATCAAGAAGTTTCACTACATATAGCTCAAAAGTTGATCAGAGGCCAGGTAGAAAAAGCCAGGTGGTGCATTTAAGGGAGCCAGAAAGGGTGGATATCTGGGCTTTTAAAAAAGGAGCCCCAGGCCAGCAGGATTCAATCTTCTGGGATTCACTGGGGCATTGCCTGAAACATCCCATTTGTGTCTGTATATCCTTAAGCTTGGAGCTTAGCTGATGGCTCAGCAAGTGGAGAATCCACATGCAATGCGGGAGACCTGGGTTCAATCCCTGGGTTGGAACGATCCCTTGGAGGAGGGAATGGCAACCCACTCCAGCACTCTTGCCTGAAAAAATCCCTTGGACAGAGGAGACTGGCAGGCTACAGCCCAAAGGGTCACAAAGAGTCAGACACAACTGAGCGACTAAACACAAGCACATTTCTAAGTTGGGTGTATGTCTTGACTCCAACTTTGTCCCCTCAGCTACTGATGTTTCCAGACCCGATGCCTCACCTGGTACCCTTATCTCCTGGAGAGGTGTGATATTTACTGACCTGCATTTCTCCCTTGACCTCATCCTCTTCTTCTGGGTTGGAATTGACCTTTGTTCTTTATTTCTTCCAAAGTGACCCCTGGCATATCTCTAGTTTCAAACCAAGTATGCAAAGTTGTGGGTGACGTTGGACACTGCACCAGAGAAATGCTTCATAGATCAATGTCACCTGATAGGTGGTCTCTAGTAGACGGTAACCAGAACTCAGCCCTTGAATCGTGGCCTGGCTTTGATCAACTCCTTGGCATATGAAGTCAGCTTACCCAATTTACAGATGCCTCAAAACACAGGGCTACCTGAAGCCCTGGTTGACAAACTATGTTTCAAAATGATCTTAAAAGTAGCTGGAATAATAAATCCAAAACATATTCTTTAATCTCAACTGCAAAAAATAGCTTACAGTAGTCGTTGTAAGAAAAAAGCTAAGTAAATACAATGAAATGAAATGCCACAGTTTCTTTAAAATGGTCAATGATATGAGTTCGTTGGACAAAATGCCAATGCCATCTTTTTTTCACTTAAACTTTTATTTTATATTGGCATATAGTTGATTAAGCGAACCAGTCAATCCTAAAGGGAATCAATCCTGAATATTCATTGGAAGGACTGATGTTGAAGCTCCAGTACTTTGGCCACCTGATGCGAAGTGCCGACTCATTGGAAAAGACCCTGATGCTGGGAAAGACTGAGGGCAGGATGAGAAGAGGGAAGCAGAGGATGAGATGCTTAGATGGCATCACCAACTCAGTGGATATGAATTTGAGCAAACTCTGAGAAATAGTGAAGGACAGAGGAGTCTGGTGTTCTATAGTCCACGGGGTCTCAGAGTCAGACATGACTGAGCAACTGAACCACAACAGACAACAGTGCAGGTCGATTAACAAGGCCGTGCTAGCTTCGGGTGTGTGTGAAGTGACTCAGTTACACATGTTTTAATGGAGCACATGCCAACACAGTATCCAAACAGAATGGAATTCTTTGGCAGCCTCCTATATTTGAACAAGAGTATCCAGAGGGCATCAAAGGAAAGGGGCAGCATGAGAAGGGAAGGCCCTGGGGGACAAGAGGAAGCCTCTGCAAAGCTCCAGAGCCCAGATCCGGAAGCAGTCTATGGAAGTTACAGAAAAGCAGAGGACTTTCCCGGCAGTCCAGCGGTTAAGACTCTGTTCTTCCACTGCAGGGGACGTGGGTTTGATCCCTGGTCGGAGAGCTAAGATCCCACATGCCATGGGAAAGGGCAAAAATAAAAAAGAAAGAAAGAAAAGCAGAGGAACAATTTCTTATACAATATAACTTAAGACAAGTTAATATGACTTAACCGTGAAGGGCATTGGAGTCAGTCCCGGGTTCAAATCCCAGCTCTGCCACACACTGAGTGCATCACTGTGGATGAGTCAGTTTTTCTGAGACTCAGTTTAAGCCTCCATTAAATGGAGATCTCTCTCTGGGTCACCTGAGCCAGCCCAAGGAAGTGCTTAGCCCAGCAGCCGGCCAAGTCTACACTTAATAAGTTATAGTTCTTTTTATTATTAATAACAACAATTAGATGGGGTTCCAAGCAGGGTAATAGGTCCTCTATCACTGTGGTATTAAGCAGAGGCTATATGTCAACACGTTGGGAACGTTAGAGGGGATTTTTATGCTCAGGGCCAGAGGTTGAAATTGTTGATTTCTAAGGCCCTTTCGAACTCTAATCCTGTGATGTTAAGTTATTAAAAGAGCCCAGACTTCTGGTCAGGTCAGGGACAGTCATCTGTTCCTG